>NC_084935.1:1841500-2452000 GCF_958298935.1 Phragmites australis
GTAATTGTATCGCAGGTCGCCGAGAGGATCGGGGTTGAGGTACAATGAGTTGTTTGCTGAGTCACCTGAGCTACAATAAAAGGCTAGGTAGTCAGTAGTGTTGCCTCCTTGTACATAGTGCCAGCCCTTCTTGCCCGGGCTTCTTGTACATATTTTCTCAGGGAATAACCGAGAGCAGTGTCTCCTGTGACAGGCCTTTCTGTATTCCGTAGCAATACCGATGTATATGTACGCATTTAAATGTTGAGTTTGCCGCCTGGTAAGTTGCTTGCGTTGTGAATTCTGTAATCCAAACGCATCGACCCGATTAAGTGATGTGCAATTGTCCAGTACTTTCATTTGATCCTCAAAAGACAGAAAAAGTCCTTTTCGGTGAAGATGAAGCATGAAATGAAGACGAAACCACGGCGCCATTGCCAGTACCCCTCCCTCAGGTATCAGCTGGTGCTGGGAGGCCTCAGATTGTGACCTTGAGTGCGGCGAAGTGGCCGAGGCAATCCAAAATGGGTGCGCGCTTCTCCGGCTGCCGGTGGGTGGCAGCGGCAAGCACTCCATTCTACACAAGCCTGTTCGAACAGAGCAGCGACACGGCTGAGGAGATCGGCGGCGAGGCAACTGGCAAGAGTTGCCGGCGCATTGCGACGCGCACGCTCAGAGTAGTAAGCCATAGCTGGCGCAAGGGCTAGTGGACAGAGGACAGAGCGCGGTCACGACGACGCCCGCTCCCCGTGCCGTGGTAAGGAGATATGGGCTCCTTTCCAGCCCATATCTGTGACTGAGAAGTGAGAACCCCTATTTCTCCTTGTGATCTCAGTTCTCAAGCCACCTCTAAAGAAAGAAACAAAACAATGACAAGCAGCCTAGCGACAATCTTCCGGAAACGGTTCTTCTTTCGGAAATGACGCCAGTATGGGATAAAGTCGGAATCCTGCCTGCAATTTTCGGAAGCACTATTTCACGGTGTACTCTTTGAAGTGGGTGGCAAAGGAGATAAAATTTTATCTAATTTAGATGACCGTCTAAACTTTATATTGGAGCTTTTTCATCGTCTGCTAACTAGTGTATTTTTTTCTCTCTTTTTGTCTTATGCATTTGTACTACGCTAAAACTGAAAGTAAACTCTTATATATTTATGTTACTTCTAAAGGTCATCCAGCCCCGAGGTCCCCCGCCGGAGGCCGAGCTGGTGAGTGGCGTTTCCAGAAACACGTGCCGGTCGCGCCGCCGCCTCTGGCACTCTTCGCCGGCCAGTGAGCCATCCTCTGCTTCTTCCGTCGATGAGCCAGTGAGCCTGATGAGGAAGACCTAACCTAGGCCGCACAGGTCCGATCGGATGGCTGGAAGGTACCCAAGGGGTGGTCGGTGTTTGGAAACAGCGAGCACCTCTGGGGCCCCAAGAAACGCCACCGCCGCTTAAGCCGCCCCTCTCTTGCATCGAGCAAGGCCAACGCACCCTTGGCTGCTGACGCTCCAGGCCAAGGACCGGCACCTGGTGACTGGTGGGCATGGCAGACGTGCCGAAGCTCAGTCGAAACGGCTCTTCGGTCAGCAGCTCGAACTGTGTCATGACAAGAGAGTGGGTTCACCAAATTGAGACAGTATTGCTGATTGATTTTATGTATCTACATACAGTTCAGTAACTGCAAGTGTGTAAGCTACAGCGCTTGGACCCCAGGGGCCGCGCGCGAGTGACGGCTCCGCTGCATCACGAATAAGAGGGAGAAGACATGAGAAGCAAACATGTATACCAATGATAGAAAACTTCAGAACTTATTCAGGATCAGAATTACGAATTGAGTTATCAAGAAAAACTCGAGCAACGGGAATCAATCAAGTTGCTAATTTCCCACAACTTAGAAGTTTAATAGCATATTTCCCATGCCAAAAAATAAAATAAAAATCTTGTGCTGTTATGGGCGTCGGTGGCATCTGGCAAGGGCCTACGCAACTCAGCGACAGGGGCAAAGCCGCGCAACAGCCAGAGCCCAGAAGCGTGGTGAGTTACGAGAGCTGCCGGTACACACCACTCGCGTGCTCGGAATTGTGAACCACAGTTGGCGGCTTGGCGCAGGCCGCAGGGGCGAGCGGACAGACGACGGTCGCGATGCCCGCTCCCCCCTGCCGTGTAGCGGAGAAGGTAGAACGAGGAGCAACCATGAGGTGACGGCGTGGTCGCTGGCTCGCGGTACACCAGCGGGCACGCCAGGCGCACCGTCGAGGGCACGGCGCGCACCTCTTCCTTGCTTCCTTCGCCGCCTCTCCGCTCTCGGGCGGGTGGCGTTGGCCGTAATCCACGACGACGGGGTGTGATTGTTATCTGATTTACCGACTAGTGTGGTCGGTATTCCATATGATAAAAAACAGTTTGTAGATTATAGATTACTGGTGAAAAATAGATTATTGGATTGTTATAATTTAGAGGTTGAATTGTTAAAAGTTGAATTATACAATCTGTCTGTTTGTTTTATGACCTAAATAATCGCCACCGAAATAAACGTGATGTTGGGGTGGCATGGGTCTAGATGCCGCTCACCCCTGGAGAGCGACCATGAGCTATTAGGAGACCCTAGTCGGTGGTCGGTATCTGAAGCAGGGATCACCTCAGAGGCGAACCGTCTCCTCCGATTCATGTCATAGCTCAACGAAGCGGCGCTCCATCCCGCACGTCTCCTCACCTCCCTCCCCTTTCTTAGAGCAACTCCAACAACCTAGCTATCACTCCCTCTATCTGCCAAAACAACCTAATAGTCTGAAAAACCCTCTCCAACAAACACGCCATTGCACCATTTATTTTGCCTTGCCCTCCATACCTAGGTCGCCGCGCGCCACATGTAGCGGGTGTTCTCTCGCATGCCATCGGCAAACGGTCGTCGTCCTCCTGCCATCTCCCTTCCCCTCTTCCTTCAGAATTGACCGGCGCCCCCGAGCTCGCTGCCCTGACTGTGCCCGTGTGCTCAAGTGAGGCCTTTGTTTGTGTCTTGCCATTGCCCGCAGCCCACACTACCACCCACAGTCTGCCTCGCTCTAGATCTGGGAGCAACGACGCTAGGCGCCTAGGTGTCTCCCCTGCCCTGGTCGTCATGGACTACGACTCTGGAGGTGAGGTAGGCACAGGCAGTGACCGATGGAAGGGGAGGACCGGTAGCACCGTGAAGGGAAGAGGAGCGGGGCATTGGAGGCCAGGGGACAGGGAGAGGACTACGGCTCTGGAGGTGAAGGCTTTGGAGGTGAGGTAGGCGTTGGGGTGAGGTAGGAAGGGGAGTTGGGGGTGCGGTTGGAGGCGCTGCGGCCTGCGGGCAATGGAGAAGGGGAGCCTCGGTGCTAGTTGATTTGGAAAGGGACAGGGGTGGTGTTGGAGGATATGGAAAGGGCGATATGGAGAAGGGGAGCCTCGGTGCTAGTTGTTAGTAATGGGGATTGGCTGGGATAGGGAGCATTGTGAGATTATTTGGTATATATATGCATATATACTTGTTAGCAATGTTCTGAGAAATAAGATTATAAACAAGCAAAATTACTTTGGTATATGCTTTGAAAAATAAGATTATATACAAACAAATTTACTTGTTAATATATTTCATATTTATAATCTTTGCTTATTTTTCCTTATGTGGTTTTGTCACGATTGAGGGACTTGTGCATTGTTTCTGCAATGGCCGTTGCATAACATTAGTGCTTTAGAGTTTTACATGAATGTGTAGTATTGTGCTTAGGTACTTTATATATTTTTGCAAATATTGTCCCATATGTTCCCTATTCAGTTTATTAAAAATGTGATGTAATAAATATGCATACTTTCTCTCTAATGTTAAAGCAGGGTGCTTCAATGGTAGATAGATTTTATTGTAACTTATTGAGTGGTGGAATCGATGGCTCAAGTTGGGAGGATAGTCAGAATTTTAGCCCAATTGAAGAGGAACCATCACAAATTGAAGAACCTATCGTCTCCTCCAGATCCACCAACCAAAGATCCAAAAATTTCTCCGAGCAGGAAGATGACATGTTGGTACAAGCATGACTAAATAACACTTTGGATGTAGTAATCGAGAACAAACAAAGTCATGAATCTTACTGGGCTAGGATTCATCATTACTGTTACCATAACAAGAAATTTGAATCGGTGTGCAATCAAAATTCTCTTGCCAACCGTTAGGGTACTATTTAAGAATGGGTTAACAAGTTTTATGGATGTTATGACTGGATTCAGAATAGAAGACAAAGCGATATGACAACGCAAGATAAGGTGTGCATATATCTCTTTAATTTTCTTGTAGTTTTATATATTGTAGCTTCATATGTTGTGTGCAAGTTTTATAAGATATATTCACTTGCAGATTGTTCATGTATGTACTTTGTACTAGGCAGAAGATACTAAAGGGAAATCTTTTAGATTATTGCATTGCTGGAGAATCTTAAAGCACCATCCAAAATGGACTTCTAGATTATCTTAAAAAAAACAAAAGACGGCATCCAATGCAAGTCCGAGTACTTCATCTCCAGGTACGACCTCCAACGATGATGAAGTTGAGGCTTGTACTCCTAAACATGATCCATTGAGAAGACCAACCGGTAAGAAAGCCGAGAAAGAACGAAAATGATGATATAAAAGTTACAGCTCTTTAGATGGTAGTGTTGTTATGTTAGCATTGGATAAAGT
Organism: Phragmites australis; assembly: GCF_958298935.1. NCBI lineage: Eukaryota > Viridiplantae > Streptophyta > Magnoliopsida > Poales > Poaceae > Phragmites > Phragmites australis. The sequence continues at coordinate 1,846,158 of NC_084935.1, forward strand.
GTCGTCAAAGAAGATTGAAAGGGAAGATAAGAAAGAGGCTAAGAAAGATGCTCGCTACAAGCGAGCACTTGCAATGGAAGAAAAGATGATTGCACTTGAATAAAGTAAGTAGAAAATAGAAAGAAAAAAGGTAGCACTAGAACAACAAAAGCTAGATCAATAGAAAAAGCATGATGAACAAAGGATTATGAGCACGGACATTAGTGGTATAACTGGGTCATAACAACAGTACTACATGAGCTTGCAGGGTGAGATCATCGCTTGACGATACAACGCATCAGGTTGAGACTATTATGTTTTTTAGTTGTACTATTTGCATTGTGGTGTGAACTATTTGTTGTGCGAACTATAAGAACATGATAGATTAATTCAGAAAGGACTGCATACATCATCATACATAATTTGAAAATACTACACCATTCTATAATGAAAACACTACTTGATAGGTTCTGACTACATTATTCCAAATACTTACACTATAAGAATAACGACTCTACATATAGTTGCTATAATTGCTTGACTAGATCATCTTGATGCTGAGAGTGAGCTTGTCGGTTTCTGATACCATGATTGCTCTTAATAAACTCCATAAACTAAGACAGCTCAGGGGTGTGTTCATCAAAAACTGTCACCCTTTCTCCCTCGTGATCTTAATGGAAGTCTTTCGGCTCATGATTGTACTCAAAGTCTTCCCGCTCATCTTTAATTATCATATTATGCATAACGACGCAAGCTATCATGATTTGTCCGAGTGTCTCTTGTTCCCAAAACCTAACTGGTCCACAAATAATGGCAAAAGGAGCCTGTAGAGCTTCAAATGCTTGTTCGACATCTTTCCTAGCACCTTCTTAAGCTTGCGAGAAAAGTTTTTTCTTATTCCCTATATGAAGAAATAGAGAATAAGCCACTCTAAATCTGCGCATAAATAATAATAAAATGATACGAGAGGATAAAAATAAGGGCGAACAAAATATATTTACTAATTATAAACTTGCACCGAAAGATAGTCGGGCCGTATGTGGGAGTCTCTAAAAAGTAGTCTTGGTTTAGTCTCGCATGTCTAACTTCTCTGTCGTGATGAATTACTCGATGTCCTGTCACGGAACCGCCATGGCGTTGAGCATTCAAGCGTCGATCTTCATCATGCACTTGGAAGACTGTAGCAACAATGAGTTCGTCGTCGTCGAATAAGGTCGATGACGAATCCATGAGAATTTGCTTGATGATGTTGCGACGCCTCATTGCGATGTTGAAGTAGAGACAAATATATGTGGGAGAGGACATAGAGAGAGCTAGAAAAGGAGACACAGCTTAGGAATGATAAATAGACTTGCATATATAGATATAAAAAAATAGTCGTTGAAAAAATATCAGCTAGAAATATAATCATTACAAAAATATAGTCTCTACGAGTATATTGCTAGTTATAGAATACTATTAAGAAATGAGAGAGAATATAGAGAGTGAAATATGAATATGTTGTTAAAGTGGTGGAGTAATATGAAGGAGAAATTTTTATAGATGATCTATTAGAGTTGCTCTTACTAGGAGCCACACCACCGTTGCAACATGCACTGACCAAGACCCGAGTCAGGTTGCTCTGCATGTTGCTGCCATGCTGAAAGTACATTGTGTTCATGTGAAGCCACCAGTGCAGATCGGTCTCGTCTTGGTTGTGTAACTTGTGCTTTCTGTTGAGCCATTATGTTTGAAGATGCATTTTGTGAGACATGGCGAAGGAAAAAGAGAACTCAGATAGAGGAATTTAGGATCTGTTTGCTAGAGTTTTTTTAATTTAATTTCTCTAGGGGAATTGATTCTCTAGAAAAAATAATTCTACGGTTGAAAATGTTTATCTACTGATTCTTTAGCGTAAACTTTATGAAATCACTCAAACAGAATCATTCTAGGAGCTAAAAACTGTAAACTGTCATTTGACAAAACTCCGACCGATTTCACTCTAAAAGTTAATCTGAAAACTCTGTCAAACATACTCTTAATCCAACCTAATTGATCTCCAAAATTGGAGAAGATGTTCAGTACGGAGAATTGGCCTTCGACGTTGGGTAGCCGACTAGCCGGTGTGTTTTTCTGTCCAATTAGTAGCATCTCTGGAAGGTTATCACAAGGCTCTGCCTGATCCTGACACAGCTGCGATCAGTTCTATTGCGGCCTACCCTATTTTGAATTTTAACTGTTCTTTGATGCAAAAGGTGGAAATCTGAATGCTCCATGCAAATTCCTGCTGCACTTCGCGTTTACCATTCCTAATATTGTTTGTTTTATGGGTACTTATGTTTTTGCATTTTTTTTTTTTGTGACGAAACGAGATGGGTTAGTGTGAAATGGAGAACATAAGTGTGTTTCAGCTTATGTCACCAATACACACGTGAAGGACAAACAAGACATGCTTGATCTTGCAATTTGATTACTTGTATTAGTTCTATTGTGATTTGAGAAGTAGCACAAATTCATGTCCAAAGAAGACGCATATATGTCCGTATGTGCATCCGATTCCAATCAACATGTTAAGCCAAGGAACAGCATCAGCATTGACCATGGAAGCATGGATCAAGCTCAATGAGAGGTTCGTTAGCTTTGTTCGCAATTTTAATCTGCATCGACATCTACAAGGCCGTCGCCGCCTGTCTAGCTCACCCCTTGTCCAGCCCCAGCAGCCTCGCCGGCGACAGCCTCCCCGGGCTCACGACGTCCATAACCCTCCGCCCCTTCCGCTCCTTGATCGTGTCCAGCCGCGGCGACCACGATCGCCCCTTCGACGCGCCCACCAGCTGCTCGTAGTGCTTCCTCAGCTCCGGCGTGCTGCAAAGCGCCCCGCAACCGTCCGCGTCGTCCCCCTCGCCACCGCCACCACGCGGCTTCCCACCAGTGACGGCCTTCACGATGAACTCCTCCGTGACCCTGATCACCGTCCGGCCGTCGTCGTCCTTCACGTACTCGAACGGGCTCCTCGCGCCCACTACCAGCGACGGGGGACCCGACGACGCGCCGCCGTACGAGAGCGCCGCGATCGACGCCGCGGTGACCGCGGAGTCCCGGCCGCCGCACGGGAGCCGGTCCACGGGGAGCACGAGGTATGTGCGCCCGGCCTCGAGCCGGTCCTCGATGGCGAGCACCGGCGCGGGGCGGCCGATGCGGAAACCGTCCGCGCGGCACACCACGCGGCCGGCGTGCTCCAGCATGACCTCCCCCGCCGCCCTCCCGGGCTCGGCTGCCCGCGTCTCTCCGCCCCACAGCACCAGCCGCGCCACGCGACGCCGTCGCCGCGTCGGGCTCACGCAGAGCCACCGCAGCAAGCCACCTGCCATGCCGGCCACGCGCAACGTGCGAAGCACAAGCAGCAGCACGCAATGAGCTGCTAGGGCTCGGTGACATCCACAGTTGTTCGGTCAGGTGCAACCACTTTATATATTGCCGGTTTGGCATGTATGGGCGGGCGCTCGCGGTGCAACTGCGAACTGTGCGAGGGACGACGGGACGGGTAGGGTAGCGGTTGACAACTTGGCACCGCGTCGGTGGTCAAAAGTCCGCGGTCCGCCGGGAGGGAGGGGTAGAATTGCGCGCAAATTGGGGTATTTTTTGGGCCGGCGCACGGGCCGCGGGCGTCAAAACCGCGGATGTGCCGCGGGCGTGGTGCTCGCAAGGGGGAGCGGGTTTAGTGGTGGGAGACGGAACGGGCGGCGCGCGGCTGCATCTGCATCTGCAAGGCGGTTTGGCCGTGCGCGCTTGCAGAGCCTGCAGCTGCCGTGCCGGTGAGGGCACAGGTGTGTGCATGCGTTGTGTTGCCTGGATCCGAAGACAAGCTTGTAGATGGGGCTAGGAGGCGCACAGCGAACAGTATGGGCCGGCGTCACTTGCGAAGGGGAGAGAACATTTCTTGTTTACAGACCGGGTCGACATTTTACTTTTCAGAGATACCAGCGATCCTATCCGTTCCGTATAATTTGCTACGATAAGCAAGAGCTAGCTTTGTGGTCTGATCAAACACTCCTAGATCCATCGTTTTCGCATTGCTAGTAAAACCAGCAGTACTACTAACTCACATTCAAAAATTCAGATGCCTCGCTACAAAAGCTTCGCTCATCTCAGAAGCTATCGAGCGATGTCGGCGAGACCGATTGCTGCGCCGTTTGAAACTTTCCTTCGCGTGCGTGACCGGATCCAAAACGACGATGACTTTATTCGCAAATCGCAAGGCCTGACGTAATTCTATGAAGCAACTTGGTACCGCATGCAGAGTTTTTTTTAGAATCAGACCCTTTATCCAGGGCCTTCTTTGAGGCCAGGGGACGTGCAACATCCAGGGATCAAACCCGAGTGGGCTCGGCTGGAATCTCTACCAACGGATGTAATCTGATCATGTACCGATTGATCAGGTTCAAAGAAAACCAACCCATCGTAAATTGGTACTCTTCAGAATGATGTTCAGTGTTTGTTTTCAAAGAGAACGATGTTCTGTGAATGAATTTTACAACGCACGTCGGCACATGACATAGAATTGGTCAGAAATCAGCTCTGGTGTCGACATGAAGTCGGCTCGTAGCGGGAAAAAAGAACTGACAGAAACGCTCTTATCCAACTAGGCATGGCATCTCAGCAACTGGTTTTGTCAACGCATCAAGATATATCAAGCCTGCAATTTTCTGTACTAGCTAGCTTAGCAACCTGTCTGCAACTTTGACCAAGAAGTGCAGGGAAAGTTTTTACCGAATTCAATGTAGGATCAGGGGGTTGACAAATGAGTTTGACAGATTCAGCGGCTGAGTTTGACAAATGAATTTCAGCCCATAAAAAAGCTTGAGAAGATCCCATCAAATCGATTTTGCACATGACATGTTTCCAGAAACATGAGTTAAATTCGTTATTATATGCGGTTAACAACTCAATATTGTGTTTCGACCAAACGCCCAGACGTGTGACGAAGTAGTAGAAGTGTAGGCTTAAAAAAATAGTAGAAGTATAGAATAGGTAAATAGATCATTCAATATATCCCAACATAAACATATATCAGTTGACCTTTTTTAAGTAAAACTAGCAAGTGGTCCATACTAATAGTGTAACTATATCGCTGTAATATTTTGTCACGATAGCCTTTGATTAATTATATTTTCATGGACTCTTTATTTAGCTATTTGTTTTTTTTATAATAACTTGTTTTTTCTAAGACTATATTTGATATGGATCCTTCCTTTTTCCATTCTAACCCCAATTTCAATTATTATTTATTTTATTTTATTTTATTTGGACTCTTTGTTTAGATATTTTTCTTTTCCAAACCGTATGGAAATTGAACTTCTAATTTTCCATAAATTTTAATTCCGAATTTAGCTATTTATTAATTGTACTTGATATGAATCCTTTGGTTTAATATAGACCGTTGATGTTCATAACTCCTTTTAACACTCAAATAATAATATAATAGATATATCAGTTGACCTTATAAATATAAAAGGAAAAGGAAAAAAATAGTAGAAGTGTAGAATAGGTAAATAGAACATGCTATATATCCCAACATAAACATATATCAGTTGACCTTTTTTAAGTAAAACTAGCAAGGTGGCTCACACTAATAGTGTGGCTAGCCTCGCTGCAATATTTTGTCACGATAGCCTTTGATTACTTATATTATACATGGACTCTTTATTTAACTATTTGTTTTTTATAATAATTTGCTTTTTTCTAAGACTATATTTGATATGGATCCTTTTTTTCTATTCTAACCCCAATTTCAATTATTATTTATTTTATTTTATTTGGATTGTTTATTTAGATATATTTCTTTTTCAAACAGTCTGAAAATCAAACTGCTAATTTTCCATAATTTTTAATTACGAATTTAGCTATTTATTAGTTATACTTGATATGGACTCTTTGGTTTAATCTAGACCATTAGATATTCATAATAATGAGTGATCTAGATTTTTTTTCCCAATTAATGTGGTAATTTGATGGCTCCTTTTAACCCTCAAATAATAATATAATAGATATATCAGTTGACCTTATAAAGAGAAAAGAAAAAAGAAAAAAACAATTTCAAAGCAAAAAGGCCACTCTGGCCTGGACTGTTCAACCCTACGAGAGGCCCAAAACGCTGGACTTGGATTGGGCTGGCTAAACCTAAAACCGCAGAACTTGGGTCGGGCCGAATTCACGTCCGGTGTTGACGTGTCCAGGAATCGCTAGGAGCAACGCGGAGACCGCCGCCGCCCGCAAGCGCAACCGCGGCAGACTGCAGCACCGGGCGCAGCCAGCCGGCGGCACCGCAACATCGTCTCCTCCTCCTCCTCCTCCTCCGTCCGTCGCGTCGTGTGCCTATGGGAGTGGAACCGGCGCAACCGGCCCCTTCCGCGGCCGCCTCCGCCGCCGAGCAGGCTCGGGATCTCATCGACGTAAGCCCCTACACAAAACTCCAGACCACCACCGTCTCTCCTTCATCGCCGAGCTCTTTTTTCCCTTGTTCGTATGCGCTGCTGCAGATTGAGACGTATGCTTCGCTCCACTAACTGTGCGCGCCGTGCTCGCTTGCTAATTGCCAGGCCGCTAGGTACGACGACCTGGAGGATGTCGTTGCCTTGTTCTCCGCTGGTGTCTCACTGGACTCCACAGATTCACAGGGCCGCACAGGTTAATTCGATTCTACGAACTCTTCTACGTGCGGTACTGACTGAATTGCTGAATTTATCTAGGAAGCAATTGTGTAGCACATTAGCATGGGTATGTGTTTGGTGAATAAACTCTTTGAGAAGGTAGCAGTAATAAACAATGTTGTTAATTGAGGTGCAGTTGCTCCGTGGTACAAGATTTCATCAGTGTATAGTGGATCAATGAGCCTATTTGCCTCATTTTGTAGACTCACTGTCTTATTCTTATCATGCTAATGCTCATCAAGCTTGAAACCATCAATTGACAGCGTAAACTCTTTAACTTTGTCAAAACTTAGTTTCGAGTTCATATGAAGCCCACCGAGTGACCTTGATGATTGGTTGTATCAAACATTACTGTGAACTACTTATTCTATGGGCGGCTAACTGACCCTTTCGCCATTACTGTCAGCTCTTCATATGGCTGCTGCCAATGGGCATCTTGCTGTGGTGGAATACTTGATTCTAAATGGAGCGGTAAGAAAGCTATCTTTGTACAATTGTTTATTGCGTTGAACCCGGTGAGATGTCATCGTTTCATGATTTCAATTAAAGCTGAGCCCCTTTGTAGTCTGTGCACTTTTCTTATTAGAGAAAGGATAATCCAACTTCTATTGAAAGTCAGTTAAGGTCTTTTGCAATCTGCTGGGATTACCAGTTAACAAAAAGATCCACAAACCAGTCTAGCCTGAAAAAAAAAAGCATATGACAGGCAGCAGCCGAGTTAACCACAAGCAAAGCCTGAACTTTTTTAAGCTGCATATTTGTTCGGATTAGACTGATAAGTTCATTTTGTGACTGTAACTGAAATGCAGAATGTTAATGCCGCCAACTTGGAGAAGAACACACCCCTCCACTGGGCATGCCTCAATGGACATATAGAGGTTAATTGCTTCCTTGGCTGGTCTGCTTTCTTGTACCAATATAAGTACTTAATGACACTGCTTCGTCTGAAAAATAACTAACCCAGGTAATCAAGGCTTTGATATGTGCTGGGGCTAGTGTGAGTGCCCTAAACAGGTATGTTCAATTTAAATGGCCATGTCTTAACAAGTGATATTGTTGAGAACCCATTTTCCATGACCCTGTATTATTTTCCGTGAGTAGTGATTGTGCTTATATGGCATGTTTTGTATTCTGCAGCCATGAGAAAACCCCTATGGATGAAGCAGTGACCAAGGGCAAGATGGAGGTGATCGATGCAATCGGTGCAGCAGTAGCTCAAGCCGAGCTTGATGGTGTTACTGTCTCCTAAAAGGGACTTGATGAATACCTTGAGCTATGAATGACATGCAACCTTGTTCTTATCTCTTAATGGTACTATCTATGTCACTTCTGATTTTGATGTGCTGGTATCTGGGACAATATGGTAACTTAGCCTTTGGCATGAGTTGATTATCATCTGTGTCGGCAAGCGCATGTTAGTGTCAATGACATCAGAACGTGGACAGAAGAACCTATCGTTATAAACTTGATGTGCAGCAGTCAAAGATGTGGCTTTCCTCGATAATATTGTAATCCTTGATGGTTTTCCTTGGAGTTCCTTGGGTCCCAGTTGTGGTGAAATGGAATTTGCACCTCCGCTGTTGATTTCAGTCTTTATTGTCTTGAAATGTATTGGTAAGTGCTTTTTACTTGTCAATTTGCAAAGTGCAACCATGAACAACCATTTGGTGGTTGGATATGATCGGTCACTGTTCCAGATCAAGCTCTTTTCCTTGGTGAATCCAGATCATTAGTTCAAGTACCTAGCTGGTTCTGCTTGGACCGTGATCGTTCTGACTTGTAGTTTGGGCCTCTGTGAGAGCACGCAGTCTCAGAGCCCACTTCGTCCAATTGAGATGCATGATCTATACCTATGCAATGCAATTTGCCAATTTCTCATTGTGTCCAATCCAGACGATGCCTACTGGTGCATGGTCCTTTCCTAATGACAACCGAACCATTTCCATTCCCGTCAACAGGTTTGATGCCCCCAGCGTTGCACCATTCAGCAGGTCAACCGTTTAGTTTGCTCTCATAATTCTGTTCAGTGACCTTGCATCCATCAAGGTGCACGCGTCGCCGTCCTAGGTGGGTTAGTCTCACAATGCAAAATTTTTACTAATCCTTACACACATTGCTTATCAGTGTCACATATTTGTATTGAGATTCAGGTTAAAAAGGCATGTGAAAAAAATTATAAGCTAAGTGAGAAAAATCAACAGATAAATGAATATTAGTTAAGATATGATTCGTGGACTTGTATTTCCTGTCAGTCTCACGGTTGAGCCAGGACCTTCTGTATTTAGGTAGTATTTGGTTGAAGAGCGAGATAGAATAGAATGATTTTATTTATATATTTGAGGATATGATGATTCTATTCATATATAGATGTTTGTTTGACAGGTGGGCTAAAACGAGTTTATTTTAGTAAGTTGGGTCCACCGTTAATATTATGTTCGAAGTGAGATAGTTATATTCTACCGTTTTTTAAACAACTCTGTTCAAACAACTTAAAAACAGAATAGATCTGCTCAATCACATCTGTTACACGAACCAAACACTAACTTCATATACGTCAGGTCAGGAGAAGGCGACGCCGGGTGCAGCGTGAACCGTGAAGTTCACGAGGCCGTCGCCGTCTCCTCGGTTACTTCGGGGCATGAGACAAGGAGAGCTTAGTGGTAAGAATTGATGGTACGCGTGGCTCGTGATGCAGACATAGCACTGAGCAGAGCACTAGTACGGTGCGAACACGGCGTGTGTATAATCCTTCATGTATTTCGGTCGCCTGACACAAGCGCCCTGTGTGCGACGGCAGTGGCGCCGCTTTAAGGCTCGGTGCGTCGCCTGATGCAGAGGAGTGATGGGAACATGGAAAATGGAAGGCGATGCTGCCTGTGATGAGCACTGAGAAGTAGTACTCCTGCTAGGCACTAGGGGCTTCCCTGCTACCTTCGACATTTCTCCCAGGATGGCCGGCCCGGATAAGATGGATCGAAATCTTGTGACTTTAGTACGAGAGGATGAAAAGTATCGTGATCTTACTATAGTGGTACTGGAGTATCAGATTTGATCTGTCTATTCAAATCCAACAATTCACGTTAATTTAAAGTCACTTGACTTCACCATCCATTCCGATCAAGATGGCCGTGCGGTTGCATTGATGCCGAGCCTGCCGTTTCACAGGAAACGGTTGAGGTGGTTTCATTTACCCCGCCGCACTGGGATCACTCGCAGGCAAAAATGAACATCTCATTTACATATGGTAGACATGTAAATTTCATGTGGCACACCCGCAAAGATTACCATGCGAGGCCTCGAAGCAGAGTATCTCAATTTTGCACCTCATGCATGTGAGGTACATGTCAGTAACTCACTACTGCCGCCGACCGTAAAATATCGTTGTCCCGTGACAACCTTAACAACGAATCCACGATGCAGTACCAACAGTTTCCTAGCGAAACATCCATTCCGGACCACTCATGCGCTCTACGGATTTGCTCAGCTCAGTTGTACTGCTGCGCCAAAGGAATGTTATTTAATGACCGTCGTCAGCCATGATGCCCTTCCCGTGCTCTACGTGTTGGGCAGCAGTGTAGGTGCTGTATCGATCATGGTTTTATGGCTAGCACTCTACCGGAATGCATCCACTTATGCACGAATGGTTTGTGTTAGTCATCCATCGCTTCACATGATATTTATCAATTATTTATTCTAGTTACATACTTTATGATATTTTTTATTACTTCTCTAACATGAATCTTAATCTCAACGTAAATGAACAATTTTTATAAAGTATATGTGCACATACATATACGAAAATTTCCCTTACAGCACTCTACTATCACTATATTTGGAGTACATAGTGAGACTATATTTGGGTAGCTTAATGTTGCAGTAATTAAATGCACTTGCCGAGCTAGTTGCTGACTGCTGCTGCCGGCCGGCTCATCTTTCAAATCTGCTAGGTTTTGTATACTGGCAGCGGTTTGTATGAATGTGTCAGCAGCCTTGGATGGAGATGAAAGCTGCTTCCAACTGTGCGATCGAGATGATTAATACTTGATGGCGTGTATAGCACTGGGCAGTCATTAGGGTAGCACAGTACAACTTCATAGTCTCTCTACAAGTCTACATAAAGTACACTTAACGCGTGCAGGTAATTTGCCATGATCGACTAAACAGCGTCAAGCAGTAGTTAATAATGGACACTATCGTGGCGTACAGGTTGGTAAGCATGACGTCCCTGACAACAATCACGCATGGCGCAACGGCCCAGATCACAAGTTGCAACCACACGATCACGTCGAATCTGGCAAAGCCATTCACTACTGTCGCACAGCTACACACACAATCGTATCTCTCTGTTTCTCCGTGTTTGCCCCGAAAGAGTCGGCCGGCGCGCGCACACGGGCTGCTAGAAAAAACACACGTTATGCTTTATTTCATCTATACGCTTTGATATATACATTCATAACTATATATATATATAGATATGTTTTCATAGATATATTCATATCACATGTCTACTAGTTTAGACACGTTGTATAATATTTCATATGTACATAAGCTTGACTAACCGACTCAAGTCTCACACAATCCTAACTAGAGTTAGATATGTAAAAGCGTATCAACCCGTATGATTGCACATGCTAGAAATTTAGTTTACGGCTGAATTGTAGATGTTTGTGTTAATAATGGTTGTATGCTAAGATGCATCAATTATTTATATTTAAATATTAGAATGTAAAATATAAATAAATTTTTGTTCATAATATTAGAATCATGTTTATTATTTGTGAATAGATCTAATTTATAATTTTCATTTTATGTGTTACGCAAATTGATTTTTATTTGTTTCTTGATTTTTTGAAATTATTATTATTTTTAATGTCATCACCGTATCTCATATTATTTTTTAAATACATTATAAATTCTTTGATATTATTTTTGTGTGATAATCCGTAATATGTTTGCATTCTGTTGTTTTAATTTTGTAATGTTTGATTATAATTGATTTGAAAAAGTGTGTTGATTGCTAACGTAATTAAGTTGGAGTTTACTATCGTAATTTTGTTGGATAAATGATATCTACAACAAAAAAGAGAAGGAAAGGTAAGGTAAGGTAAGAAGTAGTCTTGAGGCTGGACTCTATGATTTGTTTTTTAATTTTCTATGTTATTTCGTCTAGTTGTTGATCCATGGTTACAGTTAGTCAATCAATTAATTCGACGGTCGGATGTTTTACTTTTTTATGAGAATTTCTAGAATTTTCTTACAATTAACGTAGAGGCAACAAAAAGAACCTCCGATTAGTAAATATAAGATTCTTTTGATCCTTGTTCTTTAAACTTTTTTATAACTGTTTGGTCATTTAAATGTCTTCAAATAGAAAATTTCTTAATTACAAAGTTATAGATTTCATCAAAGGCTATAACTTTTATATAAGTTATTTTTTCACCCAACTTCATATGAATACATTAATTTCGGAGATGTACAATACTAATATCAAGAAACATCTATGATATATTGTATAACATCTCTAGATAGAATTTGTTTGATACATTTTAAGACGTCTATAGATACTAAGTGAGGATCGAAGCGTGTCTAATATTGTGCTACTTTGAGATGTTCTTAATATCATGTCAAGAAGCATCTTTATGTGGCTACTATCGGTCCAAACATGTCTAATATCGTGCTATTTTGAGGCGTTCTCAGTATTGTGTTTAGAGACATCTTTATGTCCCGATGTACAGACACTTATAAAAATGCCGCTACTGAAGCCCGTCTAGAAGGTTTTTTTTTTGCTGTTGCATTGACCCAACGCAGGCCAGGCCAGGCCAGACGGACATGTCACGTTGAGCCTGAGCCTGAGCCGTTGACGTCGCGATGTTGGCGCGACTGTATACGTGAGAGGGAGGAGGCAAATGAGACGTTGGCGCTGCACCGCACGCGCTTGGGCCGTAGGACCACAGACAGGAGAGGAGCAAGGGCGTAACTCCGCTCGTACCAACCGTGCCGACACGTTACGCTGCACCGGCTGAGACGGAGACATGCACGCGGGCCCGGCCGGCCGGAGCTCCGGCTAGAGGGGCATGCATTCGTCTTGATGTTCTCCTAGTCTGTCCCTTGATGTTCTCCTAGAGGAGACTGCGTTTTTTATGGGTGTAGCCACGTAGTAGGTGATACTGATACATGCATGCACGTAGACATGGATGGTGCTCGATCTCTGACCTGTTTTTCTAAAAGCTAGAGAAGAAAATGCAGTGGCAGATGCGTAGAACAACGAACACAAGATCATTCTGCAGTCTTTAATTTTCTAAGGTTGGTTAACTACATTATCGTCGAATTGATACCACTTGAAATTTTGAACATGTGTTTGTGCAGCCCGGAAGTGAAAGCGTGAGCTGTGGAGGGATGGGTCATTTTAACGAGTACGAGTACAGCAAACAGTGTAGCAGTGCACGCGTTGGACTTCGTCTTTCATCATTTACATGTCCGTGCATCTACCTCCGAATTATCACGTACCTCATATGATCCACTCCACACCTCTCTTTTACACAGTATTATTGATGCTTTTACCTTTACAGCATCATCTATTGAAGCAGTGGCAGACGTATGATAAGCTATTGGAGGCTCATCACTTTCTTCCTCTCCAATCCCTCCTCTTCTTCTCCCTCGTATCTCTCTTTCCTCCATAGAACACCAGGGGCCTGCTGGATCCACCGCTGCATTGAAGCACCCTCGTCCCACAAGATTAGCAAAATTAAAGGAGACAGCCATTTCAATTCTTCCCTAGTCTAGAGCTCACCACGACGTCAAACAAGATTCAGCTGCCTCTTGATCTGTCATCCTCCAGTATTTAATTACCATGGAATTGATATTTCATTTTATTTATTTATTCAACATTTAAATAACACGAAGAGAGACAAATCTACCAAAATTTACATGGGAGGGTCTGTAAAGAGCTATTTAAAGTAATGAAATATTTTCAAAAAACTATCCACGGATAGAAACGCATTGAAGTTGGCAATCCGCATGATAGAACCATAACTTCTACATCAGTCATCTTATACCATTATTATTTTTATTTTTTTACTATTACTAGTACTTAATTATTATTATTGTATTCTTATAATCTTTTTAGTTAGATCTTGTGAATTTCTCTAGCTTACCTAATTTGCTTGGGACAAAGGCTGTTGTTATAATAGTATTCAACATTTAAATATGGGAGTTATTTTTGCATGTTTTCTGGGAAATTATACCTGACGCTAGGATCAGGATTCAGGACAGGGGCGCAAAGTTCAAAGGATCCGACAAGTTCAGTCTGGAACAATGGCAAAGTGGATTGAGAAAATGAAGTTCAGCTTGAGCAAGAAGGTGGTTGAAACTTGAGAGACAATGTTCATTGTCGGGTGGTCATTTAATTTGTTTGCGATAGGGATCGGGTTGTGTCCTACTCCTACCGGCCTGACTGCGAACTTGGGATCCATAACCAAGGACTATCAAGATCCTATAATTATTGTTTAGTCGTTTGAGAAATTAATTATTCAGTCGAACGACAAAAAAGTGAAGTCTTTGTGTTGGTCTGATTGTCTTATGCCAGTGCACATTTGTTGCTTGATCAGGGGTGAATTTTGTCATTTTGAGGCTGCCACCAGTACACGATAATACTGTCGATTTCTCACCCGATGAGATGACATGAGTGAATATCGGCAGCGTAGACGTGTGTGCGTGCAAGCATGAACACAAATAATCCATCTCCAAAATATGCCATCCAGATGCAGTCAGTTTTGTCCAGACTTGCTTACACGATCTTTGAATGCTGCTACCTAGCAGTGGCGGATCCAGCCGGGCAAAACAGCTAGGGCGAATTTTAAGATGAGATTAAAAAAAGTATCTTAATTAAGACAATAATTAAGCGAAGCGAACAAATCCCCAATAATTAAGCGAAGCTAACAAAATCCTTAATACCTTTGTATTCTATACGAGTAGTTGCAGGAGCAGAAGTGGCCGAGTGGGGATTACTGTTTCATTTTCTGCATCACGTCCATCACCAACTCCACTCTCCCTGTTACTTCGGGTATCCAAAGATATTGGTTTGAAAAATCTCTTTATTATTGATGTCTTGATGATCTAATAATTGATATCCTACAAAGCACACAACACATACGGTAAGAAATCTCTTCATTCATGATTCATTCATTGCACAATGCAAATTGCATATTTTGCACTTGCACAAAGCAAAGAGTTCTCAATTGCTTATCATCAGTACCTCAAATCTGAATTTGAATGCCTCACACAGTCACACTCACAAATAGAATCAATCAACAATTGATGTCCTGAATCAATCAATCAATCAATAATTGCCTCACATAGTCATACACACACACACACACTCTAACACAAACAACTGAACTGGACAAGCAAAATCAGTTTGATAGCTAACTAGTTTAGTACCTTACCTCGAATGAATTTGTGGCTCGCGGCAGCAGCCAGTGCCGGAGTGCCCTGTGCAGCAGTGCCACTTCACAATCCAAGTCAATTTATAGTCTATGACCAAAACCTAAAAATATTATGCAAATTATCAGGTGTGACATATAAATGAAAGAAAATAGGTGTTGATGCATATATCTTCAAACCTGTAACAGCTTAAAAGGTACTGAAACACGCAAGGGTATCCCATTTAGCAGTTTTGGAGAACTGATATCAAAAGGCTTAAGCAGTTGAGCTGGCTAGAAAAAGATTACCAATATACTACTTCAAAATTGCATGTTGTTGGTTTCGAGGAAAAAATATTGCATGCTATCCTAATGCTCTATTAATTCGAGACAATTTGTGAAAATGGACAAAGAAGACACCTTTCTGAGCGGGAGTAAGTTGAGAAGCCTCACGCAGTCACGCCAACAAAAATCAATAAATCCTCTTGAAATCTATGAGCGAAAGAGGAGTCCGCCGCCGGGGAGCTCGGGCGGCCGCCCGGGCTCGCCCTAGCGGTAGATCCGCCCCTGCTACCTAGTATGTTTATTTTCATGACAAGTACTTGAAATTGATCGGCCCCATCTAAAAATTAAAACACGAATCAATCTTAACCATATGCATTGTCGTCTAAATTTAGGTTGTCATACAACGAGGCCATTCTTCCTACTGTTCTGCTATTGCGTGATACTCATATTATCACCAATAAATTTGATTACTATACGGGAAAGCGATCTAGTACCGCAAAACAACAGTACAGCCACTCGAAAAATGTAATTCTACACTTTTCTGTAGATAAACCAAAATTGGATTTTCGCCCTTTAATAATTCATACACATAGATCATATTAAATTGTGTTCGCATACAGAATGATCTCTCCGTATCATGTTCTTTACTGCTGCCATAGATTACAGAGGTAGAGAGATCTTTGATGTAACTGCATGCGTGACATCGTCGTAGATACACGGAGCTCACTAAAAAGTTGGCCCACGTGACATCGACGACGTCACTAGTGTAGTTACATCAAACGAAATGCATCCCATCGAGAGCCAGGCAAAGATAGGGAGGATGTCAGCTGTCCCCCCCCCCCCCCCCCAAATCCTAATAAGTGGACCCCACAAGAGCTAGCAACCAACAACAGAGAATAGAGTCATCTTAATCTCCCATCTTTTCCGTACTACTCCCTCTAATAAAAAATATAACATTTTTTATTTTTCATGTTCTTTGATGTGCAATTTTGATCACTATTTTTTATTAAAATATAGTTATAATATGTAATAAAATATAATATTATAAAAGTATTTTTGAGATAAATGTATATGTATAGTTTTATATTTTAAACTAAATATTTTAAAAGTTATTAACGGTTAAATTTTAAAATCTTAATCGAATTTTGATCAAACCGTTAAGTATTTATGATCAGATGGAGTAACCTGGTTAGGTAGAGCAACGACGCCAACATGCACGTGGATCAATGACCCGATTAGCTCCAAACCAAAGAGTGATCAAGCTACTAAGCACACGGCCTTTTCTGCCCAAGCTGGCGTGATCGATGATGGCCCTACTGTGTGCTTTGTTGGCCATTAGCCCAGCCCTGGGGCCCACCGGCCACCACAATATAAAATCGTTACACTTACACTGACTGCTACACACGGTGGCGGAGGATAGTGGGCTCAAGGTGGTCCATGGCCCTCGTAACCTTAAAAAATTTATTGAAAAAACACTTAAATTTAGTGCTAAGTGCTAATAAATTGCTAATTTGGCTTCTAATCTGATTGGTCCCCCTCTTCTTAGTTCAAGCTCTGCCACTAGCTACACAATCATCTTTCTCCTGTTTATCCAAGTGGAGAGACTTGAGATTTAATCACTCTGGAAAAAGCCTGGAACAGGGCGATTTGATGGCGCCTTTAGGACCACTGGATTGCATGCTTTCTACTACTCCATTAAGATAAGAATTGGAGTTAGGTTAGGGCAATATGCCGCGATACCATCGATCGCATGTTGCAAATTCGCATGAACCAAATGATGCATGCGTGTTGTACTGCGTTTCTTTAAAAAAAAAAAGATAGCCTCTCAGGAAAGAAAAAAGCTGCAGCCTTTCTTCGTGGACGTTAACATACGGTATGCCTCACACCGGACCCGGTTTATGCATCGTTGCTAGTGTGACTGCAACTCAAGTAGTCGCACTAGCAGCTCTCGGATGCAAATGAGAGGTCAAGTTCAGGGAAAACACTATATAGCAAAATCCTAGCAGTTGATCTGGATCGTTTGGAACGAAATAATGAGACCAAGTGCAGTTTTAGTGCCTCTCAATGATCAAAATTCTCTGCGGAAGGTGATTTTCTGAAAGAAGTGATTTTATGGTTAAAAGTGATTCTCTAAAATAAAATATATAGAGGAAGTGATTATGTGCGATAAGTGAATCAATTAAAGTTTTTTTTTCTCACCATTTTAAAAAATCACTTCTACAAATTTCAGTCAGAAAATTAAAATTAAAAATTATTATTTAACAGAGCGCTTCTAATTACAACCCTTAAGTTGCAGTCGGCGGACAGACTGTACGGATCTCGGTCCCCTCTCACCTGACTGACGTAACAGCTCTGTAGCCGTAGGCGACAGGGTTCTGCCGCCATTTGGCAAGTTGTCAGGTGAGCACAACGAGTATATTAGCAAAGTATTTCTTGGCTACGAGAAAGCAGAAGCGAAGAGCGAGCCAAGATGCATGAATCGTGGAAGGCGACGTCGCTCTCGGGGCAGAGGTGGCGCTGACGGAGGGAGGCGTCGTGAATTCGTCATTGGTGGGGTGCGCGGTGGAGTGTCAAGTGAGCCAGTGAGGAGACGAATGGGGCCGGGAAAATGAGGAGGGAGGCGGGGAAGGCAGGGAGGGGACAGGGGGATTGCGGCGTGGAGCCCGCGGTGTCGGGCGTGGCGGTGGCAGGGGCGCCCAGCGCTGTCCTTGGACATCCACGTCTCCCCAGCTCGCGACGGACGCAGCTCTTCTCCTGCAGGGCTCGTGAGACGGTGACCACCCACCCGTAGGGCGTATCCCGTCCGTCCTGGTACAGTACCCGACGTCGATGAACAATGGTCTGTCTGCTAGTACTTAGAACTATGGTTCGCGGCCGGTTGGATCCGAAGGCGGCCGGCAACTGTTCATCATGGTGGGTACAACTCTATCCACTGAGATTCAAATTCTATTGGCTAAGATTTACGTAGTGCGAATATTTTTAGCAATATTATCGATAGGTATATCACAGAGACAGACTCACATATATATAAGTATGATGTGTATATGTGTGTCATCTTGTAATAGAAAAATAGCTCTCAATCTTCAAACTGTTTTCCGATCAGATTAGGGCTTTCGGATTAGGCAAGCCTAGCGGGTCAAAGGGCACGCCGCGCTGACAGCGACCGTGCCATTTGGGGACTTGCGACAGGAGGGCGCACGCGTTTTTGGGGATCACATGACGAATATGTTTCCGTCCGGTCGGGTGCGCTCAGTCTCTACACCGTTTTTCGATCGGATCAGGACTTCCGAATCGAGAAGGAAATTATATGAGATTTGATCTCATAGAAAGATCATATCTTTTGCATACTACTTATCTCCTTTCTTCCTCTCAGTTGCATGTACCAGTCATTAGATCAGTGAAGAATGGTATAGATCATGAGCTTATAAGAATCTTTGGGTGAAAAATCTTGTAGAATTTTCTTCTTTCGGATCAGGCGAGCCTGGCGGGTCGGAGGGCACGCCGCGCTGACGGCGACCGCGCCACTTGGGGACGTGCGACGGGAGGGCGCACGCGCTTTCGGGGATCACCTGACGAACGTGTTCCCGCCTCGTTCCCATCCGGCTGGGCGCGCTCCGGGGTCAGCTCTCCTCGGCGCCTAGAGTGGAGCAGTGGTGGCCTCGCTCCGGTCGGCGTCGCAGGTCTCGACGGGTCGAGCGAGTTGGGCAAGGTGTCATCGGATCAATGGATGAGTTCTCGTAGGGTGGGGGCTGTGGAGCCGTGCACGTCGCATGCCCTACTCGCACATACACGTCCTCGGAAAAGGTCCAAATATGGAAGATACGGTGCAACATGTCAGGCTGTCACCTTTTTTTCATTCTGAATCTTGCGTCCCTTTTCTTTTTTCGCTTTTTTTTACGTGTCTAAATTCCGAGCATGCATCCGTTAGTGAAAGCCCGGGGCGACCATTCTTTCTGGGAGACTCGAGCGAACATCGGACAACAGCTCATCCGTTCACAAACCAACCGATCAGAGGGAGGCGATCATTCTTTTAGGGAGACTCGAAATAAAAATGATAATCAAATCATCAACGATGTGTAACATTGTTTATAGATCTAAGAGTTTTAGTTGTTCCGTGTGTATTATTTGGAATGAACATAGAATTATTTATGTTCGCTCTTTATAGTGTAAATTGACTCTTAATTTGGCTCAGAAATGTGCTACTTTCCAGCAACATCAACTTGGCAATAGTGGTGATTGGAGGCATTCTGCCCTAGACGTTTGAGTTTAGTTGTAGTGGGGTTCCGAATCATAGCTATTAAGACAAGGAACGGATGTGATCTTGCTGCGCATTTCACCGGCCAGCCACTATGGCCAAATTTTGCTAATGGAACTGGTTGTTGCTGTTCCTGTGTATGGTCCTGGGAAAACAACAACTGAACGACCACCGGCAAACTAATCACGCCGAATATAGGTGCGGTAGTAGCACCTATATCGATCGTTGTTGGAGCTGTATGGAAGGCTGGCATCCCCAGCGGGTAGTTTGTTTTTGAGTCTGTACTAAACCATATTGGTTTTCAATAAAAAGCCGAGTGAAATCTCTTTCTAAAAAAATATAGGGCACACTAATCTCTGAGGCAGGTTATAGTAAAAATGGAGGTCGAGATGGCCGGCGAACTCACTTCGTTAAACCAGTGGCGGCGGCCTCGAGGGCCGATGGCTTTTTGCTCAGGTGTCGGTGGCTAGCTGCTCCGGTGACGTCGTGGTCTGAGGTGGCGGCGCATGGGTGAGAGGCGAGCATGCGAGGCGATAGAGACGCGTGATGGTGACTATAACCTCTTGGGTGGGAATGGTTCTATCGATTTTACCGTATGACTCGGTATAACCTAGTGTCAGTATATTCTAAAAATCTAAATTATTATATTATGCGATTTTACAAACTAATGCCCGTTTGATTGTCCGTGTGATTTAGCCTGACTCATATTCAGAGAGACATGCTGAGTTGAATCAGACTGAGGAGATATAGGGCATGTTTAGTTCCATCACCTGGCCCGCCTCGCTTTGCTCCGCTCGCCTCCCCTCGCCTAGCCAAGTAAGAGAATATTTTCTTAGCTGCTTGGTTCCCTTGCCTCCTCGTTTCTCCCCCTTCCTCTCTTCTTCCAAGCTGCAAGACTATCCATCCATGGAAGAGCTTGATCTGGCGGGGAGGTCGATTCGGGTTGCGTCGACCTCAATTTGCACGGTGGTGGGTTTGATTTGGATGATGGTGAACTCGATTTGGATGGTGGTGGGCTCGATTTAGGCGAGAGAGAAGGTCGATTTAGCGTGGAAAATGATCGATTTGGTGGAGGAGAAGAATGATTCAGCAAGGAGGAAGATAGATTCAGAGGGGGAAAGACCGATTTGAGTGGCTATGGGTTTTGAGAAGCGATCTGCTCGATTCAATTACTAGCTCATGCAAGTAGCTGGCACCACGAGTGGAGCTCGGAGGAGTGGAGGAGCTCACGATGAGGGCCGACGAACCTTGCTGGTGCATTCGGCTCTCCTGCATGGGCAAGGAAAAGCTTGCCTGATTGGGTGAGTTTGCTAGGCAAAGCGAGGTTCCTAGTGGTACCAAACGCCTGACCTTGCCGAGCAAGGTGAGGCAAGCAGCTTGCGCAGGAACCAAATACGTCCGTAATAATATATGTTTGGTTGGCTGTATGTGCTCAATCTGACTGAGAAGAAATCTTGTTTGATTTGTCGCATAAGTATATGTTGTATTATAATGAAACTTATTTTTTCACCAAATAACTTAAGATTAATTTTTATATATATATAAATTAGTACATCACATGAAAAAAAATATTAGTGAATTTTTTTCTGATTTTTGAGAATTTATTTGAGACATAAAAATCGCTAGAAATTATAAAAGTATGTTTTTAGAATTTTAATTAAATATTGGTTTAGTCTTTTTTATCAAACTAATTAAAATGGATTGCCAATGAGCTCTAGCTTTTTTATGGAAATATTTATAATTTTGAACCACTTTTATACTCTAAATAAAATCTAAAATTTAATAAAAATTACACGTGTACCTAAACTGTACCTATCTATTCAGGCTCGCGAGAAACACCATTGAAATCCATTTTCCGTGAGCTGGCCGGCACAGTGTTTGTGCATGCGTGGGGACTGACCCAAGTGCTCGGCTAGGCAACCGAACGCCGACGCCGCGGAGCGCCGAGCGCTCGGCAGGCAACCAACCGCGCAGTAGGACTTGTTCAAATTCCGCACCAGCTGTATCGGTTCATGGTGCGTTTCGATCATGCAGCTTTTCTGGGCATTTCGCTGGTATCTGCAGCGCAGGGATCACTCACAATACCTGACCTGGAGCGTCAAATCCATCAAAACGGCCGCCTATTTTAATACGGTTCTGAAGACCGACCAAGTTTAATCTGTGTTTGTTTTAGTTTTAGATGGTGATTTTCAGTCTTTATAATTTGAAACTGAAATAACTAGATAATTTTTTATTATAGTTTTTATAATCTGCTCGTTGTATTATGAGAATCTGAGAAGCTATTTTCTTTCAGTTTTTTATAAATTGTGAATTTTATTTTACTAAATTATTCATAATTTTTTTAAAATCTACAATTAAAAACTTTCCACAATATAACTTTCTACAATCAATAATCTACGAAATAAATAGACGCTTAGAAGCAAATACTCAAGCCAACAGTGAACCATCATACAACTCATAAACAATGATAAATTTTGTGACCTGGGAGTAGTCTGGCCATACCATATGCAGAGACCTTGGCTCATAACACGTGGACCAACTGTTTCTTTCCCAACATGGCCACATTGTGATGTGCATGGCATTAGAGCATCTCCAACCGGCTTGCCTTCCTGCTCGCCATCGCTACTTATAGCGATCGATCCAAAAAACTCGACTCCAACCGGCTCTCTACTTCCCTCGCTCGCTATTTGGGGCTCGCCATATCCTCCATTCGCTCGCTGCTTTTGGCGAACGGCAACGCACTCGCCATCTCTCGAAATGGACTATGACACGTGGACCGCCTCGCTCCAGAGAGCGTTGAGGCTCACAACGCCACTGTAGATTTTAACTGCAGCACAAATCAAAACAATGGTCTTTTGTTGCTCTAAAAATTCTAAAAAAAATTGTACGTATTTCATAATCCATATGCAACCCATTTTAATTAGATTCATTCAAAAAACTTGTATAGAATTTAAACTAAAATTCTAAAAAAAACTACTTTTATAACCTCTAACAATTATCAGAGTCTCAAATAAATTCCCAAAAATCTGGAAAAAATCACTAATATTCTTCTTATGTTATGGACTAATTTTTAAAATTATTTTTAGCTCTAGATTATATGGTGAAAAAGTGAGTTCCTTTGTAATACCTCATTTATATGCATTTTTATTATTTCATGTGGTATTATTCTTTTAATTCAATTTGAATTCAAACAAAATTCAAATATATACAAAATTTAGCCATTGCAAATATAGCTGTTGCAAATATTTTTTATTTATAAGATACCAATAAAATATAGGTGAGTAGAATTTAGAGAGCGAGATTTAGGGAGTCGGTTGGAGCGTGTACAGAAATAGAGAGTGAATCTTTTAGAGAGGCTCTCTATATGAAGATATAGAAAGTGAAATTTAGAGAGTCGGTTGGAGATGCTCTTAGTCGTTCTCCTCTGCATCCCCTCATCAGACGCAGACACGTTTTGTGCGCCTATTTATTCATTTGATGCTTGCACAGTGCCTGATATCTTCATAGATCTGCAATATTTAGAGCAATAAGAACAAAACAGAATTTGGATTTTGGACCTATACTCACCAACACATTAGATTAGCACCGTATCTGAACAACAAAGTGAGGAGACATGCCAACCATGGCGAAACAGAACGAACACAACGCTACAGCTGCGTACAAGCCAAGCAAGAGCTGGTCTGTTGACCTCGCTTTGTGTCCTATACATATTTTTTTCCTTGGTCTTTTTGCTCCTAGCCCTATCTGGCTGTCGCTTTGTAAATTAGACGGATGGGAGAAGTATATAGCTGTCGCTTTGTAAATTGTTGTCTCCTATATATAGCATTTTGAAGACTTGCAGCTATGTTGTAGAGTAGCATAGCTCAGGGAGAAGTGGTCAAGTTTTGCACCGGCCATGGAACATGGTGCATGTGTGGCCACCTGCCTGCAGGTATCTTGAAAAAACAGAGCAAGATCTGGTCACTTATTTGGATGCCGTACGACAATTAGGTACTAAGTCTCTGTTTGGTTTGTGGCTGCATTTTGTCATATTTTCTCCCATAGTTGTTTGGTTCGTTACAATAGTTTTGACTTGTCATAGTATTTCAGTTTTTATCTCACTTATTATAGACTAATTTTTTTGTCAAACTTTGTCTAAAATGTGAGGAGCAATTTATTCATTACATTTTAGACACGATTTTATTAAAGATATATTAATTGATGATAGCGAAACAAACACACCCTAGTTCAGTGATCTGTTTGTGGTACATCTGACTACTTGTCGTTTTTGCAACTTGCAAGTTCGGCAGTGTACTGTCAATGATTTTGAAGACGTGCAAAGGGGAAAATGTAGCAATTGCTAGCAACAGTGAAATATCAGAAATCGTTTCTCAGAGTCGGAGGTCAGAATGCGAAACGATAGCTAAACATGAGGAGACCTTCCAAAGAAACGTGTTCTCGTGTTAGGTAGTAGCTTCATTGACAAGGTGAACGAAATTGTCAATATGTTTAGATTCATGGAGCACTTTTTCCTCTATTTTCTCGTCCTTCTTCTACCACATCTGTACACATTGACGCTAAATATGGTACTCCTAAATGTCGGTTTTGAATTGAGTTTTTGCCAAATGTCAACCCAGGCTAAAAGGGAAAAATCTCCATTTTTTTAAATGCTAATAAATCTCCACATGGTTTGCATGACAGAGGAACATCTAACACAGGACCAGTTCGCTCTTTTTTTTTATAAACAGGGGATTTATATTAAGCAAGGTAAGTCCAGAGTAAAGAACTAGGGAAAAATCCCTAGGGTACAAGTTTGTGCCTAAACGTTACCGATCTAATACGGTGGTACGAGAGAAACTTAGTCATCTTCAATAGTTATTTTAAATTTTTATTTTAAAAATACTATTACAGTATCTCCTATCATTATTACAGTATCCTTATTTTTTTATTTTCAACAGCTACTCTATTTCTTATCTTCTACTACTCTTTTCCTCCCTCCAGATCCATTTTTAGCCTCTTTCGACAGTATTGCTACAGTATTTTCCTCTCTTTAGGTGCGCCGTCCGACTCTATGAACAGTACGCTACAGTGATGTGCCTGCTACAGCACCCCCGGCAAATTTGCAGCACCATGCTCTCTCCGTAACACTATAGCGCACTGTAGCACTAGATAGGGGATTGATTGGAGATGAATTTCCAGTGCTGCAGTAGACCGTAAAGTACTGCAGCACTGGAATTTGCAGATTTGAGGATTCCGTTGGAGTTAGCCTTATAGCAGAGTTGGCACTGTCGTATAATTGATGAGTACACTTGTAGCAAAAAGATAACAGTCTCTCTAATCTATAATCCATGAATTGACCAAGGTCTTGATGATTGTAGATTGTTTTATGAGAATGAAGCTCTTAGAAGCAACTGATGTTCTCGTCGGGGTGCACAGTGTCGACAACCAAAGTCACGAAATCACCGCGATTTGAACATCGAGGGTCCCCTTGGGTGCACTCCGATAGCACAACCAGCGCTCCCTGCAGTTGTTTGATCAGATTTGGCACATGGGGGTGTGCAACATTGAACTGGAGATCTGTATTTTCCTTCACCGGGATCAAACATGGTTGTACATACGAGCCAACATCAAATCTGTGACTCGGCGACAGCGACAAAAACCGTTGGTGAACAACCCGAATGTCGGCAATCGTATGGCCGCTTCTGTGAGTAACACTGCATCTCAGAGGAGCAAAGGAATGGTTTACCTTTGTTCGAATTCCTTGGATCTTCGTTGAGAGTCAATGCAGAGACTGCTCGTTCATCCTACTGCTTCTCTGCTTGTTCCTGTTGCTGCTTCTCTGTTCTTGGAGCACTCGGAGAAGGTGTTGGCTTCACCACGCGTTGCAAAAGCTTTGTTGCTAGAAATTGAAGCACCTCTGCTCGCCGAGGATGGAATGTGGATGAGGCACGCCACTCTTCACTTCGACAACCCGAATTGAAGAGCAGCGGTGGCGTGGCGTGGTCGACTGGATCCGTATTGAGGGCGTATGGATCCGACATCAAAAGGAAGGGTTGGCCTATTTTATTCCTCACCTCGGCAACGTTGCATTCGACGATTTCCACCATGGCAACAACGGCGGCGAAAAGGAAGCGGCAGCCAAGGAGAAACTACCGACAAATGCCTAACCGACACGAGCTCTAAAACTACTCTAGATCTATCTATCAAGATAGGGAACTAAGGGGGCCGGCCCACCTCTATCTCTCCACCGGTGAGGACGCCGAGAAGGATAGGGAGGGGTCCGAAAACTAGACAGATCTAGGAGAGCGGGGCAGGGCGTTGCCTTTCTCGAGCTTTGAGTGCCTGATGGAAGAAGGGAATAAGTTTTGTGCCAGTTCGCTCTTTTTTAGGATGAAACCGGTCCGAAATGATCGGAAAATATTCTAAATCACTTTTACTATTATATTTTTTTCAGAATCGAAATCGGAAATGATAATGTCGGAAACGATTACGATATAAAAGATATCGAAAACTTCAAAAATAGAACCATCGGAACGAAAACATGTTGATTATAGTCGGGAGCCGATAATTTAGATCGGAAATACCGCCTCTTAGAACATGGCTCAAACATGACTAAATCATCGAGATACGTATAATTCTTAACTCGATCATACAACGACATAACTCATAACTCATCCATACAACAACACTAGTCTTAACTTACTCAAATAAGTCTTAACTAGACCATTTAAGATACAATATATTCACACTAGATAATTTATAATTCATTCAAATATCGATACCATAATACAAAACTATTTCATAAATAGCACAAAATGTACTACAATATAACAATTATAAAGAACTTATCTATTATAAAAAAATTATAAAATAACTAAGGTGTAGATGAACATTTTACTATTTTAGGGCCTCTTACCTGGTATTGAGTTGAGGCATAAAAAATTAAAATGGTTTGAGTCTTTTAGAAAGGGAAATTATTCGGAGTTCACTCGGAAATTTTTAGTAAAATATGATATTTTGAAAATACGGTTGAAAATCAGGCTATATTATTTTTCATTTTATTTTCGTATTTATCGATTTGAAATCGATCCAGTTTTATATAAGTTCTAGAGAAAGAAAATGATCGGGAAAAACAAAAAACATATCAATCAATTTGGGATTTTACTGTTCCATTTTCGTCCTTGCTCTGGTTGAAGATTCATCACGTCTCCCTGAATACTACTATTTTTCCTCCTCCTCTGATTAGGCTTTAATTTGCTAAGACCACAATATTAGCCGTATAAAGCAACAATCAGAAGCCGGTCATTAGTGGCTACTCAGGTCAAAAGAACACTGTAGGTCCGTTTGGATAGTTGGTAACTTTGAACTTTTGGTTAGTTGAAGAGTGATTGTGTTTGTTAAATTTTGGTTGTTGGTTTTTATAATAATTTTTTAGTTTCTCAGCACATTTAAAAGCTAAATAAAATCTGTTTATCAGCTTTTAGTTTATTTCAGTCACAACTATTTTCTCAACCAATTAAAACCCTCCAAAATTCAGAGTCAAAAGCCAACCGTTTAGATAGACTTTAGTTTAAGAAAACTAAAAAAACTTATCAAACAGGATTATCTCTTTAGCTAACTAGCTGCTAGAGGAAAAATCCAAAAGTAGATAATATATTTGATCGTATTTATTAAAATAGATAATATATCAACGTATTTATAAATTTAGTATACATATTTGGTACCTATTTATCAAAAATCTATTTTCGGTAAATTAGGTGCCGAATACGTATATTAAATTTATAAATACGATAACATATCATATATTTTAATAAATACGATCAATTATATTGCCTATTTTAAGATTTTTACCGGTGCTAGACCTACAAGTCAAAAGATCAGGACCAAGCTAAAGTTAGCATCACAAGTTGCAACTGAACACACCTTGCACCTGAATCATGCTGGCCCGACAGGTCAGGTGTGAAAGATACAGAGACAAGACACCAAACCAAAACCAACTGGAAGCTACAGGGACTAGAATGAACGAAGCGTAGGCTGGGCTGCTGCTGGTGGTAAAACATGGGGGAGGAGAAGATGCAGAAATGGCGCAGCTTTGCCATTCCTGGGGCTCCTAGCCAGCCTGGGAGGAAGACTCGGAGCCCGCCACCTCACAAACGGACAAACGGACAGGCCTCCTAAATTAAGCCAAGAATTGATTAATTTGTTGGTTGGCGCTGCTAATTAGCATAGGGACAGCACTAGAACTGAAATCTATAGCCTTTTGACGGATTAACTGAGAGGACAAGCACCAGCACAAACAGCTAAAAAACCACCGAGATAAGTCGGTAACTACTCATCCTCCACCCCCGAAATTACCAATGAAAGATGATGAGGCGGTGGACACTTCTATACATATAAGCGAAAATCTTTGGTACAAACAAGCCGATATGTGTAAAGTGCAAATATTTATTCTCATATGTACAATTCAGATATAAAGACATCTCTTTTGAAGAAAAAAAATGTGGCTTCAAATCTGGATTAGACGAACGAAAATAAATGTTTACACTTTTGCACTAAATGATTTGTTTGCACGAAAAATTCCTCTTAAGAAACTTCCAACTAAGTTTGGAATAAAATAGGAAAAGAAAATACATGTAATGCATGTTAGAAATCCTATTTGGGACGTACAGAGTCATTTAATATTTGGAAGATCTCTCGTATGAATATTACAATTTCCATATAATATCTACTGAATTTCCACAAAACATTATCGCTAAATTTTGAGCGCAAAAAGAAAAAGAAAAGAAGAGAGAACAAAGGAACCGAACAGGGCTGCCTTCCTCCTCCCCGCCGCATCCTCCATTCCTCCTTTTTCACGCCCTCCCTCTCCTTCCCCACATCCTGACCCCAAAACACATTTCTTTCCTTCCGTCCTTTCCTACCTTCTCGCCCGCTTGCGTGTCTCCGTCCATTCCGCACCATTACCTCTCTCTTCCCCCAACAATGCCGCCGTGGAGGCAGCGCACGCGCGGCCTCCGGCGGTGCTAGATCCACGGCCAAGCACAGCGGCGGGCGCCGAGCCAGGGAACCCGGCGGGGAGCCCGAGCGGCGGCGGTGGCAGGGAAGAAGAAGAAGAAGGACGTGTCGTCGGGACAGGCGGGCGCGGCCAATGCACGAGCACGCCGGCGCCAGGGCGTGGGAGGCGACCGTGCGCAAGGTGCAGCAGTACCAGCAGCATCCGCAGCCCGTGGGCAGGCGCCGGGTGTCCCCGATGTCGGCGGCGGACGACTCCGAGACGGCGTCCTCCTCAGCGTCGTCCTCGTCGGGCACCGGCGGCGACGATGCCGAGCACCACGGGTACGTGGAGCGCGGCCTCCCCAACGGCGACTTCTACACGGGGCTGTGGCGCGGGGGCGCGCCGCACGGGGCGGGGAAGTACCTGTGGACGGACGGGTGCATGTACGAGGGGGAGTGGCGGCACGGCAAGGCCACGGGGCGGGGCAAGTTCTCGTGGCCGTCGGGCGCCACCTACGAGGGCGAGTTCAAGAACGGGTTCATGGACGGCACCGGCACGTACACAGGCGCCGCCGGGGACACCTACCGGGGGTCCTGGTCCATGAACCTCAAGCACGGAAACGGCAAGAAGAGCTACGCCAACGGCGACCAGTACGACGGTGAGTGGCGCGCGGGGATGCAGGACGGCGCCGGCCGCTACACCTGGCGCAACGGCACCGAGTACACGGGGCAGTGGCGCGCGGGACTTATCCACGGCCGCGGAGCGCTCGTCTGGTCGAACGGCAACCGCTACGACGGCGGATGGGAGGACGGCTGCCCGCGCGGCCAGGGAACCTTCCGCTGGGCCGACGGCAGCGTCTACGTCGGCTACTGGACGCGCGACAGCTCCACCGGCATTGTCCAGCAGAAGGGCGCCTACTACCCGTCTCCGGCCGCGTCTTCCCCGACGGCGCGTGATCCCCGCGACGTGTTCGCGAGGGACTTGCCGGCCTTCATGGGCCGCAGCTCGGAGTCGGCGTCGCCGCGCAAGTCGCTGAATCCGTCGGCTAACAGGACGGCAAATGGGCGCGCGAGTTCGGCGTCCGGGCTCAGCAACAGCTCCGGCGGCGACAGGAAGTACGACAAAATTTGCATTTGGGAGTTGGACGGCGACATCACGTGCGACATTGTGGACGGGCCCGCGTTGGGGGACGAGGTGGTGGCCGCGCGGAGGAGCGTGAGGATGGACAACGGCGGTGAGGGCCGAGGGCTTCCGCCGCCGTCGCCGGCGCCGCACATCACTCAGTGGGTGTCACCACGGGAGGCGAAGCGGCAGGGGGAGACCATCGCCAAGGGGCACAAGCACTACGAGCTCATGCTGAACTTGCAGCTCGGGATCAGGTGCGTGGAGTTCGTCTGTCTCCAATGGCTGAATAATTTTGGCTGTGCAGTTCTAAGATTTGACCCCGTTACTTTGGCATCACGTATGCCAGAGAAACTTGCATTGAATTTGATTGATGCTTTTGCTGATTGACAATTCTTACTTTGGGAACATTGACATGTGAATCATCCAAGAGTTTGCTTCGGGTCGTCTAATGGTGCTGAAAAAGTGAATTTCTGGGTGGCTAATCTGAATTTGATCTGTTATTTCATAAAGGTCTCACCCTTCTGTGTGAATTTTACCACCAATAAGATATCATGCTGAACCACTTGCAAGCATTTTAGTCATTGTTCTTCCATGTTTTCTCCATAGTCCATACTTGATTGAATTATCTAGCCTTATCTTTGGTATCTGGACACAGGCATGCAGTGGGGAAGCAAGGCCCTATCGTGCTTGATCTGAAATCGTCGGCTTTCGACCCAAAGGAAAAAGTATGGACAAAGTTCCCTCCAGAAGGCTCAAAATACACCCCTCCACACAATTCTTGTGACTTCAGATGGAAGGATTACTGCCCACAGGTGTTCCGGTTGGTCATCACTCCCTTGATAAATTATATATGATCATGATGCACCATGTTCCTGTGTCGGTCATGCTCAACAACATACCATCTGTTCTGAACTCAATTGCAGGACCCTGCGCAAGCTGTTCAAGGTGGATGCTGCTGACTATATGCTATCCCTTTGTGGAAATGAGGCTCTCCGGGAGCTTTCATCTCCTGGTAAGAGTGGAAGCTTTTTCTACCTAACAAACGATGATCAGTACATGATAAAGACGATGAAGAAATCCGAAGTGAAGGTTCGTCCATTTTTGGCTCCTTTCGTCTATACGCTTTTAAAGCTTCATAATGAGGCTAGAAGTTTTATTCTTAAAGCACTTGTTTACATTACAGATGCTTTTGAAGATGCTGCCAGCTTATTACAATCATGTCCGGGCATTTGAGAATACTCTAGTAACCAAATTTTTTGGTCTACATTGTGTCAAGTTAGCTGGAGCAAATCAGAAGAAGGTTAGAGATTAATGCAGCTGTATAGTTGTTCTCCATCCTTCACGCAATATGCATGGTTTGTCAATGTTCATGCATTGACTTTTTGATGCTGTGCCACTACCCAGGTTCGTTTTGTCATAATGGGAAATCTATTCTGCTCGGAATATTCTATTCATAGGCGTTTTGATCTGAAAGGCTCGTCTCTTGGACGTACAACTGACAAGCCGCAGACAGAGATCGATCAGTATACAACTCTGAAAGACCTCGATCTGAACTTCATCTTTAGATTGAAGAAGCAATGGTTTCAAGAGTTCCAAAGGTGCTCATACTTCGTCTCATATTCTACTTCTGGTGTCAGTTTAGCACCAATTAAAATTATGGCATTTTGGTACATAGTGTCAATAGTGATGTTAATTGTGTTTAAACAGGCAAGTGGACAGGGATTGTGATTTCCTTGAGCAGGAGAAAATTATGGATTACAGTCTCCTGGTGGGTGTACATTTTAGAGATAATGGAGAGAAGATTCTAACTGAAGGTTGGTTGGGAAACCCAAAAATACCTAAGCAAGTTTCTAAAAAGAAACACCTTAGCAAGTTCTTAGCATGGTAATTTGTGCCTTACAAGGTGCTTTGTTTAGTTGAAGGTTTTATTGAGTATGATATCAACAACATATCAACCCCGCGTCTTTCAAGAGGAAACACAGATCAGTTTCTTGCTGATCCAAACAGGTAACCTATGCATTTAACTACTTTATCTGGTCTCTTGTATACTTAAGTGGTTCTGAAATGCGATCTACAGTTCTCAGAACAATTATGATTCTGTGATGTCTATCTTTCATGATCCATATATCATATTTAAGAGGCTTCATAGCAGCAATCATCAAATATTGTATGTCAATGTGAGGTTTTAGCCATTTATATTATATATGCCTGAATGTTGACGTTGATTTCTTGGTTGCAAGATATTCATACTTCTTTTTTAAGCAGCACTTGAACCCAAATTAAAATAGTTTTCTCTTTCGTTATTCCTTAGTGAACGGGAATTATATTAGTTTTTTTAAGACCTACATTAGCTAAATTGTTAATGAGTATTTGATACAATATTCAGAAGTGAAACAAAATAATTGAAGATGTAAGCATGCAATCATTCTTCCGTGACCTATTCAAAATCTAGAATGTGTCCACTTAGTTCATGCCCACCATGACTTCTAGCTACACTAAGGCATCTTTGCTGATGCCCCTATGTCCCTATCAGCTCCTTTCTGTTCATATTTGCCATCTGCACAGATATGGTTTTATGTTCTAGTTGAACTGCTGGTAGTAAATCGAGAAAATTCGGTATATACCACCTGGAGTTCCCACACAATTGAAACATTCAGATACGGATACAGAGAAACACAGGACAAATAGTAATTTACCATGAACGTTCTCTTCTGATTCATGTTGTTTCACCTTTTGAATTTTTTATCTGACTAGTGTGAATTGACAGGTGTCCAAAAATCAAACTTGGGGTAAACATGCCTGCAAGAGCTGAACTCACTGCTCAGAAGAGTGACTACGAATCGCAGCTCATTGGAGAGCCAACTAGGGAGTATTACGATGTTATATTGTATTTTGGGATTATAGACATACTTCAAGATTACGATATCAGCAAAAAGCTCGAGCATGCATACAAGTCTTTCCAGTATGACTCAACATCAATATCAGCGGTGGACCCGAGACAATATTCCAGACGTTTTAAAGATTTCATATACAAAGCGTTTCAAGAAGACAATTAGACAGCTGAAAACACATTTGACCTTGAGAGCTACTGCAGCCTCCAGGCATAGATGCACCTTTAAGTGTCAAAAGAAAGGCCAAGCTGGGCACAATGCAGTGGGCATCCCCAAAGCTGTCAATCATCTGTACCAGAACGGATGGCTGCAGCTCGGGTAGAAGCCATCTGGATGGTAGAGCTGCTCGAAGATCTTATCATTGTCTTCCCAAAATCGTCAGGCTCTATGTATATATATTTAGCCATATACATACATATATAGAGGTCACTAATATTTTGTAGGATAGGAGATGTTAACTTAATGATTCAACTTACAGATAGAAAAGTTTTAACCACAAGTGCGCAAGCCAGCCCGGAATTGTAAATGTCTTTACCTGAGGGTAGCATGTATCATGTACTATTCTTTTGTAATTCTCTTGATTGGAACATCTCAACTTATCCATAGGAAATCCGTGGAGTTCACTGTGCCGTACAGAGTTTTTTGGGACCTAGCCGTGATAACTCAGTTTTGTTCTTTTTTCTTGAAATGTATGATCAAGTTTTGGATATTTGCTAACTTCCAATTATGCAACACTGAGATGGGCCCAACTTAGTGGCAGCTGAGGCATCAGCGTTTGGTGTGCTTTAGAAGTTTAGAGTCAGCTGGTCATGATGGCTTGTGTGCATTCAGCCAGGACACAGATGGAGCAATGTTTCACATTTTGTGTAACTTGCTTCCCTCCAATGAAAAGGACATCTTCATCTGCCAGGTGTTCAACCTACACATTATCTCCCTAAAACCAAAACCTGCATATTATGTAAATCAGTATCTGATGAGGACTAGTGTATGGCAGATAAGCAATCTGCATGCAAGACATCAGGTCACTGTCCATTGCACATGTTTGCTGATTCCATAGGAAGATTGCACTGGCAGGTTTGGAGTTCTGGATATGCATGTCAGCCTGTACTTTTCAGTCAGTCATGCACAAGAAACTGGACGTCATTTTGAGCTTCTTCTGAAGAAATGATTTCTTGGTCTGGAGAAACACTTAACAATGCTTGGGAGGAGCCATGCACCTGGCAGCTTTCAAAAGCAATTTTGCCAGGTGAAAACAGCTCTGTAAAGTTGCACTACACAATGCTTGTGGCTGATACCAATATATACCAGATTATTTCTCCATTGGTCTGACCTTTTTTTTATAAAAAAAATCCTGATCTTCTGATGTTGCACCATGACTGTCCCTCATATCTTAACAACCAAAAGCGATATAAAATTTGAGCAAGAGCTGAAAAGATCAGACAGTTGTGTCCCCCATTTTTCTGTATGTCGTTGAGGATTGTGGCCGGCAACTATCTACACCGAACCTTCTCTTGGACGCAGGAGCGTTATCCATTGGTCATCGGCGATCCTGTTAACAAAAATTAAACAAGAAAGCACGAGAAAGCTACGAGTATACAAAGAACATAGAGTGGCATCCAATGAGCCAGCGTAGCATAGCAAAAAAAACTTAATCTGAAGAGAAAAGACTTGGTCATTTCTTTGTGGACAAGATATTATTCGGTAGTGCATGTTGATCTGTAATATATATATATATATATATATAATCTGCAATGATTGTATGTTGCGTGCATGTTATCTACCATATCATAGCAACAATATTAGCAGTACCTGTCTGTTTAATTTGGTAACCGTTTAATTAGAACCATATCGTTTCATTTATCTTGTAAACAATTAAAATGTTGACAGCACCTAAAAAAAGTCCAAATAAGGTTTTTTTTTGTTTGAAGGTGTACTTTTTCCTACAGCTACCATCTCGCATTTGTCAGCAGTACCGCAACTCGAGGCTAGTGCCTAACCATTGCCACCAAAAGGCAAGCCAAGAAGGGAAGAACAGGGGGCCAGAAATGGTGGTCCAGTGCCCCAGGTAAATGGAGCCTGTCCTGATCTCTCAAGAAGAATCGACGTAACAGTGCAGCGTTTCTCTTGCTATTATTGTTAGAAAATAAGGCATCAGCGGAAGCAACGAATGAATCTACCGAGATGATGCACACAATCACAGACGACACCAGAGGCACGATATTTGTTAACGAGGTTCAGCCAAAGTCTACATCCCTGAGGTATGACTACGAGCGCTCCTCCCCAACTAGGAACACCGGCCGCTTCTTGGGGTTCCCGTAGACTCGCTGCCCCCCTAGGAACCTGTCGCTATGTCATCATAATTACAAACAGCGGCACTCCTCTTATATTTATGAGAAGGTCTGAAGACAGAAGTCCTACTAGGATTCCACTAGAATTCTACTAGGATTCCACCATGTACATCATATACCGCTAATACAACTTTAAATCCTATACGTAACTAACTCCGTATAATTATTCAACACATATCCAACAATTATACAGGTTTTGACGATGCGGTGAAACTGAATTCGATTCCGATGTCGCCATATTAACTTCTATAAGATTAAAGTTCCCGCAAAGATCCTATGACATTTTTGCGTTCTAAACGAGGCCTACATATCCACGTCTTTCCATAATGACGTACCGAATAATGCATGAAAGGGACTGTAGGACACGACGGTGGCCCAGATTTGGAAG
Source organism: Phragmites australis (assembly GCF_958298935.1). Taxonomy (NCBI): domain Eukaryota; kingdom Viridiplantae; phylum Streptophyta; class Magnoliopsida; order Poales; family Poaceae; genus Phragmites; species Phragmites australis. The sequence goes on from NC_084935.1 coordinate 1,881,512, forward strand.
CTACGAAATACGTACGTTGGTAAAGCGACATTGTACCTTACGTATGGCTGCTGTTTTGCCGACCTTTAGCTTTTTGACCCGTCCCGTTTTAGCCATCTGAGGCCGGCGCTGTACATTGGTACTGAAGCCACTTCTGCTTTCTTCGTCCCCGAGGTTAAAAATCGCGGTGCCGTGCTCGTCGTCGAAGACAAAGTTACCGGTGTTACTCCGTCGCTTGGACTCGGATGGCAAAGCGGGGAGACGAGACCGGTTGCTTTGCGGCTTGCGTGAGCTCCGATCCTCGCGGCACGCAGGAGGTGAATTTGAAGCCAGGTGCGCATCGGCACATCGCACAATGCTGCATGGATGGAAGCTTTGCACAAAGATGATCGCAGGACGGCAGGTGCAAGGCAATGATTGAAAGCTGAAACCGTGGTGCTCTTCTCCTTCGCTGCAAGAAAAGTTGTCATGAGTCCAGTCTCTCTCTCTCTCTCTCTCTCTCTCTCTGGTTTGTTTGTGACACACACACAGTCACAGCGCAGCAAGCAGAAACGTACAAGGGGACTGGATAGTTCACATCACCAGGGACAACATAAAACAGATGAGCATGCAGAGTTGCAGACGATATGGATGCCAACGGTGATGCTTGCCGGATGGAACGTGAGATGTGCATTCAGCGGTCGCGTCCAGGAAACTGCCAAATGGGATAGACAGAATGAGATGAGCATGACTAGCTCAGCAGCTCACCCAGTCCTCTACACCCACTGCTGCTCGTTGCGTTATATACGGCCCAACACAATTGTACAGGGATGCTGGGCCAGGCCAACCAGGAGTTTCGGTTTGATGTCTGCAGTTATTGGGCTCAAAGCTTCGAAGTTTCGAGCCCGAACGTGGCAACGAGATGCATGAAAGTGCAAACCCAGCAGGCTCGGGCTTCGTGGGTCAGTTTTAGGTCCATGCAACCGGTTTCCTGACCAGCTCTAAAAAAAAGCCCGTTTCGCCGAATGAGGACTATCGAGGGACCTTAATTAGCACACGCTTCCTATTCCTCGTATGCCTGAAATGGCGCGGGATTTCAGCCCACGTTCAAATTCTATTGGTGAGGAAGAGGTTAGGGTTCGGTTTTCGTCGGTGAGCTTTTTTTTTTAGATTTGTGTTCTGTGACTCTAGAGCGGGTGGCAGGCCGACTTTAGAGGAAGATTGCGGAGGAGGCAGGCGTGAGGGGCGAGGCGATGGGGACTTGCTGGTCATGGGCCAGCGACAGACAAGTGGTGGGTTAGTGCCGGGGCGAGGAAACTCTAAAATAGAGAGGTTAGTGCGACAAAAGTGGCAGACACAGATCCAGCGGTGGATACGCTGCCGAAGATGGTCGTAAGCGGGGAGCGAGCTGGCATCGAGAGGTTGAAGGTGACCTCTAGACAATTGAATCACGTTCTGACGCTCAATTTTTGTCGCCTGAGAAATTTACTATTTTTATATGCTTAAGAATTAGTATATCTCTAATTAGGGCCTATTTTTTACTATGATTCCAAGATTCTAATTTGATTTTAAAATCAGAATCGAAAACAAACAGGTTGATTCTACTATCCAGATTTCACAATCTAGAGGTAGATTATACCATAATCTATAATCCAGAAAAATATTATTCCTAGATTATGGATTATGACACGTATTTATCCACCATTGCTATCACAAACATAATATTTAGCTTTTTTATTCTCCCTTCAGTTTCCCCACCGCAAAGCTTGAGCTTACCACCATCGGAATCAAGCTCCTTGCTTCCTAGAACAAGCTCCCAGTGCTGAGCCTGAGTAGGGAACTGAGCGATGAGAGGAGACCGGCGGCTGGCTTGAGAGGAGATTGTCGGCGTTACCCTCACCGGCGATTCCAGCCAGATCTGGCTAGGTTCCAGTGGAACAAGGCTCAGTGCCTGCAAGGGGGATCTTGTTTAAGTGTTCCTTGGCTGTGGCAAGGACCAAAAGGTGGTTGCCGATGGCTGTCGTGGTGTGGTGACGCTCGGTGCTTCACGTTCGGCCGAGGGGGAACCCACGCGAGCAAAGGATGTCAGAGGGTCTTGTGGTTCTCACTGTGTACTCAGCATGTTGAGGGAGGCAGGATAACGACAACTCGGTGGTGAGACAGCGGTAGACTTGCTAGAGTTGCGGAGGACGACGTCGCGTGGCTCGATTCGGCGGTGGAAGATGGCAGAATCTGCGCATAGAAGCTCCTGGGTGTTTGGCCTCGGTGCAGCTCATTGATGGCACAACAAATCTGTGCGACAACGCTCGTTTCCCTGCTCTGTGGCACGGAGTTCAGTTGGGGATCTCGGTGTGCTATGGCGGAGAAGATAGACGTGGAAGGTGAGCCTGTAGAAGAGGGGAAAAGGAAATGGATATTATAATGATCTGGTGTTATTTGTTTCAAATTGTATAATTCAAATTATAACAATCCAGATTCTAAATTATGAGAATCATAATCTAAATTGTTAGAATTATAATAAAAAATAAATAGACCTTAGCATCTTGATTACTCCAGCCCATAATTAAACCGCTGGCTTCATTCATACGCTTACACTTCCAAATTCGTTTTTTCTTTAGAATAAGGAAGTATATCTTTCTGTCTCTATACCAACAGAATATATAGCCGTGTTGAGTCTGGGCTTCGAAACCCGTGTGGACACGTTACACCATAAGGACACTTCCAATTCTTAAACCCCAATTAAACCCTAAGCCACAGAAACATAGCTTTAACGCGAACAACCTCCGGTGATACATGAGAGAACAAGAGACACTGACGGAGACGACGATCACTACGATACAAAAAAGGATCAAAGCACCGACGACACCAACAGCGGCGACACGGCGGAGACGATAGATAAACGCAGGCAGGCACGGCACCCGCGCGCGCTAGCCAATCTAATTTAAGCGGCGGTGCACCGCTCGCGCGCGAAGCCGACGCGGCCGTTGGGCACGTCGAACAGCACGCGGTGGTTCTGCTGCTGCATGCTCGCGATGACGTTGAGCACCGTGTTCACGCCCTCGGGTGCCGCCGCCATCGCCAGGCAGCTGGTGGTCCCGTACGTGCTGTGGATCACCACGTTCTCCTCGGGCAGCTTCACCTGCATCCCGTCGAACAGCAGCGTCACCGGCGGCCACGCCACTGTTGTGGTGTTGAAGCACGTGTCAAAGCCGCCCAGGGAGGACACGGGGGCACGGACGCGGCGCCGGACCTCGTCGCGCACGGCCTCGTACGCCGGCGCCACCAGACGGGTGAACATCGTGCCAGAGTCCAGCACGGTGCCCGCGCCGGTCGCCGGGTCGAATGCCAAAGCGGACGCCGGGATGGGAACCACCTTCTTGCCCACGCGGATGCCGGTCATGTTCACGTAGTAGAGCGACGACCGGTGAGGGTTCGCCAGCAGCGGCGTCGTCTTAATGCGCTGCCGCTGGCCCTTGCGACCGAGCCTCAGGGTCCCGGAGAAGTTCAGGGACTTGAAGCTCGGGAGGCAGTACGAGAACGTAGCCTCGTACATGTCCTTGGTCTGTGACAGGAATGACAGGGACCCGCGGCCGAGCCCGAGGAGGCCTTGCGGCGGCGCGGCCGTGCCGGTGGCCCTCTGCAGGCAGCCGAAGGTGTAAGTCTTGACGACGTCATTGGCGACGGCGAGGGAGTCCTGGGACAGCGCGGCCTGGAGCGAGGAGTCGGCGTAGGTGAGGCTGAAGCCGCAGGCCTTGCTGTTCAGCGGGCACGCCGGGTTCGGCGCTTGCGTGCACAGCGGCGAGCCGCAGGGCACCGGGCGGTACGAGGTGGAGACGGCCGGGTTGAAGGGAGTCGACGTGGGGCACCCGGAGCAGCCAGAGCAGGGGATCCACGCGGCGTCGTTGCTGGTGTCGACGGCGAGGAGGAGCTGCTGCGGAGGCGTGCCGAGGCAGGCGCGCACCACGTACGTCGGCGTCTGCAGCAGCTGCCTCCCCGACGCGATGGGCGCGTACGCGCGGCCCCTGACCGCGAGCGAGTCGAGGTACAGCAGCCGCGACGCGTCGCGCGCCACCTGGTCCGCGAGGAACCCCGTCCACGACGGCGCCGAGGCCTCCGGCCCCAGCGGCGAGCACGGCCCGAACGCGTGCGACACCTGCAGCGTGCCCCCCGTGTCCGGCGGCGTCGCCGGGCACGACGGATGCGAAGCCATCGCGCCGGCCGCGAGCAGCAGAACCGTCAGAGCGATGCTGCAAAGCACCGTACTACCCATCTTGCAACTGTCTTTGCGCGCACAACACCGACGTACGGGGGACTGCACCGCTGCAAGCCTTGAAGCGTGGCGACGAAGTGAGACGGCAGCGCGGCACCGTGGGCTATATAGCAGTGGAGCACGTGAGCCGTGGCGCAAAACTACACGGCCACAGCCCGCGGCATGGTGCGCCCGTGAGGATTCGCGTGGACGTGTCGCCGTATCGGCCAGGCTAGACGCACTCACCCTGCCACCCAGTACGTGCAAGCTACATGCCTGCCTGCGTCTGAAATTCTGCATGGCTCGCCGGGGACCAAGCTGCGGCAGCCCGTGATCGGAGGCTGTCGCTTTGACCAACGGACGCGCTCCGCGTACGCCCGACGCCTTGATCTTGGTGCGTCGGCTCTACTTTTTTGCACCACGCAATGCGAAGGAAATGGTTGTGCGATCGTCGCAGACTCACAGGAGGCTTGTCTTGGCACGGCGGCGCCCATGTGGCTGGAATGTACAGCGTAAGGGGCTGCATGAGCAGCAGGAAAGCTTGGCTCGTGGACTAGGAACGCTATTTCGACGAAACCATGCGAGGAGATAAGAGATGGGTGCATGGGCGGATGCCATTGTAGACCCGGTTTACAAGCCGCCTGATGCTCAGATGTCAGAGATAAATAAAAAGGTCATTGCAGTTTGGGAATGTTTTTGTTTCTTTTTCCGAGCAAAGCACTTTGGGAATGTAACCTTGATATTCTGTTCCGTACATGAGATGCCGGGTTGAGAATGGGGACGTGCGGTAACAGCCTAGGTTAGAGACAGGATTAGATCCGCGTCTTGATTTGTCGACACTGTCGACTGATGAGTACTCCAAGCCAAAGCGATTGGGCCACAAGCTTATGTGTCGCTGCACAGAGTGGACCATCGGTCTCTCCATGGCACGGGCACCCAGCTCCGGGGCTCAAGCTATGATCCGTTATGCTCTGGCACCATGCACTTAGGGCGTGTTTGGATGCTCGGTTCTCCGCGTGCTTGCATCCGATTTTATTTAGTGGTATAAAAGTGATCCAAAAATTCTAAATATTTTTGTGAGCAAACTAGAGCTCACTAGCAACCCATTTTAATTAATTTGATCTAAAAAATCTAAGTCAATATCTAATTAAAATTCTTCAAAAATCATAAAAAATTCACTAATATTCTTATCATGTGATGTACTAATTTATAAAAATATTTCTAACCTAGGTTATTTGGTAAAAAAAATGAGTTTCTTAGTAATACAACGTATACTCATACGGGCAACCAAATACAATCTTTTCTCAGCCAGACTCACCACATACAGCCAACCAAACAGACCCTCATGCATCAACTCAGCCTGACTCAACTCAGCCTGCATGACTCGTACGAACCAGGCTAAGGACATTCGAGCAACTAAACACACCCTTAAAGACGTCTTTAGCAGGATCGGCAAAAGGTGGCAGCATTACTGTGCCGTGCACTTGCTTTCTTTTTCTGGCCGTATCACTTAAGGGCGTCTTTAGCAGGTTCGGTTTTTGGTTTGTACAGTGATATAGCCGGTGATGAGAGGGCGGTGACATTTTCGCGGATAGAAAAGGTGATCTCTATCACTGATCATAAAGTATGTTTATGAATCCGAGTTGAGAATGAGATTAATGGAGTAAAAAGTTAGTAAATATGATAACCGTTAAAAATAAAAAATAGAGAATATTGTAATAGTATTATAGATAATAAAATTTTAAAATATGTGCTAAAGATAACTAAAACAAGTACGAGTTTGCCGGCACTACAAGTGCTTGAGGTGATTTGCCCCAAAGATTTGACGCGTGCAGGGGCGGGTCATGTGAAATCAGATGCTGCGACTTGAGTGCTGGAATTAACTTCGTCATCTTCCACCGTCTTCTGGGGCCTGGGGCTCTCCCGATGTCCGCTTCTGGTTGTCGCGGGGATCGCCGGATGTGCTCGCGGCGGTCAAGTGTCGCTTAGCGCGGCGTACCCGCTCGCGTGCTCGCAATGGTCCTCTGGTTTTTTTTTTTTTTTTTTGGAGGGGCGGGTGCACCGTGCGTCGGATCCGAAGCAGAGCATCATGGTTACCTACCCCCTTACGGGTAGGCTGGCAACTTGGCAAGGCATGGCCGCCCATTCTCCCGTGCACTGTAGTGCATGTCGTAAGCGGTAAGTCCAAATCGGATCGTTAAGTGGTTATGGATCCGTACGTGTCATAGCCATGTTACGAGCTACATACCGAGCTAGGACTGTGTATGTACTACGTGTACGGCTCAGCTCGGTTTGAACGGCTGTGAACGAGGCGAGGCGAGGCGAGGCTCAGTTAAGTTATCGAGCTTAAATTCAGGTTTGGTTTGAAAACGATAACTATTCGAGCTGGCTCGTTTGGCTCATGAACAACGTCAATATCTCAATCTCATAGCTTTTCTTTGCTTTGCTGTGGCAGGCGAACAGGCAGCGGTGGCTGAGAAGTGGCGGGCGAGCGACCACGGTGGCGGAGAGGCAGGCTAGCGGTGGTGGCGGAGAGGCTACGGGCGAGCAACAATGGCGGGCATCTGGCAACGGGCTTTGCATGGGCTGGGCCACCCCGCCGAGTCACTGAGTCACCCGTGAGAGTTTAAGTTTGACTCGTTTGGTCACCGAGCTGATAAGTGACTCAGACTCAGCTCGTTTAACTATCTAGCCGAGTTGAGCCCAATTTAACCTACGAACCTTCGAGTTTTATTTTTAGTCCTAGCTAGCTTTATCCTCGCGAGTAACTTGTTCTCTTTGTAGCACTGTAGGTTTGTTCATGTGAGCTGCGATTTAAGATCACGGTTGCATATGCAGCAACACAGAATTTAGCACATGTTAACGGGCTCTGACTCTCTCTGCCTCGTGTTGGGCTCGAGGCAATCACTGGTAACTGATCAGCACTGCAGCAGTACCGGCCTATTGGGCTGGCATTGCGCAGCAAATAGTCGAACCTGTTCAGGATAGCCGTGGCCCGCGGGCGTGTCAAGATGGGCTAACACTGGTGAATATGGCCGGTGACCCCCACATTTCAGCCCAGCGTAGGCCACACGATCCGCGGTAGACTGATGCCGTGTTTTTTTTTTAATTTTGTATGGATTCTAGTAAAAATAAAAATAAATAATTATAATATAAAAGTTGATTCTCAACCGTCCAGAAGCTAAGTTGTATTAAGAAATATCACCATACAAAAATTGGTGGGAATAAGTTCCTACGGAACGTATATTGATTCTTATAATCTAAAAGAAAAACAAACATGCCACGAGGGTTGTTTGGTAGGTTATTTTAGAAGTTGATTATCCATAGCTCTAAATTTTTTTAACTAGAGCTGTAGGTAGATTGAAGGTCTTTAGTTTAGACATCTTATTCTTATTTTGAATTGAAAATAAATATTCAAACCACTTTATTTTATCTTACAAACTCTAAATATTGCATGGATCTCGGAACTGGAGCTATACCAAATAAAATATAAACGGGGTGACTGTAACATCCTGAGTTTTAAAACATATTAATTAATTACAAATTTCACTCTCAATTAAAAAAAATTATGATTAATTAAGCTAACTAAAGTCAAGGAAGTATGTGTATGTATATGAATGTATATATACCATGTATATGAATGTATATATACCAGTATGTACCAAAGTGCAATAGAATCAATTTCAAAATAATTCCTGCATTAAATTGGTTCATATGCATTGATTTGTGATCTTTATGTTTCTTTGTGTGGAGATTTAAAATCGAATGTCTCTCAATTTCAAATCTACTCTTAGATTCTATTCAGCTCAAATCCAATTCGAATTCAAATCATCTTCAGAATCTCAAGATCCAAGCCCAAATCATAGTTCAAATATATTTAAATAAGTTGATCCTAATCCAAGGTCAAAACTAAATTCAAATACTCTATTTGAATTTATTTCAAACTTTCTCCTTACTTTTTTTCTTTTCTTTTCCTTCTTTTCTTCCATTTCTCCCCGTGCCGGATTTTCCCCTCCTTCTCCCTCACACAGCCTAGCCAGCCCAACCTTCTTTTCCCCCTCTCCTTCTCCCTCGCACGGCCTAGCTAGCCCGGCCTTCTTTCCCCTTCTTCTTCTCCCTCGCGTAGCCCAGCCAGCCCGGCCTTCTTTTCCCCTCTCCTTCTTCCACGCTCAGCCCGCTCGCGCACTCGCACTCCTGTTGCACCGTACGGGTGCCAGCCAGCCAACCACTGCCCGTCCGCGCCTCTCCTTCCTAAGCTGCTTATGGCTTGGTCTTAGAAGTCACGTTCGTAGCCTAAGCTGATTGTGGTTTGGGCTTTTGCTTTTCGCTGTGTTTTGTTGGCCTCTCAGCCATGTTTATAATATACGGTTTGGGTTGTAACCTTTTGTACTCTGAAATATAATACTTATGTACGAAGTTTGACTGTGATACTACAACTGTTACTGTGCATATCAGCTACTTTATACAGGGGCTGATACAGGAGGCACATGAGATCCCAGGATTGGGGTCTTAAAAGAGTGGTATCAGAGGCATACTTGGTTGTAGGACGTGACTTTAGGATAGACTTGCTAGTGTCTGTTTAGTTTCAAAAAAACTATGTTATCAAAATTGCTTCTGTACTTACCTTCTGTCTTTTGCTTTTTTTAAACCTCTTTTATGTTGGTTTTAAGTTGTCCTCTTTTCCCCAGCACATGGAAGACGATGTCTAGAACACAATACAATATCTATAAGTGAAGGGCTTTCTCAAGTTGTTGTGGGAAGCTTGTTATCGCTTTGGATATACTTGACGCCCAGAGTACGCCGAGCGTGAGTACGACGAGAATGGATCCCAGAAGTGCCAGGTTTTGCTGCATATCTTTGACTATCCAAGATACCCCAGCTGGCGACCGTAGCACGTCAGCACCATTGGAGTACGATACCTTGCCACGTACTAGTTAGTAGCCTACGAAGCACTTCAGCACCCGTGCGAAAGATGTGTTAGGGAGATGGAAAACACTCCCATGATGCACTTTTCAGCTGCCGCTGGCCAGAGAGTTGCTTGGTGTGCACGCCTAACCGCCATGAAGGATGCAGGGCAGGAGGAAGACACCATCATGGTCATCACGTCACAATACCTCTACGTCTTGGAGCACATGCACAATGAGACATATCAGTTATTCCATGCTAGTCACCAGAGGGCAGAGGAGTCAGAGACCTCCGTGTGATGCTGGATCGGACCAGAGTACAGGTCGCAGCCGCTGAAGACACCGCGGTAAGGAACCGCGAAGGATGGTAGAGGGCGGTAAGGGCGCATCACAGGGATCTTAACAGACAGAATTGAAAGGACAATGATGTCGTCTAGAGGGGGGGGGGGTGAATAGGCGTTTTTACAAAAATTCAACCCTTTCTACCGTTGGCCTAAACTTGCAGCGGAATATAAACTAACGAGTTTTTCACAAGAGAAAAACCTAAATATGCGAGGCTCAACTAGTGCACAATCACCCTAAATAAGTGTGAAAATTACAATCCTAAGGTGACAAAAATTACTCAATTCTAGCTAGAGATATGCAATAAAACTTAAATTGAAAAAGGCTGAAAGTACTGTTCATATGCCTGGAATTACTGTTTATCCGGAGTATCCGGTGTAGTCCGGATACTCCGGTGTGTACAGGTCCGGAAACTCCGGTAAAGGCCAGATTCTCCGGATTCTGTACAGAACTGAGCCCGAAATTGAATGAAATTAATGAGTAGAGGGTTCTAGCTCAAACCAAGTGATGTCGTGTATTCCCGGAGATGATTCCAAGCAGATTCACGAAGAACCTACACTCAAATACACACAAACAAGTATATCGAGCAATATGCACAAAGATTTGAGCAAGAACTTAAAAATAAGGAAACAAGAGAGGAGACGCAAAAATTTGTTTCCCGAAGTTCGGATTCACCACCGTGAATCCTACGTCTCCGTTGAGGAAGCTCTAACGAGCCGGGTCTCTTTCAACCGCTTTCCTCTCCAAGCTCGGTCACACTTGAGCTCAGTTTCCACTAACTTGATCTCTTTCCTTCCGGAGGCGATATCGACCTTCACAAACTTTCCGCGGCTCACCACAAGCACGGGAGCTCACCGGCGACACCTAGCCGGCTAGGAGGCTTCACCTCCAAGAGTAACAAATGCTTCGAGAACTTCTTGTCAAGAACTCAAGTGCTCAAGATTGGATTTTAGCTCACTTGCACTCAATCTTCCAATCTCTCAACCTAACTCACTTTTCTTCTCAAATCACACACTAGAATGGAGTGGGAGAGGTTCTTTTGGCTCTAAAAATGTGTTCTTTCGTGCCCCTTCCAGCAGCCCCAAAAGATGGGGTGAGTGGGGTATAAATAGCCCACTCCAAACAACTAGCCGTTACTGTTTTTGGCAGAACTGACCGGAGTATCCGGTAAACACCGGAGTATCCGGCCCTAAATCTAAATACGGCGTCAGAACGGTCACAGAATGTGTCAGAACTAGCCGTTATGCTCTTTTCTGGACTTTTACCGGAGTATCCAGCCTACACCGGAGTATCCGGTCGGCACTTAACCCAGAAAACAGTCCCGGAGACTTCCCGGAGTCTCCGGCCACTCCAGGTACCGGAGTATCCGGACTTCACCGGAGTCTCCGACCTTTCCAGGTACCGGAGAATCCGGTCTACACCGGAGTCTCCGGCCACAGCACAGCTGACCTCCGAAAAACGGCGATAACTTTTGATCCCGGAGTCCGATTTTGACGATTTTGGACTCTATGAAAAGCTTATTCAGAGGGCTACACATCCCAACTAAATTTATGACCTAAAACACATATGATAAAATTAGGAACACTCCAAAACCTATTTTGAACACTTCCACACTTTCCGCTCCGAACTCTTAACAACAAACTCTCACTTTGGATTTGGTTGGGAACCCTTGAGCACTGAGACGCGACAATTAGCTCACGTTGCATCCCTCTTAATAGTGCGGCATACCTATACTCAAAATCAAAGATAAAACTCATTTGAACCACTTTGAGCATTTGAAAACTTTCAAGTACCGCTTCTTTTTCTTTCAAACCTGGAGGGTTGCCAACTTCCATATATTCTTCACTTCATCTCTTCTTGATTCTTCATATGATTGATGTGAATCATGCATAGCTTCCCATAGCCTCGCACGGTCCATCGACGCAAAGCCTTCACTCGCTTTTCACCACCGCCTTGGTCCTTTGGCGCCAAGCCATTTGTTTGCCCTTCACCACGGATGGTCCATCGCAGCCGAGTCTTGCTTGCCCTGCACCGTCTTGCCATAGAAAACCACTTTGTATTCGACATCTTTAAAGAATTCACTTTTTCATATATGGAGTCTACTCTTGTTCTTCACTCTTGGCATATATGATTTCAATTCAACTTATGCCTTTTTATGGATCCTAACCCCAATTCACTCTCAAGCACAAAGTACATGGGTTAGTCCATAAAACTCTATTAACAAGTCATACATTTAGTTACTTGATCTCCATAAGTAACTTAGCATTCAAGCTTATTACTAATCTTATTGAGCTTCTTCTTCTTCTTATGAGCATCACTAAAAGCTCATTTATTTAGATGCATATTTCTCCTCCATGCATCACATCCGAGCATCACCTAGAGCTCATTCATCTTGATGTACTTTCAATCTTTCCATTCACCTAGAGTTCATGCATGTCTCTTCTCCATGCATCACCTATTGAACAACCTACTAACAATCTCAACAACATTGTTAGTCCATATGTATTATCATTAATTACCAAAACCACACATAGGGGCTAGATGCACTTTCAAGAATGCCATGAATGGCTCCCGAGTAAGAACAACTGTCAGGAAGAGCACTTTCAGTTTACTCGTGAGTCAGACCCAACACATCGTTCCTTCAGGTGTACCCCTCCTACCAGCACATATAGCAGCAGCTATAGCGGACGACAGGATTGACCCCTCGCCAGTTCCAGCAGCGAATGGAGGATTAGTGCCCACTGAGCCGATTCAGGATGGAGATATGGTGATACCCACCAACGACTTGGAGGAGGACCCTAGCGAGTGCGAGCTCGTTAGTGACTACGACAACGACAATGGCAAAGACAGGATCTTCGACCCCACTTCCACCCCGACACCAGCAGGGGCTCTCTCACCTGCTAAGTCAGCCGCTGGCAACGCCGTTGATAGGTCCGTATATGACGCATGAGGACGACGCGTCGCAACTAGTTAGTAGTAGGAGTAGATTCTTTTGTAGCTTTTGTTGTAGATAATCTGGTAGTCAGATGCTCTGTGAGCATGCTTTTGTTGTTTATAAATCAATTTTTTTTGTACTAGTGACCTCGTGGAGATAGTCCTAAGTTTGTTTAATACAGATTGTTGATGTTTGTGTTTGGTGTTGATTCTTGTTAGCTCTTGATTGCATGATCGACAAGGATTGTCCATGCTTTTTATCTTGCTTGCCCTCATCTTTTAGCTGCAACTCAGTTCTTGCTTCATCTCTTATCTATAGAGAATAGATGGAGTCATCCAGGCAATCGTCTCGCCTTCGGTAACAACGCCAGGGGGCTCTCGTCGTTGTGGCCCCTGAGGATCGATCTGAAACCGAAAGTGTGATAGGATACAAAGGGAGTGCCGCTACAGACCAAGGTAGAGGTAGAGGCAGGGTTGCCAACTCCCAAGTCAGCCGAGAACCAATAGAGTAGGAAGTCCACCAGAGCCACCGCAGCAGTCAAGGAACCCCATTGCTCCCACCACTGAAAAATGACCTAGTGACGGTGATGGCCAACCAAACTCGCCTACTAGAGGCCACAACACAACCAGGAAACAATAATCGAGGTTATGTACCTCAGAACAGGATGTCAGAGTTCATGAGGATCAAACCTCCAACTTTTGATAGTACCAAAGACCCTTTAGAGTCTGATGACTGGCTAAGAGCCATCACCAGAAAGCTCAAAGTCATCAACTGTAAGGGTCAAAAATGGATGAATCTAATAACCCATCAACTTATTGGATCAACAGCAAAATGGTAGGAGAATTACTGTGAGGCATCAGTATATGTCGATGCCATCACTTGAGAGAAATTCTGTGAAGAGTTTTGGAAGTACCATGTGTCGAAAGGGACCATAGAAATGAAGGCTGACGAATTTCATAACCTGAAGTAAGGATTAATGACAGTAAACCAGTATATACAGGAAATTTATCCATCTTTCCCACTATGCCCCAAAAGACGTGTCAACAGATAAGAAGAAGCAGGATCGTTTCAAGAAAGGACTGCAATGTAGCTTGCATGTCCAGCTCGTACCTATCATCTACCATGACTTTAACACAATGATGAACAGAACCATCCTTCTAGAGGAGACCCGTGCACCCATAGAGGTAGAAAGGAAGAGAAAGTTCTTTGACCAGGGGCAGCAGGACAGTAAGTCCTAGGGGACAAGTCCCAACCGTAGGCAGATATTCCAATATCGGCAGCAGTAAACTATGTAATATCAGACTCCGGGATCCACATCCCGCATAGCGGCATCCGCTCCCCGCAATTCCAGCACAGGGCAATCCTAGCAAAGTAGCACCCAAACTCCAGCAGTTACGCAAAGGATATGCTACATCTGCCATCAACTAGGTCACTACATAAAGGACTGCCCCAATACTAACAGGAACAATGCTCTAGTCCGTTCAGCCTCTAGAGCTCCAGCAGCAGGAGCAGGATGAGGAGGGAATCAGTCGGCTGGACAGCCACAGAACTATGGACGAGACCGCGTGAACCACACTGACGCGCAGGAGGCTCAGGAAGCATCGGAAGTCATACTCGGTGAGTTTCTCGTCAACTCAACCCTTGCAACAGTCTTATTTGATTCTGAAGCTTCGCGTTCGTTAGTTTCTTTAAGTTTTGCTGCACTTCATAAGGTTTTGTGGAGCAATCCAATTCATAGTTGATCTCTCCACATCCCTACATAATTTTGTGGAGCGATCAAAATGTTACTCCAAATATGAATTCGCTATCGTATAAACCAACCAGCTCACCTCATTAAGTGAATATTGACCGCTTTTGCTATCTATCCATTGATAAATTTGCTATAATATGGATCTATAGTATATAGTAAATCTGGATAATCTGGAGTTGTAACCTTACCAAACAACTTTTGAACGGAGAATAGAGAACACCATGGCTCAACTCCACACTGAGCTGACGTCCCAAATCCTCAGCCTGCGACATGCTTCCAACTCCGACGCATTGCACTGTACCATAGACCACCTGACCTGACCGTCCGAATCAATCACCCCTCGCGTTACCAGCTTTCCCACGTCGCACATTCTGTCGGCTAGAACTGAGTAGCTTCACTTCGGCAAATGTTCTGCGTTTCCTTCAGCTTAAGGCTCCTCTGTCTCGTTCTTTCAGGTAAACTTGCCTTCCCTTTTGTTTTCGGACAATGTCTTCAGAGACTTTTTTTTAAGGAATGTCTTCAGAGACTCGTCGCTCCATGTTTAGTTGCTCTACGGAAAGCGCTACCATTTCGATAGGAGAAAAAGGCAACAAAATGATCAAAGACACGCACGGATCACTGAACTCATAGATCATCAAATACTAAGATCAGCAAAAGGAAAAAGAAAAGCAAAGAAAAGGAAAGGTACTACATTCACCACAAAATTCGGAGCTCATGCGTAACATTTGGATTATTCAAATACTGGGTTTGAAACAGGAAATAAGAAGGGAATCAAGCATTCGAAGTACCAGGAATTGTCAAACCCAAGTGACGTTGCTTGCTTCGAGGGGACCTCTCCCTTTCAGGAGAGCTCAAGCTTCTTCACCGCCTACTACCATTTCCAACAAGTTGCAAGCCGCAACAAACAATGCTGAGAGGTTCGGTGTGACGTGTAATTTATCTCGCATCTTAACGGCAACATCTCCGGATTCTTGTACGAGCGGAGTCCACCGAACAGCCGGACAGGACAGAACGTTCAGAAGACAAGGCGAGGCAGCCTTCTTCTTCTCCCTTTGTTGCCTCTTCTTTACTTCAGTCGTAAGTCAGTCATGAGATGAAAACAACGTCGACTGAACTCCAAAGTCTCCAATACGCTACCCATAAAATAAAAGGAGAAAGAAACTCCAAAACGCTATCTACTTCACTCAATAATTTGTTTTTAAACAAGATGATGTACTGCAATTGTGCACATAAAAAAACCATCCCAGCAAGATAGAAAATGTGCAACCAAAATGAAGGCAAGTTGGTTACTACCCGACACAGACTCGTTGGTTACTTATTGTCTCTACAAAAGATAAACATTGTTTTGAATTTCTGTGGCAAGTGGTCGAAATTGTTATACTCTGAATTATTTCTGAGCCAAGTGCTTTGAGTCACTGACCAGATCCAGATAAGTGGATTATATCAACTTTGATGAGCAAGTTTTGGTTTAGTTAACTTTCTTTTAGACGAAAGAAGTATAATTTTTGGCCTCTGTATTAATAGGATGTCAAGACATCTAGGATATATATATAGTCATTTTATAAATATGAGCATATGTACCGAGTTTAGACTTAGAATCTGAGGGAGCATGTTCTACCACAAGTGCACTAACTAATTGAGCTATGCATGCTCAGTTCACATATGTGATTGTGTTTTTAGTGGCTGATTAAGATACGTAACTACCATTACTTTATCTTGTGGATTGAGATCTGGGAGTCCAAACAAAGTGTGATCTTAGATCATTCCTAACTATATTTACTTCATTTCATTTCCTTTTTTATTCCCTTCTTCGTTCCTATTCCTTTTATTTTCTCTCATCTTCAACAACTTCTTTTCGAGAGGAATCGCAAAGAGAAAGGAGAGAGAATTCCGTCATGGAGGGAATGACCTTAGGAATCCCTTCGTGACAATAACCGTAAAGGGAAATCGTTGGAGCGCTGGAGGGAACGAAAATCCCTTAACGACGAGATTTTCATCTTCGAAGTGAAACGGTTGGCCTTAGTCTTATGTCACGAGATGCGAAAGATCACAGGAATACACCTATCAGCCTTACCGTGGCATGCATATCTCCTCTCTTGCAAAACCTTACAAGTTCTTGTTAGATTAAACAATTTTTTTGGAATGACTATTTTATAAGATATGTAAAATGTGTCACTTCCGAAAGATAGTGCTTGACCTTCTTTGTCCTTTTGATAAGTTAGCTAAGTCCAGGGATGCACAAGAAACTACAATGTAGTGCTACTTGTTTTACTTGGTCACCAACGTGATCCAACTTATTAGTAAAACAAACATCCATCTTCAAATCCTGACAAAAACGATTTTTTTGTTGTCATTAACCATCTCCATTATCGAGATTATTCCGGATTGCTGTGATGATGAGAACTTTAGTACCTGATGGTAGGGTGGCTGACAAGGTTAGATAGATTAAGGGAATAAACAAGTGAACATGACAAGTGGCCTAAGAATACAAGGCTCTGGAAGAACAGTTTGGTCAATGGAATCATAATTATACCGTCATGGAAGAAACCAGACAAGACTTTGCATCTTTGATTACGAGGTTACTGAGAGCCTGCTGAAACTGAAGTGAGCATCTAAAAGTTGTCTTCGGTGATGACATGAATAAAGCTATAGGCTTGCCAGTCTAAACACACATGCACGGCATTTCCTTTTTGGTTAGCTCTTAACCTGAATCATCTGAAGCAAGCTTATCATTGTTCCATTTTACATTGGCCTTACAATTGCATGCATTTTCTCATAAGAGTTTTAGAAACACTGAGCTATATCAAATTAATCTATGGGTTTTCAATCTTCTAAACCGAGACAAGAAAAAAAACACTACACTACAAATACACTTTTGAGTATATTATGAGTGCTTACGACGCTATCAAAGAAAATAAAGGTAGTTTATCAGCAACATGAGAAGAGTCTCCAAATGATGAATGAGCTAGTAACTTTTTTTTTTTGAAAGAGGAAGAGGATGAATGAGCACTAGTAGCCCCAAGAAAACAGGGCTAAACAAGTTTTTTAAATAATATTAATTTAATAAAAAATTACTAAATATTATACATTTTTGAAAATTGCAAAAATAGTACATGCCGACAAATCAATTGCTGACAGGTGCTTACAAATACACTTTTGAGTAAATTATGAGTGCTTATGACGAAGAAGAGCCTCCAAATGTTGAATGAGCTAGTAACTTTTTTTTGAGAGAAAGGAAGATGATGAATGAGCTAGTATTACTAGTAGCTCCAAAAAAGCGAAATACGGTTCAATTAACACACGGTCTTATCCGTGCAATTAGCGGATGCATCTCTCCAAGAAAATAGGCCTAAACAAAACCCCAAAACCCCAGTCAAAGTCCCAGCCACCTATGCGCCCCCAACCGGGGCCCACCAAAAGCCAAAGCCCAAAAGGCCACCCCACACAGACCCAATCCCACCCCCTCCCATTCAACCCGGGCTCTTCCGATCAATCGGCTTGACCCGCCCTGCGACTAAGGCCGATCTCTCCCCCCACCTCGCTGTGCGTCCCCCCGTGCGCCCAAGAGGCGGGTGGCGAGGGATCGGTAGCCGAAAGCCCTCGCGCTCGTCTCGTCGTCGCGTTGCTCGTCTATAACTACTCCTCCGCTCCGCTCCACTCCACATCCATCCATCGCACGCCTCTCCTCCCCGCCCCCGCCCCGCGCCCTATCCTGTTCGCTCCCCTCCTCTCCACACGATCCCCTCCCTTGTCGGCATCCGCGCGGGCGGGGCGCGGCCACCACATCCACCGCCTCCCGCTCGCGCTATATCACACCGTCGCGCGCGGACGCGTGGTGCTGTGTTTGTTTATTAGTTAGGCAGGGCCAGCGTTGTGCGGGGGCGCGCCGCCGAACCGGATCGCCATGGCCACGCTCCCACGCGCGGCACCCGCGCGCCTCCCGCTGCCCCGCGCCGCGCCGCCGCTGCTGCTCGCGGGGAGGGCCGCCGCCTCGCGGAGGCTGCGCGCGCGGGGCCCGTCCTCGCTCGCGGCGGCGCGGCGGAGCTGGGCTGTCTCCGCCCGCGCCGTCCTCGGCGTCACCCGCCGGGAGATTCCTACCGCGCCGCAGAAGCCCACGCAGCAGGTAAGGATATGGGTACGGGCGACGATCGGGTGCTTGTTCGTGTCCCCCGATTGGGTTAATGATCTCGTGACTCTCGTCGTGACTCGTGAGAGAGAAGGCGAGCGTGTTTGGGGTTTTGCGGGTTCGGGATTGTTCAGTCTGGCCTATGAAGCCATCGACGAATGCATGTTTTGGAGGATTCGTTGTTTGACTTTTTGGATTAGTGTTGTGCTTCCTATGATTGTAATAGTTGTAGCACTACCGATTTTGCTGGGGGATTGGGGAAAGCAGGAACAGTGGTGCAGGCAGTTGACGAGTCCAATTGTTTTGACATCTTCTAGTTGTGCTAGTTTTTTTTTTTAATTCTTAGTTCATCGTCATGCGCTGCAAATTGTCGCTTTCGATCTGCTCCTTTCATGGAGGTTTTAAAATGCATAATGTAGTAAGCGAACAAAGTACACCAAATGCAGGGGTAATAAACAATTGAGCGTACGGGAAACATAGGTGACAGCTGTGGTGGTTGGTACCAATCACGATCAAGTTTCCAGGAGTTCACCATATCACATTGTGTAACACATAGGTGGAATTTTCTGTAATGTATTAATTCTCCATGTCCCTTCTGGAATGTGTTTCAATGGGTTGCAACAATAGTCAGGTTCTGTGTATAATGATGCTTGACACCAGAATGCATTTTGATTATACCAGGTTGCGGATTTGAACGATATCTTATCTGAACGTGGAGCTTGTGGTGTTGGGTTCGTGGCAAACTTGAAAAATGTTCCTTCATTCAACATTGTTCGCGATGCTCTTACTGCTCTTGGCTGCATGGAGCACCGTGGTGGTTGTGGAGCAGACAATGACTCTGGTGATGGGTCAGGATTGATGAGCGGCATTCCATGGGACTTGTTTGATGACTGGGCCAACAAACAAGGACTTGTTCCCTTTGACAGAACAAATACTGGTGTAGGCATGGTCTTCCTTCCACAAGAGGAGAAGTCCATGGAAGAAGCCAAAGCTGGTAATGTCTTGATGCTTTACCACAATATGCTGCCCATGCAGGGGAACATTTTCTTGTCTTCAAAGTGCAACATTTTCTATGTTTATTTGAATCATAGATTTCTACTTTGAAGTCCCTGTCTTATTGCAGCCTACTTCAATTGTTTTATGGAATTTTCAGGCTGCCACACTTTGCATGCCAACACAATGTTGGTCCTTAGAACTTGAAACCTTCATTTGTAATGTACTTTCACTGGTACATTGGTTTCCCTTGGTATAGGATGTTTGGAAAGCAAGCAGTATTGACAGTTACAATATGCAAAAAGTTTACTTGCTGTTTCTAGTGTGCTATTTTGCCTAGCTTCATAGGAGTGTTTTTTTATAACACTTTCATTGGCATCTGCTGCAGAAATAAAATAGGACATGCTTTTGTTTATCTTTGCTTTTGAAAAATGTTTCCTAATTCGTTGTAGGCATCAGTTACAATAATTGATATTAATTATGCTTCTGCATGGTCTAAAAGTGGCACCATATCATGTTGCAGTAACTGAAAAGGTTTTCACGGATGAAGGCCTTGAGGTTCTTGGCTGGAGACCTGTTCCTTTTAATGTATCAGTGGTAGGTCGCTATGCAAAAGAAACCATGCCTAATATACAACAAATATTTGTGAAAGTTGCAAAAGAAGAGAATGCGGATGACATAGAGAGAGAATTATACATCTGCCGAAAGCTGATAGAGCGGGCTGCAAAATCTGCTAGTTGGGCAGATGAACTTTATTTCTGCTCTTTGTCTAGCAGAACAATTGTCTACAAGGGAATGCTTCGATCTGAGGTTCTTGGGCAATTCTATTTGGACCTTCAGAATGAACTGTACAGATCTCCTTTTGCCATATATCATCGAAGATACAGTACAAATACAAGTCCTAGATGGCCCCTTGCTCAACCTATGAGGTTACTTGGACACAATGGAGAGATTAACACAATACAGGTTTGCATTAACATCCTCAAACAGTAAATGTATTGTTACTTTTGCTCACTATATCTCATTTGTTTTTAGTTCCTTCCTACAATGTTGACCAAACGTTTTGATATTGAAGTTAAACAGTACCTTGGGCATTATTTATAGTGTTCTGTTTTCCTTGCAGGGGAACTTGAACTGGATGCGATCAAGGGAAGCCACTATACAGTCTCCTGTATGGCGAGGTCGTGAGCATGAAATACGCCCATTTGGTGACCCTAAAGCATCTGATTCAGCAAATCTTGACAGTACTGCTGAAGTAAGATACATGCACCTTTCACTAAAATTATAGTGCAAAGCCTGCATTTCATTCAGAGAAGAAACACACACGCACACGTGCGAAGCCTGCATTCATTTTTATTCTTTTCCAGTCCACTTCACCTCAAACATTGCTGCTGTTGTTGCTAAATCATCACATCCTTTCTTGCATCAGTTACTGCTAAGAAGTGGTAGAAGTCCTGCTGAAGCTCTTATGATTCTTGTCCCTGAGGCATATAAGAACCATCCAACATTATCGATAAAATATCCTGAGGTATGATTGTGGGCATGCATGGAGTCCCTTTTGTATCAACCTATGCAAACAATCCTGTCCAAGCGAAGCTTACCTTGTTTTGTGTATAGGTAATTGACTTTTATGACTACTACAAAGGTCAAATGGAGGCCTGGGATGGACCTGCTTTACTCTTATTTAGGTAAGATTGTTTATATGCCTCTTTATTTTCTTTTCTATTTGAGTATCAGATGTGAAGTGCAGTTTTGTTGTCCACTTTGTTTAAAACCTTGTTGTGTTGTAAAAGATTTTACTTTCATCTATGTACCTAAATGCAGAGAATGAGATATACAGTTAACAGGTATCCAATTGTGAATAGATAGTATCAGAATTGAGAAGGCTATGTATTGTCATTACAAGTGGCATTGAGCAGTATCTAAGTTATTTTGAATGTACCTGTTGAATCATTCTGAGCATATAAGAATAGACAAAAGGGACAAAATAATATAGATAAAATAAGAATAGACAAAAGGGAAAAAAATCATGAAGACATCATTGAACAGGTCTGGAAGCTCCCTGGAAGAAGAAACTTATAGAGTGTAGTGTTACCTTTTCCTTTTTGTGGTTTAGTTTATGCATTAAGTATTCCAGTGCCACCTTCCCATCTGAATAGTGGCCTGCAACAGAGTGGCGATGTTTACAGTTCTTTTTTGGTATGCAGTGATGGAAGGACAGTAGGAGCAACTCTTGATAGAAATGGGCTCCGTCCAGCACGCTATTGGAGAACATCAGATGACTTTGTTTATGTTGCATCTGAGGTAGGTTCCAGATATTTCTTTCTTCGGTACAAAATTGTATGCTCAGCTACAATGTTATCAGATAGAATTGCTGTTTTATTCTCATATGTAATAAAATATCCATTTTGAAATCCTTGAATTGGAGCATTTGGTTTATCTGCCAATAATTCATTGCAGATATATTGACACCCTTCTATACCAAATCGCAGAGTTCAGATGTTACAAAATGTAACATTCAGTAAGTACTAAATGTAACATTCAGTAAGTACTGTGTCCATTTGCAGATGCTAAACTAAATGTAACATTCAGTAAGTACTGTGTCCATTTGCTAAAGTGTAGGTCTGACAGCTAGGCTAGGTGGTTAGGAGAAAACTATGAAGTTAGTGATTTGTTCATATTTGAATGTAATGTGCATGCTCATGTGTGCCTGGTCTCAAACTCTAAAAATCATGCATGACTTTCTGTTCATGCCCTTTTGATTACAAATTCATGTTGCGGTGATAGATAAATAACATTGGCAAGTTTTGCTCAATATATCAACTGTCTTTCAGGTTAGACCTTTTCACTTGGATGTAGCAGGGAGCATTAAATTGTGATGTATAAAAACGTTTACTGGGCTAAATGTCCCAGCTCACTCTCTTGTCTATATAAGTTTGCAGACAAATGTGCAGTACTTCAATTGTAGTAGAGAGTATATGCAGTAACAGGATGCCAATTTTTTTTCTTTCTATTTTACTGTTGTCTTTAATAAGCTTGTGTCGCAGTTCACTTCTTTTGACCATCTCTTGAACAGTTGAAATTGATCGGATCCATTTTATGACTGTGACATGGAAGTATGTGCTAATAGTTGACAAAGTGAATTCTGATCACCTTCTCAAGTGTTATGTGAAATCCCATAGCTTCATGTCGGATTCACACTAACAACTAGCTTTGTCAATGACAACCTACAGGTTGGTGTTATACCAATGGATGAGTCGAAGGTAGTAATGAAGGGAAGATTAGGTCCTGGAATGATGATAACTGTTGACCTACAGACTGGACAGGTTAGAATAGAAATAAACAATCTTCCCTTTCTTGCCTTTGACCGCCGCAGATTTTTCTAGTGTAAATTTTAAACCTCGTGAATCATCCAGGTGCTTGAAAACACAGAAGTGAAAAAGAGCGTGGCTTCAGCAAACCCCTATGGAACTTGGTTGCAAGAACGTACACGTTCAATAAAGCCTGTCAACTTCCTCTCCTCAACTGTCATGGACAATGAGACAGTTTTGAGACATCAACAGTAAGAATACATCAAACCTTGTTACATTGAACTTGAGCACCTATTAAATTCTTTTCTTTTACTTGTCCGAGCTGTGGTCTTGTCGAACTTCATATATTTACTATCAGCTGAGTTAGTGTGCATATATATATAAGGTTGTGTGTTGACCATTAATATAAATAAAGTTGTTTGGACAACTTATACTAAAATAATATTGGTAGATTGTGAAACAAAAGTATGTTCATATAAATGAACAAAAGTGTTTTTGATATTTCAGAGGATACATCGGAAACAGTGCTTTTGATCTTGGTATGGCCATCTTGTTATGTCTAGTAAAATGTTGCCACAAATTTGGTTGATTTCGATATACTTATCATGTGTACAACCTAGTATATTATTTTTAGATCAGAAGATGCACAACAGAAATACCAAAGGGTGTGCAATTGTAAATGTTAGATGGTGACTCAGGCTGAATTAAACATACTTATCTTTTCTCTAGGGCATTTGGTTATTCCAGTGAAGATGTGCAAATGGTAATTGAATCAATGGCTTCACAAGGGAAGGAACCAACATTTTGTATGGGCGATGACATTCCATTAGCCGTGTTGTCACAGAAGCCACACATGCTATATGATTATTTCAAGCAGCGGTTTGCGCAGGTTAGTAAATCCTTAAAGATATCATGGTTGATAATTTGTCTGAGCCCTTTAAAGTGCAAATTGACTGCTATATTCATTGAAATTTGTATCCTGATGCGCTCAAGTAATAGCTCTACCTGTTTCAGTAAGACATTAGCAATTGTTAAATATGGGTGACAAATGCTACTTCTTTAGTACTGTTAAATGACTGCACTATATATGTACTCCTTGGCAAACTTCTCATCTATAGTGGAGTTGGATGCTCTATGGAAGCACCGGTAAATTCTAGTTCATCTTCAATCGTATTCAAGTCATCATTGCGTGTGCAAAGCTTGGCCTGCTGTATTGTGAAATTTAACAATCGTCACACAAATAATTCCACAAAAAGTAAATCGAGCTGCATGCTCTTTTGTTGGTATGCTAGGCTTGTAGGTAAAAATTTTACGATTTTTTTTACTGTTTTATTGAGCATCAGCTGTCTAGAAGTCTTAACTGGTCTTTCAACTTTTACTTGGTTACACACTGATGGCATGTTCTCCATGGAATCTGATCCTCATTTACAAAAGCTATTAGCAAGGCCAATGCCCTCTCATCTTTGCTTCTACTGGACATGATTTTCTTTCCCATTTCTAGGTTACGAATCCTGCAATTGATCCACTTAGAGAAGGTTTAGTTATGTCTCTTGAAGTTAATATCGGTAAAAGAGGCAACATCTTGGAGGTTGGTCCTGAAAACGCTGATCAGGTAAGTTTAGTTAGTTTCGAAGTAATAGTTGACGACTTTATGTGTATTCTTTTTGGTAATATCAAAACATCACCATTTTGACTTTTTTCAGGTTGCTCTATCAAGCCCTGTGCTGAATGAAGGTGAACTAGAATCGCTATTGAAGGACCCGACACTGAAGCCCAAAGTACTCTCAACGTACTTTGATATTCGTAAAGGCCTGGATGGTTCCCTTGATAAAACAATTAAGGCTCTTTGTGAAGAAGCTGACGCTGCTGTGCGGAGTGGGTCTCAACTACTTGTGCTTTCTGATCGTTCTGAAGCACCTGTGAGTATTGATGTTTTAATAAGTTTGCACAGTACTTGAAAGCTGCTATGTTTTCAAATTCTTGGGTGTCTTCTTGTTTTTTACATATTCAAGATATGTTTGAAGTAGCTTTTCAGATCTTTATTCTTAGTATGTACTTTATTGAAACTTTCATTATTTTTGTAGTTACCTAAACAATAATTAATCCAGTTTTCCAAAACAAAAAAGACTACAGTTAATGCTGATCACTATTCCCTATCCCTATATGTCTAAAAGATCTAGATGCATGCATTTTTACCATTCTTTTCAATTTTACTTGTCTAATATGCATGCTGGCAGATTATTTATTCACTATCATAGTAGCAAAACATAAAATTTGGAATAATAAATATAACCGTGCTGTCCACATATGAACATAAGTTTTGTGCATTTAACCAGAGAAACTACATTAAAACAAAGTGGATAATATAATGTCCCATATAGACGCTTTCATACCACAATTTACTGGCATACAAATAAAGAAGGAAAACTATAAAATACGCCTGTGTATCAACATGAGATTCCTACAATCATTAATGCATGTGGATGTTGTTCTCACTTCAAATGAGCAGTTGAGCACTAATCAGGCTAACTGTTGTTATTACAAGCACTGTTGACACACCTCCTGTTCACCTTAGATTGGCCCTTTTCTATTTTGGAACCATCATTAAAAGATCAAAAGACCTCTTTGAACAGTTTTTTGTATCTTGTCAACATTGACCGGCTGTGATTTTGCTTGCCCAATCTAGTATATTTTTTATTTTTAAACTGTCCAGTCTTGAGGCAAGAAACAGGCATTAGCTTTACTAATGCTGCATGGTGTGAGCCTACAATTGCTTGAAAACTTCATGATCAAATTCTAGGTAATTCACCCAAAATGTTTCATCTTGCTTGTATAAAATGTGAAGCTTTCCTTTTGGTTCAAATTCAGATTGTTGCTATTGATATTCAAGATGCAATTGTGAGTGGATTGTTCTTTTTTGTTTTTTTCTACACTTCCTAGATTGCAATCTTAATATACTGGATGATGCAGGAACCAATTCGGCCTGCCATACCAATACTTCTAGCTGTTGGTGCCATCCACCAGCATTTGATTCAAAATGGGCTCCGCATGTCTGCTTCTATTGTTGCTGATACTGCTCAGTGTTTCAGCACGCATCACTTTGCCTGTTTGATCGGATATGGTGCCAGGTATGAGT
This sequence comes from Phragmites australis, assembly GCF_958298935.1. Lineage (NCBI taxonomy): Eukaryota > Viridiplantae > Streptophyta > Magnoliopsida > Poales > Poaceae > Phragmites > Phragmites australis. The sequence continues at coordinate 1,907,216 of NC_084935.1, forward strand.
TTGTTCTTAACAATAGATTTCTTTCAATAGCAGGTAGTTCATTATTGACATGTGCTTCACTTGACAGCCTCATCCTGCATAGAAGCATGTGCACATTCCTAATCTGAATAACTAATGAAAGGGATTGAAAGTCATTGTGACAGTTTAAAACTCATAACACAATGCAGCAGTTTTCCCCTAGGTGCTAGGCGGACGGCAGACCAGCATATAGCACCAAATTGTCGATTAGGCAGGCTTAGGCGGCCGCTTATGTAGGATAAAGCGGGATGATGTCGCCTAGCGCATAGGTGGCCACCTAGGGGAGCACTGAGATGCAGTCCATTATTCCAGTTAGCAATATATCAATCATCCAAATTTCAGTTGTCACTCGCTAACACCTAGTGCATTATGCCTTTGTGCATCTGATAAACATGTTAGCGATATATGTTTATGACTTGTGCCTCCGTGTTGTGGCTATTTAATATTATTCATTCTAGGAACACATCGAATTTCTTCTAGGAGCAGTATGGAAATTAAATGGTCAAACCGAGGAATTTGATAAAATGTGTCCACCCTAGTCTATTCAAACCAGCATACAATATCCACTTTGCTGTTATGATGCTTCCCGACTTCAAATCATGGATCTTAGGACATAGACCAACTGCACAATACCCTCATACTAGTGTTGGGCATGACCAACTATCGAGGAAACTACCCATAGACAATGATTAGTTGGGAGTTGTATCCTAGACTTATGCCAAGACAGCAGGAATTTCACCTGTTTGACGACATGTGTTTTTGGCCTTTCATCAATTTATAATAAGATCTAAATACTATAATGTGTACTGATAAAATAGGTGAGTTTTATTTTCCGTTCAACTGGTATACATAGATTGTAGTATTTGCTCGTGTGCTTCCTCCATGAATCATGCAGTTTTGAAGTAACCATGTTTTATCTTCTTACTAGTTTTACTAATATTCATTCTTATACTGCGCATTAGTGCTGTGTGTCCTTATCTGGCACTAGAAACGTGCCGGCAATGGAGGTTGAGCAACAAAACTGTTAATTTGATGCGAAATGGGAAGATGCCCACAGTGACCATCGAGCAGGCTCAAAGAAACTTTATCAAGGTATATTTTTTTCTAGCTTGTGACTTGTGACTAGTTTGTTGAGTGTTGTTGTACTATTGCCCCTATGTGTTTGAACATAGTTGAATCCAATACAACATTTGAGCCCTTCGGTCCATGCACACATGTTGATGCCCTATTGTCCTTCTCTGATTTTTCAATGAGTTATCCCGGTCTTGCCTGTTTTAGTTAACACTTGAAGAGTAAGATCTTTACATTTTATTTATTTTAACTGCCACTTTTGTTAATGTCTTTAATCGGTGCGCTTTTCAGGCAGTAAAGTCTGGCCTGCTCAAGATACTTTCAAAAATGGGCATCTCACTGCTCTCAAGGTTTGTCTATTTTTGTCATCCAATTAACATATTTATACTGTCGATATTGTGGAGTGACTTCTGCAATTGTTAACTCATCCACATTGTTTGGATAGTTATTGTGGAGCTCAAATATTTGAAATTTATGGTCTTGGTCAAGAAGTTGTTGATCTTGCCTTCTGTGGAAGTGTATCCAAAATTGGAGGGCTCACCCTTGATGAGGTAATTAAATTCTATAATAGCTGATCCCCATTTTTCAGTATGCTGCATCAAGTACCTTGAGTGCCATAATTGTCGTACAGTTTTCAATCTCTACATTTTTTCACTTTTGTTCTTCTTATTGTGCTGGCACACTGTTTAGAAGGCCTCGTTTTCACCTGTAATTCATTTACTTTTCTCTTTTGTGACTTTACTTACTAACACTTCTCCAACACTACTACCCCTATCCTTTTCTTGTAAAGCTGGGTAGAGAAACCTTATCATTCTGGGTGAAGGCGTTCTCAGAAGATACCGCGAAGAGGCTAGAAAACTCTGGATTTATCCAATCCAGACCTGGAGGTAGTATCTATCTTCCAGGGAATCATATTGTTTTTTCTCGAATCATATTGTTTTTATGTTTTGGATGCATGTATTCTGGCAGTTTCCTATAATATTATGTTTTTAGTCATAATGACGTTATTCCATGACCTGAGATCTGGTTTTTGGTGTGGTATTAAATGTAGCATTTGTAGGGATTTACCAATACAGTCATAAAGAAGTGTCTTCGTGCATCCTCTCCTGTCATGTAGCATGATAATTTTAAGCTGTTCTCTAGTACATTTATTTTACTTCGAAGGTGTTACCAGTAGTAAATGCCTAGAATTGACTACCTAGTTACGTCCATTTTAGTCTAGATTTAACGTCCTCTTCTAATTGCTGCTTGAAGTAATTGCTTTTTCCTAGTACTGCATTAATACTGTGCAGTACTGAATTATGGTGTTTTGTCCTGTCTGAATAGGTGAATACCATGCAAATAATCCTGAGATGTCAAAGCTGCTGCACAAAGCAATTCGTGAAAAAAGTGATAATGCATACACCATCTACCAACAACATCTTGCAAGCCGTCCTGTCAATGTCAGTGGTGATCCTTCTGGTTGCCAAACCATTGATATTTTTTTTGTTACCACAAAGCTCATCATATCTTCTATGCTGCAGGTTCTTCGAGATCTTCTTGAATTGAAGAGTGATCGCGCGCCTATTCCTATTGGCAAAGTTGAGCCTGCAACCTCCATTGTCGAGCGTTTTTGTACAGGTGGAATGTCCCTAGGAGCCATTTCAAGAGAAACACATGAAGCTATTGCAATTGCAATGAATAGAATAGGTGGGAAATCTAACTCCGGAGAAGGTGGTGAGGTGGGTCAGATAACTTTCCCTTATATGAACATAGCTATTTAGTTATGTCAAACATCTCAAGTGGAAACTACGGCATAGGGTTGCTTATGGACTTCTCATTTTGTAGGACCCAATCCGTTGGAGTCCTCTCACAGATGTTGTAGATGGGTATTCTCCAACACTTCCTCATCTCAAAGGTCTTCAGAATGGAGACACCGCCACAAGTGCCATCAAGCAGGTGGAGCATCATAATTCATTTCATTTCCCTGGTGTTATTTGTTTTACTTTATTGGTTCTATCTGCTTTATTTTTCTCACTTTACTTGGGATATTATGTATATTTTAAATAATTTATCCTGTGTATCACAAAAAGAAAGGACTGTGAGAGTGTTAAGTAATTCATCTGGCACTGTAGAATTTAGTGATGCACCCCTACATTTTATTTATTTAGTTCTTAATTACAGGCACATTATGTCTTCTTTCTAGTGGTTAATATATTTGGGTTAGTTTTCATCTGCACTTTCCTTTTACAGGTTGCATCTGGGCGTTTTGGAGTTACACCAACATTTTTAGTAAATGCTCAACAAATTGAGATCAAGATTGCGCAAGGTGCGAAGCCTGGTGAAGGGGGCCAACTTCCTGGGAAAAAAGTCAGTGCGTACATTGCTCGGTTGAGGAACTCCAAACCTGGAGTTCCTCTCATATCCCCACCCCCACACCATGACATCTATTCTATCGAGGATCTTGCACAGTTAATTTATGACCTCCATCAGGTTTGTCTTCTGCAACTATTGGTGGAATATGAACTAGTAATATTGGTACTATTGATAACTACAACAACTACTTCAAAATAATAGTTTTCTGTAGGACTCACAGAATTGGATCCCTTCTGTTGCCTATTGGTTTGCTATGTCAACTAATTGTGCTGTTTAATTTATGGTTTCTCATTCTTAGTACTAATGAAGAAATGTAATAAATATATGGCTGAACAGATCAACCCTAAAGCCAAGGTGTCAGTAAAGCTTGTAGCTGAAGCTGGGATAGGAACTGTAGCTTCTGGAGTTTCCAAGGGAAATGCAGACATAATTCAGGTTAGTTAAGCTTCTGTTTAAACAAGTCATTGACTTAACTCATGCTTTCATTGTGTATGGACCTGCATTCACATAATTGTCTGGTTAACTTCTGTTTAACATCTTTACATCTTAACTTTTTTCTATAAGGTGCTATATACTATAGTTGGCCCTTATGAGGTTGCATAAGTGTTTTTTTTTTTTTTTTTTTTTTTTTTTTTTTTTGCCGTGTGGCATTCACAACGAAAGAGCCTCCCCATTATAGTTCATATTTATTTACATAGCTAATTTCACTTCCTTTCTTGTGATATTAATTATCTTGATATCTGCTGTAGTGCACATGTTGTACTAACTAACAAAGACCACTATATGGTGAAAGTTGTGCGACAAATTAGTCTGTATTCTGGGGAACTTTTCAATTATTTACTAAATCTTCCAAAAATCTCAGCAATGTAGCACAAGATAGTCTTGTTTAGAAATACCATGCCAAGATGCTGAACCAGCATAATGGCTGGATGAATGTACTAAACCTGATAACACTTTTCTCCAACTCCTAAGTTGATGGATAGTTGCAGCATTTGAGACAACTATGAGCTCGTATTTTATTACTTGCAAATGGTTTTGTCCAAGGCCTACAATACTCTTGGGTGAAATAGAGATTTACTGTGTACTTAGTTTGATCATTTAAATAACTTCTCTATTACACAGATATCAGGTCATGATGGTGGTACTGGAGCTAGCCCAATCAGCTCAATCAAACATGCTGGGGGTCCTTGGGAACTTGGTCTTACAGAAACGAATCAGGTTTCTACATTTAATTGTTTGCTGTAATCAGTTTCTTTTCAATCAAATCATTTTTCTGTTTTCTAAAGCTTGTTAGCTTCCTCCAGACACTTATACAAAATGGATTGAGAGAGAGGGTGGTACTTAGGGTGGATGGTGGATTCAGGAGTGGCCAAGATGTTCTTATGGCTGCTGCCATGGGTGCTGATGAGTATGGTTTTGGTTCTGTAGCTATGATAGCGACTGGATGTGTCATGGCACGCATTTGCCACACAAATAACTGCCCAGTTGGAGTTGCTAGTCAGGTGGTAACAACACAAGTTAAGCTTTACCTTCCTCTTGTTGGATTATCCCTTATATTCGATGCACTTGCAGAGAGAAGAGCTTCGTGCTAGGTTTCCTGGTGTTCCTGGTGATCTTGTTAACTACTTCCTCTTTGTTGCAGAGGAGGTATGGCATGACTCTCATTACTTATGCTGTTTGTGTTAACCTTGTTCCTTAATTGATTTCACAAATGCTGTCATGCAAATTTTGTTTTAGGGATAATTGTAACTTCTATTTAAGTAATGTTGTTTAATTTATTTAGGTACGGGCCGCATTAGCTCAGTTAGGTTATGAGAAGCTGGATGATATAATCGGACGGACAGATTTGCTTAAACCAAAGCATGTCTCTTTGGTGAAAACACAGCACATTGATCTTGGATACCTCTTATCAGTATGTAATTGAAAGCCATTGTCATCTTTTTTAGGCGAAAGTCATTGTCATTTGATGTATTGGCATCTCATCCATACGCTTGCTATGTCAGAATGCTGGATTACCCAAATGGAGCAGCTCTCAGATTAGGAGCCAGGACGTCCACACTAATGGCCCTATTCTTGATGAGACAATCCTTGCAGATCATGAGGTAATGTTTTCTATAAGTTCTTAGTTACATGGACTAACATGACTAATGGATATCCACAAAAGCTGATTTACAAGCATTATCTATCAAAGAAATCCGTGACTTACCATTCTGTACTCTTGAAACTAGAACTGTGGTATTTATAATCTGTATAGCCTTACTTGTTGTCTAAAGTGAAGTGTCTAGTTGCTAGGAACCCAAGTTCTATCACACCTGGCTTGATATGTGCATGGTGTAACATTAGTTATATTATCTATTTTGCAGATAGCTGACGCAATTGAGAATGAGAAAGAGGTTTCCAAGACATTTCAAATTTATAATGTTGATAGAGCTGTGTGCGGTCGAGTAGCAGGTGTGATTGCCAAAAAGTATGGAGACACAGGCTTTGCAGGGCAACTCAACATCACGTACGTTCACTATGTTCTATTTCGCTTTTGTTTCACCTTTTTTTCTTTATGAAAAGGTAGAAACTTAATTTGCTTTTACATTTCAGGTTCACTGGAAGTGCAGGACAGTCCTTTGGTTGTTTTCTGACTCCTGGGATGAATGTTCGGCTAGTTGGAGAGGCCAATGATTATGTGGGAAAGGTACTAAATATTCAACTCTTGAAATGTTGTTATTTAACGCGCGCTGTTATTTGACCTGCTTTATTGAACCTTCTTTGATGTTTTTCAGGGTATGGCTGGTGGAGAACTTGTAGTGGTTCCTGTAGATAAAACAGGATTTGTTCCTGAGGATGCTACTATAGTTGGAAACACTTGTCTGTATGGAGCCACAGGCGGTCAAGTGTTTGTGAGAGGCAAGGCTGGAGAAAGATTTGCAGTTAGAAACTCTCTAGGCCAAGCAGTGGTTGAGGGCACTGGAGATCATTGCTGCGAGTACATGACTGGTGGCTGTGTAGTTGTACTTGGCAAGTGAGTACAGCCTACAGAATTATCTTCTGGCAATTGCCTCTTCTGGAAATACAACCTAAATCCTTACATAGGCATATTTCTTAATCTACAGAGTTGGGAGGAACGTTGCAGCTGGAATGACTGGTGGCCTTGCCTACATACTAGATGAGGATGATACGCTTGTCCCAAAGGTTTGCAAGCTTCAACTTTTAGTTTACTTGCTGTGTAGCATGTCAGTGGGGCTTGGACTGTTTAATATTGTCGCCATATTTCTGCTTGTTGGTTCATGTTTGCTATTGGTATGACACCAGCTGACATGATTTCTATTAAATTAGTGGCATAAGCACAGAAAACAATGGCTAAAGAGGCCTATATGTCATTCTGCACAAATATAACTCGCAACTTTCTTAATAGGTTAACAAGGAAATTGTCAAGATGCAGAGAGTGAATGCTCCAGCTGGGCAGATGCAGCTGAAGGGCATGATTGAGGCTTATGTTGTAAGTGGAGTGTATTTTTCTAGGTGTGCTTTTGAAAGTTGCATATCAAACGTTGGTCATTCCAACTTTGCTAATTTGAATGTTTCTAAAGGAAAAAACGGGCAGCGAGAAAGGTGCCACGATTTTGAGGGAATGGGAGGCATATTTGCCACTATTCTGGCAACTGGTACCGCCCAGTGAAGAAGACTCGCCTGAGGCTTGTGCGGAGTTTGAGAGAGTACTTGCCAAGCAAGCAACCACCCAACTATCTGCGAAGTGATTAAATCAGACAACAGGAAGTTGTTCTCTCTTTGATACTCCTCGCGAAGTGATTTCCTCTGACCGCATCAAGAAAAACGTAATCGGCATACTTCTGAAACACCAAAGTGCCCCCGAAGACTGCAATTTTGTGGAGGCTCTGCCCAAGTGATCTTTTGGAATTGAGCTCGCAGAACCATCGAGGATTCTTCTCGACGCTTTTGCACCCTAGGTAACCTCTGTAAATTGGTTTACTGAGCCTGGTTGCAAGGCTGCATTCTTGTGCATGATGCTTGGCTCTTGCCCTGTGTAATTATGTTTTGGTTAGCTCTTACATTTATACGCGTACGCGTCCAATGGAGGCATGCAAGTCGCATGCGCTTGTAGTACAGTACATAATAAGGTGTACGGTCCAGCAGGATTTCACAACTTGTTTCATGAATGCACAAACCGTTGCTTATGGCTTCATGCCCGTGGTGTGATCGTTGCTGAGGCTGGAATCCCGATGTTTCTTGAGCAAAGGCTGGAATCCAATGCTTGGCGTGGTAATACTTATGGTCATCGACAAGTTGAATTGCTACTTGTCTAAACATGTGGTTTGTAATAGTTTGAGAGGCGCGGTTTTGCAAAGTTCGCCCCTTTTTATTTGAAAATTTGAGTATATTCAACTTAATCAATTAATATAGTGTGATTTGCCCCTTGAGGTTCAACCTCCGAAGCTGACATGAGACAACAGTGGAAATTCTGTTTGTGCTACGGTCAGCATTTTATCAGATATGTCAAAAAAATGCCACTTTATTCATGAACACCGAAGGATTTGCCACTTGAGGTTCCTAGGCCGACGTGCATGTGACACAGCAGTGTTCGAAATGGCACCACTTGGCCACTCCTAAAAAACACATCTATATTTGCAAAGACATTTGGAAAACAAGTGTCGATGATCGCCTCAACTCATTACACACAATAGATTGCAAAAGCATAACAAAATCACAATCAAAGGAGGCTGCTGCATGCAGCAACAGAGGATGGAAAGGAGAAAGGGATATACATTCTCACTAGCAGCTTCTACAAAAGAGAAGGGGAAAGGATTCTGTACCAAGAATATACAGACGTGGGATTGCAACAACTGAACAACCTCCTCCTACCTTGGACTGTTCCAGGGAGACGAAGACTTGTAAGGGAAACCATGGGGTGCAGATCCATGTCCTAAATCGAGGCTGTGGAGTTGTTCCATCAATTGGGAACGTCGTTCTTTGAAGAAATCTAGTCTGGTTGTTAGTTCAACCAGAGTGGACGATGGCACGGACAGTTGCCTCCCATATTCTGAATCCTGCTACAAACAAAAACAAAGAGTAAGCGACTTGAATACTCGTAACTGAAGTGTTCTCCTCTAACACCGTTGCAGTCATAAGCACTGGTTTCCCTTACATCAGTTGCTTTAGGGATGTTCACGCACATTGAGCCGCTCTCTGCTGGCACGCTGGTCGATACCTCCCTTGAATTACCCAAAGGAGCGTCCATGGAATGCTTGCGGGAGAAGGGCCTTGAAGAACCATGCGGTAGCACATGCTGCTTGATGCTTCTCCAGTGTGATGGACCCGCCAAGCTCTCCTGTCAGAGCGTCATCGTGTCTTAGTATTATCTTGCTGTAATTCCAGCAAAACATCATGTTGGAAAAATTAGTCATCTGTGGCCATGTTCAATCAAGAGGTGACTCCCTGAATTGTGGGTCAATCCACTCAGACTGGATGCTCTTGGGTTTAGGTTGGTGGTTGGGCCAAAAAGCTATGTTGTGCTATTGGGAAATTTTAGTATGCAAACCATTAGAATCTAGGACCAGCAATACAAGCCTTGGATGGACATAAGTCACAGAACCAAGCATTCGGCCATATGGATAGCTTCGGAACTCATTAAACAAGTAATATGTGCTATCTTTCATTGTGCCACTTGAAAGTTCCTGGTGGTGCTAACCATCAGGTGGCAGATTGCTAGTTGTGCCCTTTTTACAACTAGAACAGATTGAACTTGTACCATACTATTAAAGTGCGGTGGTTAATGGAGCTAATGTCAGCTAACTTTTGCACTACAATTTTTCGGGTTTCAGTGTTGCGAATTTAAGCATAGAAAAGTAAGGGAAATTTCAGCAAATGGCAAACCTCGTTTCGCTGCTTCTTCTCTTGATTACAAAATGCAACATTCATATCAAATCCAGGCTCGACAAAGTTCCTGGTAGCAAAAACATATTTGCATGGTCAATGATTTGCAACATGAAAGGATAATTAGGGAATAATAACATGTCCAACAAAATGCCAACATTCTCTTTTTGTTACTAACATATGCAGCTCCCAACTACTTGGTATATTTGGATGTTGTGGGCATGCAGTCCAAAGATAACTGAAAGAATTATACTTGCAAAGCGCATATCAAATATTGTCTTACTGCGAGAGATGACTTGGAAGGTGTTGAGAGCGATCATTTGCATCTACGAGTGAGCCGTATTGGTGCTGGCGCTGTTGATTGAGTTGGAGATGCAGCTCTGCAACCTTCTGTTTTAGTCTTGCAACATCAGCTTCCGCGAGAGCAATCTCTTCAAGTTCTGCCTTCGTCTTAGAAGTGATAGTGTTCGTAGATACAGCAAAATAAGTCCAGCAAGTACGGTAAATTGAATATCAACTTGCTTAAGATTTGAGTACCTTTGAATCCATAGAGCGTGAACTAGAAAATTGTGAAGAAGACATGCTTAATCCAACCTCCAGTGCAGTTCTAAGATCCCTTTCAGCTTGTAGTTGCTCTTGCAACTTTGACACCTAGCAATACAAACAAGTGTGATCAGACAAAGTACCAAACTCCCATAACGAGGTCCTTGCGGTTCTAAAATGTTACGTGGGAAATTGTCTAAGGCTGATCACAACAAAACAAAATATAATAAAAATGCACACAACAAATGGTTCTGATATATTTTGGAAGCATAAAACGAAGCAGTCAAATTATATACTGATAGAATATGGCATACATCCTGTTCCAGAGTCACACGACGCTCATGTAGTGCTTGTTTTCTTCTTTCCAAACTTGCTTGTAGGATTGCATTACCTCTAGCCTGAGAAGCATATCCTATTAGTTTGCTAGATTCCCCTAAATCAAGAGTTGATATACATGTACTTTTCCTTTGCTCACCTCCTTTGCAATTCTCATCTGTAAATCATTCTTTGTGACCCCAAGTCTTTGGATAGCAAGCCTGCAAAATTTATTTTTATAGTTAGCACTTTCAGTATAAAATAACTGAAACAACCTTAAGAATCAAACTCCTATGCAATTCTGGACAATTTATACGAAACAATCATGTAACCATGTAAATTTAGGCTGTAGAATGACTAGGAACTTACTCTTCTTCACCTGAAGAATCAACTAACTCCGACGATTGTTGGTTTTTTCTTGCCTGCATAAGCCATTTGTGTAAATCAGTAAGGTCAAAATGCTACAGTTGATAATTACAGAAAACAAAGACAAAACTTCACGAATAATCTGACAGCAAATTAGTGTGCTACAGGAGCACATTTCTGGTAATGATTTCCCAGTGAAAATCATAGTGTTTGGTTCAAGATATCATAAAACCATAAGTCAATGCTCACAAAAGTTACTGGACCTTGATAATGTTACATTCAACAAATAAGAACCTATATGGGGGAAAAAAACAAAAGATAGCACTCATCGCTTACATTATTCCGCCCCCAAAAGTTAGAACGCTTCACATGCTGCTGAGTTCCATATGGTTTGCTGGACTGTCTGTCCACAGAATGTTCAGCTCCAGGACCAGACAATGAAATTCCTGCATCCAAAGAAGACAGAATCTCTCCCATTGACAATGTAGTTTCATGACTGGACACCACATTTGGTGGATCCTTGTCATTCGTTGATCGCTGGACACACATTGAGCCATTTTCAGTTAAATGACTTAGCAGAGCATCATTTAAATCTATCTTTGCTTCCAAAGCCTTATCCTCAACAGAGGGTTTAGCATCTGAATCGTCACCATGAACTACCTGTTGTGCACATTACAATGTGTAAGAAAGCAAAAACCATGTCATGACATCGACAAATGAACATGCTACTCAAATTTAAAAAAACAATCAGTTTCTTATTGAGCTACTCAGATGGCTTTACACAAACAAAAGAAGGAAAAGAATATACAAGGGCAATATAGATAAGAATTTTTTTACAAGGAAACAGTAGGGGAGACAAGCTAGATAAGACATACTAGTAGGGCCAAAACATCAGCTGCAATATGTAAATATATTGAAAAACATCTGTCTTCAGTGAACATAAAAGCAACCCTTATTTACTTTTTTATTGTCTTAAAATATAGAAGGCAAATATATGATTAGTATTGCACCAGAAATTACAATAGATTAGAACAAAATTGCAAAGCATATCAAACCTTATAGTCATATAGGTCACCACCAGCAGTACATGCGCTGCTTTCACTTAGTTTTCCACTCAATATACGCTCGGCATCATCTAATTCCTGATCTCCATCATTTTCTGCATCATGGAACCCATTATCCTTGACATCCACAGTTTCATCATCTGTTGATTCTTCACTTCCACTATCTCCGGTTTGAGAATCAGGTGATAAGGAGCATCTAATGTGTTCACCCTGTAAAAATAATAAACATGAATAAGCAATGGGATATGGTGTCTGCTGCTTATTAGTTTATACACACAGCTCTATGGTTAGACACAAGAGAAACCAATGGTGCATGCAAATGAAGTAAGATGGGAACTTTGTGAAACATATGTTAGGAGTCAAAATGCAATCAGCTGTAAAGTACTAAAGTGGCATGCTTTATCAGCTGCCTTATAAAGTTAACACTTCGGACAAAAAATTAATCTTATGCCCTCAAGATAAAGAGCTTCTGCGATAAGTAGAGAAACAATTGAGTGATTGCACCATCTTATATTGTCCATAATAACAATATTAATCAGGCACATATATAGCAGACACTTGGACAGCACAAGTAAACTTACATCAAATATACTCTCATATTCCGCTAATAGAGTAGTGACAATGCCTTGAGCACTATTAGCAGCATTTGCAGCAGCAATAAGCTGAGCAGAACTGTCACCATTCATGTCAAAATCATCTTCCATCTCACATTCACCAGCCAGAAGGGGACGCAACAAGAGCGGGGCCATACAAGCAGCAACTGCTGATGGAGTCATTCGATTCTCAGCAGTATGAGAAGCAATAGTATGCATCATTCTCAAAATTCTGCAAACATGAGTTTATGAATTGGTTGAGAAATTAGCTGTAAATAATATAGAAGAAGTACAGTTGCCAGCAAATTTGATGACTGCACGTACATGTAAAGATAATATAAGCACACTTAGTAACTTTATTTATGGAAATATATATGTCTTCTGTTGTTTCAAATTGCATACCTCCAATAAAGAAAAACAATTCATCATAAGCTTGAGCAGACAGGGGAATGCAATTTAGAATGTATAATTCAGGATTGTATACTATCAGGTCAAACCGTCAAAGTGAATTGAAACACAACAGATATCCCTGTGAAAAAAAGAAATATACTAACCTCTGCAGCAGCCGCCTATTAGGCTCAGGAAATGTTTCAGATATTGCTGCACGCATAGAATTTATCCGAGATTCCTTAATTTCCAGACCTAGACAAGTAAAAAGAAAATGAAAAAAGTATGTCAAAGATCACAATATGGAAACAAAGAAAGCTGAAAATTATACAAGAATCCCAGCTAGGAAACTAGGTTAACACTAACTATATGTTTCTGCATATGTGATTGAAAAAAAAAATCTGGAAATCTCATAGATTAAATGATTAACTATCCATTACACTATAAGAACAGATAACTGTAACCAGTAACCATAACAGGACCATGCTAGGAATCAGGTGGAAGGATGTACAGAAGTACTGAATGACTCGAGCAATACAATTACTAAATTTAAACAAGGCAATCCTCCATAACCAACGAAGAATATTCAGACTAACATGAATAAAGCACTTACGGAAAGCTTCCAATAATGCTGTGCAGCAGGAAGCAGGAACTGGAGAAGATGGTAGCTCACGGAGAACATGCTGCAGATAAACAATTACATCCATACAGTTGGCGAGCAGAAAACAAACTATTGAAACTCCATGACATCCATGAATCTTTCTAACAAGATAATAATTACAGCAAGGTACCTTTACACAGTCACCGACAACATGAGCATCCTCTTCTGGTGCAAACTCTGTCTTTCCTGGAATAGAAAGAAACGAGTGCACATAATGAAGCATATGCACAATGCAACCAAAACTAAAAATCACAATATTCCAAATATGAACTAAGTAACCATAAAAACCTTGCTCATATTCTTGCATTCTCCTGTCAACCTCCTCCACATCTGCAGCCTGACGCAAAATTCCTTCCACCTTTATCCCTACAAGAAATTATTCACATTTGCAATTAACTATTTACATTGGTAAAGCGCAGCAGGTTCCAAATTTTAGTGATAATTAACGTTGCTAGGCCCCACCATGTTTCTCAAGGAAACGCAAAGCTTTTTCTAGAAAAGAAGGACTGCCATCGATATCTTCCAGTGCAAGAAGAATTGGCCTGCCAACAACTAGTGATTTGATAGGTCTCTTCTCTCTCCCTGGAGTCAATAACGGAAAGGTATGAAAAAACAGATCGATATTAAGCCATCATGAATAGAAGCGAGTCACATGATAGTATAAACTGTAAGGGAACCAACAATTCGGAATAGCCCCTTCATATACATCTGTTGTGTCATTACGAAATATTCCATTGTGCCCCATCACAAGAGCTGCATTTGGAGCCTGTGCAAGAGCTTCTTCCAATGCTGTTTTCCATTCAAATAAATCTTCAGAAGTTTCTGCCTGTATTTAGAAAAGGAGGTATTTTGAAGAAGCATTAAAATGCATGAAGCAAAATCATAAGGCTTAGTATTCAACTTTTTGGTTTGCTCAAGTGGGTCAAACTGTTTAGGTGAGATGTAAAGATGTATACCTTCAAGGTGAAAGCACGGCCATCACGGCCATCTGGAAAAAGGACAGTCAGCAGCTTTTTGTCCTCCCTGACTACTACACTGCACATGAATGCAAATATAGTAAAAGAGAAGAAATAGCAAGTTTTTTATCAAGAGAGGCAGATATACAGCAAACGACAAACATCTTTAGTACGTTCAGCATGACCAAAAAAGATAGAAAAAAAGAATATATGTCAAATAGATACATACCTCCCAGAATTATTCAGGTCAATGCCACCCAAAGTAAGGTTAACTTCACCACTTCTCTGCGGCAATGTACTCTAAAAATGCAAAGAATATACAGTCATCAAGAATGAGAATTGGGTGCTACTGACATAACTTGTAAACCAGAAAAACGAATTAAAGGGAAAATATGAAATGACTAAACAAGTAGTTCCACTAAACTTGCCCTGAGTATAGCCATATTTTACATTGTAAACAAGGACAAAGAAACTAACAGGATCACTCTTGAAGAAAACTAGCGATGTTCGTGTGAGGATGAACCAACGCTTTTTCCACGATTTCCATCCAATTCCTGAAATATTGTAATGGTAACATTGATATGGTCTCAAACCAAAGAAAAAAACGTGTAACACAAATAGTTTTACCTTTGGATGATATGAAGAGAGGGCCACTTTTAAATACCTGGCCAGGAGGTCGTAGGATGTCAGAAATGTTGTAACGGTAACAGAATATATGAAGAACATATTTCATAAAATGCAAAATGTTGTCCTGCCTAGAAGTCTTGTTTGAAATAAAATTTCAGGGGTATTGTTTCAAAAAAGCAGTAAATAAAACATAGTAAAAGCAAAAGTTCAACGGAAACATATGCATCTGATGCACCACAGCACAAATCATAACAAATAAATTGAACCATCATGTGAATTTCCTTCGTTTTGTAATGTGAGGAGGCTCCCAGCTAACAAACGAATTTACACAGCCTGGTGTCCTATGCCCACATGTGCACAAACACACATAACCAAGACAAACTCCAACAAATTCTTCACCTTGCCCTGGATCCCCACTCTTCTTCCACTCCATAATCAAACCCTCTCTACTTATAGGACATCTCAACTTTCAAACAACATCACTCACCCTACAAAAACATCAGTGACACCTGTCATCCCAAATCTCTGAGAGCAATTCAACAGGACCATTGTCCAATTTCAACATCACAAATTCACTTCAAAACATTAGGATGCCTCCATCAGTCCATCTCCGTGCCATATCCGATGGGACTACACCCAAAACAGTTGCCTTCACGTTTGCGCAGCGAAAAACGTCAACTCCTACACGAATTCGAGCAACCATGCAACCCAGCGGATACCACCCCAGTCCCTCCAATCCAACCCAAATCCACTAGCAGCAGTGGTGGCGGCACCCTGCAAGCTCGGCTCTCATCGTCCTCGTGCACTCCGCGCCGGAGGCATCAGTCACCAGTCACCACCCGCCCATGATATATTCAAACAACGACCACCCGAGCCGCACTGCTCATCCGCGCCCCGCAGCTCGAACCCACAAAATCCCACCACCGGAACAGCGAAGCACCTATGCCCGCGCCAAAGCAAATCACCTACCATGCCAGCCCCGAGAGCGCACGCCCGCAGCATCAGATACCAAACGCGCACCAAACTCCAGCCCGGCAACGCTCCACAAAACGCAACGCAAGCGATGAATCGGGCCACTCACCGCGCGGCCGCTCGCCGACGCCGCGCCGCCACGCGCCTGCCGCTCGGCCGACCCCGGCGCCATCCCCTCCTGCTTCTCCTCAGATCGTCCGCATCAACCAGTGAACCAGCTCCGCATCAACCAGTGAACCAGCGCCGCAGCTACCACGGCGGCGGCACGACCGCCTCCACCAGCAGCCGCATTGGATCCGCGCGCGAGGCCCGGCGCCTCCGATCTGGCGTGCGTGCGGTGGAAGGGTGGGAACGGGAGGATTAGGCCGCGGTGGTTAGGATTTGGGGCCTCGGGTTCGGAGGTGGAGGTAGTGCGCGTGGGTGCCGCTCGCTCTGCTCCGAGTGCGAAAGCGACAGGGGATTACGAGCGCACCACCTCCGCACACGCGCTGCCGCTGCTGCGGCAATCGCCGCTCCTCTCTCTCTCTCGCTCGCTCGCTCGCTCTGTGTCCGACGGGCTACAGCTGCGGATGGCCTGTTGGACTTTGGAGTCATTCGGAGTCGGTCCATATGGCAGCTTGCTCCCGAAGCGTCGAAAAAAAATTCAAAATTAGATAATATATATGAGCGTATTTATTAAAATTGATAATATATTATCGTATTTATAATTTTAGTATTCGTATTTGACACATCATTTATCGAAAATAAAATTTTAGTACACTGTATGCCAAAAAACTACAGACCCGGTCATATTCGGTATACTATATGTCAAATATCAACCGTATTCAGCACATCGTGTGTCGAATACGGACTACAGTGCCATATTTAACACACATTATGTAAAATACATGCTACAGTAACATATTCGACACACGTTATGTTAAATATGACCTTTGTCTGCTGTGCGATCACTAATTCGGCACACGGTCATATTTGGCACACCGTGTGGTGAATACGACATTGTAGCTCGTATTCGGCACATCGTGTGCCGAATACAGTTGATATTTGGCACACCGTGTGCCGAATATGAGTTACAGTGCCGTATTCGCCACACGGTGTGTCGAATATGGGTTTTTGAATGTACGGTGTATCGAAAATCCATTTTCAGTCAATGATGCGCTGAATACGGATGCTAGATTTATAAATACAATAATATATTATCTATTTCGGTAAATACGCTTATGTATATTATCTAATTTTGAATTTTTGCCCGAAGCGTCTCTTCTCGGGGTCTTGGACCTCATCAAGCCGTGAAGTGGTGTGCTCTAAACGTCATTAACTTAATCTCATCCCGTTGTTTAGATCATGTTTAGTCAAGTTCTAGCTCCGAGATCCGTATAAGATTTGAAATTCGTAAGATAAAATAAAATAGTTTAAATATCTATTTTTAGTTTAAAATAAGAACAAGCTGTCTCAACCAAAGATATTTAATCTTTCCACGGCTTCAGCTCTTAGAAATCTCTAACTACAAATTTTTTTAAGCTAAAGCTCTGTCAAACAGACCCTTAATCGAGAAACTTCTATGCAACTTGGCACGATACCCCTTTCGAGATGTGTCGTCATATGGCAGAAATGACATGGTTATGTTTGAAACAATAACGGTTTCTAGGTGGTAGATTAACTTAGGTTGGTGTAGGTTAGGGTTTCGACGGTGCTTGTGGAGGTGTTTGGCTAGCTTTTGCTCCTCCAACTCGTCACCGGTGCGGTTGTCAGCTTTGATGACTTCTCCTGCGGCGGTATTAGGAGGTATGTGACAATAGTGGTTTTGGTGAAGCTGCGATTGGGGGGATTTGTCCGATGCCCTTGCTTTCTCTGTGTTTCCAGGTCGTTGGATCTTGGTTGTGCGGCGCCAGACTATGGTTGTCCTATATTGATTCGAGCGACGGAGCTGCCGATGGCCGTTCACAGTGGAAGATGCACCATGAAGTTCATTTGGTGGTGCTGGATTTTGCGGCTTATCAATGTTTGGGCTTCATCCTTCACATCAGCAGCAGCGATGGTCTAAGTCTTCGTTGTTTTGTGTCACTCTGCGTCAACATGGTGGTAGGATACACGATAGACGATGTCGGACGCGAAGAAGATGATGCTAAGGGTTTCAATACTCTCATTTTAATTTTTTATGTTGTTTGGGATCTAATTGTAAAGTGGTTGTACTGTTCCTCCAAGTTTAATATAACCCTATACCTTTCGAAAAAAAAAGAATCGACAACAGTTCAAAAATCAGGCGCCCGTTGTATGGGCAAAGATTTTTTTTTTAAAAAGAAGTTTATGAAACATTTGTCCTTACCGCACGTGTTCGGTTCGCGACAAGAACACACACTCTCGTCACTTTTGTACCACGTTCTTCTGAATGCATGAATTTCACATCAAAACAGTATAATTTGTTTCAGGTTGACATAGTAATCAGTTTAATTTGCATTCAGCGATCGAGTTTGGTTTCCTTTTAGAAGAAACAAAGGTGGTTGGGGATGCCTATTTATTCCATTCCCAAGGACTTAGCCAGACATGCCTATGTTAGCATAGTATAATAAATGAATTTATGGAAAGGAAAGAGAGAAAGTAGGAAGAAAAGGAAAGGAAGTGAGAAGAAAATAAGTTCTCCTAACAATCCATTCTGCCTCCGCCAATGAATGGCACTGAAAACGATATGACACTATAAGATTAAGACTTGCACTAAACTGTTACTAACAAACATCTGGCATGAAGTGTAAAGTGCATATACGTTTCCCAAGACTTGCTCCTAGGCATTGCGTGTGCCGGGGAGGATTAGGCAGGGAGTAAGTGCGACTCAACACTCAAAAGATATATACTTAGGAGATTAGGTAGGGGTAGTAGTAGAAAGGCATCGAGATTAGTCAGATGGAACGGGCTGTTATACTATTCTGTTAGTGCAGCGGTGGTCACCTAGTCTGTCTGGGCCTCGGTTTGGTCTGCCTTTTTCCCGTTTGCTCCATTGTTTTCTTCTCCGCCTCTCTAGCTAGCTGCTACATGCTGGGCCATTTGCCACAGGACCACTGTTCGGAGCTGGAGGACTTTAGTTTTTGTTCTTGGCTGGTGCCACAGCGATTTCGATTGATTTGTCTTGGAGTTTGTATCTGGCTGGTTGCTGAGAATCTGCAGTGAATGACCCTTTTGGTCTGGACTTGGAAAAGTACTGCATTTGAATCTTTGGTTGGGATTTTGGATGGTAAATGGTGAGGCTTTGCTGCTGAATTAAGGAATTTCAGATCAGGAGCACCATGAAAGAGCACTGATCATTGCTGTTTTGTATGCGTACTTGATGTTCCAGATAAATTAGTCTTCAGTCAAATGAGTGCCGGTACCATCGCCAAACTTGTCAGAGCATATCGTGTAATCATTTTTGACATCATCATGTTACACTGTAAAATTTCCAGGTATGCTTATCACAGCATCAAATCCAGCCACACAGACTGAAAAAAGTACTCGTGTACTTTCCTGTAAAAAGATTGTTCTCTGAACGTTACCAGAAAGATCACTTTGTTTGCAGTATTAGCTTTCAGCATTTTTACAGTGAACATGCAGACAGTACAGTCACATGCTGCGAAGGGCTCAACGCCTCAATCTTGTCACTTTCGACCTTGCTCAGGAAGCAGCCACATGATCCTCTGCAGAAAAATCTATGGAAACAAAAGCTTGGCATCCAACAAAAAAGGGTTTCTGACGTTGTGGTATCCGTACGACTGAGATCTTGCAGGCTTGCAGCACGTAAAACCCATCGGTCTGGGTGAAAATAATAATTGAAAACCTCTCTACAGTCACCCACAATGACAGTAAGCTCATTTGTGCTGCTTTGTAGTGACTGGCGTCGTCTGTCTTTTACACTGCTGTTCATGAATAAATCAGTAGACGAAATGACTGTTCAATGCTAGCATGTATGTTCAAGGTCTTGTTAGGAGCACAATACGTTTGAACAAAAAATTGTCCAAAATTTAAAATCCCGCCAAAAGCATCCGTTTTGTGCTGATCCAAACTGAGTAGCACAGCACCACTTCTGAAGTTTCGTTCACTGCACCTCGATTCCTTTTCTCTAACGCTACTGCACCTTCGATCCAGATTTGTGTACGTAGTACGGCTGCGATATTTAGTGATGGAGAAATGGTGAATGATGTACGGCGCTAGATAACTCACATTTAAGACTATTTAATTTACTCCTACTATCTCTGGTCAATCTCGAAGCTCCGATTCTTTGATCTTCAGTAGATACTATGTGAGTGCGTACGTATGATAATTTGAGTGTGTATGTGTATCAACGAGTTGTATGAGTGTTTTTTTAAAAAAATACTCCTAACATGGTATTCGAAAGCAGGATTTAATTGTTAAAGTGCGCACTTTTAAGACTATTTAATTTACTTTTAACATATCCAGTCAATTTTTTTATCTCCGATCTTCAATAGATATTATGTGAGTACGTACGTGTGATGATATAAATATATAAGCGTATTTACGAGCTATATTGATGTTTCTTAAAAAATTACTATCAACATCATCTTTAAAAGCAGGATACCTAATTATTAAAGTACGCATTCTCTTCCTTAACCACATATCCACGTCGGAAAGGACAATTTAACTTGGATGTACAACAAATAGGTTTGATGTGCGGCGCTAGATAACGTTATACGAGTGTGTGCATACGATGGTGTAGGTGTGTGCGCGCATCTACGAGTTATAACAGCGTTTCTTAAAAAAACTTAAAACATCGTCTTCGAAAGCAGGATACGTAAATTTAAAGTACGCCTTCTCTTCCTTAACACGTCACTACCATTGTGCACCGTCCTCCGCGAGGAAGCGGAAACAGAAAAACAAAATGAGTTAGTTAGGCCGCTAAAACCCTAGCTCCCCTGCCGAATGGTCGCCTCCCTGCGCGCACCACCATGCTGCTCCGCCGCCTCCTCCACTCCTCCCGCCACTTCCGGCACGGGCTCCAATCCCTGACCCCGGCCGCCGTCCCCTCGTCCTCTTCTCCCATTCCATTTCGTCGCCTCCCGGAACTCCTCCCCTCGCGCGTCCTCCCTTCACCACGGCTCCTCTCCACCTCCGGCCGCGATGACGACGGCAACAAGCCGTGGACCTTCGCGCCGGAATCCGGCGATCCGGACCCCTTCGCGCATGAGGACATCGCCACCGACGCTGGCGATGTGCCGCCGATAGGATCCGCGGTCGCCGCCGAGGAGCCCTGGGCGAAGGGCTTCCGCGCGGAGGATGGCGAGAATGGGGACGTCTTCGAGGAGATCTACAAGGAGGCAGCGTCGGCGCCCCCTGCGCACGGAGAGGCGGCTCGGGCCGGCGAAGACGAGCAATGGACGCTGAGTGGGGAGGACGAGGAGGAGAAGGATGATCCCTTCGCTGCGGCCGTGCTTGGGGAGGGGATCGAGAGTGAGGGTGGTGCGCTGGATGAGGTCGATGCGGGGGAAGACCATGAGGCTGAGCTGAAGCGGCAGCAGAACAGGGCGAGGGAGAAGGAGCTGATGGAGACACTCAAAGGTGATCATCTAGAAGTGCCCATGTGTATATGTGTTCTACTTTCTCGGTAGTGCAGTAATCGGATTGGGGACTTAGGAGCATGATGTGGTTGTGTTTATGTGTGCTGTGTAGGGTTAGCTGGATAATTGATCAAGTGCTACGGTTTGAAGTTATAGAATCATATTCAGAAACATAATAGTTTCCTTCATTTGGTTAGATTTTGTGTACCATTGTAAGGATGCCATGGTTGGGATTGCATGATTGCTATAGGGCTTGTGAGCTATGATACATTTCCTTAGTCTTTTATTTTGGATGCGGTCCATTTCAACGTAGATGTGAAGTTTAGATGTAAATGTTGGCATCCACTGACCGGTAGAGTTTCGCTTCAGGTGAGGTCATCCATGTTGTGAACCGGCCAATTTCATAAGGTAGCATGGAAATGGTCAGATAGTTTTTTTACCACTTCGGTGACCATGATGCCTGCGCTGTTAGACTTCGCGACTGATCATAATTTTTAGTATGACCACAGTTACTTGCCTTTGATGTTTGGTTTACTTTCTCTTTGTTTTTCTGGTTTTGACTAGTAATGGATACTTCTAAATCAGTTCAACATGCAGATGTTAGCAGTGAATGAAAAACTTTTTTCCTTTTATGGTTGCAGGTCCGAATCATGCATTCGGTGATCTCATTGCGGCATCCGGGATTACTGAGGATATGATTGATAGTTTGATCCTCCTGAAGGATGTCAGGGGCATTCAGGGACTGCCTCCTCTAAGTGAAATAGAAGATAAAGCTATCCAGAAAATGAATGCAACATCAAGCAGAGCTGAAGTAGAACGCCAGAAGCAAGAGGAAATTGCTAAGGCACGTGTGAGACAAGTTGATGAGAAAGGAAGGGCTTATGGAACAGGGAAAAGGAAATGCAGCATTGCCCGTGTTTGGATTCAGCCTGGTGATGGCAAGTTCATTGTCAACGAGAAGGAGTTTGATGCTTACTTCCCAATTCTGGACAATCGGGCTGATCTTCTTCGTCCATTTACTGTGACCAAGACTTTGGGGCTTTGGGATGTAACCTGTACTGTGAAAGGTGGTGGCGTCTCAGGTTAGTGTTCATAGTTAGCACAATTTTACTTCAAATATTTTTCCGCATTGGACTAGGTGTTTTGAATTGTCATGCTAATATGAAAGTGGTGTATTACTACCGTTTTAGGGGTAGGCATGCTGGATTTTATACAATGTTGTAAGTGTTCAGGACAAAATAACTGATGCATGCTGTAATCCTTGAATTTCATATACTAAACAAGGTCAGAAGCCATGTGTAAATTGTAAACTCTGCATGGATCTGCAAACATGTATATTCATATGGGTACCATTATGTGCTATGGAATGTGTTCCAGCAAACTATTAAAAAAAATTATCTTTAAGTTTTTATGGCTCCAGCATGTGAATCTTTCTGTTTGTGTGTTATTATGTACAAGCCAAATGCTTGATCACAGGGTATGTATTTCCCTGTTGTTTCTAAGGAAACCAGGACAGAAAAAATATACCTTGTCTTAGCTGCTATGCTTTTCTTTGCTGTATGCCTCTAACTCTTTGAATTCTAGGCATCAACTCCAGTGCAGGATTCCTTGCAATTTTAATTTTCTATTTATGCAGTGGAGCTTTTCTACCATTTCTTATGCACATTAACTATTTTTTTAAAAAAACCTCGACCAACGTAGGAGGAACTAGGTGGCATTGTAGGCACCCAATTTTGAGTCGAAGAGGACTCGAACTTGAGTGGTAGGGGTGTACAACCAAGTTAACTATTTTTTTACAAGCTGAACGGATAATAGATTTGCAGCATTCTTGCAATTTTGATTATATTGCTTTATGGGATACAGCCTTTCTACTGTTGTTTTTAAGAATCTACTCTTATCTACGTGCTTAACTGTTCATAGATTACACGACATCTCCCCCAAATTGAATTTCTTTACTTCAAGTGCAGGACAAGTTGGAGCTATCCGCTTAGGGATCAGCAGGGCCTTACAGAACTGGGAACCAGGATTGCGTCCATATCTCAAAGCAGGTAAAACAGATGGCTTTCACTACCCATTTTTATCCTTCCCTCCCAATAACCCTCTAGATTATTGTTGACACTATGAACTTTTGTACTTGCAATGTGTTTGAATTTTAAATTTATTTTAAATTTTCCATCTCTATTCTTGCAATCATTCGCACCAGAAGCACATTCGAGTGAATATTTTTGCATTGATGTCATTTTACATTTGTATATGGTCTTTTGCTGATGTCTACATATATGCACCAAACAGCTGGATATCTAACAAGAGATTCACGTGTGGTCGAAAGGAAGAAGCCTGGAAAGGCCAAAGCAAGAAAGAGCTTCCAATGGGTCAAGCGGTAACAGGTAACTCTTGCTGTTTGCCAAATTGACAAGTGAATATGGTCTTTGATTTATTTTAGGGGATTTTGATGTTAATTTCTGTAACAGTTTAGGGCCATGTGCAGAATTACCGTATTTTTGGTGGCAGATCTCTTTGTTGTGGGTTTCTATTCAACACAGATCTGTACTTCCACTTGATACTAAGAGTCTAAGATACTCTAGCTTGTATCGACTACGGGAATCATGGGATACTTTATTCTATTTCTGAAACGATGACACAGCACAACAAATTGATCCAGAAAATATCATTGACCTATTCAAGATGCAGAAGTTACCTTGCTATGAGCTATCAATAAAACCGACCGCGCCAATGGAATTTGATGTTGAGCTCACAATTCCAGTTTCTTAGGATCGCATGGCTGTGTCAACTGATGCCATTCATTTATGAAATTTAGTGCCATACTATTTTTTGCCGCCATGTATGCCTGCATGTACCACATAGAAGATTTGTTTGACCACGGTAAATTGAATAGTTTGCGGTCAGTTTGTGTCTGAATAGTGAAACCAAATGAAGTCCGATCCCCAAGCAGGGACGTTATTGGCCATCTATCTATGTTGTTCTGAAGATTTGCCGGATCACCATATTTCCGGAAGTCAACATCAATGAGTTTAAATGGTACTACCGTCCGAGATATTGAGAGGGGCATTCAGTCAATAGCTAACCTTGATTTGTTATGGAGTGTAACAGTATATCTATATGCAAACTATTTTGGGCTTTACTCTCTATAAACTTGATCTCTAGGTCGGAGTTGCACGTCGTGTTCTAAGACTAGGAGTGGCCTAAATAGGCCTGTTTGCGTTGACAAGTCCGATCGTTTTACGATGGATCAGTCTGTTACAATCCATCTAGTCAGTTTTTCCTTTTGGCAATCTAAAAAAAATCCCCTTTTGGCACGATTCCACTGCCCCCAGCTTGTTCTAATCTTTCCTACAATGACTGCAATGATTTTCCTCTGTAGATTATCTTGCCCTTTTAATGTTACTCGACAGCAAGACGACTATAATAATTTTATTAATTTTCAAGTTTCGTATTAATAGGTATTGACTCTTTATTGAGAATCGATATGATTGCAATATAACAGTAGAGAACAATGATTCAAACGCTCTCTGATCTTTCATGGGATATATATACATGTGTGAGGGTGTCCATTCGGGAGATTCCGAACGGATGTCTGTTCGTTCAAGGGTATGGCAACCGCCGGTGGTTGCCGTTAGAGATCAAATGATCTCTAACACTCTCCTTGATCGATGCAGGTCCATGTGTATACATATTATTTGGAAAGCTCATTTAAAAATCCTGTAAGAAAAATATGAGGAGAATAATAGTGATATGCTGTTAAAACTCTTTTAAAATTCAGTAGAAAAATAAGGAGAAAATGATATAATATATAATGATTATTGTCTCTTTGTTAACTCATATGAAAAAATTTTGTAAAAGAAAAAACCCTTAAGCGATTTTAGATAATAATAAATATGTCTTGTATAACTTCTTTTAAAACCTTGGTGGGGAAAATAGTAGATATGACATATGATCTTGTGTAGATATCGCTTTATTAAAAATCTTTTATGAGAAATTTTGTAAGTAAAACTCATAAAAGGAAAAGAACACAATACTATGTCTGAACATATTAAATTCAGAAAGAGACTCCTATGATCCTTGCAAATCTCAAAGTCGTCGCATATCATTATCATTAACATATTCTTGTAATGTCGAAGTTGGTAAAAACTTTGTAAATAAATGTGAGGTTATCACAAGATTTAATTTGTAAGATGTTTATTTCCTTATTTTGTTGTAACTCATAAGGATAAAATAATTTAGGCACAATATGTCTAGTGATATTACTCTTTATGTAACTTGTTTACATCTGTGCAATACAAGCAGTATTATCTTCGTAGATAATGGTAGGTGATTCAATGTAATCAATACCACATGACTTTTTATATGATTAATTATTCTGTGAAGCCATATACATTATGTGATGTTTCAGAATGATAGGTGGAAGTATCTTTTGGAATTTGTTTTGATGACTCCTATGAGGAGACTATATCACCATAAAATCAATCTGTGATCTGACGTTGTAGGGATCAGTTATATAGACAGAATCTGGATATCTCACTATGGTTATATATTGATTTTTCTGATAGAAAAAATTAGATCTTTGGTGCCATAAATATATTTATGGATATCCTCTTTGACTCACGCCTAATGGCGTTATTGGAGTTGGGCTGTTTGAGCTAGCAAGTTATCTGCAAATGCAATATCAGGCCTGTTGCGGTTTGCGAGATATATAGGTGTTTTGATGCCACTAAGATATAGAACTTTGTAGGTTCAATGTCTTTTCATTGTCAACCCAATGTATGAATATATCTTGATTCATGTTTAGGATTGAATAACTATATGTGTTTGATGGATATGATTGTTCAATATTATTTGAATATTGATGGACTGATAGATAAATATTTCTGAAGGAATATGCTCAAGTTATAAATTTAAGCGAAATTTGGTTTTACCCAAATCATTCATCTCAAATTCTGTCTTAACATGATTATATACTTTGTCGTGTGTGGTTTGGAGATGATACAAAATTCAATTGGAATTTCATTATGAACACACAAATGCAATCGTCGTATTTGGAGTAATCCTTCTATAGAAGCAACTCATATAATCAGTTGTACCATAAACAATTTAACTGTTTGAAGTCATAGAGTGACTTAAGTTGTACATAATATATATTGCGATTTGTATTTAGATTCAGAATACAAAGTACATTAGAGATTTATATGTCTAAATCTACCAAATTCATATGATTTACTAATGATATTGAATATGAGAACGTAATTTTCACACATACCGTGGGGTATATAGTGTCGTAATTGATGTCGGGTCTCTATGTGAACCCTTGTGCTACAAGACTCGCTATTTCACCACTTTATGGAATGAAAAATCCATTTTGCTTCCGCAGGGAAAAATATTTGGAGGTGTAGGTATTACTTTTGTGAATAACTCTCTTTTTGTGAGTGAGGCTATCTCGTTTTGGATTGGATTCTTCTATTGAGTCCAGTTCGAGCGTTTTTCATACTCTGCCATGGTCTTGGAATCTGGATCATTTTGGAGGTTGTTTGCAATCGTAGTGGAGAAGGTGTCGACAATTGTAGCCTTTGATATTGATTGATTCTATAGAATAAATATAGTTTATGAAAATATTATCCTGTTTAACTTCGTATATTTCCCAAAATAATAGAGTTAGAGTGTTCCAATGATCTAGCGTCTGAATTTATATAGGTATTTGGATGTTAACCATCCATAGTTGTTTGGATAATGAATATCCATAAGACGTCTATCAACTTGATGTTGATTTACATTTATTGTCTTGGAGGATGTTCTCCCCCTGTTTCTGAAAATACTTGTAAGAAGTTGTATCCCTTGTGACCATAATTCTCTCCTTTTATTTTGATTTGGGAGTTGAGTGGTTTTGTTAGGTACTTTCATTTTTTCTGACACTTTAATAGCAGGTATCGGATTTGATGTCACCTTTTATGACGAGTAAACGTATTTGACATATTATTTACAATATGTTTCAAATATAAGATATTCTGAATACAGATTCAGATCTCAGGTACGTGGATATGAGAACCGAATATGAATGTGTGTGATATTGTTTTTTTGATTCCTAGCATTCTTTGTGGTATTAATCTTCCCATAATACTAGAAATTATCCTGAAAATGTTATAAGCATACAGGCAATGAATATATCCCTTTGAGAGACTCGAGATATTATATGATTGTCGGATAATTATACCTTATATGGATCCCTAATGCCCTTTGACGTATGCTATACGGTGGTGATATCGGTTGTCGGTGAATCAGGAACCAGGGGTCCCCGAATCCCGAGACAAGGCCAGCAATTCGTCACGTGGGCCATCCCGCGGGGTCACCTCTGCGAGGTAAAAAAGACTAAGTCCCGGGAGAGGGCGCTCGGGGCCACAGTTAGTGGTCCCCGAGTACCCGGGTTCCCCGATGATCTGCGAATACTAAGTGACCGAAAAAAAAGTGCCCGGGGAGGTGAACAGTGACCCCCGAGCACCCAAGTCCCCAGACGACCAGGAGAACCGAGTGCCCCGAGGACCCAACGAAGGAAGTTCCGGGAGAGAGTGCTCGGGGCTGCGAGCAGCGGCCCCCGAGCACTCGGTTCCCCGAGGATCCGTACAGTCAAGACCGGGAGAGAGTGCTCGGGTCGAGAACAGTGGCCCCCGAGCACTCGGTTCCCCGAGGACCAAGAAAGGGCGTTCTCGGGGGAGAGTGCTCGGGGAGGTGAACAGTGACCCCCGAGCACTCGGTTCCCTGACGACCTAGGAAGCCCCCCTGCCAGTGGCCCCCACATGAGTCCAGTGATGAGGTGTCAGCCAGTGAAAGGCCCGAAGCCGTATTTAAGAGCGCGCGTGGCTTGTCACCTCCAACTGCTTTCGCCACGCTCGGTGTCAGTTCCTGCTAAACATGGCCAAATGGGCCATTCAGGCCAGCCTGGCACGGCCCATTTGAACGTCTTTAGTTCCTGCCATATTCTGGCAGAAGGGCGTGGGGACATTTAATGCACGGGTCCCATCCCGTGCCATCCGGCGCGCCTTGGGATAGCATCGCGAGAATCCGAGGCGTTCCGTCTGCCGCGCTGCTGTGACAGGCGAACAAGACCGGGCGGGCACGTCGGGCCGCTCTGCGGCTGCTCGGTGGGCCCTCTCCACAGCGCCCGTTGCTAGCGCCATCATGACGACTGAAGACCGGGCGCGGGGCGCGTTTTCAACCCACATCACTTCGCGCAGAGGCTATGATGACGCCCTTTTTCATTTATGGCGCCTTGGGGCTCGCGCCCTCCCATTCAGGGCACGCTACCGCCGGCGGGTATTTAAAGCGACTGGCAGCACGGACAAAGACAAGTCTGAGAGGTTTAAAGGATGAATTAATTGATAGGCAACGCTCGAACTCTCAGACAGGCACACACAGAGTCCAACAGAGATCGAAGAACACCTTCGTACGAGCATAGAAACTGAAGAACAAGGACCCCAGGCTCTAGGATAGACAAACATTCTTGTAACTAGCACATTCCTGGGAGACATTCTCAGGACATTTATAGCATCCACCAAGAGTAGGGTGTTACGCGCAGTGTGGCCCAAACCTGTCTAAAAATCCCCAACGCATTTACTCTTTTCTGCATTAGATCATTCCTCACCACCTGCCATTGCATTCATATCCATTTATTTCTCCAGCAAACATATTCAGAATCATCCCCCCAGCCGAATCTTTAAAAAGGGGTCCATCAGGATTCCTGCGACAGGAGCTAACCCTCCGACATCGGTACATCCAAAATGTAACCAATTCGCAGATGAAAAATACTTGGCTGCGGCCAAAATTTCACGTTCTAACTGCAACGGAGGGAGACATATGATTGTAGTTGAATGAATTTGATTTAATGATGCGGTATGTAAAGCCGCATGTCACCAACAAGACGTTGGATATTTGCAATTCTCTTGATGAGAGATTCGGCTAGACCATTATGAATGTGCACATAGAGTACTTAATATAGTAGTGCTCAAAACCAAACAGTAATTGAATACATGTTAAGGAACTTCATTATCCATATGAATAGATTTGATCCTGTGTCCATAATAATTTGCTCTAATTTTAATTATTTAAGCACTGAGTTTGACATACGTGTGGTGCCTTATGTATAAGGGATACATGTGGGACTATTTTTATATGCATCAATCGGCATTATATAGTTTTTAGATGGTCCATAAAATTGTTGAATAGATCCACATGTATGTTCTTGAATGTGTTTAAGAAATTAGGTGGTATATTATGAATTTTAAGGTAAGAGAACATTAAAATTAAATTCCTTGTGACACATGCGATACACACAAATCTAAAGATTTTGAGGATTGATATTGTGACTAATAGAATTGTTAATAATTTTTCTCATTATCTCTAAGGTAGAGCGACCAAAACAATCATGCAAAGTTTTGATTTGATAAAGATAGAAAAATTATTTTGTATGTAATATATGGTACAGGTTTGATGTATGTATAGTACAATCTAGATTGTATATAGGGAAGCTTGTCATATCCGTTGATTAAGAGCATATCTCTATAACTTAGTAAGGTACGGGTTGAATCGGAATACAATAGAGCATCAATGATTATGACTCGTGTACTCATAGGGAGAGTAATTATGGCACGACCAGAGCCAATAATCACTACATCGCGTTCAACGTTTGTTAAAATATTTTATTATCTTTTAGTAAGAATTTGAAAATATTTTGGTTCCCTAAAGTATAGAGTTTGTAGTGTAACTATCCATAAGGCACATTTACTCTTCCATCAGATTGATTCCTGTAAAAATCTATATATAGAATTGAAGAATTTGATATAAAATTCTTTATCATATATATAGAATACATATAATTTTATGTAGTATCATAGTGCTGATATATATTGTGACATATAATTTAGTAAATTGATGCCAATATATTATATTATAATACTTAATATGACGTAGATAACATAGTATTCAAGGAATTGAGAGACTAGATAATGTCTCCAAACATGTCGTGCAAGTAATTTGACAATCATATTTTGTTTATGAGATCTTCTGGTTGCAGAAGATTTTAGTTGTTACTTGGTTCTTATAGACTTTGTTGTGAACAACTAGTCTTCTTGGTGGAGTCAGTTTGAAGATTGAAGTGTTCTTCAAATCTTTGTCTTTAAGCAGGTCGGTTACGTCCTACAGATTGTAAATACAGATCAACTAATTATTTTGAGTTACGGTATTTTTAGTGGAGTGCTTGTAGTATGCACACTTGCGACACATATTATATTTATCAAGTTTGAAAATATCTTGATCCTGATCCGGTACATAGGGCTTTTGCTTATTATTGTATTTGCGTTTATCATTGAAGTTTTTTGAATGGCGTTCGAAAGCGGCATCTAACTTGTTATTCTGGATATTATCATGCACTTCATGTAAAAGAGCAGCGCCGATTGGATGCTGCTGATGATTTATTAGAAGGAGTTTATCATATTTTTCGGCCTGAAGTAAAATATGTATTAAATCAGAATAAACTTGTTATTCTCTTGCACCATATTATTCCTGTAAGATTCTATCAGCGGGAAGAATAGTAGATAAAGTTTTCTCTATCTTTTTCGTATTTGTAGGTTCTTCTCCTCAAAAACACAATTTTTGAGCAAATTTATGAACAACATGATTGTAATTTATGACACATAAAGTATTGGAGTCGAAGATGTGTTCATTTATGACTTGCATCAGGCAGAATGACTGTCTTCTGTTATTCATATCTTGTTTTGATAGCTAGCCATAATGTGCGCGGATTCTCTTCAATCAGATACTTAGATTTGAGATGTGGATGGGTATGGTGCCTTATAGGTTGGAGCGCCACGACAATTCCACGAGACACAAGACTGACATTGACGTTCATTGCCCATGTTGAATAATTGTGACCGTCAAGCGCGAGTTCATCGAACTCTTTACCGGTCATTGTATCGTACATGTATTTGGTTATAGATTTGATTAATGTACTGTATGTAAATTAAAAATTATCATGTTAATGTTGTAATAATGATGCAAAATTTGTAAAGTCAAGTTGGGACTTGAATTACACAGTTTAGATCTTAAAATCTGTAGTTAACAAATTGAAGATAATCACTAAATGTGGTGTATATCTCTCAATAGTAGGAGGTATAATCTGATATTTATCAGTAGATGCCTATATTTTTATTACCTTGTGTTATGCTAAATAGAATATTTGGAAGAACAATTTGAAGGTAGTCATCAAGTCAAAGATGACAAAATGTAGACCTCACAGTAATGGTGGATAATTTGCAAATATGCAGTAGATCCATATCTCCATTATCTTGTGTTTCACAAATATTAAATCAAAGTAATCACTTAACTTGATTTTGTATTTTAATTCTGCTTGAATTAAGCATATTGGGACGTAACAGCTCCTAGGGCTTAATTAAGGTGAATTAATGTATAATCTTGCAAGAAAATGAATTTTAGTTGTAAAATTAAAGTGGCCGTAAACATAATTGCATGTTATGGGAATTGCATGAAGCAAACACTTTGAACAGTATAAAATATTCTAAAAAATAGGGTTTGGAATGTTAAATTACAACAATGAACAGTACTGAATGCAATTATGGTAAACTTTAGGGGTTTAAATATAACAAGTACTTAATAAATAGCACTAGTTAGACTATTTTGCAATATGTTGGAAAAATGAGGGGTTTCTTGCAAAATGTCCTAAGCAGACGCTAAGGGTCGAGACAACCTGGGTGCAAGAAATAATAATCTTGAAATGCAAGTACATGTTATTGGGAGTACGAGGACTCATACACATAGAACATGACTCATATACTAAGTAGTATTTTTTTTTAACTATTCTACGAATTTATTAAAAACCCAAAAGGTTAAATTCAAAATAGTCAGCCTCATGTGATGGATTAGGCTGGAAAAGCAACCTGGGCCGAAGCCCTTTTTGCCATTTTCTGGCCCAATTCAATATGTGGGGGTGCACAGGCCAAGCAAACCTGGGCCTCAGCCCAGACAACCTTTCGGCCCAAGGCCCAGGTGGGTGCCCCCCTCTCCTTGGCGGCGTATAAAAGAGAGGAGGCGGTAGTTAGGGTTCCGCTCGTCTCCTCTCACATAGTAGTCTCCGCCGATTTGAGCGGTCGCTGCGGTTGGCCACCTCGGTCGTCATGTGCCAAAGTCGACTGGCCAGAGGCGGAGGCCATCAGGGGAGCGGAGAAGACGTTAGGCGCCATCGGAGGGAGGTGTCGATGCGTATCGTTGCCGACTCCGGTGCGAGCAGGTCGTCGCCAAGTCTGCATGAGGCCGCCGTTGTGCTAAGCCACCGGATCTGCGTCGAAGTGACCTCCACTCGATTGGATTCGCCTCCAGCCGCAATGAAGGAGGTCACCGCGCCATTGGTGGGGAGGCATGGGTTGGCATCGTGGCCGAAACCCGCCTTTGTGGCGGTGTCGTTGGGTCGAGGCTAACCGCATCGCCTAAGAGGTTACGGCATGGAGGAGGTGTGATCGGCGAGGACGAAGGGGCGCCACGAAAGGGGTTCAGCTGTTTTGAACCGGCCATGTCATCAGCGCCATCGGAGGATAACCCTAATTGGGCACGCCTCGCATATTTTTTTAAAGAGATGCGCTTCCACCGTGTTTACCCAATGAAGGCGATGTGTGAGTACGGGGTGTCCGAGGGAGACAGAGGACCGAAGAACCACGCACAAGAGGTGCGCTGGTCTAATCAAGGAGTACATATTGTCTTCGTAGGCGTGAAGCAAAAGATTGTGATACGCTTGCTCTGTGTCTACAGAGTTCTTCCTCGCTGTGGTATTTTATGATTGATGGAGGCCTTCGTGCCTCTTGTTCTTGAACTCTGTGCAGAGGCCAGAACTCAGCGGAGAGCGTGATGATAACGAATTGAGAACCGATTAGATTGCGATATAATAATAGATAACAATGCTTCGAACTCTCACTTTATTGATTTTTCATTAGATATATATACAAGTATACAAGTGAGAAGGTGTTCATTCAGATGACACCTCTCCCGAACGGACTCCTATTTGTTAAAAGGTAAGGCAACCGCCGGTGGTTGCTGGCATTTCTAACAGTCTTATATGAGTACGTGTGGTGTGTATGCGTACGTGCATAACTTATACTCATATTTTTTTAAAAACGGTGACCAGTCACATTTGGATCACTGAAATTCTGTAGGAACTAGGAAAGAAAACGTCATGCAGCACGTCACTACTCATAACCCAGACGTACCGACTACCTAGGCGTCCGTGTCAACCCATCGAACGTTCGCGCATCTTCGGCGCCAACGTCTCGCTCTCCACCCCATCCGACGCGCGAAGGAACGAACGCGTCCAGAACCCGAACAAACTATCGGACCGGCCGTACGAACCGAGTGTTCCCACCAGAACAGCGGTAGCTACCGAGCCACACAAACGATGTGGGGGGCTTTACTACGGTGTGTTTGGTTCACACTAGGTTTCGTAAAGTTATATCCTATAAACAGCTTAATCGAAATTATATTTATTAAGAATTTTTTTTTATTGTATCTGATTGGAAATAAGTTAATCCTTTATTTTGTTAAATCTAAGATTAGATGTGAGAGTTTGGATTGTTATTGATTATTTATATGAAGATAATTTTATAACGCTAACAAGTAGATTTTATTCGTATTAATGGATTTTATATTTATCGAATCAGGCTACCGAGTGAAGTTCGTTGGAGTCAGAATAAGATTGTATATTTATATTTATCAAATTAAACTATAATAATATATACAAATAATTAAACGACTTTTTTAAGATTTTATATACCACCGGACCAAAACGGGAGAGATGCCAGCAACCACACACGCTCTTCCCTCCCTTGTCCTCTCCGCCGTCCCGCGGTCGCAGTCGTCGTCCCACTCCGCACTAACTACCCCCCTTGTCCTCTCCGCCGCGCGCGTCCCCGGCTCCGTGCCTCTGAAGCGCGCGCCCCCTAGGCCAGTCGCTCCGGGTAGGGCTCCCGCCCCGGCCTCGCGGGCGGCGCGGCAATGTCGACGGCGGCGGACGGCGCGGCGTACTGGCTGCGGTGGCAGGTCTTCGTCTGCGGTGCGCTCATCGTCCTACCGGCGGCGGCCGCGGCGGCGCTGCTTCCTCGCCTGCGTAGGGTACCGGCGCCCCTCCGCGCGACCGACCTGTGGGTCCCCTGCTGGGCTCGGCTCCACCCGGGATGGCTCCTCGGCTACCGCGCCTTCGCGCTCGCCGCCGCGGTTGCGCTCCTTGCCCGCCTCCTCGTCGCACACGGGCTCACGGTCTTCTACTTCTACACCCAGTACGCCTCCGCCTCCTTCCCCTCAAGCCATTGTCCTTTTTTCCAAGCTTCTAGCGTTTTGTAATATGATTCTTGCAAATTATACTGTTATCACTTCAAAATATCCTTTGCTTTGTATTTTTAGCTCCAGAGATTTGCATCCTGTGCACAAAACTCATCTTATCTCCCACCCCTGTCGAGTTTTCGTTAATGAACGAATGATCTCCAGCATGGTGCACTGAGCATGGAGTGCATGAATCCTGAACATCGATGTGTTCTCTCCTGGAGTGCATGAATCCTGTAGTTGCTACGGATGGACAAGTATTGTACACATAATTCATACACACATATCTTCGTTGTGTGTATATTATATCTCTACAATGTGGTAGAAGTTAGCTTAACTAGCGTGTCGGCGGAATTATTTAATAGACGCTTTGACAAATCACTTGGCTGAATAAGTATGCGATGCTAACATATTGGGACTTCGGGAGCTTGGTACATTAAAGAACAGACATTGGGCTTGGCAGTTGGCAATTTATATCTATCCTGCTAATAGATTCAAAATTTCATGATTTCGGTTTTGAGCATGTTCAAATTGAATTCATTTCCCACAAGCCGGTTGGCATGCAGTTGATTCCACCCTTTTTAGCTGATTTGCTTGTTTCTGAAGTGTCCCTTTGAGGCTTTGACTCAAAATTTTCCTCCCAAATGGCTTTGCAGATGGACCTTTCTATTAGTCACCATATATTTTGCGGTATTTTCACTGCTTCCCTGTTGCCTTACCACTTTGTAACTACCTTGGTTCTTGGGAGAAATACTTTTAGTTTGGTTATCTTTTTTGACCTCACTATTTTTTTTATTGTGCTACTCTTAGTTTGCAACAGCCATATCAGCTCATGGATGTTGGGTTTACTCAAAGAAAAGCTTGAGGAAAGCTGATGAATCCCATGGATTTCTTAATAGTGATGTTGAAAATCGTGACATTTGCACTTCAATTTCCGGAGAGAGGAAAAAGGATGAAACAAATAAGATGGTGAGCTACTATGAACAAATAGTGAATGAGAAAAGAGCTGGGTTCTGGGGACATTGCATGCAAATAATCTACCAGGTCTGGACTATACACTTTTCCTTGTAAAATTTTATATGCCTATACATTATTTTGTATTCAGATTCTACCCTTGTGAGGAATTTGCCGCAACAACATTTGATGAGTAGTTACAGCATCACTTTTGGTATTCAGTGCATGTATTGAATGATACCTATAGTGAGGTCGTTCAGCTTATTTAGTTGCTTGGGCTGTGCAGCTGCTACTAATATGACTGCTACGTGCTACCATTTGTATTAATGCATGTTGTGACATTTGATTCAGAAGTCAACCTACAAATTTTCATGATTAAACTACAAAATTTTAGCTCTCGTAATTTTTTCTCTCCCTTAGTATTGTTTACCACTTGACTTTCCTTTTTCCATGTGCTCATGAATTGCTAAGCTTCTGCCTGGTAATTAACACTTGATTAGGAATACTTATTGCTGTTGTATAACACTCTTTATGCATACAGACTAGTGCAGGTGCAACAATGTTGACTGATGTCACATTTTGGGGACTCCTCGTGCCATTTTTTTACCGTGGTAAATTTGGGTTAGCGCTGGTATGTAATCATTCCAAGCTATGTATATCCTATTTCCTGTTCTGTTTGAGTAATAAACACTAGCAAGCCTCAATTGTCCACGTCATTATAAGGGCACAACCCTTATCGGTTACCAATTATACTCAGTGATAATAGCTATTGAACAAACTCTAAAGTACGGAGTCGAATTGTCTGTGCTGTAGCATGTCAAATAGTCTGTTGAGTTTCCAACTGAAATGTCATGGTCTACCTTAGGTACAAGAAAGATCACCTGAAAACTGAAATGTCTCGGCGAGCCTTAGGGCATATATATGAACTGAAAAACTTAAGCTGCTTTTATTCACACCAAATTAGCTGTTTTCAAAACAATGCCTTATATTTTGCCACTTTGTCCATTGAAATTTCCTGCAGGTCACTGATGGCATGCACTCTCTAAATGCTGTTTTCCTAATCATAGACACTGTTCTCAACAATATGGTAAGATTACTTGCAAATTGGTATAAAAAAAGATTACTTGTAACTGTACCATTCTGCCCTTTGTCTCGGTTTTTGGTTTGATTACTTTAACTTGTGGCTCTCAGCCTTTTCCCTGGTACCGGATGGCTTTCTTTGTATTCTGGAGCTGTACCTATGTAACATTTCAGTGGGTCCTTCATGTTTGTGGAGGCATATCCTGGTAATATTTCTCCCTTATTATGTATTTACCTCCCCCCCCCCCCCTGTTTGGATAGGCTTTTTTTTCAGCTTTTCCCTAAAAAAAGCCAAAAGTTATCCAATCGGCTGGCTTCTGGTGGCTTTTGGCGGGCTGAGAAAGCGGCTATGGCTGAAATGAACTAAAAGTTGAGAAGCAGGTTCTGGTTGACTTTTATATCTTTTGGGTATGCCGATAAGCTAAAAATTTGTTCTAAAAACTAACAACCAAAATTCAATAGCCACAATCGCTTCCTCAGCTAGCCAGAAGCTCCCAAGCCACAGCCTATCCAAACGGGCCCTTAGAGAATTGAATGGAATACCTTTTGTGCATGCTTCTGTTAGTATATTTTCTATACTAAGAAAAACATGAGAAGATATAGCAACATAGGATCACTTACATCTTAAGATCCAATAGTAATTATAACAAAAAACTAGAGATATAGAAAAGGGAGAAAATGTTGCAATGTGCCATGTGGTGTCGGCCATGGATTTGTGACCCACATTTTGGCCAAATATTTTTTCCGGTCCAACAGAAAAGAGAAATTACTGTGCTCTAATTTACAAAACTGTATCCTAATTCCTCAATACTTCCTCTGGTTTTAGTATCTTGATACGTTCGTTCAATTCAATTATGTATGCATTTAACAAAGGTCTCATGTGGTGTTGCACACCATAAGAAACATTTTGAGTTCTAGCTTTGATGATAAAATTTCTGTTTTGGTTACCATGTGCAGGTGGCCTTACCCATTTCTGGACCTTTCATCATCTGGAGCTCCTCTATGGTATTTCCTTCTATCCCGTTCTTTTATCCTCATTTCCCATCGACCGGGACTCTTAAACGATGCTAATTGATGCAGGTACCTCGCCATGGCCATTGCTCACATCCCCTGCTTCTTTCTGTATTGGTTGATCGTAAAGGCGAAGCACAGTTACTTCCCAAGGCTGTTCCCACATGCTTATGCGAGGACGAGTTAGACCCTTCCTCTAACTATGGACTAGGATATATCTGTATAGATATCGATAAAAAAATATTTCCACACTTGCCAGGTCCGAATATATTTGTATGGTCCAGGACGAGTTAGAGCCTTCCTCTAATTATGGACTAGGATAAAAAATACAGAGGTTTATTGTCACCGTGCCCTCCTCGTTTTCGTTGCAAATGTGTGTTCCTCGCAATAATGTAGCATCGCGCATCATAGAAAACATGCTGAGCTGAGTATCCAATTATCATGTCAGTTGTGTAGCTGTGGATGTAAATGCTATTCAGCGATGTCATCTGGGGTTGGAACTTGGAAGCTCGTCGTTTCACGCGTCTGATCACAAGGAGATCAAGTTGGACTTCCATGGAAACCAAATCAACGGCGTCAATGGAAGTGGGGAGGACGCGGTGGCTTGTAGCTGACCAGATCGTCATCGCCATCCTCCCTGGATGTGGCGAAAGCGAAATTGCCGATGGTGACAACAGCAAATAGGTGTCAATCGGTTTTATCATAAAGAATAGTAGCTTCAAGCCAAGGTTTTTCCGGCTGCTGCCATTCAAACCGCAACCATCTCAACCACAACGCTCTCTTAAATATTGTCAAAAAATTTATCCCGAGTCTACCAAGCTTCTCTTAGGGCAGCATACCATTTTCCAATTTACTAAACAATATCCTCCTTTCACTTATACTGCTCCCTTCCACAGAAAAGCCCGTCTTATTCAATCCATGCTTTTTATAGCTCACTCATTTAGCTGAAAGATACAGAGATGATAGATGGGCTATAAATTGCACAATAACTAGTAAGATTTAACTATGCGCTTCTTCATGGATTGGATGCGCGATATCATAGCTCCTGACTTGCTTGAAAACTCATGCACAATGAATACAATCAAAGTCATTCAACAATTGACCCCTATTCTATTTCTTTGTTTATCCTTTACACAATTCATTACTGAAAGCATCCTCTTAATACTAGCAGTTACCACGGGAGGAACTAACACCGCCTTAAGAAACTTCTAACACCAACTTGAGAAGCTTGTAACCAATAGGATACATGATACTCTTATCTGTCTTAACAAGCATGACCGAAAACTCACAAGATTTTTACATTTCTAAATCTTTTATCTGTACACATATCTTTAATAAAGAGTCTTCATTGGTAACTAAGGAGACACTAAATCCGTACTTGAGAAGACCATAGGATAAATCTGACACGGCAAATTGATTGCATACCTATACATATGCCAAATACATATACATATACTTAATTATTTGCTATTTTTTTGGTTATTCAGTTGAATGCCCCTTGAATCAAGAGAAGTCTGCCACCTGGCCGATGGCTCCTGTAGGCGTCTACTTTAGGCCTCAGCTGTCGGCAAGCGGAGGGGAAGGTCGTGGACCACGACCCTGAAACACTAGTTGTTTGGTTTAAATCTTGGCCGTACACCATAGATCCTATGGTTCAGGTAGCCTGCATCAGTGTGGACCCTGGTCAAAATATTTTGTGAAGTTTTTTAGAAACCTCCGTAATTAGGATCACGATTA
Source organism: Phragmites australis (assembly GCF_958298935.1). Taxonomy (NCBI): domain Eukaryota; kingdom Viridiplantae; phylum Streptophyta; class Magnoliopsida; order Poales; family Poaceae; genus Phragmites; species Phragmites australis. The sequence goes on from NC_084935.1 coordinate 1,946,729, forward strand.
TCCTCCGCAATACAAATATATGCAAAAAAACCCCTCATTCGGATCACGATTATTCTTCGCGACCAAATATATGCAAACCCCCTAATTTGGATCCCGATTATTTTGTGCGATCAAGATATATGCATAAACCCCCTAATTTGGATGGTGATAATTCTTCGGGATCCAAATATATGGCGAGAACCCCTAATTCCGATCGTGATTAGTCTCCGCCATCCAAATATTGCATGAACATCCCTAATTAGTAATTAGTCCCTCGTTTCTGCCTGCATCCTCCTCACACTCTAAGGACATGGCTTCGCATCCGCCGACGGCGATTGCCGCCCTTGCCGCCGTGGGCGACATGGATTTGCTGAAGAGCAGCGTCCAGTTGTGTAAGCGGATCGACCGGTTGCAAATGCCCCTCCTCGTGGTCATCTCATGCTCCACGTCCTTTCCTTCGCCTACTCTTCCATTCTCCACTCCCTCCCCTTCACCGCCTCTAGCGGCGGGGGGCCTGATGCGGAGCATCAATGAAGCTCGAGGGCGAGAGGTTCTTGTGGTATGAGCCACACAGCGGGTTCAGTAACCAGGTGGCCGAGCTCAGGACGTTGTCGTGACCGCTGCGCTGCTCAATCGTACCTTCGTCGTGCCCCCCGTGCTCGACTACCATGCCAGGTCTTCGATCGCCCTCGCCGTCTAGGATCATGTCATGCATCTCCTCCAGGAGTGGAGGTAAAGACTACAACTTTTGCATTCAAATTTGACCGAGTGGGTTGGGCGCGACAGAAATTGTTGGATTTTGATGTGATCTTCGCCTACACATTTTGCATTTTTGCTTGCTTTTAAAAAAAAAGTCAGGAGAATTGTATGCTATATTAATAAAAGAAAGCCCGACGGGCTGAACTGCTCGGTTAATTAAGGAAAAACTGAGCAAAAATCATGCAACAAAAGTGGGCTAAGAACATAGCTAAAGAGCTAGGCCTATAGCACCACAAGTGCAAACACAACAAAACAACCACCAAAAAGGGACTACAAGAGCCAACAGAGAGTAGAACCACAACAGCACCACTTTGGAGTGGCTCGCAAGATCCAACGACTCAAAGCGACTACATGTAACCTTGAAGGCCGACGACCGAGATGATCTGAGAGAGAATAGCTGGTGGTGGGGGAGGTGATCCATCGAAAAAGGCCATGTACCTCAAGGCAATGCGAGCACTTCAACGGACCATCGATCTATCATAAGTCTTCCTCCTGCGTCTTGCCGGTGTCACCTTCGTTGGTGAAGGTCGCTGTAGGGATCGGGGACGTCCTAAGAGGAGGTAAATTAGGGCACTTAAAACTGATTAGCTCTAAAAACTTCACAAGATAAGCTTATATCAATTTCTATCTAAATGTATTCTAGGTTTATCTAGTGTGTCTACTCTATCGTTCAAAAGATATTGCAACATATCTAGAAAGGTAAATTGTAAGTATGTAAATACAGAAATAAAAATAAGGTAGAGAAAACAAACTCGGCGCAAGGGATTTTTATCCCGTGATATCGACGGCATAAACGTCACCCTTAATCCATGTTGGAGCTCCATTAAAAATATGCTCCCGGACGGCACCCGGTCACAACACTTGAGCCACTAAGACCTCAAATGGGTAGAGCCACCAAGGCACCGAGGTAAGGCCTCACCAAAAGCCTCTTGTCCGATCACTTGCCGTTATCTTCACTTCGGAGCTTGAGTCACCAAGGCAAGGGTCTCCGCGTCCCCGTATAAGAGTCTTGCCACCGTTCCACACCAAGTTAGAGGGTTAATAAGCTTGAGCCACTAAGGCCTAAGGTGCCAGCGAGTCACCAAGACTCTAATGTGCCATCATACCACTTGGTACAAGATATGATCACTCATTGATCCCCTCTCTAGGTAGCACCACCTAGACACAACTCTCTTTAGGCCTATTAGCGCTAATCACTCTCTAATCATATACTTAATTGTTTTGGATGATCACTTTAAGCACTTTAGTGGTTTGGATGTCTTCTCAAGTGTATAGAGCTTCTCTGGACTCCAGCATCTTCAAATGATCGAGTGGAGGGGTATTTATAACCTCAACCTTACAGACTAGCTGTTGCCCCAACGACTCAACTTTACTGTATACGTCGGATGATCCGGTGTAAATAGCTTTATACACATCGTACTATCCGGCATGTATATCATCCAAAAAACTAGCCATTGAAACCCCACTCAAACCTTCTGTGAACACTGAATGTTCCGGCGTGTTTACCAGCTCCATCGCCGGACCATCCGGTGTGTACACTGCTTCTGCCAACCAAGCCACTTTCTTCTCTACACAAAATACTACGGCGTGTATATAATCTGTGCGCTAGACCATCCGGCGTGTTGATCTTTAATCTTCAACACTTGCAACCTACTCTGCAAGAAATACTCCGACGTATTCAACTCCATATCGCCGAACCATCTAGCGTGTACAAGTTTTCTCCTCATCGTCAAAAACACTCCAACGTGTACTGGCTTCATGCGTCGAATCTTCCGAGGTGTATAGTTGTCATGAGCTAAAATGCTCTAGCATGTACAATCTCCTCGGCGTCGGACTTTCTAGCGTGTATACTTTCTTTGTGACTTCTCCAATTTGATCAATCTTCGTTCCGGCTTCGGTGACTTCTTCATGTATTGCATCTATGAGACCTACTAAAAAATATACTTGACAAACATGTTAGCCCTATTGACTATATTATCATTAATCACCAAAATCGTATACATGCCAAAAATATAGTCGCTACAATCTCTCGAAGGTCTGTTTGCTACAATCTCCCTCTTTTTGGTGATTGATGACAACACAACCAAAACAAGTGGCAAATATATAGTACCAAAAGTAAATGACATAAATAATGACTAATGCCCTACCACTTTGCTTGGATGTATGGTAAAAACAACAAATGATATCAATTGTGAGGAAACTAACCTTTATTCTTACCTTTTTTTTGGGGGGGGGGGGGGGGTATGCAGAAGGTCCGTATTTTTGCAGAGTCTCCATATTTTTACGGATAGTCTGCATTCTGATAGTTACAACGGCTAGTTTTTGGAATATGGGTATAAATACCTCATCATTTCCCCTTTTTGCTGACTGCTGCTGCACTCGAAAAGCTGATCAACTTTAGAGCCAAAAGAACTCTCTCCCACCTTGCTTTAGCTTGAGATTTGCAAAGTTTTGAGAGTTGGTTTGGGAGAGAGAGTTAATGATAGAGAGAAAAACTCCAATATTTGAGCACTAGTTTTCTTCGTCAAGCCGATGGTTTTGTGTTTATTACTCTTGGTGGTTCATCCACCTAGACGGCTAGGCGTTTCCCATCGAGCTCTCAATCTTGTGGTGAGCCCGGGACGTTTGTTTTACCCCTACAATTGAGTAAGTAACTCTAGTTTGATCTTCGTGATCACTTGGGTGAGGAAAGGGTTGGAAGAGACTCAGCTCTTTGTAAGCTCCTCAACGGAGACGTAGGCACTTCTTTGTCGAGTGGCTGAACTTCGGTGAACAGATCATTGTGTCTTACTTGTCATTTTATTTTGATTTGCTTCATAATCTTGTATCCATTGATTCATAGAGTTTCGACCCGATCTATCTCTTTGTAAGGTTTGAGCTGTAGGTATCTGAAGAAAAAGGTTGGAACACATTCTCTTGTGCTTGGTAACTCGTGTACTTGATTCAAGTTTTTGTTACATAGGCGCATTTTCGAATTTCCCAGAAATATTCGGAGTGTCCGTATATTTCTGCGGAACCACCGCACATTTGCGGAGAGTCTGCAAAAATCTGCAAAGACTCCGCATTTTACTAATCCACCGTATTTTAGTTTGTAAAATTTTTAAGTTCCGCCTATTCACCCCTCTCTAGGCGGTATCAAATTCTTTTCACGGAGAGCCAACCAGTGGCGGAGGGCCCCTAGGGCGCCCCTATAGTGGCTAGAGCCCCAAGCATGCCTCTCCGAGAATAGCCACCTCGGCCATCTTTTGATGTGTTGGACAAATCCGCATTTGGTGAGATGGGGGAAATTCAGAAAATACCACTCTAAAGAATGGTGGTTCGACAAACACCACTCCAAACATTGCAATTAAGGAAATACCATTGTATCGAGTGTGTTATCTATAAAATACTATGATCTCTGTATTTTATTGTTTTTCTTCTTCTTTTTTCTTTCTTTTTCTAGTTTTCATCACTTGAACGAACGTTTTTACCCCTGTATCCAAAGTAAAAAAATCTTCTAAGGCAAACAAGGACCTGTGGGCATGGGTCAAAATTCCCAAATCGACAGGATGAACCCTACCGGAGGTACGACGGCGGGGGCCCTGCCAATGGCACAGGTGACCGTAGCTTCGACGATCGGGTGCCTGCTGGCGGCGCAGGCGGCTGTAGCTGCAGCGGTCGAGCCCTCGTTGGTGGCGCAGGCGACGGTAGCTGCAGCGGTCAAGTCCCCGTTGGCAGTGTAGGCAGCCGTAGCCGACGGTCAGGTCCTCGTTGGTGGCGCAGGCGGTTGTATCAGCGGCAGTCAGGCCGTCGTTGGTGGCACAGGCGGGTGTAGCTATGTCGGTTGGGTCCTCATCATCGGCACAAGCGGACGTAGTTGCAGCAGTCGGGCCTCCCTCGATCCTCCTCCCTGGTGGAGTTGCAGCAGCCGCACATGCAGGCAGAGGGGGAGGGTCCCCCTATAGAATTCATTAGCCCCAGATTAGTGACAAGGAGGCTACATGCTCCTACACAGGCAAGTCAAAACAACTCTAGAGAAGGTTCTTTAGCTGCAAGAAGGTTGTTGTTGTCTTAGGAACCAACAAGGAAGAGTGATGTGTTGTATCTAGTAGCGGGTATATTGTGATGTGATACTCTGTTTTGTTTACATTTGTGACGTACTTATTAATGGGTGTGGTGTATCCGTGGGTTACAAACAATTTAAAGACCCATCATTTGTTTATTTATGTATGCCAAGCTTTATGCAAATATATGTGGTGAATGGAGCGGTAAAATTATGATCATGTATGTTTAATTATGTGGTGCACTTCTTGTATGATCATATATGCTGCATTGCATCCTGTTTAAACAGATGGTGGGAGTAGCAAAATATATGGTTGTGTTTTGCTTGAGATGAATGTACGGGTAAAACAGTCCATTTCATTATAAAAGTGAGAGAAAATATTAAAAAGTAGATATTATGGTATTTTATAGATAACACACCGGATACAATGTTATTCTCTAAATTGTAATGTTTGAAGTGGTGTTTCTCGAACTATAAAGAGTGGTATTTACTGAATTTTCCCGGTGAGATGAATCAGGCGATGATAGTTTTTTTTTTTGTTGGGAAAATCGCGTCTTGTGAAGTGAATCAGGCGATAGTGGTAGTTTGTTTGGAAGATTGCGTCACTTTCTGACTTCGTGGACATCATGTGTTTGCGTTCTGACGGATGACGCTGTTGAGCTGCAACGTTGATGATTCAGTTATCATGTGCAGTTGTAGCTGATGACCGACGATACCATCTGTTGATCCGAAGCTCAATAGTTCACTCGTTTAATTACGGAGCCCATCCAGTAGATGTTCCATTTCATGCAATGATGCAACAGGGTTATGGTTTAGTTGAGGAATGAATAGGTAAATATTTCAGATTTGCACATCAAAGATAGGAGGAGCACAGCATTGATCTTGTCAACCACTTGTTCAGATTTACACATGCTCGCTGTTCTAAACTGCATTGATCTTGTCAACCAAGAGGCATATTCGATACTATCACATCCCACGCAATAATGAACTACTAATGCCGTATTCACAGTAAAGTTCCCAATTTTCTCATCAGTTGCTGCTATGATTACTCGATTAGACAGGATACCAAAAGTACCCTCACCATACGCGGATCAAAACTTACGCTATGAACAATTACTAGGACCTCAATGGCCAACTAATTCAGCGCCATCATCACCTCACAATCTTTGCTTCTCGCCGCCGGTCGGCCTGCCCGACGACGACGCGACCCTCTTCAAGAAATCGGCGAAGGCGTCGGCGTAATTCGGCCCGGTTTGCAGCCGCACGAGGTTCGTCCTGTAAGGGATCAGGATCGTCTTGAGCCCTGCACACGCATCACCGCACCAATCTAGGTTCATACTACACATACATACATCGCAAGAATTGGCAAGAAAAGAAGTGGTTTTGGGCGGTGGAGCTGACCGAAGATGCACATGGAGCGGTAGATGGCGGCGGCGGCGACGCCGTCGAGGGAGGGGGTCTGGCGGCTGCCCTCGAGGCAGCGGAGGAAGGTGAGGTCGGCGCGGAGGAGCTGGGCCTGGTCGTGGGTGTCGTAGGCCATGTCGTGGCAGTAGCAGCAGAAGTCGAGGTGGTCGACGGGGCGGCGGTCCCAGAGCACGGAGCCGGCCTCCTTGCCGCTGGACCAGTTGGGCCCGCAGTAGTGGCCGTAGCGCGGGAACAGCTTCGACAGCCACGCCCGCGCGCCGCCGTGCCACGGCAGCTGCGCCACGTACGGCCGGAACAGCGGCACCGCGCACCCAACCAGCTGACGCGCCTCAGCATCCGCCGCCGCCTTGGCCGCTTTCCGCGCCGCGGAGGCGGAGGCGGAAGCGGCGGGGTCCGGCTGTTTCGGCAGCCGCTGCCCGCGCCGGGGGAGGAGGGAGGAGAGGAAGGCGGCGAGTGGGTTGGGCTGTGGGGGGGACGCCGACGCTGTTACGGGGATGGCCGTGGTCGGGGTCGGGGTGGGGAGGCGGCGGAGGAGGACGGCCGCGGGGTTGAGCCGGAGCGCCGGCTTGGAGGAAGGGGACGCCGGGGAAGGCGACGGAGAGGAGGAGGCGACCTCCATTGCCGCGCCGGCCGTCGATGCTGACGCTGCGGCGCGTGAGGCGCTGGGGATTTCGCCCGTTCTTTCCGGTAGTTTCGCTGCGTTTTTGGCTGTTTCGTGCCGGGGGCGTCTGCCGGCGTGTGGATGTGAGCAGGTGGGGCCGCGGCCACGGAGGCGGGGAGTTATTTGAGGTGGGGATTGGCTGGCCCGATCACCGATGGCGCCGGTTTTGCGTGGCGGATAAACGAAGGATCTGAAGGCGGATTACCGCCCGCATGGTTTTGTTTCCGTGTCGGGTGTGGGCACTGGGCAGGCTGACGCGTGGTGGAGTGACTCGTCTCGGCCTCTCGGGCGACAGGCGGGGTCCGGTTGTGCTGTGCTGCAGCAGTGCTCATTTTTTCTGGCGGCGGCGGCGGCGGACGAGGCCGGCAGGGACGGAGGGACATCGGGCCGACGGGAGACGAGTGCGGTGAGGGCTGTGGACGCGGAGAACGGCGGAGGGGGTGGTTGCCTGGCAGGGTCTGGCGGAGCGTGCGATTAGGAGGGGGAATGGCTTGGTGTTGGATGGTGAGTTGGTGACTGGTACGTTCCGCAATGAGCAGCTAGTACAAGATAGATCCGACGAAGAAAAAGCTCAAATCCTCCGCGGTGCATCAGAAAACGTAGACATTCTTTTTCCCAACATCTTTCAGTTGCTTCCTTCTGATCAAATAATAGATTGCAACATTATCGAGTATGTACTGAAGAATAATAGAGGGTAAATCTGTGAAGTAGTTTGCACATTGATAACAATGATCAGCAGGAGGTCAACTCCATATACGTCGTGCAACAAAGAATATATTTTGTGCTGTTGAATCCAATATGAGCTATTTGTGAAAATCCTTTACATCGCACTACACCAGGCTCATCTTAGACTCTGACCAAAAATTGGCCACCGGAGTGGCATCTAAAGAGCGCAAAAGAACCATTACACTTCAAAAAACTTTGAAACGTGTCGGGGTTCGGCTCATTTGTTCGACTCAATAAACTCCCGATATTCCTTCTTCATTTTCACACCAGAGACAGTCCTGCATGTTCCAAGATTACAAAAGATGAGAAGGCTGTTCCTACTATGACATTACAATGACATCAATTAAAACTGGCACCAAAGGAGTTCCACAGCACTCTGAAACGTCAAAGAAGTTGACATATTCAACAGAAGTTCCGTTGTGATTATGATTTGAGAAGTCGCTCTGAATATTTGAATATATCAAGACAAAACAAGCATGCTATCAATTATTTGTGTGATTTGGCCTCATTTTCAGGACATGTCTCAGGTAGGCTTGTGTTTGGATCCAAGGTTTGTGGTACTGTAGGATTTGTTACGACTGACTATTCACAAGTCCAGCATCCATTAAACTGTCCTTTTCGTTACCAAAACCTCCAATTGGAGAGTGCAGAGTGATGTAAAACATGTAAAAATATTGCAAACGAGTGGAGCACAAAGATTGACCAAGCACAATGAAATACTCATACATCAGCTAATCTAAATTTAGCAAAGATACATCTTAGGTTGCAAGTGGAGTTCAGTATTCTTTAGAAAATATATGATCTACCATTTCCTAGAAGAAAATAGATAGGCACAAACATGAACAGATCTTATAGTAAACAAAGAGCTAGCCAAACTAATCTAAGTAAAGATGGCAAACCTGAGCATTTCTTTATTCTTAAAGAATTGAACACAAGGTGTTCCCATGATGCCTCCAGCTTCTGCTACTTCAGGATCCTCCTCAATGTCGATTTCAACAAAATGAACGTGTTCATCATACTCATCTATGACCTGGAAGAAATATCATCATTAGCAAGTAATAAAACAGCCAACCAAACTAACACATGATGGAATGAGAACTTCTGTAGCACAATATCAGCAGGCGTGTAGCAGTTGCCGTGGCACACACAATGTTAGTCGAGCAACTATTGATTTTAACTTTTAACGCCCAAGTGGTAGGTTCCAAGTTCCTATCATTATGAGAAAAAAAGTGTATTTTTAAGATTGATTGTAAGGTTGTGCTGCAAACAAGATAAGGCCTAAAAATAAATCAATAAAGTAGTAGTGTTGGGACCCTGAATCCGTATCTTGGCTGGCTTAACCCTCTTTTTTATGGATTCGGTATTTTATTTCTAGATCAGAGATAAGAGGTCCAACATGCTCCTAGCAGATCCAAATCGCAAGTACTGGATTGTCACTATAAATGCACAATGGTCAAGAGAAACAAGAGCGCAGAGTAGAGAGAAAAGTTATTTCTAGTTGTGTAGTTGAAAATAGCTGTTTATCAAGGCCCAAGTTATTTATTTTGAATGACGCCTCATGATGTTCTAAGTTCATTTCAACTTTCAGGAACTAACCTTGCTCAAAATTGGTTTTAAGGTTCTGCAGGGACCACATGTGGGAGAAGTGTATAGAACACAAATGAGCCGTGGACTCTCATGGTATATTTTCCGGAGTGCATACTGCAACAAAAGCAAGCTCAGGATCAGTTTTCACATCAATATTTGCATCATATAAGCCAAACCATGTGTAAATACCTGTCCCTTGTGTTTCGTGTGAGAAATGTCAAAGCCCATTTCAACATCTTTGTCTGTAACATCCTTCTTTGTTTCCTCGCGAACAGGCTGCAATTCAATAAACAAATTAGAACAAAGATATGTATCTTGCAACCTACAGAAGATGATAAAGATGCATTAAGTATGCATGTACGGAAGATGGGTAATAGCTCGTGGCATCCATTCACAAATCCACCTACCTATATAACATAGTGATGAAAGTCTAAACTCCAAATTTCATACATGGAAAATTTCCAATGTGGTTACATGGCATGGCAATGGTGACCAGGAAACTAGAAATATGGGGGGGGGGGCAAAATAAAGTTGGTATGTGCACCAATTGCCATAAAGAAACAGATGCTGTGAGGGGGAAAAATACCTGGTGAAATTCAACAAGAAGATCATTGGCAACTAAGTATCTTTCAACTGACAAAGCAGCTATGCATCCAGATCCAGCTGCAGTAACAGCTTGCCTCCATTCATGATCCTGCAGGTACAGACTAGAGAAGTATAAAAACCAAAATGGTCATGGAATGGCTAAAAGGTTGATCAAAATATCTCGATTTCACAAATACACATCTAGCACAATATTGATTGCACTTTATACCGAGGGATTTTCAAACACTAAGAGGCAGGGGTTTCCTTCTTGAGCCATCAAGAAATGATATACTAAGTGAGATGACAAAGACATGTCATGCTGATGACAGTGGTGCATATGAACTGCAACAAGATTTAACCCAAGTTTCGAAAAATAAGATACGCTGCAAACCATGTAGAAGTTCCATACAGGAGGTGAAGGATGAAGTTACCTGCACATCACCAGCAGCAAATACACCATCAACTGAAGTTTTCGCTGAACCTTCTTTGACCAAAATATAGCCAGCACTATCAAGTTCAATTTGACCTTGTAACAGCTGACTGTTTGGAGTATGTCCTATGCCATAAAATAGACCTTTCACCTCAAGAACTGATTCCTCTCCTGTATTGATTTTCTTGAGTTGAATACCAGACATCTGGCCTTTGTCATTGCTAACAACATCCACGGCTTCTGTATTGAAATGTACTGTTATGTTGGGGTTGTTGAGTACTCTGAAACATTCGCCATAATCAACCTGTTAACCAAACATTCAGGGAATTGAAGTTTTACCTCATTAATATTTCATGTGACTGAACAGGAGCTAACACCCTTCAAAGAACATAATAACTTCATCTACAGATAAGTTCCAAAACAATGACAGTCTGCAGGTTCCGTGAAAACTCAGGCAATGCTCGATTTTTAATATCTAACTTGGTGAACAGCTAACACGAACCAAGCTGCAATATTGGCATCCCCTATAACACTATTACAGCATCCCCTAACACTATTGCAGCATCTCCTATTTTTTCCATCTCCAGCAGCTACTCTATTTCCTACCTTCCATTACTCTCCTCCTCCCTTCGGATCGACAATCATCCTCTATGAACAGTGATGAGATCAGGAGAGAGAATCCACAAATTTGGAGTACCTCATTCTCCCTCCGCAGTACTGTAGCACCGGAAACAACTCTGCTGGAGCGTTTTTGCAGGTGCACGGACATTATGTAAATTATTGTGGACTAAAGTACAATATTGTACAATGCCACAGATATAACCAACATTAGAAAGTGGTAGCCCAACATATTACCACACCATCATAATCCAAAAGGTTACTATAGCTAAAAGGAGAAACCAATCCACCATTCCTCTTATAATAGTTCAAGTAATTAATAAGTACTGAGGCTTAAAATAAGTGAAATACTGGCAATCCATCGGCAATATGTTTACGTGAACAGAATAGAACTTTTCTAGGGAAAAAGACTTCAAATTATTTTACCTGTCCTGCATAGCTCTGGATGCTTGTAGTTGACTCCTTCGAACAAGTAAATGAACATGACGAGCATATTTTGTCAAATATATTGCTTCTTCTGTAGCTGTATCACCACCTCCAACAACTGCAAGATTTTGGCCCTTAAACAGTGGTGATGCTCCATCACATATTGCGCATGCGCTGATACCTCTACTCCAAAATTCATCCTCGCGAGGCAATCGAAGGCGCTTAGCTGTAGCTCCAGTTGCAATGATTACACTATGACACTTCACCTATATATGCAACTGAGATGAGTGCAGGGGGAAATAATGTGTAAAGCAGTTCAAGTGCATTATAAGTGTATAATAGGTGACTGTGACATCAGACGGGTATTTGTTACACATACAAGAGAGAGAGAGAGAGAGAGAGAGAGAGAGATTATAGAACAAATACAGAGGTCAATCATAAGACTAGACAATAGTGTAAGGCCTAATTAAGAAAACCACATAAACCACTGCAGTAGACCAGTAGCCCGGAGCTCAAAAGTTTACTCTTTTATCCTTATATTCTAGTTCATACAAAATATCCATTGTTTTCCCGTTATCTATGGACTTTAGTTTTCATTAAATCATACTAATGATCATTGAACAGCCACAACATATACATACAACACTACCTTGAGGAAAAGATCCAAAACAGAATATGGAAGAACAAGAGGAAGAGAACAAAAGTGTGTACCTCACGATCGCTACTACTAATAACAAATGGGCTGCTCTTTACATTCACAAACTCAACATCCTCTTGGTGAAGCTCCGCACCCCAGCGTTCGGCTTGCTTCCGCATTCTGGTTTAATCCATGCCCCCCGTGATGACATAAGTACAGGAACATGACATTATTATTTCGATTCATGTAGCTACGACAGTGAACACTCTTACCTGTCCATCAGATCAGGTCCGGTTATACCATCTGGGAAACCAGGGAAATTCTCCACCTCGGTCGTGGTCATCAGCTGCCCACCAGGGACACCACCCACCTGGTAACCTTCGAACACGATGGGCTTCAGGTTCGCCCGGGCAGCGTAAATAGCAGCAGTGTACCCGGCAGGGCCAGAGCCAATGATCACCAGGTTCTCCACTCCCTTGCTAGGATCTGCAAGAGCAACCATCCACTTTACCACGCTTCGCTTTTAGCTCCACTGCGAGTAACCCACTGCTACTTCGACCGCTCCCAGATCAAATGCGGCTAAGCGAGTATCCTACCGTCTATTGCAAGAGCAAGTCGCGCTTTGAGGGCAATCCAATCTGAAATCCGAAAGCGGCGGAAGCAAGAGGGGGTGGCGCACCTGAGGGAGGCGAGGCGGGGGCATCCTCGTCGACCGCGCCGGCGGCGGGGGCAGCAGCGGCGCGCAGCGCCTTCGGTGCGCGGGCGGCGGGGAGAAGGCGGCAGGAGGAGGAGGGGAGGGCGCCCCGGCGGCGGCGGGAGGAGGGCGGGGCGGCCGAGAGGGCGGCGGCCACGGCGACGCGCGTGACCGCCATCGCGAGCGGGGAGGGAGGGAGGGAGAGGCGGCGGGCAGGCGGCTGCGTTGGTGGTGGCGGAGGGTGTAGAGTGGATGACTGGATGGATAGGGGGGGTGGGCTGGGTGGGTGGGGGAGGGCGCACGAGCCAACGGGAGAGATGGCCAGATGGGACACATGCCGATCGACGAAGGCTCGAGCAGGCGGCCTTTGGTTGGTCCTTCACAACCTTGCGTTGCGCCGGTCTGCCCCCCACCTCACCAAGTCACCATTGTCGTTTTCGGCTTAAGCTATCATGAATCATCAAACCGTGCAAGTTCACCGTGAAAAAAAATCCCCTTCATCTGGTTAAAGTTATAGTTTAAACATAGGTAATTTATTATAATCCACCGATCAAACTGTGACGTGTGCCTTGTGACATCTAGAACCACAGTTACTACAACATAACGTGCATCTTACTCTATCCTTACAACAATTAAAATTAAAACTCCTTCTATTGCCGCATTATCGCCACTCCTTAGAATACCAACATGGAGAGCCGCTAGCACAAGCTGAGAAACAAAAAGAATGATAAACTTTGACACTTTTGTGATCTAATGTGCATCTCAAAGTATCACAACCTAAATGAGTCATTCAGTGACCTGCCATAAAATTTACTCATTTTCATTTTCATTTGATCTTAGATTGTGTATTCAATAAGCCAAAACTACTCAACAAATCGTTAGACTTATTTAAAGTTACAAAACTAAAACCGCTTGGTTACATATCATTCGACTCTACTTACAAGTTACATGACTAAAACTACATGATTTCTACTCAAGTGACTTGGTTTTAAAAGAAAAAGAGTCTCATAACACTTGGAGATAGAAATTACTAATAAACCGTATGGAGTAAGAAATCTTAAACGATAAACACTACCTAGCATCACAAACACTCCCTGATTCTGTCTGGTTTCATGAAGCTCCGGTTTTTGTCCGGGCTTCTTTATGTAACGATCTGTTGAACCAATGAAAGGCTACCTGTTATGCTAAAAAAAAAAAAAAAAAACACTCCCTGTATTTGAAAAAATGTAAGACATGTCTTGTTTTGAAAAAGTCATCTAAAATAAATTTGACTGTTAATTTCTCTTAAAATATATTATCAATTACTATAAAATTAATATCATATTAAAAATACATTCAAATACAAATCTATTAAAATAAATTTTATATACTAAACATTCATATAATTGACTAATTATCGACCAAAACTTATATCAATATCATATTAAAAGTACATTCGAATACAAATCTATTAAAATAAATTTTATATACTAAATATACATATAAGTTAACTAATTATCGACCAAAACTTATAACTTTGATTTTTTAAAACAATTACGCAGTACATTGTTGAACGAGGGAGTAGCTTTCAACGGCTAACGGCTAACCCATAAAAGCAGCTGTTGTACATCACCCGATGACCCAGTCAATCCCCTCGTCAACATACTCGCACTGTCAGTCTGTCACACAGACCCACGCCTTGCTTCAGAAAAGCGGCGACTCCTGCCGAGCGCCCGAACCGGCGACGCCCGTTGCTCGATCGTTCCCTCTCAATTCGCACCGCCGCCTGCGCTCCCGAAAACACGGCCATGCCGACCCCAAGCGGAGGCGCCGCCGCGCGCCGGCGGGCTGAACCCCAGCCCCGCGTGGACCTGGAGCTGGAGCTCCCGCTCGGCGGCGCGGCGCCGTTCGACCTGGCGGCGGCCGTGTGCAGCCACGGGCTGTTCATGATGGCGCCCAACCGGTGGGACCCTGCCACCCGCGCGCTCGTGCGCCCGCTCCGCCTCGCCTCCGACCGCAGCGCGTCCCTCCTCGCTCGCGTCTCCGCCCACCCCGCGCGCCCGGACTCCGCGCTCCTCGTCTCCGTCCGGGGCGCCGGCGACCTCTCCTCGCTCGACCAGTACTACATCCTCGTGAGCGCTTGAATGGGTGGAGATCTAAGGCTTTGTTGCCGAAGCGATACGCGTTTTCTGATTTCTGGTCTGGTCCGCAGGAGCAAGTGCGGCGGATGTTGCGGTTGTCGGAGGAGGACGGGGCGGCGGTGGCGGAGTTCCAGGCGATGCACCCTTCGGCGCGGGAGGCGGGGTTCGGGCGCGTCTTCCGCTCGCCCACGCTGTTCGAGGACATGGTCAAGTGCATTCTTCTCTGCAATTGCCAGTTGAGTCGGTTTAGCTTTCCCCTTCATTCATGTGTGTGTGATGATACAAGCAAGTTGGGATCTTCAGTCTCGCCAAGGAAAAAAAAGTTAGGATCTTTACACATTGGCGTCTTACATGTATACCGGTGATCACAAGAGAGATTATCCTACGTGGCAATACAATCACGCGATAATTTTTTTTTACTGTGCTTCACCAGTAAATACGAGCTGGGGTTAGCTTCATGTTAACTTCCAAGATGAAACATTGTAGCTGTGTAATCGAATATATCTGAACATAAAATCGGAGTGTGTCGAAAGTACATAGTTTATCAAATATTTTTAACCCTGATAGCAAGACATTTTACACATCTGTGCTTTCTAACTGCAGATGGACAAGAACCTTGTCAATGGCTACTGCATTGTGTGAGCTTCAATCAGAGCTGAAGCGTTCATCCAGTATTGACGATTTTCAAACCAGGACACCTCCAATTAGGGAACATAAAAGGAAGCGCAGCAAGAGGCAGAGTGTTCGTGTCAAGCTAGAAACAAGATTTGCAGAGGATAAGTTGGAGGATCCAAGACTGGCAAGTGGTAGTAGCAATGATCTAACACATTCGGAAACAAACGAAATTTTGTCTAGCTTGCCCTCTGTTGCAAGTGAAACAGGCAGCGCATGTGACTCCTTGGATCCTTCAGAGCTTAGGTTGAGCAATGCTCCTCACTTGGAAGATTGCATCGGTGATTTTCCCACGCCAGAAGAATTGGTGAATCTTGATGAAGACTTTTTAGCCAAGCATTGTAATCTTGGATATCGAGCAAAGCGAATTGTAATGCTTGTGCGCAGCATTGTAGAAGGAAAGGTATGTCTACAGAAACTTGAAGAGATGCGTAAAATGTCTGTACCAGCTGCTGAAGAGGTATCCACGATCCCATCACCCTATGAAAGACTGAATAAAGAGTTGTCCACTATCTCTGGATTTGGCCCTTTCACTCGTGCCAATGTGCTCATGTGCATGGGGTTTTTCCACACGATTCCTGCTGATACCGAGACAATTAGGCATTTGAAGCAGGTATTTTCCCTCTCCTGGAACCTTGCATTTGAGATTTCATAGTTGATGAATTTCAGTATGCCGTGTACTATATCTGAAATTTATTGCAGATTCATAAAAGAGCAAGTACCATCAGTTCTGTTCATGAGGAATTAGATAAACTCTACGGCAAGTATGCGCCATTCCAGTTCTTGGCATACTGGTACATCCTGTTCTGATACTCTGTAGAGCTTTGGTTAGCATGTGTCTGACATGCTGACACTGTTCCCTGTTATTTGGTCTGAAACAGGTTCGAGTTATGGGGCTTCTACGACAAGCAATTTGGGAAGATTCGTGAGATGGAACCATCCAACTACAGGCTATTTACTGCAAGCCACTTGAAGAATACTCGCAAGGAAAAAAAACCACTTGAAGAAAGCAGCGGTGGATAGTTAGCAATGCAGGCATGGCTCGTGAGAATTATTTTCTTTTGCAAACAGGATCAGGACAAAATCGTTGCTGTTTAGTGTGATCGTTGTAGTTGCTGATTGTTCTATTTATTGGCACGATCCAGTGTAAGAAAAAGTTGGTTTTCAATCTTCGCGCTGCTTCTACAATGATAACAAAGTCCTGAAAGTTTCTGAGTTAGTAGCATTTTCAGAGGGAAACGTGTTCCCAGCTGCTTCTAATGTTTTGCGGTCGACATTACAAAGTCTCGCAAAAGAAATGGAAATGAAAGGCAGATTTTGACAAAACAATAGTGATGAGAATATTAGCATCTGGCAACAAACTACCTCAGCATATAGCTATATATCGGGAGTTCGTGACTGACCGCTGGCCGCAAGCAAGAAAAAGAATTGCTGCGAAGCCATTTAAGACTATTGCAATTGTAAATGAGAACACAGGTTTTGCGTAGATTGCCAAACGCCAGCATGTTTGATTGGAGATAACATTTACTGGAACAAGGAGCACAAAACAACTACAGATCTAGTGCTTTGTCTATAGGCCTGTTTATTTTAACTTACAGATTGGTTAGATTGTAAAAGCTGAACTGTACAATTCAGTTTTCAGATTGTAACAATTCAGCAATCCACTTTCTATCAGCTTGATGATACAATCTAACTTTTATAATTCAGCTTTCACAATCTAACTTTTACAATATGCAAACTACTTTTCACAATCCACAGCTAAAATAAACGGACCTATGTTGTAGTTTAAGCTGCACTATTCCTTTTTTTTCTCTTGAACGGGGGTTCAAGCTGTATTCTCAGGGTACAAGTTCTAAATATGGATTATGAATGAATTTATACATAAAGAGACGTCAAAAGACTGCTTTACATTCATGCTTGGAACATTTATCAGTCCCCACCTCCCCGGTCAGTGGACTTCGCACGGTCATCCCTTCTTTTGGTACAAGATTGATCCAATTATAACCGCAATTCCAGTTATTGCAATTGTCAAGAGCAGTTGTGTGCGATGTGAAGCATGGGCGGTAGGTCGTACTGGATGCTCCGCTGCTGCCACCGGAGCACGCTCTTCTTCCAGCATAGTTCTGTCACTGAAATTCATATCCTCACAAGGTAAGCTTGATTTTCTAACAATATCTTATTTATTAGTTGTTACTTGCTACAGCAATAGACACATTTTATGTCCAGCCGAACAATGTACATGCAAATGATACTTTAAGCATGGGACGAAGGAATCACTAAACTAGCATAACGCATATGACTTACTTATTTTGCTAAAACCGAAGTTATTAACATCACCAATCTAGCTAGAAGTTGTCTTGAAGATTAAATGAAATGGAAGGAACCATTTAGAAGGTTACCTTGAAAGTTCTGTAGCAGCATTTGAGTTCGTATGGAACTGGAGTTCATGTCCAATCCATTCACGAAGTCTGATGTACTTCCTGCAAATTTGACAATATTCTGTTCGATTTCCACATACATCCTGTACCACATAACCATCATAATTAGAATTTAAAACATAGAGAACTGTATTTGAAATTAGCTTTCAAAGTAAGAGCTTAGGATGTGAGATATATCCATACCTGATGCTCAAAAAGATCGATTGCGGGCAGTTCAAACTCACAGTATTGGCATGCGAGCATCCTCTGTGGGCATTGTATGCCTGTATGAAGATCCCATAGCTCACGTTCTACACTGCGTTTGCAAAGTGAGCAATTCACCTGTATCCGTAATATGATTAGTGGCGCAGATGCTTAAATTAGTAAATTCAAAGATGGTAAAATCTAGGAAGGTGTATATCTATTGCCATCTCTTCATTTGTTCATATTAACTCGGTGTTAAAGAAGACACTTTCTTCACGTTAACTTAGAGGTTACGGAAAACAATGCTGCCTGCCACATTCATAATTGTAAAACAAAATGTATCTTTTGCTGTAATCTGATTATAACATATGCATTTATGTAATGTTGCAGATTAATTTAGGTCAGAAGGAACTGAACAGTGATGCAAGTTTCTGTGTTTCTTAATGTAAGACTTAACTTCCGCAGTACTATGAACAGACAGTGAAAATAATTAGGAAACTCTAAACAACACAGTTCAGAGAAGCTTGCAATTTGGAAACGTACCGGAGCATGGTTTTCGTCGTAGTGTTCATCCATAAGCTTCCTTGGAACCATATCTCCGCAATGTTCGCACTTTTGAAGGTTTCGAGCACAGTGCACACTGTGCAATGCAATGTTTGAAGATGGAATTTCCCGGTGACTATAGAATATACAGAGAACTATAGTTAATAATCGACATCCAAAATTCCAGCTGACTAAAGAATACGAAGATAACTACAGTTAATAACCCACATCCGCAAATCATGTCCCGTACACCGTGCTAATCATACCAATACCTGATATGCTACCTATGTAAGAAGTCATTAATTGGATAAAACTGGACAAAGTAATGTACATGCGACCGATTGTTCTACAATTAGCACAAGGCCTTCCACAAGGCAAAGGTACCATGTGGCATGTTTTTTACATATAACCACAAAGTAAGCCTGAAATACCCCTAAAAAACAAGCGGCGACGCAAATAAACGAATCATTAGTGTAAATATGTAGCAATTCGTGATCCCAGACCTATCCTGTTATCATCGCACACAAGGAATCAATTTGCGGCGGTACGGGAGAGACTGGGAGGAAGAAGACAGGAGAAGGGCGCGTTACCAGTGCGCGCAGGTGGAGGTGGTGACGGCGGGGTCGGAGTCCGTGGCCGCCATGGCTTGCTATTCCAGACAGATCAACCACCACCGAGATCCAAGTCTCGCCGTCCGAGCCGAGCTGCCAATCGAGACCGCGTCCAGTCGCGGGCTCTGGCCTGGTCGTCGAAGGGGGCGACGAGCGGAGGCGGGTTTGGTGGGGAAGGCGGAAGGGTGGACGGAGAGTAGGGGGATTAGAGAAGGTCGAAACGGAAGAGGTTTTCCCGAGCCGAAGAAGATACGAGCAGCGAGGGGACTCCTCTGTTTCGGGTCGGAATCGGAAACGAGGTGCTCGTCGAGCGTGCCACGTGGCTTGGCGAGCGAGCAGCGAGAGATGGTTACCAGCACGGAACACGGATATGTTGTTGCAATTCAACTTGAATTTAGATGTTCGATTTAGTATACAATTTAAATATTTGAAATACAAATCGAAATTCAATATGACGTGTCGAAATTCGATTCGGATTCATATTCAATTCGAAAAAAAAGGAACAAGAGTGTAGCGCTGACCGGCGGGCCGCCGGGGCCCACCTGTCCGTTTCTATTGAATGCTTGGTCGGGGACATGATCGATTTGGGCTGGAGATGATGCGGCTAATGGGCTGATTTGTTGCAGCCGAACGGATGTTTTGCTCGCCTTGTGGGCGTTAATGGGCCGTATGTGATGATGCTCCAAGTAGGCAGGCTTCCATGGGCTCTCGGCCCGTTCTTTTTCTTCTCTACTTTTCCTCACTGCCAGCAGAGCAATTTTTCTTCCTTTTTCTTTTATTTTTGAGGAGAAGCGGAGCTTTATTGTTGCACAATTTGTCATTATATTACAAGCCTCGCTAAACCTTTTTTCGTTTTCAGAACGGGGCATCCCGAATTTCCTCGCCGAAGCAACGAAATTGCAAAGGTATGGTTCCACCACGGTCAAACATAGCAAAATAAACGACACTAGAACAGATAAACCAAGACTCAGACAGACCTACTGAACATCCATAAGAGGGGACTTCTAGCCAGCTTGAAAACACGACCCACTCAGTTGCCTGACACCAACAAGAACATCATCAACAGAGGACAAGAGGAATTTTATTTTAGTGATAAACGATGTATCTATTGATAACGAGATATATGCAATAACTTCGTTAATCTTTAAACTTTGCATCTTCGATCTTCCGTATGTGTTATATGATTACGTGCATATAGTGATGTAAATGTATGCGTGTGTCTATGAGTTACACGTGTGTTTCTACATGTGTTTCTCAGAAGAAGAAGAAAAACCAAAACATCACATAGCAAGAATAGTATGCCCCTTCTGCTTAGGATCTTCTGTTTGCATAACTTATCCACTCTTTAGTCAGTCCTTCTCCTAGATATCAACTAAAGCAGTGTTTGGTTGAAGAAATCAAATCTAGATGGGATAGGGTTATCATGTTTTTAGCCGTTTGGTTGCAAGCTTGATATGAATATGATCATCCAACAAAAGGAATATTTTTTGAAGATGCTGGATGGATCGAGCCGGGGAAAAGAGGCTGACAAAGCCATCCACCTCCTCGCCGAGACGGCTGCGCTGTTGCTGCTAGCTAGCCAGCTGTTGTTGTATGTGTGTTCATAATTTTTATTTAATTCTCGATTTTATCCGGGAGTACAAGAGTAGTCTAAATTTTTTAATAAAATTATTCGAATAAACATACTTTTATAACTTCTAGTAATTTTTAATGTCTCAAATAAAGTCACAAAAATCTAAAAAAAATCACTAATATTTTTCTCATGTGATGTACTAATTTATAAAAATATTTTCAATCCAAAGTTATTTGGTGAAAAATATGTTCCTTCGTAATGCTTCATTTATATGCATTTTTATCATTTCATATGATATTATCTTTTTAATTAATTTTGAATTTAAAAAAATCAAATATGCACAAAACCTACAATCAAGGGGTAAGTTTTTAAAAAAAATTATCATAACTAACTCAGCTCATCCAATCAATTCAACCAAACAGAAAAATAACTCATCCTATCCATAATAATCCTACCGACCAAACAAAAACCGATGCATTCCATCTATCTAATCAAACAGAAAATTAAATCAAATCATTCTAAAAAAACAGAGATAACACTATTCCATTCAAACTTATCAGCCAACAAAGGCACCTAATCCTCGCTAAACACAATCGAAAAAGAAATCTGATAAAGTAGTGTTTGGAACATAGGAATTTTCACGATTTCACAGGAAACAATTCAATTCTCACAAGAAAGAAACAGCACAGTGACTGATGCTAGCAGTGAAGTGCTTGTTCCGAAAAATCGCCAAACTTCTCGCACACAGCACATCCCAGAACAGAAGCGGATGTTTTCTTCCACATCGGGGCCCCTTCGTCACCAAGCCATCCACCACAGGAGCAGTGCGCGTGCACCCGAAGCCATTCCCTGCCTCGACGTCGACGGGAAGCTCCAGATATGAATGGCACCCCGTCCGATTTGTCCACCGCAAGCAGACGACGGGACACGGTAAACGCGCACGCGTAAGCGTCCCCCTTTCCCTTTGCAGAACGAAACGAAGCAGACAGGCCGCCCACTCCGGATGTGTGGTGACTGGTGAAATTCCACCACTGAACGCTGCAGCTACGAGCTATCGCATCTCTTCTTTCGGTATTGCGTCTCACTTTCTAGCCTCTACGTATGGTTTCGGTATGGTTCCACGGAAAAGATAACTCCGTCATATTATTTCATTTATCAATTTTTTTATTTATCTTATGATTTTTTTACATACTTTTTTTAACATAAATGAATGATTTTAATAGTCTATATATCCGTAAAGAATAATGAAATTGGTTACGAGTGACCTATGAGTTAAAATTTCCCGCGTTAGGAGATCTTTTCTGGTTACCCAAAGAAAAGAACTGAACTATTTACCGTGAAATTCCTGCGATTCAAACAGGCCCGGTCGAGAAGGTATGCTTGATGCATCACCGTGGCACTGTAGAGTTCCGTTAGAGTTGTCCAAGTCAGATAGGCGACGTACGCTTTATGGCCACTAATTAGCAGGCATTATTGTCGATTATCGAAAGCTGATTACTCTGTCTCAACCAACTGAAAGGCCGATCGATACAGGCTGGCTGGAAATGGGAGAGCAGACACGGAAGCTTCTCCCACCTGATGAACCTGCAAGCATCGTACGCGAGCAAACATCTCCCACCCTGCATGCGTTTCAGATGCATCCTTCCTTCCGTAACGCGAAGCAGTTCATAGAATTTCGAACAGTTTTTTATCAGAAATAGTATAATCTCCACTGGAATCCTGTGAAATTCCCGCGTTCGAAACGGGCACGGAGGTTCTTGCCCTGCAAGCAGCAGCTTGTCTCTGCTGGCTCCGGAACACACTCCCATAAGGCAGCAGCAACAACAACCAAGAATGCACCAACCACAAAGATGCAAAATTGCACACCCTAGATATTCACTGTAATTGATTCTTTATTGAGTATGTATACACAGCAAGTTCAGACTGTAAACCATGGATCGATCACAAGTACAGGAGCACACAAACAAATGCAAAGAATTGTCAGGTGAAGTCAGTATATAACCAAAAAAAGGTGTAAAAAAAGGGTGTAAAACTATAGCATGCGAAGCTGAGTTTTTTTTTGTTAATTAAACCAGGTCAAATTGACTGTTTGATTGATCACACGCTTGCTCTTGGCAGCCTCCTGCTGCCGGCGACCAAGTACTGGTGAGTTCTCACGAGCTCCTCCCGGAAGCGCGCCAGGTCGAGACGGACGTTCTGCCGGTCCAGGTACACCTTCTTGGTCACGTCCCAGCCGCGCTGCGCGACGCCGGCGGGGTCGGTGAGCACGGGGTCGCCAGTCGGGTACTCGCGGGACAGCGAGCTCTCCTCGGGGAGGATCTTGTAGCCGACGTACCGTAGGCCGAGCCGCGCCGCGGGCTCGCCGTAGTAGGCGCCGGCGGCCCAGTCTGTGCCGAGGGGCACCACCTGGATGAACACCTTGCCGGGGCGCATGAAGAGGAAGTGCGTCATGGCCGCGCCGTGCACGCCCACCATGGCGTCGCTGGAGTTGAGCTCCCTGTATATCTTGCACATCTCGGTGGTGCGGTCGGGGCGGATCACGTGCACGTCGAAGCCCACGTCCGCGGCCAGCGCGGCCACGTCCGCCTCGTTCTCGATCACGCGGGAGCCGGTCCGCGACACGATCACCAGCCTCGGCCTGTCCTGATGAGAGGCGTGCCTCGGGGGCGCGTGCTGCGCGCGGGGGACGGTGGCGCGGCGGTGGCGCTTGCGAGCGGCGCGGCGTTCTAGGCGCTCGAGGAACTGGACGCGGCCGCGGTAGGCGTCGTCGAGGAGCCTGCGGAAGTCACCGATGCTCTTGCCTTCGGGCGTCTTCGCGGGGTCCACGGTCAGCTCGCCGTGGATGCGGAGGCCGGAGATTACCTCGGGGAAGCAGTGGACGCGGCGGTCAGCGGTGAAGTCGATCGGCGGGAACGCCGATAGTTGGGACACGACGTCGCCGTACTTGGTGATCCACCAGTCGTGGTACTCAAGGATCACAAACACCACGCGGCGCCGGAGGTGTTGAGCCGTGACGAACAGCGGCAGGATGCCGTCGTTGAACTCGTGGTACACGTTGCCCGTGTACCCGCCGGTGGAGAACAGCACGGCCGGCACGTCGTGCCGCACATCGCATCGCGCGGCGTCGCCGGGGGACACGCGGCGGAGGCGCACCTCGTCGATGGTCGCCATGACGTTGGCCTCCCACTTGCGCGTGTACGGCCGTATCTTCTCCTCCTCCACCGTTGAGTTGCCGGACACGAGCTGGAACGACGCGCTCGCCGAGTGCATGCGCAAGTCCCCCTTCGCAAAGCAGATGTCCGCGCGCTCGGACGTGCGGTCGCAGCAGAGGCTATCGTTGCCCACGTCCGAGCACGGCCCAGACGCGCCCCCACCCCGCGCGGCCGTGGCCGCCGCCGCCTCCGCCCCGCCGTCGTCGCTGTGCACGAAGGAGAGGAAGGACACGGGAGCCACGAACAGCGTGCCGACGCAGAGGAAGGAGAGCAAGAGCATGGCCAAGAAGCGCCGCAGGTTGAGCGCCCTGAAGTGCACCGGCTTTCCGTTCTTGCCACCGCCGCCGTAGTCGTGGTAGTAGTACGTGACCCGGCGACCGGCGCCCTTGGGTTGCGACACCTTGCATGACACCTCCTGCTCCGGCTCGCCCTTCCTGAACTGCAAGATGTAGATTCTGTGCTGCTGCTGCTGTTGCTGCACCATGTTTGCTAGAGAGAGAGACAGAGAGAAGAGAGAGAGAGAAGGTTTCGGAGGACTGAGGAGAGAACTGGAGAGATATAAAAGGCTCAGCAGAAGAGTATAGAAAACTAGTAGCGGTTAGAGGTTGAACTATGCTACAGGAACACAGCCAGCAGTGATGGAACAAACATCTTTGAGGAGCATTTGGTGGGTCCTTTGAACTAAATGCACAATATCTGTGCAGAGGATTTCTTATACAACAGCATCAAGCATTTTGTCTAGATCAGTAAACAAAGCTCCATCCTCCTATTTCACATCTCAGAAATTAAAGCCGGTCTAATCCTCACCCATATCCTTTCAACAGACATCGTCGCAGTCGCTTCTTGAAACATACATTACAACTAAGAAATTACGATGTGCAGGATTTGTTATAACATATATTACTAGCCTGTATAATCACTGGTTACATAAAACAAACACAGCTAAGAAATTATGACGCGTGGTATTTGCTATGGCTTGTATTTGAGACTTTCTACTTGTCTTGCATTAGAGTGCTCGACCAGAGGCAACTCATGTTTAAGATAAACATCATGGATGACAATGTTGAAAAATAGAATATGTGAAATCTAAATCAAGAAATAAACTCCTATCTTGTATCATAACAGTAAGCATAGAGTCTTAATCGATAAATCAAGCCATATCCCATGAAGCATAAGTTAAAGGCAAAGTAATTTGCAGATGTAACCTTCCAGTACACATCATCGCTTCTTAAAACAAACATGCACAACTAAGAAATTGTGACGTGTGGAATTTGTTATAACATACTAGCATATATCATCCTCACTTCCTGAAAAAGACATAGGTAAGAAATTATGACGTGTAGAGTTTAATTTATTATAACGTATACTTGAAACTTTTAGCTTATGCAGCGTCAAACTACTTGGTCATAGACAACTCACGTATGCGACAAAACATTTTGGAGGATGATGGAAGAAATTAAACCTAGTTGAAATGGCAGTCATAGCTCTTTAGCAAACATCATCAGATAGAAGGTTGTGATGTGGTGAGTTTAATTTATTATAACGTATACTTAAAACTTTTCGCTTGTCCAGCATCAAACCGCTTGGTTATAGACAACTCACATATGCGACAAATCAGTAGTTGAAAATTTAGTGCATGAAGTCAGTCTATCTCTTATAGAAGGAAAAAAAACATTTAATCTAATCAATAAATCAAACCCTAACCTCTATTTTCACATAGTAGAAATTACATCCAATCAAATTAGTAGCCATAGCCCTTTAGCAAACATCATCACTTCTTAAAAACATACACATACAACTAAAAACTTATGACGTGCGGATTTTGCTATAATATACCGGCATATATTATCCCTTCTCAGGACAAACCAACTAATTAAGAAGTTACGATATATGATATGTCATATCTGTTGTGACGTATACCCGTGAGTTGAGACTTCATGCTTGTTTTGCATCAAACTGCTTAGTCACACACATATGACAGAACATTAGAGACAACAATTGTTGAAAAATTAGTATATGTGACTTCTAAATAACAAAATCAAGTATTATCCTTCTAAACTATAGCAATATTTATTCATTGCAAAAATTATTACAGTAAGCATGTAGGCTAGATAAACAAATCAACAAGCCACACCCTTCTCTTTTTGACATAGCAAAATGTAAGCCAAACTAATTTACCTACTCTAATTTTAGCATACATCATTGCTTGTTAAAATAGGCACTTACTGGTATGAAATTATGACGTGCAAAATTTGTTATAGCATGCTGACATATATTGTTGCTTTTTATAATAAATACAACTAAGAAATTTATGACGTGCAAAGTTTAATTTGCTATAACGCATATTTAAAAAAATTACTTGTCTTACGTCAGACTGCTCTGTACAACTCACGCATACGACAAAACACTAGGGACGGCAATGGTTGAAAAAGTTAGTATAGTGAGATCAGTCTATACCTTGCATTGATAGTGTGAGTTGCATTGCACTTGCACACAGTTGCATTGTGTTGCATGGATTTTGAATTTGCTTGGAAGATCAATTGGTGGTGAGCTATATGCTAGGCTGGAGGGCGGTTTGAGCATTGGGGTTGGGTTCATTTGGAATTATTTTTTGAAGGGGTACCCTGCCACCTCAGTTTGACTTGACCAAGCAACCCACCAATTGCATGTTCTCAAAAGCAACATCACGACGAGGAAAAAAACCTTGGGATCCATTCAGAAACAACAGAAATAGAGGAGGAATACATTGGGTGCATAATTCCAGATCATGGTGTAAGCTATATGAGCAATTAGAAAGGCAGGTCCTAGGTACATCACATGAGCATGACTACAGTAAACACGGTACTTTCACAACAAGATGCTTTAAGAACGGGTTTAGAAGTGTACTCAGTACTCAGTACCACTCCTACCATAGAGCAATCAATTCTTAACTAGTTTCCTCGATACAAGATTGAGAAAGTTCAGCTAGCACTTAGCAACTACCTCTGTTAGGACAAGCAAGTACTCAAAAAGGGATCATACATCTCCTGCAACGTAATACCAGTAAATGCAATAATGTCAGATCTAAGGCCCTGTTTGGGACGCACGAATATTTTCCTTATTGCTACGTGAATTAAATCGTCTTAAGGAAAATTACTATGTTCCAAACAAGAAAGAGGAGTGATCTACTCCATATGGCTTGGAAATGGAGGAGCTCAGGGCAAGCAAGCAACCTGCTAAGTGTCCTCTAATGCGAGCTTTTGGAGAAAGAAAGCAACGAAGCACACTTTTTCGTGAGCTAACTTTCTGATGCAGGCTCATAATATTGTATCGATCCTATGATGCTGACAAATGAAGTAGCACTCCGTGCCACTTTTTGTTAGATCGATCCTACTGCTTGCAAGCTTGAGCCTACCGATCGAATCATCACATCCCTCAAAAGACGCGGGTGATCCAAATGTTGATTTGTACATCAGGGTAAGTATTTTCTGCTTCAGTTTTGTAAAATATGATCTGTTGGAAAAGATCATATGGATTATGGACATGCGGCAGTGTATACAAACCATTGAGACTTTGAAAGATTTTGCTTTTTTTTTTGATGACGTCACCAAAGTAGTTCAACTATAACAAAGTCTAAAGGCTTCTCAAAAAATTTATAAGCAAAGTGATGCGAGGAATGGGTCCTTAGATTGTACCAAAGTCGATCATGTGATGCGAGGAAGATGGTCACCAAACTAGTTAAACACCAGGATTAGGTGAAATGCAGGGTTGGTACTTACTTACCAACATAGACATAAGAACAAGATTCTTCTCCCCATGACGTCTAAAGAGAGATCAAGACATGTCAATGACTTGTCAATAAACTAATCAATATGGTTACATATCAAAGACTGGGGTTAGTTATGGTCCTATATAGGAACGGTTGGTTATTGGGTAGCCGTTTGGTTAGGTCACCAAGCTAGCAGCACAGAGAGACCATGCGTAAGGTTGAAGTGTGTGATGGGGTAAGGAAGGTCTATTTAGTAGAGTTTTAGCTCTAAGTATTTTTAGAGCTGATTATTTTTAATCTATAGTTATGAACAAATTGGCAGTCTTTGATTTAGGTATCACATTTTTATTTTAGATTGAAAGTAAATATTTAAATACTTTATTTTATTTTATAAATTATAATTTTTATATAAATTTTGAAGCTTTAAGTTCTATTTGAAGTTAGAGTTCTGCCAAATAGAATCAAGCTTTAAGCGTGTATGAGATAGGGACGGGCACTGCCAACAGCCCAATATCGCCAAAGGGATCCGACGGCGACGCCTTCGTGTACTTTTGACTCGTGGCGTGTTCTCTGCACCGTTGCGTGCGTAGACCGCCGCCATTGCCGTAGCTTTTTACATGGACGGCCTGGAAAACTAGGGGCAAAAACTATATAGGTCTAATATATGGAATTATTTATCTTGTAACCTGTGGGACGACATGTTTCAGTGAACTGTGATCACGTTTTGGAAAGGCGCATATCCTCTTTTGGACGAGACCACGTACGCGGAAAAGAAATTTCCGATTAAAAACATAAAGAATAACCGTATACGCATCAGGAATAATTTTCTGACGTCTGACAAGCTGGCATGCACCCTCAGGTGTGTAGTAGTGACGAGATCGCTATACCGTGTGCATTTTTTTGTTGGTCAAAGTCGCTATAGACAGCCACAGATGTACGCGTCGTATTGACCCGTATAATTTTCGATGTCAATGTCAATTCGTGACGATTTCGGACGAGTTTATACTTGAATACTGGATGATTTTTTTTGGCACATTTGAAAAATATCATCGTAAAATCACTCAAATTTAAAATTATCATCGATATCTATATGACATCACAACCGATAATATTTTTTAATATAAATATCTTTATAATAGTATCTATATAATTTTTCTATTTTTTATAGGGTATCACCAGTCTCGATGCTCATCACCATTGTTGGTTTCTAGTTGCTTCTGGGAGTAAGCTAGGGAGGAGAAAACTGGATTGATTAGGATCCGTCGTCGCTTGCGTGGATAAGGTTCCGATGCTTCGCTGGATCCCGGCGATCACTCGTGCTTGCTTGTAGCTCGATCGAGGACCAACTGATGTACGCTATATATCGCTGCTCCCTCACGTGAAAACGATATCTTTTTTGCTGAAATTTTGCGATAACAACCGTGCCGAGACGGGAGAAACCCTGGGTCACACACGCTCATTTCACCGGTGGATACATTCCGAGTGAATCGAGAGTGCTACACATGTTTTTTTTTCGCAGTTTTTTAGGATAGGATGCAAAAATATTTCCTTGAAACCGATAAGTTGCCAAGAATTCACGAATGCTTTCATGGATCCAGCAAGGCTATGTGCATCCCCTGCGTAATCTAGCGTGTGCAAAGACGAAACGAAGGCCAGAATAGACGGTTAGTCGAACCAGGCACGGCTTATTTCTGGAGCTGTAAAGCTGTGAGGTCGACACCCAGACCCAACCTTGGCCTGTACATACATTCTCACAGGGGTAAGCCATGCCAAACCTTTCCTGCTCACGTCCATTCTACTGCACCACAGAGTAATCCTTTTCCTACTCAACCTCAATAAGTCCGGAAAAAAAAATTTATGTCACTAATTTAATTGTTCTAGCTCATATGTCATTGACACATGATTTCGTGTGTCAAAAAGAAAGATAATATTTTATCAAAACACCAATCTAAATAGTAGTAGCTAAGCAAATCCACGTAACAGAAACTCGTCCCATGTTAACGCGCTGTCACATCAGAGTAACCGCGGTTAGGGACGTTCGTGACCCCATTAAACTAGCAACCCCTGGACGTGACACCGTGACGCGAGGCCTAATCGACCGGTGCGAGAATGACATGGCACCCACCAGCCAGCCGCCCAGCGTGCCCCGGCGCCCGAGGATAAGCTCGGCTGCCTGCGGTCTGCGGAGAAAGGCCGGCCCGAGCTGTAGTGGCGGGGCTGGTGGTGGTCCGTGACAAAGACGCGTCGTCACGCGCGGGTCCTTCGGTTTGCCGCCCGCCGAAGCCGGACCGAACGAGCCTGCAGGCGCACGGGGACACGGGCTGATCGGCAGGCCGAAACTGACTAACGAGATCGTGGGATCGCGATGGCCCGGGCGTGCGCCGGCGGCGGCGTTAGCCACTCGTTTCCTTTGTTTCTCTCCCTGATCGGCCGTCGATGGCTACTGTAGTGGCCAGGCCGGCCGCGCACCGGTACGGTGGTACTTTCGCAAGACTTTGGGATGGGGAAAACGTACGAGATCGCCGAGCTTTTCTCATTTTTACATTTTCTAACTAAAAAATTAAATAAATAACTTCCGGATAAAAATATTTACAGAAATATAAGTCTACCGCCCTCTTAAAAGACTGCACCCCTTCGAAAGGGCGGTAAGATGCCACGATGGCAAGCACAGGTCTTACCGCCCTACTCAGCGCTTAATTTTTTTCACATCTCCTCTGTTCAAAATAGTGGTCTTTTGTTACTCCAAAAATTTTAAATTTTTTTATACATGTTCCATAATCTATGTGCAATCTGTTTTAATTAGATTCACTTAAAAATCATGTGTATAATTTAAACTAAAATTCTCTTAAAAATGATACTTTTATAACTTCTAGAAATTGTTAGGGCATCAAATAAATTCTCAAAAATCTAGAAAAATTCACTAATATTCTTATTATATGATGAAATAATTTCTAAAGTTATTTTCGGCCCTAAGTTATATGGTGAAAAAGTGAGTTCCTTTGTAATGCTCCATTTATATGTATTTTCATAATTTCATGTGATATTCTTCTTTTAACTCTATTTGAATTCAAACATATAAAAACCTAGGGCTGAAAATAATTTTAGAAATTATTCCATCATATAATAAGAATATTAGTGAATTTTTCTAAATTTTTTTGGAATTTATTTGATGCCCTAACAATTTCTAGAAGTTATAAAAGTACCCTCTTTTAGAGAATTTTAGTTTAAATTATACACATGATTTTTAAGTGAATCTAATTAAAACGGGTTGCACATGGATTATGGAACATGTACAAATTTTTTTAAGATTTTTAGAATAACAGAAGACTACTATTTTAAACAGAGAAGATGAGAATAAAAAATTGAGCGCTGAGTACTATTCATCGTTGGAACAGCACTACCCGGCCTCTCAGTTGGCTGCAAGGGCTAACCGCCTTCTGAGAGGGCGGTAAGGTCTGTGTTTATTATCGTGGTATTCTTATTGTCCAGTCCTTTGAGAGGGCGGTAGGCGTCTATTTCTGTAAAATTTTTCATCCGGGAGCTATTTATTTAATTTTTTAAGTTAGAAAATGTAAAAATAAAATCACCACTATAAATCCGACGATCTTTCCCAGAAATGAATAGTTCGGAGGAGTCATATCATCGAGATGGCCCGCTCGTCAACAAGATATATGCTAGTTGATTGGTGGGCCTATATCGCGTCTGTTTTTATTTTGGTGTATAGAGCACGATAAAAGAAAACTAAAAAAATAAGTTTATAAATTTTGTACATTTCAATATTTATTTATGAAATTATTAATGTTAAACACATTCAATTAATTGTAGAGAAAACAATAGTACTTTTATACATGCACATAGTTTTAACATGTAGGTGAAAGTAATACTAACCTAAAAAAATTGTTTCATATATTTTTAAGTTTTAGATGTTTTTCTTTGCATTTTAGATTTTTTAGCCGATTTATTAATGTAACTAATATTCATTTCGACATTTTTCTAGAATATCCTAAAAAGAAAATTACATATGTATGTATACATATACATATATATCTATACGTACATATACATACCCTTGGCCCACTGCTACAGTTGCTACAGTAGTGGCCTGGGAGCTCACGGATTCCACCACAGTTAGTAGATAGTATTGATATACACAGATACACACAGTTTGTAACGTGGGAATTTTTCTCTATTCATATGGAAACCGCACCGTTTTCCAAGAAAAAAAATACCATGGAATCCATAAGTTTTCAAACAGGGCCTTAACGAGCAGTCCGTGACGGATAGTGTTTACGTGTGTAGCACTGCCTCGTTAACTAATTAAACACAGCCAGTGCGCTATAGTGCTATGCTAGGCGTGCGCGTCTTGCCTCGTGCAAGCGACTCGGCGCACTCGTGACACGCTTGGTTGCGTCGCACCTCGGCGAATCGACCGGCTGGACCTTGGAAGCATGCGTAGGCTAGCACTGCACTGCACTGGCGCTGGTATTTTTCAGTGCCCGGCCAAAAGTCGTGGCGTGATGATAAGAACAAGCAAGTATTCGATGTGTACTCTAGTTAGAAGTGCTAGTTTAGTAAGCCATGTAGATACTCCTACTGAAGCTACCGAACGATATCATCTTTCTTTTCAGGGTGCCAATCAAATAACAATAATTGGACGCATATGATTGGATCTCCAGCTTCATGTGTGATCGTGCCTTTCGGCTTTTGGCCTTTGAGATCTCTTTCCGATTTTGGACATGACCTCTTATCCACCCACTGCCACCCACTTCATTTCTCATAGGAAATGCAGCTTTCAGAATTCAGAGGTGTATTGTGAATTTCGATTAATGAAGGAAGTATGGTACATGTTGGACTTCTAGTTTAAAGGATCAAAATTTAAGATTTTGATGTTCATGTGTCCATGAAAGATTTGATTCAATGGATTTTGTTGATTACGTGATCCGAATTCAGTTGATGACGATGAAAAGACGGGATTGAGCTGATGGCTGTCTCATTAAAAATCCCTTGTCTCCGAACGCTCCCGTTCATTGATTATTGTTGATTGTGCACCCACGTTTTTTCTTTTTGGCAAGGCTTTTCCACGTACAAATCGGTGCCTCGTTTTGATCTACCTTTTTCCCCGTGATTAGAGTACCAGTTTTGAACTGAACGAGATTCCACATGAGATTTTCTCAAGATCATCACATCGGAATTCCAGTATATATCATCGTATCTGAAAGAGATGCAAGCTGTTGCTTAGGCAGCAGAAAGCAACGAGTGGCTTTTTAACCCTGCACGTAAGCAGAGCTTAGCTTGGATTGTGAGGAAACAGAAACTGAGGCATATCCATCTGCTTGAAAAGGCACAAACAAACAATAGTTCCAGCGATCCAAAATGTGGGTCGTCCTGAGGTGCATTGCAGCTGGCAACTTGCAAAGCCAGCTTAGAGCTGAATCAAGCATGTTTCAGCACAAGGTAGCAGGGCTGTTCTTGAAACTTGCACTCGTTGCTTCACTCCATTCTTGATGTCTCCAACTATTTCCAGTCCTGATATAACATTTCTCGATCTAGTTAGCCTTTCTTAGCAACGTGCATTAGTCAGTAGTAAATGAAAATTTAGGAATCGACGATATGCAGTTATGCACGGAATGAAATTAAGTTGTGGAGTACATACCTTGATGGTCCTTTTTGACCCAAGCTGTTCTTGTTCGGCTCAATTTGTCAAACATCGCTTCAACATTATTTTTCTCAGCAATTTAATTTGCTTGACCTTCCTGCTGATCAGAGAGATTCCTAGATATTTCACTAGCTCGAATGGATCATGGAGAAATCCAGGTGCTGTTAGCCTGTTACAATACCCATTCCTCCAAGTCGCTGCATGTGGTGTTCATGTGCCATCCATCTGCTGTATCTACACTGGCAGGCTGCAACGGTAGTACATGCAAGAATTCCTCTGCACCTGCCTGCCTCCAGAATCAGAGTTTCATAACATAAAGATAACAGGCACCATGTTTAACAACTCCTCAAAAAATGTTAACAAGTCAATTGTACTTTTGTTTGCGTTGGGGTCCAGGACTGCACC
Organism: Phragmites australis; assembly: GCF_958298935.1. NCBI lineage: Eukaryota > Viridiplantae > Streptophyta > Magnoliopsida > Poales > Poaceae > Phragmites > Phragmites australis. The sequence goes on from NC_084935.1 coordinate 1,980,459, forward strand.
ACTGGAGCACTTCTGCTGCAAGCAACCGAGCTGGTGCTAAAATATTCTCCCGGATCAACATGCTCAGCTGGTACATGGTGTGGTACTGCCATGATATCAACATCCGTTCAGCTGCAGCTAAGTACTATTAGCAGCTGAGTTCCCAAGCACTGCAGCAATGATCTGTGGTAGGGGCAGCCGGGACCGGTTGTTGAGCTGATGATAAACTAGTGCTGTACAGCTTGGAGCTGAGGAGGACGTGGAGATCAGAAGCAGGAGATGATCCCTCTGACCTTGTGAATACTAACATTGGTTCTCTGTGCTCATCAAATAGGCAATTGGGTAAATGGTAGAGCAGTACCAGTAGCATGCTAGTACTAGAATAGTACATGGAGTTGAATGGGCCCTAGTGAAACCTAATTGAGATAGAGCCGACCTAATGCTGACACCAGTGAGACCTGTACATGATTTGGAATGGATCGGGCTGCAACAGCTGCCTGCAGATAATGCTTTGTAGGAATCAGGATAGTTTAGTGGTTTATTGGGTGGTTCTAGGGGGCAGTTGTTATATTAGTATGCGATGGCTGTTTGGTTTGGTCCCCAGCTTTCGGATAGGTAGGACGACGGTTGAAACCACCGGGCAGCTTTCTCTGTTCCAGTGGGGGCTACTGGTTCTGCTGGTGCCTGGCTGCCGGCGCCTCTAGATTCTTGTTCTCCCTTCTCGCATGTAGGACGTTCTGTAACTGTCCGTCCAAAAGGGCAATAGAAAATGTGCATACAGGAGGAGAACAAGCAAGTGTAGTTGCAGTTGCACTCAACACTCAACAGCGATTTTGTGGACTTTAGCTATTGATAATTCAGTTGAGCTATCGACTATGACACTGGAATTAGCTTTCAGAAATGAGAACCAAATGTGGATTCCAGATTGTTACGGATTTATGCTAGAAGGTAGCAGAACAAGATCCCCTATCAGTGTCTCTCTACCATCATATGCATCATTGCGGGTATCTGCAATTCTGCATATGTATTTCTGCTGTCGTAACAAGCGAGCAGCAGCCAGAAACCAATGCTCCCTCCGTCAGCTACACCAGCAGGAATGATGGTGACGAGAAGAGGAGGCGGCCGGGCTGCAGATAGGAGAATGGTAGGGCCATGGGCTGGCTAACGGAACCCTCATCGGGCAGGGGAATTTGCAGGCATTAATCTAACACAAGTGTGCTAGAGTATATTGAGTATGGCAAGTTGGGGTAGCATCCAACTGGCAGGGCACATGCAGAGAGAGAGAGAGAGAGAGAGCAAAACAGGGGTATCAGTATGACAGTATCAAAATCACTGGGTACTGGGTACGCGTTGCTTATGCAGAGAGAGAAGTACACCCTCCGGTCGTAAAAACACTTTGTTTTGGATAAGACAGGTTCTTTACTGTATAGTTTTCACCACTATTTTTTATTAAAATATATTTATAAAATCTATTAAATTTATGATATTATGAAAGCACTTTTTAAGATAAATTTGCACATACGATTTTAAGGTTTTCAAACTAAATATTTTAAAAACTATTGTTAATCAAAGTTTTAAAAGTTTGATAAAAAAATTCCCAAATAACATGTATTTATGACCGGATGGAGTAGTACTACTTCCTCCGTTCAGAAATAGTCTGTGCATTTCTTTTAGGTTCGGTCTTCAAAGTTAAATTTTAATTAAGATTTTCTCATAAAATATATCACTTATAGCTACAAAACATATACAGTGTGAAATAATTTTAAATTGTGAACCTAGTATATAATTTTATACACTAGATATTCTTATATTTTGATTAAATTTAATCAAAATACACAAAGTTTGACTTTTCTAAAAAAGAAATACACTAACTATTTCTGAACGGAGGGAGTAGCGAGTAATGTCTTGAAACAGTGTATGATATTTTTTGGGGTTCGAGTAGCCTGAAACTAGTGTTGCCAGAAAAGGCAAAGCTACGCAGCTCGTTATACGCTGATGCGGTTATTTTCACAAATCCGGATCGAGATGAGATTAAAGCAATCAATGAAGTCCTCTAGCTTTTGGAAAATGCTCGGGATTACTCACGAATTTGGCAAAGACAAAAATATTCTTTATTAGGTGCCAAGGGATTAACCTTCCTGAAATGGTTGCTGAATTCCTAGAGGAAATTAGATCTTTCCCATGCAAGTACTTCAACCTTTGTTGGATAAGTTAGGAGTAAGGTTACCTAGATGGAAAGACCGGCTATTCTCCCTAGCTGACAGGGAAACTTTGGTCAAAACGGTGCTCTCCTCATAGCCAATGTACCACCTTGCCGTCTTCCCTCTGCAAAAATGGCTCGCTAAGAGAATTGATCGAATCAAATGGGCTTTTCTATGGAAAGGGGAGGCGCCAGAAAAAGTTAGTGGAGCTCACTCACTAGTTAACTAGTTAACTGGAGCAGCACAGCTAGGCCAAAAGACATTGGTGGCCTTGGGATCTTGGACACTGAATGGTTCACAAGAGAATTACGAATTTGATGATTGTGGTACCAATGGATAGACAATAATAGACCTTAGGCTAGGATGCCGGTGTCGTGTGATGCAATTGACAGAGATCTCTTCATGGTCTCAACCGAGGTCAGAATCAGCGACACTAAAAAGGCCAGCTTCTAGAATGACAGCTGGCTAAATGGAATGGCACCAAGAGTAATCGCACTGGACCTATACAGATTAGCCAGACGAAAGTTCAGAGTGGTGCAGAAAGAGCTGCAAAATGATAACTGGATTCGTAATCTAAGAGCTCTTACAACCTAGGAGGAACTCTCCCAATTCGTTGAACTCTGGAATGCCCTGCAGTGGGCTCATCTTCACCCAACAGTTGAAGATTACATCATATGGAAATGGACATCGGATGACATGTACAACACAAAGAGCGCTTACAATATTCAGTACAGGAGGACGGTGAAACTTTACAACATGATATCGATCTGGACAGTTAAGACTGAGCCCAAGTGCAAAATGTTTGCATGGTTGCATATTCAGGGAAAAATATTAACTGTTGAAAACTTGGTAAAAAAAGGCTGGCCTCATGATCAGTGCTGCAAGTTGTGCACCACGGTGGATGAAAATACAAAACACTTAGCCAAGGACTGCATCTTCACACAGCAAGTATGTCTTTACGTTGCGCAATGGTACAGGTGGACTAATGTGCCACCTCTATCGGACTACCCCAATTTACAACAATGGTGGCACCAAGCAAGACGAACGATCAGCAAAGAGAACCGAAGAGATTTCAATGGTGGAGTGATTTACATCTGGTGGAATGTATAGAAAGAGAGAAATAGATGGATTTTTCAAGCCCAGAGTCTAGACCTAGAGTCGGTTACGAGTATGACAAAGAAAGACTTTGATCAACGGCACCTCACATGGAGCCAATGCAACACAGGGGTACACAAGTAGTTACTTTCTTTTGTAATGTTAGTGGGTTCTAAGTTAACTATCTAGTCTGTATTCTTGGAGTGTGAGGACTTTCGCCCCTCCTGTGTGTTTTGTTGAGAACTCTCGCCGGCTGTCCCGATCGAAGACCTAACTTGTTTTCTTTCTCTCATACTTTTAATACAGCACGGCAATTCTCTTGCCGACAGTTAAAAAAATATTTTTGGGGGTGTTTGGGCCTGTGGGTAGTTCGTGGAGCAGGGAGAAAGCAACGAGCGCGCACGCCGAGGAAGGGTGGCATGTGAGGCGGCCGTGGACGAAGGGCACAGCGCCAAGGCGGTGGTGGTGGTCTGAGCGGGAGAAGAGAATTTGCCTTGAGGCGTCAGAGCACGGAAGTTGACCGGAGCAAATTCGAATTGCATAATCAATTGGGAGCACGTAATCTAACGGTATTGTGACGCTTGAAGTCAAATGGCTGGGATCTGGATGAGAACCGGATGTGCGTGGTACAGCACACTCGGAAAGATTTCGCGAGTATCGTAGAACCAGTTTCATTTCTCGTCACTGTCAATCTTTGATATTTGATGTGCGCTAGCTCTCAGCAAAAAGAACCTGTTGTCTTCAATCCGATTCTAGAATGAACCTGTAAGCTGATAACCAGCTTTGTTAATCATCAAGTTGTGCAAGGTTTCGTAAACTACAAAACTCAAAATCTTCATGATTTAGTTTATTTGGACAGAAACTCATTCACATAGTAATACTCCGTTAGGAAAGTGCTATGTAGTTTTTTAAAGCAATGAATGAGTGGCCCTCCCTAAAATCAGCGAATGGCCCTCAAATTACTATCGACAAGCAGTACAAACCTGAAGATTCCAGAAATTTATTGATTTCTGTTCATTCCAGTACAAAAAATATGCCATGGTCCCTCGTATTAATCTAGTGTTCCTCGAATGTCCAAAGTGAAGAATTCTAACTGAAAAGGAAAAGGATGATCGACCAGCTATAACACAGACTAAGTGGCCTCTTACAATTAATATTCAAAACCAACAACCCAGCAGCTGATCATCTTACAAAGAAATGTAAAAAAAAAAACTATTATCAAAAAGTATAATAGCACCTAAGTAACAGACCACTTTCACCAACAAGCTTAGGCAGAATCGGGAGACGAGAACAGAGAAGCAGAATGACACCGCTGTGCTGGCGAACCCACTGAATTGCTAACACAAACATTTCTGGCAAGAAGCAGAAACGGTGTATACAGAACTGGCAGCAGGAGAAGGCTGCATAGGTTTACATTCTGAAGTTCTGCCTCGTCTTGATCATACGCTTCAAAGCTGCAAGCCAAAAGTCGCACTCATCCCAGTCACTTGTTGTCAAAAGTACCTGACACCATTGAACAGTTGTCGATAATTAGAATCAGACGCTACAAAAACTGACATCCGGCAGTTTCCAACATAACATGGAATAAAGACTCTACAGAACCTAATAAGACGAAAGAGTAAAATCTACCTGCAGGTGCATCGCAGTGGCAAAATCATTACTATCAAGCGCACCGCACAGCTGAATGAGTTTCGATGAAACATTTGGAGATATATCGCCGGTATTTAGTTTTGCAAACAATGCGCCTATTTTCCTTGAATTGTCTTCTATTTCACGCTTTTTGGCCTGAGTAGCTTGTGATCCTCCCAGAGCTTTGAATGTCTCATCAAATAGTCTGGTCAGTGTTGCAATAACAGATCTCAGCTCAGCTGCAAAAGATAACCAGAGAAGTCAGGACAAACGAAAGTCAATACCAAGTTACCAACACAGCAGAACATAAAAGAGTTGCTGCTTCCTAGAACCAGAAGTTAGATATTTGGTATAATTCAAACGTACAACATTTCAGTCACAAGAAGAGTCAGGCAAAATTGTTCCTTAAAACAAGAATAGCAAAAGTAAAGCTTGCTAAGCATGAAGACCATGTTGATGAGTCTTGTCAGTATCACTTTAGCCGGCAAGTAAAACAAGAAATCCAATAGTCTGACAACAAATAGATACAAGCCTTGTAACTGCATTCCACATACCTGACACCTTCGACGTATCAGCTGTCTGCACAGTTGGGGGAGGTGCAGGAGGAGCTGTCTGTGCCTTTGCATGTGCCTGTGTGGGACTTGATGGCTGTACAGGACTCAAACCTGGCCTCTGAACAAAGCCTTGATTGCTTGATGGCAAAAGCCTGGATGTTGAGTTAGTTGCAGCAGAATGGGGAAACATCTGGTTAGAGACCATTCCTGGTACAGGGGCGCTAGCACCAAGAGAAGGGACCGGTGGAGCAGTCTGGTATTGAGCTGGTGATCTAGGCTGATGGTATGTGGTTGGAGGTCCGCTTTGATATGAAGCGGATGGTCCATAAGAATATGGTGGGTTTGCAGAACCCTGTTTAGACCAGAGAGATCAGTTTGTAACTGACATGACACAGACACCAGGTTAACTTTAAGTCGCCAGTTTACCTACCGTGTAAAGCTGGGAACCCAAGGTATTAGGTTGCTGATATTGTTCCGGGTTTTTGAGACCTGGTAGATTTGTAGGAGTAAATGTCTTTACTGTTTGCTGTGGCGCTGATACGGGAGCAGAACCTTGCTGTTGCTGCAAAAATTGACAAAACAAACAATGAGTATGGTAATTTTGCATAAATTGAAATGGGAAAAGGCAAAGCACTCATTAACTTAACATGAGGTGAAATTAAGCTGGTCAAAAGTAACAGATACTTGAGTAAGAAAAACTACAAATACAGGGCTACATGTCCAGATATCACACATCATATCCAACAATATATTTAGATCTTTCATTCAAGCACAGCAAGGAAAAATAAAAATGGAAAGTGAAAATTTGCTATTTCACTGTCTCACTGATATGTGTGACAAGGACGTGTCAGTGAGACAGGAGGCAAGTTCTCAGATTCCCATGTAAAATAGACTAAATACTCTCTGCTACGTCCTGGGCACTCGCACTACATACTCATCACTGGGGCGCTTCTCCAAAGCATAATTGGCCTAGGGTAATTCTCATACATGATACTTAAACCAAAAAAGAGAGGGTTTTCTGAATTATAAATACCTGGGAGCTTGCGGGTGCGCTTGGTGGAACAAACATCTGAGCTGGTTGTTGAGGTTGATATGTGTTGTTGTATCCAAGGGCTGCATTAGGTTGTTGCTGGTAAACATCCGAATATGTATTACTTGGCACATTATATGGCTGAGGTACCTGCTGTTCGCAGTAGTCAGAAGTCAGAACATTATTTTACAAAATCAATATCTCCAGCAAAAATATTACTACTTCATTCCTACAAACATTAAACTGGTATATCATATGGGAAATTTTGAGGTAGGAAACAATGTACAAGAGGGAACCTGGTAAAGATTCTGAGAATGATCTGGCGTGATATAACTCGATTGATTCATGACGTAGGGGGAATTGGTGCCAGTGCTATCAGAAACAGAACTCCTAGCAGCATCATTCTCTGGAAAGCATACCTCTAATCAATAATATGATTAAAATCTCATGTCTAATTATCAATATACTAGCACAACAGCATGAAGAAAAAATAATTTTACTCTTCATACAAAAAGGTGAAACAAAAGACAGTATCTTGTTGTAAGTTCAAATGTGAATATTCAAAGCTCATATGCATAGAGGATGATTCAACCAAAGTTGACGCGCCAACTTTAAACCAAGGAATAGTTCCCTTATTTGCGAAGGCATGTAAGCAGAAGTGAAAAGTTTAGCAAAGCCATAAAAGAAAAAAGGAAAAAATGTAATGTTGATATACAAGTTTAAATTTATAAGTTCTGCCTACAGGCTTAAAAAAGTTATAGCACGGAAGGCTAGCCAAAAGCTGAATGAACTAATGAGCCACTTGATTAATAGCAACTAGAAACACCAAAGACAACAGAATGAAATGCTTAAGATTTATGTTACAGTGTTAAGCGGGTAAGTGGTGCAAGGTGTGAGATGGCCAATGCTTTTCAATACGCTTGGAGAGAATGCATAACAGCACTGATGAACCATGCTTGTCAGCTCAACAATAGGTGGTCACATCATAACGACAAAATATAAACCAGGAAAAAAAGTGCATAGAAAACTTTAAACCAATAGGAGACAGCACAGAAAACCAAAATCAAGTGATACTATAAGTTTGTGTCAACCTTCTGTAGAAAATGCAATTCGATCTCTCAAAATTGCCAGCTCATGTGAATGTTCATCCGATCCCAACAGTTTTAAATACTCCATTGCAGTTTTAAGAAGACCTTGACTGGCCAGCAGTTCGGCATAGTTCTCAAGAAGCTTAGATAGCGACGCACTAAATCTCTTGTGGCCTGTAGCAAGGGCGAGAGTAATGGTCTTTTCCATCAAATCCTGCATTTGCACACTAATCGATTAGGAACTGTTTGGGAGCATGCCACAGAACAATGAACTTCTATTATCCAATTATACCTGGAGAAGATCAACATAAGTCTTCCCGCCATCTTCAGACTTCAAGTTGCGAGACCATATTTCCGCAGCTTTGTCTATATTTCCAGCACAAATGTAACAGAGAGTTGCGGCAAGTGTATCTCCGACACTCACAAGTCTAGACGCAAGCGTGTTGCATAAAACATTCCATTCCTCTTTCCGCGCAAACTGTTGCAAGTTTACAGTTACGTTAGCTTTCAAATACAAGCCCATACCGGCTATACCATAGATATGGAATATGAAAAGTCATCGACCCAGCTAACCCACTGTTTCACTGGGCCAACAACCAGTCCGCTGGTTGGACAATCAGTTCTCTAGACAACAATACTTTATTGAAGTGCAGGTACATAACCCAAAGTTGGTCCTCTGTGAGCCCTACAGCATGGGTTCAAGTTCAAACCCCCACTTCCCACACAAAAAAAAAAAGCAGTGGTCAATCCTCAGGTGTGCAATACTGGTTCACCTGCAACCGCCTTAACCCTGCTGTTCCGGTTTGAGGTCATCGCATCAGATGGGGACCCAACTAATGAACCAGGTCAGACCTTAGCAATAACTTCCTAATACCAACTATTTTTCTATCAAACTGCCAGTCCGGTCAAATGTTAATAACTAGGACTATACACTAGTACCAACATGGTGATAAAATACATCAGACTAGCTAGCCTCCAAATCAGTTCAGTCTTGCCTCTTTAGGCCCATCTATGAAAGCTTGAAAGTTGAAACCACCATAGGAGTAATTCTTCTAGACGAGAAGATGTCACTAAAGAAAACGCGAACTGATTGAACAAGAGAAATGAGTTGCAACTTGCAATACATAATGTCACAAAGACACTTACCGTGCACAGTAGCGCAAGTGTTTCTTTCCATGAACTTAGAGGCCAAGTACTCACAAAACTCATTAAATCATTGCCCACCATAGCAGAAACAACCTGAGTTTGAAACAATATAACAATAAATAACAGCAATTATCAAAAGTATAACTACAATAAAATTCAGATATTCAATACAAAGGATAAAATGAAACCTTTAAGTAGGGCGAGATACTGTTCTTAAGATAATGATTTCTTGTGCTTTCCCATAGAGCAGAACCACCAGCATGGGCAATAACCAAAGCATCAGCCATACGATTTGCAGCAAGGCACTGGTTAACTGCCCCTTTGTAGTCTCCAACTACCAATGCATGTTGAATGCTTTTATCAATTGATGGATCAGACGGCACAACATCTCCAGGCATTTCCTGCTCTATCTGTTGACCATTTGTAGAAATTGATTCTTCGGTCAAGCTAGCCTCTGAAGGTTGAGGATTGTTAAAAAAATCGTCCCCGTTATCAACAAGAAATTGAGCATCCGTATTATCCGTTGTTGTGCCATGATCAAGATTAAGTGTATCTGCCAAACTTTGGCTCAGTTCATCAGTTGAATCCACAGTTGGTGCTTGAGGCGGTTCGAAGCCAAGATGAGCAAGCAATTTTGTCCTTGCATCATCCCCATCCTCAAACATAACCCTTAAGAAGCCCCATGTTTCTCTCTCCACGTCAGATCTGCTCAAACATGCATAGCGTTGAGTTAGTTGTCATGCAAAGACTAGGAAGTGTTCTACTAAAGCGGAAGTACATACAGAGATTCTTGTGATTTTTTTTCGCACAGAGCACGCAGCGAACTTTTGTCACCATTCTGTATAGCAGCTTCAAATTCAGTTGACCGGCTCACCAGACTTTGCTCAATCACCAAATTGTGTACATGCACCTATAAAAAATAATTTAACACACAGGAACTTGAAGAGGAGCACGAAACAGGGCAGTGGCCAAGAAAACTTACCTCAGAAGTAGACACTTGTGCACCTTGGGTGGGTGCTGCCGGATGGAAAGAAACAAGTTTACCACCAAAGCCAAAAGATGCACCAGCGGGGCATTTCAACCATTTTGGAGCTGGAGCTCTTGGACGTGCTGAATATAATTTTATTGATTATCAGATGAATCATATCACAGAAAAAGGTATGAACACTAGTATAATTAGTGACAAATAACAACTGCTAAGGTTGTTCGATTGGTACTCTGTAGACTGAAGAAATAGATGCTTTTCATTCGGTGTTTACTGTTTATAGATCTAAAAGTCCAAATGAGTATATATGCTTCAATGCACCTCAACAATTTTACTCAAATCAAAGTATGAACAGATCAACTAACCCAATTTGTGATCCAGCAAAGGTAAAATAAGCACTATAACAGTTAACACAGCATAATGAGGGGAAATAAACCCGCCAATAATCAACAGACAACAAGTCCAAACATAGAAAAGGGCATTAATACATGGCATTCAGCCTTGTCATGAAATGATGGATAAACATCAATATCGTTTAAGTTTACGTTTAGGTGATGTAAGAGAATATTTGATTATCTCAGAAACTTAAGCAAGAGGTGGTATGCTAATTTACCTGGGGCACCAACAGCATCAACAGCCGCATAAAGGCCAGAGAACTGTAAAAGATAAATAAATTTAGGGGACTAATTAACTTTGTATACCAAACAGCAAACATGAAAGTGCGGTCAGACCCACAAATACTATTGAGTGGTGAAGGTTGAATTCAGTCTGATAACAGTAGAGTGGATAAAACAAACCTGGTGCAACCGACCAACAGGTGAACTCTAATGCATTTTAATTAAATTTATATTCATGTTGCTAAAAAGGGCTTAGTTTCTTGCAGTATATTAACTAGTGGAGTAACACATAATTGTTTACATAGCTATAAGATAATGCATTTTATAGGGAGTACAATGGACCAAGTACAAATTCAACTCCACCGAATAAATAAATAAGAAAAACTGGTTTTCAATAAATATATACGCTTATCAAAAAAGATATGATTAATCGGGGTCAATCAGTTGTCATTGTTCTGGCACAACTTTTAGTGATGAGTCCCATTGAACGGAGAATCTTAAAGTGGAGCTTAGAGGCTTGAGGACCCATTTAGCCTATCATAGCCGCACCTTATAGTCTCAGACCCTCCCAAGTTGTGGCCTAGTCCTTTCCCTTTTTTCTTTTGTTTCTTTCTTCTTTTTTTGGTTAAGCTTTAGCCTACCACACCCCCCTCATCAGGTTACTCCGCATTTCTAAATAGCTTGCCAACTGTTTCTCCAGTCATCCATCAACTTTCCCAGCTGCTCTCACCAAACTGCGAGATCACGTCCAAGGCAGTCTCTGCCACTATGCCCACCCCACACCTTCCACGAACACACACACTCACCCATTCTTTGACTGCTCCGCTGGGGCGTGAGCAGCTTAATTTATGAGCAATTCACAACCTCATCGATTCCTGACTTCTTTCTCAAGTGCTCACTGTTACCATAGGGCTGCCCTTCCACCTTGCTGGATAGCGCCCCACGATAGGGTGTAGTTCCAGTCTGATAACCGATGTGAGTGGTGAACTTGATTGCCCTAATCGCATATTATCCGGGTCACAAACCCACCCCAAACGAAAGCACTGTCATTATCAGCTGTCGCAAAGGACACATCAAAGTGTTCCTGCTCTTTCACACTTTCTAATAAGATAATCATAGCCTCAAACTCTTCGGCTATAAGCTCGTGATTGAGAAATTTCCACCAAACAGATCTATAAGCCAGCCTTCTGTGCTCATAAGCCATAAGCCCAAAAGACCGGCATGTTCAGCAAACCTAAGGTTGGTCAAAGATGGTCAGAGAAAGGAAGGGCTTATGCTGGATTTTACCATGGCAACTTGTTAGGCTAATCAAGCAAGGTACTTTGTGAGGTATACATGACCTAGGCACAATAGGTTGGGTTATAGAATAACTCTAACTAGGACAAACAAACAATACAAAAATGTCACCCTAGTTTGATGATACCAATGACTTACATAGCACTATCAACCTATGACCAATTCTTGTTCAATGCAGTATATTAGGAAATCCTACACCAGGTCTTGAAAATTGGATGACAGTTTGGAGTTTAAGTTGATAATAAATTCAAACTCACATAACAATTTAACGACTGATATCCAACATCTATTCCAAAGTGGTAAAGTATAACCCTCATTACCTCTAGGTTGTATATGCCAATTTTCCCATCAAAGGAGGATGCTGCTATGACACCTGGAATTTTCCGGTACCAGTGAAGGTCGAAGTTCCAATTAGCACTTGTTGGTAGCTCACTAATAATCTGTAATAAATAACACGATTAAAAGGGCACAGTAAGAAAACAACAAGTACAGCATATTAGAACATAATATATCTCTGTACTTTGCTTTCAGATGTTTAAGTTGTAATATACCTCTCCACTAACAGTATCCCAGCATATTGTTCTATTGTCTTTGGCACATGTAAGCAAGAACGAACTATCATAAGGGCACCAGGACATAGCAATTACACCTGGTCAACAGAAAAAATCACTGATAAAATAAGAAGAAAGTATGTGCAATTTGTGTACATCAGCAAGCACTAGATAAAAAAAATATCCAAGAACAGCGAGAGAAATGAAACCTTTTGAATGGCCAACAAATTCTCTTACTGGTGAAATGGTCTTCCTCACATCCCAAACCTGTGAAAGAATATATGAACAATGATATTGATATAAATGAAGACAACACTCAACATAATAAGTTCGTGATGTAAACTTGTAGGAACACCACTGTATTGCCACTCTTTTCTTCAAAAATAACTAATTGACATCCTTAAGAGAGTCCAAAAAAATAAAGGAACAAATTTGTTTATTAAATTATAGGTGCTATGCGCTTCACATGGAGAAGTCAAAAAAATGAAGGAACAAATTTGTTTATTTAATTATAGATGGTATGCGCTTCACATGGAAAAGGTAAGTAAAGTAGATTTTTCTTTGGGGGTGTGGAGGATGGGGAACTGAGAAAAGGTAATTACTCTCAGTGAGGGTGAGTTGTCATCATCTGATGCAACAATCAGCTGGGTGGACATGTCTGGGTTCCATTGGAGAACAGAGCATTTCCTTCTATTTGAATCTGAAAAGCTGTTCAACAGTTTAAAATTTTAATCCAAAACATAGATTGTACCAGAGACCATGAAAGTGCACAAGTAAGTCTGGCAGCTACCATAATTACCTAGTCAGTGGTTTCTGGTTCCTTAAATCCCAAACAACTGCAGGGCAAGCAAAATAGTCAGATATAACATTTAAAAGTCCAAGTGATGGTAATTGATAGGCAAACTGTTGCAGAACCAACCAAAGTTTCCTTTACCTGTCATTCCATTACTAGAAGTGGTTGCTAGTATATGTTGAAACTTGGGATTCCAGGATAAACAAGAGATTTCAGCTTGGGCACTGGACCCAACACTCTGTTGAAATTACAGGAATCATTAAACACTCATAAAGGTTAAGCAACATAATGTAGCCAAAAATTTGGTGAGATAACTGAAACATCCGATTAGCATCTACATGATAGATCCTGGTTTACAACTCTGCCACATGCAACTAAACCTCAAATTTAGTTGCAATATTAATAGCACTCCCCATCGAGCATGTGAAATAACATGCATGCTGGTGGAAAGAGGGTGGGAGATGTCTACCTGTGTGCAGCAAGCAAACATTAAGGAACTACAGAAAGATCTGTTTGGCCTTTAACAAACAACTAGTGTAACACAGGCGCAAACATCAAGGCCATAAAAGCTACGATTAGAATCACATAATCGTATCTAATCAGTCTAAAACAGCCCCCAGTTTCATCCCTGCATCAAATAGTGTTGCCAGTTCTGCTCATACTGAACGTAAAATTAAAAATGAGAATGCGACTTCATTTAACTCAAAATATGGCCGTCTGAAGTGGCTTAATTATGCTAGGACAGTGGTAAGCAGACAACACGGCATCATGTTTTCACGAAACGAAAAGCACCCCTGAATCAATACGAGCAGAGAATATCAGAAAACAGGCATCCCACAAGTTACCAATCAGGTCACAAATCCCTAATCCTCTTCTATGATAACAAGCTCTGTGCGAAACTACGGGTACCTTGAGTGGCGGGTAGACGATTGGCTCACAAGGGTTCTTGAGATCCCAGATGCAAAGCTCCCCCTGTTCAGCCCCTGAAGCGAGCCGATTCGGCGTGAGCTCACTAAACTCCAATCCACAAACCTACAAACACAACACAAACGCAATCAGCACACGACGCCAACCCCATCAGAACGCCAGGCACGCAAACCTAACAAGCCAGCCCCGCGCCACTCACCGGCCCGGTGTGCTTCTCCAGCCGCGCGACCATGGCGTCCTCCGCTTTCCCCTCGGAGCTGAAACAGCGACAATTCAATCAGAACAGGAGCAGATCTCGAGTGTGAGAAGGGCGCTGGAGGCGGATCCAGACTTGATCATGCTCAGCGGGTTCCACACGGCGACGGAGCCGTCGCTGAGGCCGCCAGCGAGGAGGCCGAGCGAGAAGGAGTCCCCCTCCACGGCGCCCGGCCGTGACCAAGCGAGGCGGTTGAAGCGGTCGGGGGAGGGCGCGGAGGCGAGGAGCGGAAGGTCGGGGCCGTCGGACTGGAAGTCGAGGCGGAAGATCTCGATGTTGGCGGACGCGGAGAAGCTCATGTCGACGGCGCCGCTCATGGTACCGGCGGCGAGGTACGGCGCGTCCGGCGCCAGCGCCGTCAGCGCCGCCCGCTGCGCGCTCTTGATGCACGCCATCGCCGGCGAGACCGCGCAGATCTGGGCGCCCGCGCGCGCTATAGCTTCGCCCAGGGCAGGAGCGTTACACGAAGGATTTGCGGGCGCGATCTGGAGGTCGGGGGAGAGAGAGAGGATGGGGACTTGGGTCGAATCGGTGCGGATCTGATCGGGTTAAAGGGGGGGTTTGCCTTGCCCTGCTGCTTGCTGGCACGCGTGATTTGGAAGGCTTCGGCCGCGCCATTCCAGTGATCACGGCTGTTGGTTTGATCGAGTGGGCCATTGTGTGCCGTTGGATTTGAAGATGTATGAACGCCTACGCGTAACCTGAAACTTTTAAAATCATCAGGTTTTTCCGGTTTCAAGTTGTCTTACAATCCCCGTAGAAGTAGTTGAGTTTAGAGTTTTTTCCTGATAATATATCTATAAGAATAATCAAGTTATCTTTACGATCTAGGAATCGAATAAGAGACGATGTATATATGATATATATCGGTTTGGACTTTTGATTAGAGTAATATGTCCTGTGTGATTGATGATATATCTGCATTCACTCAAGTACAGGTAATATGTCTAGATCTATTGCACAGAGTACATGAGAGTTACGTCGAGTTGCAGATGAGTTGTGTTTCTTTGAAAAAAGAGTCTTCCTCACTTCGAGGTTTAGATCCTCACCTTATATAAGGGTCTTGTACCATCTCCTATCTCATCGTAGTTGATAGTGAGTTATTTTTCTTATCCATCAAGAAAGATCAGATAAATTTGACTAGGATACTAATTGTTTTCGAGTTAGATAATCAATTAAGATCTTTTTAATATGTATCTTCTGGATCTCTAAAGTTATCAGTACCATGAATTTAATTTTATAATATCCGAAATTATTAGACGTGTATACGCATATGGCACTACAGCAGCAGATGCCACTATCACAAGTGCATGCCTCCACCTTCCCGGCTCTTCTATCGGTTTTTTGTTAAATGCAATCTTCTTTAGAATATGAGTCCAAACCTGAAATAGTCAGATTTTGTCACCCGAGAGGCCACAAGAGATGAAACTAGCGTAAATTTCACTATAAAGATCAATAATTCTCCTGACGATTCTCGGAAAGACTATAAAGATCAAGGCTTAAGGAATTTGTTCGCAAAAAGAAAAAGAGTTAAGGAATTCGAGCACTTGTTTAAGAGAGAGCAAGCATTCCAGTACTCAAAACAAAAGGAAAAAACACGTAGCTACAATTTCGAGACCCAATAGAACGATCGAGCCCATGTGAACATTCCAGGCCTATACGAAGGACGAGTTCTACCCAGACCCGGGAGGCCGGGACCAAATTTGCAGGCCTTCCTGCTTCCGAGCCCAGTCCATTATTCAGTCACAAGTCTCTATTACGAGTCTGTTTATCATAGCTCTAGCTACAATAATGTTTGAAGCTATTTATCTCTAACTCTAAAAATTATTAGAGCCATAGCTTTAGGTATATTGAGAATATTTGGTTTAGATATTTTATTCTTACTTTGGATTGGAAATAGATATTTAATTATTTTATTTTATTATGTAAATTCTAAATTCTACATGTATCTCAGAGTTTAAGCCCTGAAAAAAAATCTATATAAAATATTTTCCACATCAACTCTTCCTCTACTTTTATCATATCTAATAAAAATAATAAAATCTAAATAATTTATTTATTTCTGTCATTCATACTCGTCCTCCAAACTTCACACCTCGTGGCTATGGACATAGGATCAGTTTTACTAATAAAAATAAATTAAAAAATTATAAATAAAATTAGCAAATAATCTTTTTTTATCCTATCTGAAATCAAACAATAATATTGCTCCTGACGTATTCGTTCAGTGACACTCCCATAATGTATCCACATCTTCATACCTTTAGTTTGTGTTTAATATTACTATGTATAATATTTATATTTTTGTTGCCACGCACAAGGTAGCAAATGGTTGGTCTCTCGAGTTGCACAGATGGGCTCGCTCATGGCAATGGCACGTCGCGTAGACTCCAGTTGCGTTTGCACCGTGGCACATACTTGCATGGAGGCGCTCACATGTAGTGCTAGGATTTGGGCCGTGTCGTCTCCAGCACGATCTAGTTCTATCGTGTCTCATGCCACGTTATATCATGTTTACTAAGTCATGATTGGCCATCATGCCATGTCAGTTCAGGCACGATCTTGCTCCATATTATCTGATAATACTTACATATTTATTTATTATTATCTCGCACTTGTGTCTCGTATGCTCATATATGTTTCATATCGACTGATAATGTTTACATATTTATCTTTTATCATCTCACACTTGTGTATCTCATATTTACACATCTCTCTTAGTATCTCACGTTTTATATCAAATAGATTAAAAGATAAACACAGAAAAATAATTATACAAATTATATTGTACTTTTTTTATTGTATCGACACGTACAACCTAAGCCACCATGCCGTGCCAGGACGCCACCATGCCAAGCTCTAGATACGGTACAACCTTAATGTTCGTACCATACTAATCTGACACAAAATATTTTATATCATATGTACTTTGGGCCGTACTAAGTAGGCCGCCCAAAAATAACATGGCCCAAGTGACAGCTTACTCACATGCATGCTCGGACTCGGGAGACATCACCGAGTGCCAGAGCAGCAGTCAGCAGATTGTGTCAGTGCACCATCCCGCCGGCCGACCTGACAGGGCGCTCTCGGGTCCCCAGACTGCCGTGGCGATCCCCTCGGTTGCCACATCGGTCCTGACCGCCCATGCATGCAAACTGCACAGAAACGTGGCAGGCCGGCGCGACGGCACGACGCGTACCCTGCCTTGCGTGCGTCCGCTTTAAAACCCGCGCGCCTTCCCGGCTCGAGAGCGCGCAGAAAAGAGCCAAAAACATGGGAGAAGAGTGCAAGGACGCGACGGCCCAGCAGCTGCGGCAGGTTGAAGCAGCCGGCGACGGCGGCCATCGTGCGGAGGATGTCGTCCACCCGGCGGACTCGGCGAAGCTGTACGAGGACGTGCCGCTGATGGCGCTCAACCACATCTCCCGCCTCTGCAAGTCCGTCGACGCCTCCGTCCGGTTCTACGTCGAGGCACTCGGCTTCGTCCTCATCCACCGCCCTCCCGCCCTCGACTTCTCCGGCGCATGGTACCATACTGCCACTACTAGCGCGTGTACCGGCAAGTTTGGCAAGAAAACGTCTGTTTTCATCGTGATTCATGTGCATTATTATTCCAGGCTTTTCAACTACGGGGTTGGGATCCATCTCGTGCAGCGCGACGACGCGCGGAAAGCCCCCGACGTCAACCCCGGTGACCTCGACCCCATGGACAACCACATCTCATTCCAGGTCCGTCGTACGTCTCATGCATTTGTCAGAGTCGTGACGTACAGTGCCATACCAAGTTACCAATCACATCTTTGTCTGCAGTGTGAGGACATGAGGGTGATGGAGAGGAGGCTCAAGGAGATGAGGATCAGGTACATGAAGCGGACCATCAACGAGGAGGAAGGCTCGCCCATCGACCAGCTCTTCTTCAAGGACCCAGATGGCTTCATGATCGAGATCTGCAACTGCGAGAACCTCGAGCTCGTCCCCGCCGGCGCGCTCGGCCGCCTCAGGCTGCCGAGAGACCGCCACAACCCGCCGGTCCGCATGGACGGCGCCCGCGACGAGTAGGAGGCAAACGTGTCCGGAGCGTGGACGGACGGATGTGCCATGCCACTCACGCGTGGTGGCGTGGGCGGCCGGGTGCATGCGCACTAGTGAGAAACTGGGCCAAGTTAATAGGAGTAGTAGCTAGAACCTAGTGTAGCGTTCTACTGATTTTGAGCTGCAGTGCTTCTTCTGATCCATGCATGGTTCGCATCAAGAGTTCACAAGCTTGAGTTCGAACTGCAATTCTTGGTTTGTTGTTTGTTCGCTGCGCTCGCCTGAGGAAACTAGGAGACAGTTATGGTATTTTGAATTAAATTTGTATGCTGAGATTGAATGGCTCTAATCAAGGCCCGATTACCTCTAGGCCAATTTGTAAAGCGGAGTGGCCTTATTGTGGGTATGTTTGGCAGAGCTACGGTATATTTAAACCATTTAATCTTATAGTTTACAAATGTAAGATATGATAAGAATCTAGGAGCTGTAGCTTTACAAACCGAGTCTAATATATCTAGCGATTCCGTCCGTTGATGAAGGCCATCTTGTTCTTGTTTGGAAAGAGGCGACCGTCGAATCCACAACGTCTATACGGAAGGGGCTTCGTGAAACTTGGGGACACCGCATCGCATCCCATCTCATCCCATCCAGTGATCCACCCTGTCGACTGGATCCCCAATCCCCCACCAAGCGTCGAAGCTCTAGTTTCGATCTCTGATTGTGAATTGCCGTGCCAACACCGTCGGTTTCCTTCCGTTGAGCGATCACCATGATGACCACGATTACCAAGCCCTACGACCGGGAGTCCGGGAGGCGCACCGGCGCCGTGTGGCCGAATTGCTGAAGGAGCTTGCGGGGACCGAGGGCTACATAAGGGAAGGTGACCCTGGGCACCCGCACCGTCACGGTCCATACTGGCTTTTCGCCGTGGCCTCCCGCCGGAGTGGAGCCGCCGCAGCGTCATGTTTGGGTGGTCGAGGCGCTTCTTAATGCCATCCATCCACGGGCTCGTCGTCGGGGCGCTGGCTCGGCTGCCGAGGAGCGCCGTGCGCGAGCACGGCCGCGGCGTCGTCCTCGCCGGAACCTGCTACGGCTGCCTCGGCAACCCAGCCTCTAACATTGTCGCGAACGCGCTCTAGTACGACGCGGCCTTCCCTCCCCGCGACGAACGCCCGCGGGACATGGTCGGCTCCGCGGCGTTATTCCGGTGCGCGCGCCCCGCTCGCTCGACGGCCTCCTCGCGTTCATGCGCAGCTACTGCCCCGAGGTGTCCACAGACGAGTCGCTACGGTGCCTGGAGGCCAGCAAGGCTGAGCTCGACGCCGCCGTCCGGATGGCCTCCGCTCTCCATCAACTGCACGGAGTCCACACACCGCCACCGCCCCCACCGCAGCTAAGCCGAGGAGCCCGACGCGCAGTCGATCACGTAAAGAATTCCTTCATGGAGCACCAGGCGTACGTAGTCGCCATGATAGCAGAACTGGCACTGCAGAAACACACCACGCAGACCGGTCAAGACTCAAGAGCTTGCCCTTCACTTCATCTGCGGCAAACACCGGTTCGGGAGCGGCCGCTGCATGATCCACCACGCCAACTTCTTGGCGAATTGAAGCAGAAGGCCACGCAGTTCGCCGGCGAAGCTCCGTCGCTCTTCTTCGCTGAGGTAAACGCCCTGACCAGAGGCGCCTCTGACGTGACCCTCTGCTGCCCTGCGCCGCCGTCGCACGGCCCCGGCGGTTGCTCGGCTTGCGAGTTCGGAGGAAAGAGGCTCGTGCACCCTACCGGTGAAGAGTTCTACGGCCGGGTGGGCTTCACCGATGGCGAAGACCCCGCCATGGTGGACCGCTTCAAGAAGCATCCGGACTCCGAGCTAGGTGCGTGGCCCGTTTGACGAGGACTACGTGTTCTTTGACGCTGGACTGCATCCGGAGATGGCAAGCTTTTTGGAGCACCGCTACTCCGCCCTGGACGACGACCATGTCAACTTAAGTTTCATGACGCTTGGACAGTACTTAGTGGATCTGCTTGGATTACAAATTCGTGCAGATTTGAGAGTCGTCAAGGTGTTTTGTACTTGGCGAGTTATAACGTGACCATGTCAACTTAAGGAACATCACTCATATATTTCAATAAATTAAATAAGTATCCATCGATTGCAACAAAAACATAATACGCGGTTACAACGAATGTCGTAGTTTGATTTTTTTAGATCCGAAAAAGATGAAAAGATTATTCGTTAATTTTCTTCTACTTAAAAAGTTTTTAATGAATCTCATGTCCACTTTGAATCCCACGTAATCTCACGCTAGCTCCTAAATCCTGAGATTCGTTTTTCTTCCATTAGCTCCTCCGCCCGCATGCACCTCCGTGACACCACCACGTCAGCCGCAATGATCTCTTCTCTGCACCCTGCTCCCCTCCGCATACCGATCCATGCCCGCGCACACCTCCCCGCCGCCGTCACAGTTCCAGGCCCCTCCCCGCCGTTGCCGCGATTCCGAGGAGCCCCACAACTTGGCTCCCTATCGTCGTAGTTCCAAGGCCCTCCCTTTCGCCATCGTGATTCCAAGGAGCATCACCTGCCCCCGTGCTGATGGCCATGCTTGACGCATGCTCGCTGCGTCCTGTGTGGCACCCATCTCTCGATCTCCTTCTGTCGCACTGGCCGCATACCGAGCTCCATGGCCGCCATCATTGTCGTATTCGTCCGCTCCTACCACAGATTGACCTTTACCGCTGCTATTGATTCATCGTTACCAGTTAGCCCCATTCCCATCCCTTCGGTTCACTGTTGCACGCTCATCATCCCCTTTCTTCATTTGTTTCCCCGACGGACAGTGTTGTCGCCGTCGACACCATCTCCGTGGTTGCCACCACCGAGGAAGCCCACCGTCACCTGTCGTGCTATGGTCGTCTCCGCTGGTCACGAAGCACAAGAGCCGAGCCGTTGCACCGTTCTCCGTCGGCGAGCCGCACACAACTGACGCTATCCCCTCTCCTCTGCCATTTTTTGTGTACTGACATCTTAGGTTATTTATGGCCGTTTTTTCATGATTGTAATCATCAACTTCATGTTACATTTAGCTGGCTTCCTTTTATTGTATACGTGTGATCAATTTCGGCTGAACTTTAGCTAGCTGATGGTTAATTTACATGTGCACACACAAGCACACACAACTGCCACCGTCCCCTCTCCTGTGCCATTTTTGTGTACTGGCAGCTCAAGTTATGAGGTCACATATATGGAGTAGTTATTTATGGTCATTTTTTTCATGATTGCAATAATCAACTTCATGTGGCATACAACCGGCTTCCTTTTGTTGTATACATGTGTGACCAATTTTGGTTGAACTTCCGCTAGCTGATGGTTAATTTAAATCTGAACACACAAGTGCGCACAATTTGCACAATCATCACTTCAGAACCAGTTCTAGATTAACATTACAATGGATGCATATGTGTGTAACATGAAAGAAATGCTCGTGTCCAACAGTTAGAAGGTTTGGGTAACAAAGGGTTTAGGAAAAGTATAAATTCGTAATATTGACATTGAAATATGCTGCGAGTATTTAAATATAAGACCAATTGGCATGAAACCAGATTTGTTAGTTTGTTTATAGCATGATCTACCTGTCCATAACGTGTACTCATTTTTTAAGATAAGGTGCTCTACCTGTCCATAATGTGCTCTACCTGTCCATAATGTGTACTCATGAAATGAAATAATTACTTTTATCGCTTCAAAATTTGGACTTTTCATGTGGCCTTATAGCATGCTCTACCTCTCCTTTGTTTGTTTCATCACATAGGTTGGTGGAATTCTGTAAAAATTTAGTGGCACCCTAGATTTAATTATTCCCGGTAGTGTAGAACTTGAAGAACTCTGTAAGCACTCATATTGTTGTTTGATCCCTCCATTATTTTGATTGCCGATTGATCACCTATGATTCCTTCAACTAAATTTGCCTGACAAAAGACCATAGTTTCAGTCATAGTATGCACCTCTTTCCATATTCAGTGCCCTATAATTTGTGGCAGTTATAACTTTACATTTTGCCCTGCATTTCAGTTTTCTCATGTCAAATTGTAACGGTGTGCAGTTCATCTTGTGGAGGAGTGAACAGTATTGTGAAATACAATTCACCGGCAACAAGGTGTGTCTCCTGCCAACCGGTCTTGGTTGAAATCAATTGCTTGTAGAAACCAATGCATTGGATCTGTACCGATATCGATGCCCTCATATCTATTTCCTCATATATGTATATTCTACTTGGTTCTGTTTTTATATGCCACTTGCTACTTATATCAGTCACCGAGAAGAATTTCAAGATTTTCATAGGTCCAGGTTACCCTATGCACGAGGCATAGTTACCGCACACCGTATTTGCTTCTGTAATAGTTACTTCTGTAGTTGCCACTTCTGGAGCTTCAATAGAGAGAGGAAGGCTGGGGATAATCTTGCTGCGACGGCCCTCGAGTCCGCCGCCCTCGCCCTCGGCTCCAACGCCACGAAGAAGGTGATCACGCCGCACACACTCCATCACTATCCAACCATTGCTGCCAACCACTTCGCGGTCCCAGGCCATCTAGTAACTGTCAGCGTCCCGATCACGAGCAGATTGACAAGGAACGTGCCGGCGTGGTCGAAGGCGCCGGCGTGGTCAAGGAGTTCTCCGCCGGCGTGGAGACCCTCGTGACGAAGGGGCCCATGGAAATCTCCCCCTTGAGCATCCCGCTCGCGATATCGAACGCCGGGTCCGCCCTGGTCTCCATCGACGCGGGCATCGGCTTCCTGGGCCCGAACTACTCGATCTCAACCGCCTGCGCCACCTCCAACCACTGTTTCCACAGCGCCGCGGACCAGATCCGCCTGGGCCGAGCGGACGTCATGGTCGCCGGCGGCGCGGAGGCCGCGATCGTGCCCCTAATTCCATCTCAATCCCGCCTTCACTATTTTGCAATGTGCATGATAGAACAAATTGCTTTTTAAATTCCTCCTCAAAAATAGTATACATATTTCTTGTATATGATTCAGCAGCCGTCTTCAATAAAGACAAGTTACTAATACAAAGAATCGGATCTGAATTCCGTGATTTGTAGTCTTCATATAACTCATTTCCACGGAGGCGTGCAACACGTTTATCATATTCTACCAAGAGTTCTGAAATGGAAAGTTTCCTACGGAAAGTTTTCTTGAACATATTATTCATACCTTCACTCCTTTGAGTGGATGTCATGTCTGCACAAAATGAATCATAGCGGTAGACAGTGGCCCATTTCTCATGCAATGCATATAAATTTTTAACCATGAATTCTTTTCAAGGTTGTAAGTAGTCAATAACTCTTGCCACTTCATGTTAAAATGTGCCACTGATCTTTCTTCATATATGCAACTCTTAAAGTCCTTGAGAAAATCATGATTGTTGGAGATTACATGACTGAGATGTTTTGCAGCATTCTGGTATATGTGCCACAGGCAAAGACGGTGGCTTGAGTTTGGTAATACAATCTTAATTGCCTTTGCCATTGCAGCACATTGATCTGTAAAAATTGTTTCAGGTTGCTTCCCAGACATTACTTTCAAAAAGGTACTAAATAGCCAAATGAACGACTCGGCACTTTCATCGAATAACAGTGCAGCTCCAAAAATAATAGTCTGCCTGCGATGATTTGTTCCAAGAATTGGAGCAAATGGCATCTCAGACTTATTTGTTTGAAATGTAGTGTCAACGCACATGACATCCCCAAAACAAGCATAATCTATAATTGCATGACCATCGGCCCAAAAGAAATTAGATATTCGACCATCCTCTTTATCTAATTCCACGGCATAGTAAAAAGAAGGATCTTCAGCTTGTTTATTCTCCAGGTATTCCAATAGGGTTTGTGCATCTTGTGTTTCCAAGTATTTTTTGCGCTCACGACCGATGAAGTTATTGCAATCCATTTTTAAGAAATTCACATTCTCTGCTCTACCGGACCACCGTTGAAAAAAATCATATATTTCAGCTGGCCTAACTCCTGCTTCACGCATCTTGCTAATGATATGTTCATCGGCATTTGACATACGTCGTTGTGATCTAAGCATATGTGCCTTGTTTGGACTGACAAAACTGTGATTATGAGCAAGGAAGACTTTCTGCATCATCCAAATACCATCCCGGGAAATATAGAAATGAACACGAGCATTACAAGATGACCTTGTTGTAGCACGTTCTTTCTTTGGTTGATATATCTGACTAGTGTTCTTCTGACCTTCGTTACTACAAACAAAGTACTTGGAAGATAATGTGCCATCTACACGATGTTTAGTATGGCTCTTCCTAATACTGAACCTGATCTTTCTGGCATATGCATTATAGAACTTGTATGCATCATCCTCTGAATTAAAGGTCAAGCCAACCTTTGGCACAAGTTCATTAGAAACATTTTGATCATTAACCTACACCAAAGGTATATATCAAATCAAGTGTTACCGTGGTTCATAGCAAAGTACTTCATTTTATATAAATCACTTACCTCCAAATTTGCAGGAGCAACTTTTTCAGATTTATCATCATCAGAGTTGAAATCCCCATCACCAACCTCAAAATTGGGACATGAGCTTTCGCCCACATCGCCATGGATAGGCAGCTGTGACATACGAGCACACCTGCCCACGACAGTATAGCAGTTAAACTGGAGAGAAACAAAGCAGTCACCAAAGCAGTACCAATTCATTCATCACAACAGAGCAAGCGTGCAAAGGGAAGGGTCCAACGAAGCGCTCAAGAACAGCAACCAAAATACACCTCACGTTGCATTGATGGGCCTCACAAGTAATTGATTCATTAGGAGTTAACACCAAGCTAATCAAATAACCTGAAGAGCTAGACAAAACTTTTAGACACTCCCACTGACAGCTACATGAGATGCTGCTGCCTCCTGTGGCCGTGAGGATGGGCTGAAGCAGCACGCTCGAAGATGAGATGCTGCTGCCTCCCGCCGCAGCACGCGACTCGATCGACGCGATCGACGAAGCGCTCCCTCCGGCCACGAGCGACGCGAGCGAGGAAATCCTCCCGTCGCCGTGAGCGACGCGATCGACACGATCAAGGAAATCCTCTCGCCGCCGCGCTCGACTCACGCCGTAAGGCTCTAACGGAGAAACGACGTCGTTTAGCAGGATTGAGATGGAATTAGAGGCACATCGCTTTGAGATTATGACTAGCCACATGTCACATAAAGAGCGAAGGTCCCTCAGATTAGTATCAGACCGGGTCTCGTAGAATTCGTTTCCGTGACTGGTGGCATCCTCACCGGCTTACCACCCCATCTTTTTCACCGGGCTAGTATACTCCCTGAGATATCCCTCTAAACCCAAGAAGCATATCAGTGGAAAACTCAAAACCTAACCTCTCCTCGCCGCACAAATAGTACATCACCTGACTCCTCGTCGATTTCAAGCACCTGAAAATTAGGAGGCATGTTATGTAAAAGTTTGTGCCTTTTTAGACTAAATTTATAAATTTGAAAAACTTCACAATCACATTTGCAATTGAATACTGATCATTTGAGTCCTAAACTAAAACACAGATGGATATTAATCTGCATGGGTCGCAGGTTAACTACATAAACGTTCATGCAACCTCGTCGCTTGCTGGGGACCTGGCAGAAGCGAATGCTTTAAAGCAAGTCTTCAAGGACACGTACCGAATTAAAATGAACGCGACCAAGGTACGGTGCTCTCTTTATCAGTCATTTGCACCATGCACGATGATCTAGATATTTTGCTCGAGATTGCAACTTCGCTCGAGATCCATGCATCACCTCTGTGCCCTGCAGTTCATGGCAGGGCATTGCCTTGGCGCGGCAGTCGGTTTGGAGGCCATTGTCACCATCAAAGCCATAACCACCGGATGGGTGCATCCGACTATAAACCAATTTGTAAGTACGCAACTCCTACTAGCACTGCTACTCCTAGCTGAGCTGACTACCGATGAAACAACAATTTTCAAAATTTTACTAGTTGGCAACTGAATGAATTTCTCTATGACTTATTTAATTACATCCCGAATGTCACGTTTGTACCAATCTTACATCTATATTGATTTGAATATCTTTATGTATTGATAGGTTAATTGCTTAGTAAACAAGATATTAAACTAGTTGAACTTAATCTAGAAGCATAAAACTTATCCTTGAGACTGTCACACCAATCAATGAACTTAGTGTAGCGTGTGATGACCGTTAACTCGGTAACCCGTACTGAGAGCCTATTAATTAATTTAGAGTGAATTGTATAAAATTATAAGTATTATACTATTTGTAACATAAATCTATAAGTGTTATGCCTAGTAACGTAGAACTACAAGCATAGTGCATTAATTTCTCACATAACCTGATTTTAATTAGATTCATCAAAAAATGGTCTTATATTTCTAAAAAATTCTATAATTTTTAATACGTGTTTCATAATCCATTTTAATTAGATTCACTCAAAAAACCTATGTATAATTTAAACTAAAATTCTCTAAAAATACTACTTTTATAACCCCTAATAATTGTTAGGGTCTCAAATAAAATCCCAAAAATATAGAAAAATTCACTAATATTCTTCTTATATAATGAAATAATTTATTAAATTATTTCAAGCCCTAGGTTATATGATGAAAAAGTGAGTTTCTTAAGTACTTACAAAGAACTCACTTTTTCATCGTACAACCTAGGTCTATAAATAATTTTAGAAATTAGCTCATCATATAAGAAGAATATTAATGATTTGTTTCATATTTTTAGGATTTTATTTGAGACACTAACAATTGTTAGGAGTTATAAATGTAGCATTTTTTAGAGAATTATAACAATCTTTCTGAGTAAATCTAATTAAAATAAATTGCACATGAATTATGGAACGCGTATAAAAAGTTCAAGGATTTTTGGAGAAATATGAAACTATTTTTTTGGATGAATCTAATTAAGATCAGATTTTGTGTGAAATTAGTGTATTATACTTGCAGTTTTATGTTAGGCACAATACTTGTAGTTTTATATTACAAATGACATAATACTTGTAATTCTATGCAATTCACTCATTAATTTAATACTTGTTGATATGTTTCTAGTGTTGTCCAACCTGATTATGTCGATTGCCATATTTAATATCTGCTTGAATATGACTAGAAGTATCATTGCTTTATATAATCTTGAAATATCCATGTTCATATGTGTGATATTTGTATATGGCTGTCAAGTTTTGTTTATCACATTAAAATTTAAAATCAATTTAATCAGATAGTTACTAAAACGTACTTTGAAACAACACAATTTGCACGGGCAATTTTGCTAGCACGAAATAAATGTAACAATCAAAGCTGAGAGTTGTGCTACATATATATCTGCTCTGTCAACTGCAGAATGCTGACCCGGCAGTTGATCAATTTGACACGGTGCGTAATGTAAAACAGCAGCATAAAGTACACGTTGGTGAGTGGCAATGCGCGCAGAATCCCCCCCCCCCCCCCTGATTTGAGTACATTCCTCCCTCTCTCTCACACACTCTTTTCGTTCGATCTTTCCGTGCAGGCATCTCCAATTCGTTTGGATTTGGTGGACACAATTCAGTGGTAGTGTTCGCACCGTTAAGCATTGCACATTCAGTTAGAAACTAGAAACGCAATTTAATCAGAAAACGGTGAATACCTTCCTGGATGTTTTCTTGGAAGTGAAAGGTGTTACTCCCTCCGTCCAAGAATACAAGGCTTGTTTTATTTTGAAAAAGTGAATCTTTGTATACTTCAATCAACAATTGGTTAAATTATAAGTATGCCAAAATGCTTTCACACTCTATTAGTTTTGTAGCTATAAATGACATTACAAATTATAGCTACTTGTGTTCTTGAGGAATTTTTTTTGGTAGATATGGCTTGCACTCAATCTGAGTGACAGATAATGTTGCATATTGGAAATTAGTTGAACAGAAAAATAGTGCATCCATGAATTGTTGAGAACGGAGCGGCTACATTTCAGTGACGCCTACGTTATCTTCTAAGTTTGCATAAAGATATAGGTTGCATTCTTGAGATTTCATCGGTGGCATAAGAGAATCTTGATATAAGATGCAACAGCATGATGGGCCTTTGCTTAGATATTTGCCTTGTTGTTATCCTTCACAATGTACTTAGCTCATTTCACGTCCAAGTGTATTCCTTTAACACATTTGCAACTTGCAATGGTCGCCTTTGGCGTACTTCTCGACGCCTTTCTGTTCCATTTCTGCGTCTACAGTTTCAACATTCTATTGCACCTGATAGGTTCCCCTTGCTTGTGTGACTGTGTCTTTTTCGTGGTCTGGTGGCATGTTTTCGTGATGTTTAGACCACAGGAAGTTCAGAGTTATGAATACAGTTCCTCTAATTCTTTTTTGGAATCCCTCCATTTCTAAACACTCCAGTTTCATCAAATGATTCGAATTTACAGAAAGGAATGGTGATAGTGCTTTGTATCTAGCTTTGTTTGAGAGAATAACCAGCTAGCTGCTCCTGGTCCCGGCAATTTTTTTCCGGAAAGACGGCAAGAGCTTTGCCAATTTTATTAGACAAGGAATAAAACAGGAACTTACAACAACAATATAGATAAGAACGAGAGACGCTCACAATGGAGCAGGTCGCCCTAGCACAACAGAGGTTTCAGAACAACATCAACGAGAGAATCACAAAAACAACTAGAAGAAGGAAAGGGTAAGGGGGTGAAGAAGGCCGTCCACCAACTATCTGAGTCCTGCAGCTATCAGATATTGATCAAAAGCCTCTTTGATTTTAATGGCCAAGTCCCGGGCCGAGTTGCTTGTGTTTTTAAAAATCCTAGAGTTTCTTTCCTTCCAAATGCTCCACCAAAGGGTGATGACAAGCCCATCAAACTGGTTTCTGTGATTTTTGTCCACCTTCCTTGCGGCCGCACGCCACCAACCGGAAAGGGTAAGAGCGAAACTGGTCCATCCCCAGTAAGTTGTTAAGCTGCATCAAGGGAAGGAGGTGCAACCACACCTCTTTTATGAACACACAGTCTTTACAGAGATGAACTGGGGTCTCATTTTCTTGGTCGCAAAGGTTGCAGGTTTGATTATGTGGCTATCCTCTTTTAGCCAAATTATCTGCTGTCAGGATTTTTTTTTAGAAGAATCCATGCAAAAGTTTTACATTTTGGTTGAACTTTAGCTTTCCACAGCGCCTTCATGTTGTTTTTCATCATGGATCCATGAAATTGAGCCATGTATGCACTCCGCGTCGTGTACAGACCACTAGACGTTCAGCGCCAAATGATTTGGTCTGGTACTGTCGGTGAATCAGGAACCAGGGGTCCCCGAATCCCAAAGACCGGCCAGCATTCCGCCACATGGCGCCCTCCCGCGGGGTCATCTCCGCGAGGTAAAAAAGGCTAAGTCTCGGGAGAGGGTGCTCGGGGCCACAATCAGTGGCCCCCGAGTACCCGGGTTCCCCGATGATCTGTGAAGACTAAGTGACCGGGAAGAAAGTGATTGGGGAGGTGAACAGTGACCTCCAAGCACCCAAGTCCCCCGACGACCAGGAAAGCCGAGTACCGGAAAGAAAGTGCTCGGGGAGGTGAACAGTGACCCCGAGCACCCAAGTCCCCCGACGACCAGGAGAACCGAGTGCCGGGAAGGGTGTGCCCGGGGGTGCGAGCAGTGGCCCCCCGGGCACCCGAGTACCCCGAGGACCCAAGGAAGGTAGTTCCGGGAGAGAGTGCTCGGGGTTGCGAGCAGCGGCCCCCGAGGATCCGTACAGTCAAGCCCGGGAGAGAGTGCTCAGGCAATGAATAGTAGCCCCCGAGCACTCGGTTCCCTGAGGACCAAGAAAGGGCGTTCTCAGGAGAGAGTACGCGGGGAGGTGAACAGTGACCCCCGAGCACTCGGTTCCCCGACAACCCAGGAAGCCCCCCGTCAGTGGCCCCCACAGGGGTCCAACGGTGAGGTGTTAGCCAGTGAAAGGCCCGATGCCGCATTTAAGAGCGCGCGTGGCCTGTCACCTCCAACTGCTCCCGCCACGCTCGGTGTCAGTTCCTGCCATATTCTGGCAGAAGGACGTGGGGACATTTAATGCACGAGTCCCATCCCATGCCATCCGGCGCGCCTTAGGATAGCATCGCGAGGCCCGAGGCGTTCCGTCTGCCGCGCTGCTGTGGTAGGCGAACAAGATCGGGCGGGCACGCCGGACCGCTCTGCGGCTGCCCGGTGGGCCCTCTCCACGGCGCCCGTTGCCAGCGCCATCATGACGACCGAAGACCAGGCGCGGGGCGTGTTTTCAACCCCCGTCACTTCGCGTAGAGGCCATGATGACGCCCTTTCCATTTATAGCGCCTTGGAACTCGTGCCCTCCCTCTCGGGGCACGCTAACGCCGGTGGGTATTTAAAGCAGCCGGCAGCACAGATCAAAAAGACGAGTGGAAGTCTACGGTGAATCCAAGCTCAGACAGGCGCACACATAGCCAGCAGACTCTCGCTCAGAGATCGAAGAGCACCTTCGTACGAGCATAGAAACCGAAGAACAAGGAGCCTAAGGCTCTAGGATAGACAGATATTCTTGTAACTGGCACATTCCTAAGAGACATTCTCAGGACATTTATAGTATCCACACAGGAGTAGGGTGTTACGCGCTGTGCGGCCCGAACCTGTTTAAAAATCCCCCAGCGCATTTACTCTTTTCTGCATTAGATCATTCCACCTCACTTGCCATCGCATTTACATCCATTTATTTCTCCAGCAAACATATTCAGAATCATCCTCCGGCCGAATCTCTAAAAAGGAGTCCCTCAGGATCCCTGCGATAGGAGTTAACCCTCCGACAGGTACCTCTTGCACAAGGTTGAAATATTGGTTGTGTTCCCAGAGTTCCGTTAGCTGTAATAGCTTTTCTTGCATGGTGATTTCCTCTAGATAGGATAACCATTGATGATTGTGGAGTCTTTTTTTAACACAGAAATTCTTCCTCCGAGATTTGGCGAAGATTAAAGGGGCTATATTTCTAGGCGCCCTCCCAATAATCTAACTGGAGTTCCAGAAGTAAGCTTTCTCCCCATTTTACATTGAAACTATTGTAGATGAATGGAAAAGGGGATGGTCTCTGATCCCGGCAATAACCAGCTGGAATATTTTGTCCTAAAAATCCCCACCATGATGCAAATCATCTGTCCTGACATGCGCCGGCCAATCAGAAACTCGAACGTTTCTCCTGTCCTCTTGCAAATCATACGCCTAACTCCTGCCTCCTCGTTCCTCAAAAGGAGATGCTTCTGCTAACAACCAAAAGTTCAGACTGCAGGAAGCTTCCAATGTCAGTGGGACAGTCAACGGACAAACGTGAACGAGAAGCTTCAGACAGCGACCATAGAATACCTCCACAGCTCTGAATTCTGAATTCTGACGGAGAACACAGCCAGAGAGTTCAGACAGCGTAGGCTCGACTCGACCTGCGCCAGGAACTGCCATGGCGTCCATCTTCTTGCTGGAACAACACTGGGACTTTGTCATTCAGAATCTGCAGTTGTTATCCGTCGATCAGATAATACCACCTCGCGAAAGGGCAGCCGTCGCGTCCCGACCAATGCGCACGAGCACGGACAAGCGTGCGTTAGGCTGGATTGGTCATCGATCCAGACCAGCGCCGAATGATTAAACTCGTCGACGATGCCGGCCGGCCGGGTGTGGTGGCTGGAGTAGTGGCCGGTGTGGATTCCTTCCATGAGACTATCATCATATCACCACCACTGAAAGCGACCCAAGAGCCACCCCAGACGTCTAGATGAGATGACAGCCAATGGCAAAACTTAAGAGATAATGCTATCTGAATCAGTCAAATTCCAGTCTCCACAGTCTGGTCTTAATGAGTTCTACAATTAGGCTAATGGCATTATCTTAGGGAAGACGTCTCGTTTTGCTCTACCCCTTGCTCTTCCTTCTCCGGCCGACGCCAAGTAAATTATTGGATGCAAAATGACCTCACCGATTAATGGGTCACGGGGCTAAACCAGAGACTGATAATGTGGCCTGATCCGCTGTAGTTGTCAGCAGCATCGTATTCTGTCTCTCGTTGCATAATCTAGCATAGCTTATTTGTGCGCGGTGATGCGACGGGCTCCATTTGCGTATACACCTGTGCGCATTGGCGCCCACAATTCGGCGTCGACGGCGATCGGATTTGGACGTCGGTTGAGGCCACACCGGCCGGCATTACCTGTCGCAATTCGGGTCCAAGTTGGGCTTATCTGTATGCGTGACTCACGCCGCCGCACCTGCAGGAAATGCTGCTCCTTTTCTGACCCAAACTGTAATGTATTGATGGATTCAGAGAATTTTGTTGATTTGGGCACAGAGTTTCCAGGTAGGCTGCACAACAGGACGATCTCTTCTCCGGTGAACTTCTGCATGGAGTAGTGTTTGCACCCATGGTATAGCATGGAACTTTGTACAAGCGGACTCATCACGCATCGAGCCATCCCATGTCTCACACTCTCGTCTGTGACGAAGCAACATACTTGTTTTCTTTCTTTTTCGCGAGGAAAAAAAATACTTGTTTACTTCGCCTTCAGTGCCCTTTAGTTTTTTTGAAACGGATGCTGGCAGGAGAACCATCTGAATCGTGTTAATAAGAAGGAGAAGCTCGACAGGGAAAAAGAATAAAAAGGCCCGAACCGACGCAACAAAAGAGAGAGAAAAGAAAGTAAAAAACACACATCCTCCAACAGAGGGGCAGGGAGGCTATTCTCACAAGAACAAGCACCTTAAATAGTGTGCCCCAGCGATGGCATAGTTGTTCACCTCCTCAAAGATTCGACTCACAATCTCATCTACCAGCTATTTTTTTTTTCTTGAAAATACGTTTGTTTCTCTCCTCCTAGATTTCTCAGTGGCAAGTATGACAAGCGATTTAAAGGTTTTTCTAGAAGAGGGGATCACGAGCGACCTCCACCACCCCTATAAAGTATGCCCTTTAGCTTTATACTACTTAGACACCAGCTTTGGTAGGCTTTGTGTTCAAATGGATCGGTCTTATGATGGAACTTGACATGGATAGGAACGGTAGTCACGTTGTAAAGATACAACTCCTATAAAGTATGTGTCAAGAGTTAATTCTTGATAATTATTTCAGTATATCGGACGATGGGTGTGTGATTGATGTGTTTGGTGTGTGTTTATAAACTTAAGAAAATCATAGTAATTCAGGTTCAGACCTCACATATGATAACAATCCTATGTTATTTATGTTCTTTTATGGAAAGTATGAAACTATTTATAGATGTGTTCCTCTACTCTTACAAGCTCGATCCTCCTCTCTTTATATAGCAGAAGCGATGTACATACAAACAGACAGTGACAACAGCGTGATCGATCTAACCCTGACGAAACAATCTACCCCTAGCTAGGGTAGGTATGCAGACCCTACACTGGTCGATCGGCCTGCCCTGTCCCGTTGCCCCACCTCGCATGCCCGCCTGCGTCCGTCCCATCTGCCATACAACGTCATGCCTGTCTGTAACGTCATCTCGTAGCATTTAATGTTATGAGACAAGACACTGCACATCTGCGTCGATCAAGACCTCGTTGAGGATGTGCTGGTGAAGTAAAATAATTGAGTAGATATTATATAATGCGACTTGATAGGTTAAGATGAAATATCTACCCTGTAACCTGTAAGGCTGGTAGCAGAGTTTACCTCCGCGACCAGGAGGCTAGTCGCGAGAGCCTTGCCTGGCCGTGCGATAAGATCATGATCTTTGAAAAAATATCTACTACAAGCTGTCACTCCCTTGATAGCCACCGTACAGATACAGTAAAAAGGAAATTAATTTGGATTCCCAAAACACCACTTTGACTACGAATATGCATTAAAATATATTTGAATTCACATAAAATAAAATTATGAAATTATGGAAGAATTATTTGAGACTAATCTATAGTGACAAATCTAAATACATATAATATATTATAAATCAAACGTGAAAGATGATTGCCCGGATGTTATCCAAAACGTCACTTTTTATGACTAGGGACTACGGAACTAGCACCAGATATGTGGGTGATACTTATCCAACACAGGAGGGGGTAAAAGAACTTTAGATTTTTTTAATCATACATTGGTTAAAAGTGCAAGGCAATTTTTTAGTTGAAGGCCCTACAACGCTGACCAATCTTAGGTCTTAACCACGTGATAATTACCTAACTGTGTACTAGCCTAACCAACTTATGGATAACATAGCTGGACTGCTGGAGCAGTGATTGCAAAATGTTCTTTCCACTTGCACCGTCTTCCACAGCGAAAACAGCTCAATGCCTGAGGTGTACTCCTGTAGAGTCTAGACGACTATGCCACTGCGGTGTTGCCGCCAAAACACCGCGTTTGATCTTGCTGTCTCTCTTGAAGAAATCAACTTCTAGATTATCATGATTCACCTTATTGCTTTATTGATTGGGACATGATTGTCATCTGAAGGACATAAGCAGTGACTGAGACTTGTCTGAAGATAATATTGGAAATTACAACTACAGCAAATGCAAGTTTGTTTGTATTGCGCACATATGTGAATTTGAGATAGAAACAGGCGAGAATTTCTCTCTCTTTTGTTCCCGTGTCTGTCTTTGATTGGAAATCGTCTAGAATTCGGCGGCATTTTCCCATGTTAGTTTGAATCTTCAAGGTTACGTTTATGCTCATAGCGTTTCTTTCGCACTTTCAATGCTCATCAGTCAAAATCAGTCTACCAAGAGGAAATTCAACAGTCCCACTGATAACAACCTCTGATGCTTCCTTCCTAACACAACTAGTAACTTGGCAATGGCCAGCAGAATCAAACTATTGATGAACGATTGATTTAACTAGACCAGCAGAATCATATGGAAAAATTATCTACTTGAACGAATTATCCAAGAGCTTGGTAATACGTAGTAGCTTGTAATTTGCAATTTCTACCTCCTTTCCCTTTTCAAATAAGAACAGATTAGTAAATGGACAGTAACAGAGGCATTGTATTTGGGCCAGAGCAGAGCAGGAACCATCATCCATGCCGTGATTGAATGGGAATCCCGCCTACGATTTCTGCCTGTCATCATTTGTCCCACATATTGTTGTATTTAGCAACCCATCAGTGCATATATATACCAGACGTCCTCCGGTCTATCGTGCTCGTCCAGCTCCATAACCACCGCCGGATCAAGCAGTACCGGGCTACCGGCACGCACCATGGGGAGCAGCAGCAAGGCCACCACTAGGACCGCGCGGCTGCTCTTGGCAGCAGTGCAATGCCTCGCGCTGGCCTCTGGAGTGGCCGCGGCGAAGGCGCGGCCACGGCAGGGCGACTACCTCAACCGGCTGCGCGGGTCGCCGTCCGCGCGCCAGTCGTGGCAGGCCGAGGCGTCGCTGGCCGCCGTGTCGACGACGCCAGATAGAGCGCCGCGGCACGCGGTTTCGTCCACGCCGCCGGCAGCAGTCGGGCACAAGGAGTCCGACCGCGTGGACCGGCTGCCGGGCCAGCCGGATGGCGTGGACTTCGCGCAGTACGCCGGGTACGTGACGGTGGACGCGTCCGCCGGGCGCGCGCTGTTCTACTACCTCGCCGAGGCCGTCGGCAACGGGTCGGCGTCCAGGCCCCTCCTCCTCTGGCTCAACGGAGGTACACATCGTTGCACATCGATCAGTAGTCGGGTTGCTTACTTACTACGCATGTGTAGCTGGAGACTTGTGGTGCTTGGTTTCTCATGTTCGTGTGCTCGATCGCACGTGCCACCATGTGTGTGCAACTGTGCGCAGGCCCCGGGTGCTCGTCGCTGGGGTACGGAGCCATGGAGGAGCTGGGCCCGTTCCGCGTGATGAGCGACGGCAAGACGCTGTACCGCAACCCCTATTCCTGGAACCACGCGGCAAACGTGCTGTTCCTGGAGAGCCCGGCCGGCGTGGGGTTCTCGTACTCGAACACGACGGCGGACTACAGCCGCAGCGGCGACAACACGACGGCGGAGGACGCGCTGGCGTTCCTGCTGAACTGGGTGGAGCGGTTCCCCGAGTACAAGGGCCGCGACTTCTACATCGCAGGCGAGAGCTACGCCGGCCACTACGTCCCGCAGCTCGCCCACGCCATCCTCCGCCACGCCGCCGGCAAGGCCTCCTCCCCGATCAACTTCAAAGGCATCATGGTACGTGCACAGCACTGTTACACGTAACCAGGAGCGTGTGAAGCACACGATCGGTGCTGTGCCGTGTCGTGTCGTGTGGGTTCATTTCGCAACTGATGTGATGCTCGACCAACTAAGATCGGGAACGCGGTGATCAACGACTGGACGGACGCGAAGGGGATGTACGACTTCTTCTGGACGCACGCGCTCATCTCGGACGAGACGGCGGACGGCATCAGCAAGAACTGCAACTTCACCGCCGGCGCGTCGGACTCCAACGCGCTCTGCGACGACGCCCAGGGGGAGGCCGACGAGAGCCTGCGGGACATCGACATCTACAACATCTACGCGCCCAACTGCCAGTCCGACGGCCTCGTCACGCCGCCGATCACCCCCTCGGTGCGTACGTGCGCCGCCATCGACGTTCATCATGATCGATTAATTGGGCTAGCATGCAGGGGAAGCGACTGACAAATAATGTGGCTTGGATCATACGTGATGTGATGTGCCTGCACTGCAGGTCGAGAACTTTGATCCGTGCACGGATTATTACGTGGAGGCCTACCTCAACGACCCGGACGTGCAGAAGGCGCTCCACGCGAACGTCACCCGGCTTGACCACCCCTGGTCTGCCTGCAGGTACACCGGCCGTATGAAAAACTCCAAATCACCCTCTAAATTTTGCCTTGATCCTTGAATTTCGCCATGATCTATGAAACCGTAATTTTTTTATCTTAATTTTTACAATACCATTTAAATAACACCATAACCGGTTGTAAACGACGGTTTTACCTATGTGGCGGATCTATTGACGGTTTTTGCCATGTGGACTGACATGTCACTTAATATTTTATTCTTTTTTTTTGCCAAGTAATTTTCCATACGTTTGACTTGGTCATGTTGCTTCTATCCTTGAGAGAGAGAATGATAGGTGAGACTAGGGTCAATACTGTCACTTATGCATAGTTGAATGATAAGCCAAACCAAATCAACCATGCCAGCATATCCACAGGGCTAAATTGGTCATGCATACCTGCCACATAGGTAAAATCGTTCTCTAAAACCGGTTAGTGTGTTATTCGAATGATATTATAGAGTTTAAGTAAAAAAAAATCTGATTTCATAGTTTATGATGAAACCTGAAGACCGATGCAAAGTTTAGGGGGGTGATTTGGACTCTAATAATAATCACGTCACGCATTAGGCAGCAAACACATTTCGTGCCTGCAATTAACATGACTTGCGGCTTCACCTTATCACACTGATTTGAGCTTAATCACCTAGTTTTGCTACGACTATTCGATCGTGCTAGAGCAGCTATGGAAGTGAATCCGATTTAGATCACGACAGCTAGGGTCGACGCATGAGTGACAGCAAGGGCAATCGACGATGACATCTCCACTCCTGGAGATATTTTTGATGCTCCATCAGTCACCTATCAACTGTTAAACCTGATTGATTGCTGCACAACCTGGAGGCAATCATTCATACGATCGTTACGTTAATCTTACGCTTGATCCTGGCATTCATAATAGGGATTAGGTAAGGTACGTGCCACACACATGCACGAAAAGTGCACATCTACCACGAATAACTCGTCGCTCTATTCGTCCTGGAGTTCTGTCCGTAACAGTATGATATTGCGGTATTATACACCGTCGTGAACGGTAGGTATAGCACGGGAAGGACGCAGCACAAAAAGCTAGGTGGTTACATGCTCAAAGGCTTCGAACTTTTACCAACTGCAAGACTTGCACTTGTGAGTTGGCCAAGCATGCAGAAATTGCCTGTTGCCCGGGTTTCCTGTAGAGATTGCTTTCCAGCATTTTTTTTATAGTTAACAAATGAGAATGCGAGGAATGCATGGCGGTAGTTTAGAGTTTCAGATCTGACTTTATGATTCTTCCTACCAAGATCTGATATCACAATCTGTATAGTTATTCATTCATGCCGTGATTCAACGCGCATGACGAATAGCGTTTCCCCCATGCTCTTTGAGTTTTCAATTGCATTTCCTCCACATCTTGCAACACAGTACGCATGGATCTTTTGGTGTTGCTTGTGGATCTTGGAAGTCTATGATGATTGATCCACTTGGTTCCTGCCCATGCTGCAGGAATTGATTGGCCCCATGTGACTGCAAACGCAGTCATCTAGAACATAAAAATGTAACTAAATATTATCTTCAAAACCGTGGAATATATATTTTTTTACAAAGGTGTAAATCCTTTTCAGTGTTGTCTTGAGACGCTGGATCGACAGCGCCACAACAGTCTTGCCCATCATCCAGGAGCTGCTGAAGAACAACATTAGAGTCTGGGTGTACAGGTACGTACAACAGATTTCAGATGCTTCACTGATGCAACAATCCAACTTGGAATTGAACTCAACTAAGGTGTCACTGTTGTTTTGCAGTGGAGACATTGATGGGAGAGTGCCTGTCACTTCCACTAGATATTCTGTCAACCAGCTCCAGCTCCCAGTTGCTACTAAATGGAGACCATGGTTCAGCAGCACTCAGGTGCTTACAGCCTCACACTCTACTCTTCACTCCCCTCACCTGTTCACTGCAATATCAAGCAAACACAATCACACGACAATGCAAAAAAATCTGTAGCTAACATAAGTAAGCAATACTCATTCAATTCCTACAGAAGAATATGGAATTACTCTGTCAAGATGAATCAGAAAATTATGGAGTTCTGATATCATGAGCTCTCGTTCCTGTTATAGTTTGGCGTTCGTAGTGACTTCTTCAATATTCTGAACTCAGGGTGCTGGAGAGGTGGGCGGATACGTTGTGAAATACAAGGGCAACCTCAGCCTCGTAACCGTGAGAGGAGCAGGCCATGAGGTCCCCAGCTACCAGCCACTGCGAGCGCTTGTGCTTGTTCAGAATTTCCTTGCTGGCAAAATGCTCCCTGATTGCAAAAAATGCGAACAGGTTTAGCAAAAGTACCATATTTAAAGTATAAATAGTACATCGGCAGCATCACAAGTTGTACCCAGTTCATTCAGTATGAGAGATTAAAGCAGAAGCAAATGAAGTTAGAAAATAGAAACATACGCACCTGGCAGATCATGTAACTGCAGGTCAGCAAAGGCAATTATATAGTCATATAGAGAGATATGTACGACTGAAGACCAAATCTATCAAATCTGAAGAATGGAGCCCAGAAAGGCATGCTGCAAAACTAGTGCTTCCATGTGTTAACAGATATCGATCAGGACAATGAAATTTATGTGCTGGTAACTAAGACGGGTTATACTATATCATTGGTTCCATGAGTTAAAGGAGCATTAGAGTATTGCAAAATGGCTAAACCTCAGAAATGTCAATCAGGCATCAGTAAATGCAATTCTTGCAGAAACAGCAAATACCAATGTGCGAGAAATAAAGAACGGTTTGCTTGGATGCACTCCACGAAAGAGCTAATAGTATTTCATTTCCACACAAACGAATATAGGTCCTTGAAAAAGTCCAATTCCTTTTGCAGTTCTCAGCAGTTGAAAACAAAGGTTTGAATAACGAATTTTTCATCCTTGAATGTACTAAACAATTCTGTTGTGCTTCCCCAGACAACAAACACACGGTATCACAATACATTGACTCGCTGATTCTTACAAGATCTTTAAAATACACATGCATGCAATGGCATGCTTTCTATATTTGGATGGCCATAATGGTGGCAACATCACGTCATCTGATCTTGTATGAATCACAACAATGCACAAATGTTGTGAGATGAATCAGCCTACAATTTATTCTCCCTCTTTCGTCTCTATGTGGTCTATGGTTGGGGAACTTGTCCCGGTTAATCCTTGCATCTTTTCGCAGACATAAACATAATGGGAGTCAGGATCCTCTGGAATAAACCCATCAGGGAGTCTCCCCTTCTCTGTCAGAGGAACAGGATCCAATACAGACCTTCCTGTCTTACCCTTGAAACCAGGTCTCGCTGCAATACAATAAAACCCCAATGATGAAGCCAGCATAAAAGTACAGGAAAAAAAACTCAAACAAGGAATTTACACAGCCATCTGTTTTCATTTTATCATGCTAATATATATTTTTTCCTTTTCGGATCACTACAAGGGGTAGTCTGGACCATGATTTTTATTTTCTTCTGACATGTTTTTCTTGAGTTTATGGTTCTCATTTCTAAAAATAAAGAAAAAAGAAAAAAGCTTTTAAGTTCCAAGACTCTTCATTAGTGACACAGTAAAAAAAATCTTGCCACAGAAAGGACCTATTTGCAAGTTACCATGTGATATGAAGAATAAAAGTTGGTGAGCAAGTCAAAATGCAATCTACAAATTAAGGTTGTCAATGCAATAACACACAATTTGAAAATGCTTCCCATATTAGGAGTGTGATAGCATCTCTTTTCTATTTTGCCTCAGTTCCTTAAATCAAAATTCGCTGACTTAACTACATAAGAGTCACTGGCTACTTTAACTCTGCCTAACAGAAGCAAATCTGGAGCAGAAAAAAGAAGACCTTCAAGAAGAAAATTGCATGGCAGATACAAGAGTATAATTAACCTCAATCTGCTACTTGGGTCCGAAATACCTTAATAAATAAATTAAACTTGGAAGTACGGCATTGACCTTTGATAAGTAGAACTCTTACAACACTCCAGAATTCAATTAAATGAAACTATCTAACAAGACAAACAATATTCATGAGCGCCAACAAAAAAAGCTCAGTTTTTTATTAGAGTTGCATGATGTAGGAAAAAGGAAAAATTGAAGCCTTCTCCTAAGCAGTGTACCAGAATATAAACGAAAGGTAAAATTGGCAAGGTATACAAGAATTACTGTCAGTCAGACAACATTTTTGCAAAGCAAAGGAGTTAAAACTAAAAATTAAATTTTAAACGTACGTAGAATGTACAATACAATCTTCCAATTGCATCCTGGTTGATTCAAATGTGGAACTCGCACTGATGGATCACCATATGTTATCTGGCAGTTCAGACATCAAAGTTGATCAGAATAGTTTATATCAAGGATTTAATAGATTAACAACTGTTAAGGTTGGGCTGTGTATGTGAATAAGGTCCACAGGCCCATGAACATGAGTGCGTATATGTATACAAAGAAGAGGAATAAAGAAGATTCTTTAATTCACTCCCAAAATTGTCCTCAAAAACTCTAATCAGAAGAAATGCATTCAAAGTGCTTACCAAAATAAAGACTCCTCCTGGTCTAATAAGCCTACAATCAAAAGTACAACTGATTAGTCTGCAGGACTGTTGAAATTTAGGAGATATCTCAGTGCAGGTGCGACTGCAGAGTGATACTTCAGAGGGGCAGCAAAGACACTAACAAACCTGTCCACTTCCAGAACCATCTGAGCTGCACTGAGAGGAGCATCCACGCCACACTATGAAAGCAGCAAGACCGAAATGTTGAAGAAGTCCAGAAATAAGCAAAAGGACACGGTGACATATGTTACTTACTTACCATCAATGAGTCCAGAGTACCTAAGAATTTAAGAAAATTAAATAAGTGATATTGCATATGTGTGTCAATAATTGCCAGAAATAGAAGATCAGAGTAGGAATTAATACCTTTATCAATGGCACAATCAAACGATTCATCAGAAAACATACTCATATCTCTAACATCCATGTGCAAGTCTGCAAGTCATAAGGGTATCAATCGATGGTAGATTGCATCTTTCAACAAGGGAAGTGATAAAAAATCAAGGATACATTGCATCTGTGGAGTGTTGAAATATTTCTTTCTCATCATCTCAATTACAACCGAAGAAATGTCAATGTTCACTATCTCCACATAGCCATCACTGACCATATCCTCTGACATAACTACAGACAGCAGTGCAGGAAAAGGAAATTGGAATTAGTCAATTAGCACAGAGAGTGTAATTAAGGAAAAGAAGAAACTGGTCCCTGGTTTATGATTAGTCGGAGCTTAAGCTTGCAAGCACAAAACAAACTCGCTACTGCATAACTAGCCTGGCCAGAGTTGATTTAAATATTCAACTATACAGTTAAGTGCTGGCTCCAGTTGCGTGGCTCTGTATCCAACGTGTGAAAAAGCAGAGAAACTGTGCTCCTGACATACAGGAGTGTGGCATCAATAGCAAGAGATTATCATTTCATAGTTCCCATATGTCCTAGTTGTACAGAAGCTCACAGCAACAAGATTTCATTCAGAGTAAAAGCAGATCAAGGGCAGTGAGAGTGTGACCTCGTCTGGCTGTCATGATGATACATAAGCAAAGATACAAAAAGAACCGCGGCTAAATCACCACCTAGTCAAGAACCTTTTCCACGAGAAACTATTGCGTGGCTATACCACAACAGCGATTTCCATCACAACAGACTCTGCCTATGCACGCAACTCCTACTCCAGAAGATCACTATCCATCCGCAGTTCCCATGCTATCATAATCATACTTGAACGAAAAAAGAAGAACAAAAATAAGCGAACTTTCTACTTTTGGGAAGAAAGGAATACGAAAGCAAATCAACGGTAACTCCACTTCTTCGTGCAGTGTCAAGCCAGTGCAATATTCCTAAAGAACAATCAATCGCAACTGATAGGAGAAGCAAAGGTTTGCGTACGAGCGGAGCCGCAGCCGATCATGAGGAGCCGCGACGCCGGCGGCACGAAGCGGCGGACGAAGGGGCGCAGCGCGTCGTAGCGCTGGTACCAGTCGTACGGCGCGCCGCCCTCCTCCACGTACCTCGCGTCCCAGTACCCCGCCTCCCCGTAGTTGAACGCCCTCCCGCCGCCGCCCCCCTCCTCCGCCCCGTCGTCGGGCGGCGGCGACAACATCGCGAGCGTTGGGGGCCGGGAGCTAGGAGGGGAGGGGGAGTGAATTGCGAGGGGAACTGGATGGGCAAGGTAGAAGTAGTTTTTTTTTAGGAT
Organism: Phragmites australis; assembly: GCF_958298935.1. NCBI lineage: Eukaryota > Viridiplantae > Streptophyta > Magnoliopsida > Poales > Poaceae > Phragmites > Phragmites australis. The sequence continues at coordinate 2,023,701 of NC_084935.1, forward strand.
GGAAGGTAGTAGTTGGGGGTGGGAGGAGCATCGGCATCGGTGCGGTGCTCGCGCCCGCCTGAGCTTGGGACCAGCCCACCTCACGTCGCTGCCCAGTGGCTCTCTCCTTTTTCTAATTTTCTTTTAGAGAAAAGTTTTTTTTAAAGAGTGCATGTCGTCTGCTTGATTTCTATCTAAAAGCTATGATTGCTTATAGTGCAGACGTTGATTTGAAAAAAATCGTACGACTATAAAATATTATAAAATAAATCAATTGGTAGGATAGTGAAATTAACCGTAGCTTTAGACAGGGAATCAGACATATACTATTGACTGTTTGCTTGCACCTGTTGGCTCCCTTTTCTCCCCCTGTTTCTTCCACTTTTGTTCAGCTTCACATGATCTTTTTTCAAGCTCTTAAGGGCTTGTTATCATGCGTCAAATGTCAGCGAGTGGGTTGTATGGACAGGCACCATACTAAGTTTCAAACTAGTCGTTTTCCATTCATTCTTGCCTTGGTTGACAATTGCAACTTGCGAAAAATTCAGCACAATTTGTGAAAAATTCAGCATTGTACCATGTTTGAAATGCAGGAATCTCAATGTTTTTATGAGGGCTTTGCCCGCCAAATTGGCTCCAAATATCGACTAAGTAATGTGTGTTAAGTTTTTAGATCTCAGTAAAGATCAACCTTCGGCCTCAAGTTTCTTACCTTACCTTTTTTCCCTTTTCACTATGGTTTATTCTTGGTTCTAAGACCAAACTTTGGTCACAAAACTTTCGATAACGGTTAACGATCATTATTCATCAACTTCCAATTCTCCAAAGCACATGCTAGATGGCCTGAGCCAGAAGATATCATCTCGACAACACAGCGAGATCTGAGGGGACCAAGGGAAACACGGGGATCTTTGGACGATACGGCCTGCCCCAGGGCACACCTCGTTTGTCACACGACCAACCGAACTGGTCCTTCTCCTCCACTAGTACAGTGGCAATGATATTCAAATGTTTCAAGCACATGTCCTATTAATATGATAGTATATCATTAAAAAAATTCTATGCAAATATACCTTAGTTAAAGATAATATACATCATAGCAATATTCTCATTTATTTTATCATAAATATGATTACAAACAAAATTTTAAATTATTTTGTCTTGAATATTATAACATGAATATAAACAACAAAATGTGCAGCCCGAAATGATGCTCCCATCATTTCTTAATGCGATAAGTATTTTGAGATTGCTCCTAGTAATTGCTCGCAAGGAGGCGTAGACCATGGGATAAAACCAGAAGAGAGAGGTAGATTCCAACATATTTCTGACTTACGGTAACAGAACACAAAAACATTATTTACTATTTGGTAACAAAACAGATGCAGACTCAAATATCATTAAGGCAAGTATTTATGAGCACAAATGATAAGGTTCTGACAAAATCCATTATTAAGCTCTCGCATTCAAATTAAGCATTAACAAGAAAACAAAATTAAGATGGCTGCAGCATCATGTTAGTATTTGTTTCAGACTTATGGCAAAAACATACCTTTTCAGCAATCACTTCTTCATGCCTAGCTACCAAAGTTCCCACCAAAATCATTGTCTGCAATGACCATTTGCATCATACTCTGATGAAATCACAATCTGACTTTCATACTTGAAAATAAGCGGCTCCTTAGATATTATTTGACTACAAAATTTTTCAGATTACCTCACCAAAAGCTACCTACAGATGAATCAATGTCAAGGTGGTGCCTACTGTTGTAAGCACCTTCAGCCTCCTCAACACAATGTACAGGTTAAGAACTTGAAAACAAGCAGCAGGTATATCAATCACATATTCACATATATCAGGCACCATTGGCAAATAAGGGGTTGCGGGGGTGGGGTACAGTTTTCCCATTTATGACAGTAAAGAAAGAGAAATATAATGACATCAAGAAAATCTGGTTCCGGGCTATATATTCAGCAGAATCCAGTACATGAGCATCTGTGAACACTCGAAACGCATGTATCTCAGTGTCAGGCGCGAATCCACTATCCAGGGCATTCTGCATCTTGGGCGGCAATAACTCCTGCTACAAATGTTTATCATTTAGCGTGTCTTCATTTGTCCAATTTGTGCGCTCCTACAAAATTAGTCTCTTTAAGTAATGATTTAACCTTGCTGGGAGAAAAGGAACCTTGCTGGGAGAAAAGGAGAATCCTGGGCGATGAGATACTCAAAAAAACAATGTGAGCCATAAGAGAATAAAATTATAGTAGCTTTCCAAGGCATTACTCCCAGTTTACCAAAACATAGATGTTTATTTGACATGAATCCATGCAACATAAAGCACTGAAGTGGCAAGCAAAATGCCAGGCAATGCTAGGTATGTACGTTGCCTTTCAAACTCTTGTTTTTTTCCTTCTTATGCTTGTATGTTAGACTATTATCACTTGTAACAAAATATGCTAAATATGATAGTGTGGATGATCAGCCCGAATACCGGTGTAAAAAATGACCATTTTGTCTTTTTTTTACCAGCAAATCCTCTTTCCCGTGGTCGTTCAGCTCCGAAAAGAGATGTAACTTGTGACCTCTGTAAAATGACACATGTTATAGTGCTAAAACATGACAACAAGCACATGGCCCTGTCAATTGCCAAATTATTAATTATGGACAGAATTGTTGACAATGGAGATATATCAGATCTATTTATTATCATAACTGAAGAGCCAAAATGGAAGAAATAGATGATGAACAATAGAGTTTGGCTATAACAAATGTGAAATCGTATCCTTGATTAGATCCATAAAAAATAGTATTATACCAGTCAACAAGATAAGTTACATGAATATTGCAATATTAGCATAAAAAGGGTTTTGCGACCTCAACAATAGCTGCGGGGCGACCGGGTGGCAGGGCGGGGAGGCAAGGGTGTTGGGCGGCATGGCTGCGGGGTGGGGTGGCGGCACGGGGGTGGGACGGGGCGGGACGGCACGACGGGGCAGCATGGTGGGGCAAGCGGTGCCCGTGCCAGGCTGACTCTTCTAAGCCATGCAGTGCTTACAGTGCCATGCCTCGTGCTGACCTAGTAGGCACGACCCATTTGAACAGCATTAGTTTGAGGCTCACGAGCCAGCTCGGGCTCGAATTGGCTTGAAGGCTAAACGAGCCGAGCCCGAGAGACGGCGGCAGCAAGCGAGCGGAGAGGAGGTGGCTCGTCGGTGGCCTAACGAGCCGAGTCTGAGCTGGCTCGACCACCGGCCTAGCCCAAGCAACCCAACAGTCCACAGAGCAGGCCACAGCCGGATAGCCCACACAACAAGCCTAGCCCAGCCCAGTGTGAGTGTGCGATAGTCCTCTCCGCGATTTTGCCCGCAGCCAACGAACGCAAGACAGACAACAGTTCGTCCCCCAAAGAAGCAGAGAGATACGCCACGTCTCCCGCCCGCCGCCATCGCCTCTCTCGCGGACCCGCTGTGCCCGTTGCATCTCCCGTCGTACCGCCACTGACTCTACGCCCGCCTGCTGCCGTCGTGTCGCCGCCGACCCACAACATCTCCCGCCGAGGCGCCTCCTCCTCCCTACCCACTTGCTGTCACCGCCTCTCCGCCCGCCCTCTGCCGCCATGCCACCACATCTCCCTCCGAGGCGGCGACCCATTGTGTTGCCGCCATGCCACCACCGACCTGCCACCTCCTCTCCGCCAGTTTGCTGCCACCGCCTCTCTGCCCACCCACTATCGCCGCCTCTCCCCGACCCGCCGTGCCATCGCATCTCCCACCGACTCATCATGCTACTAGCGCTTGCCCGCTGCCTCTCCGAGACTCCGACCGCACTGACACTTTCGTCGATAGCCAAGCCCAAGCATCGGCCTCCATCTCAAATAGCGACTTAGATTGCGAGCCAAACCGAGCCGTCTCGAGTCAGCTATGAGCCTGAGCAGAGCCCATTTTCTAGCTCGGTTAAATAGTCGAGCCGAGCCTAGCTCGGCTTGCCTAAAGGCGATGTTGGGGGATGGTTTCACAGGCCCCTTCGGAAGAGGGTTAATGCTTACTAATAGCTTATGGTTGTTGTGGGTTCGACATGTTACAGGAACCCTTCGAATTTGCCAAAGGTACTTTACGGACGCTTTGCGCCACCGAAGCGTGTCCGGATGCCGGTATCGGTGAAGCCATTGATGAGCCTTCAGAAGTTGACCGAAGATCTTCGTTGGGCTTCGGAAGGAGGTCGACCAAAGGGATGCTGGAGGCGCCGTTGCGGGCGAAGGCCTCAGCGAGCCTTCAGAGGCAAGGCGAAGGCCAACGCATGGTGCCGTGAGGAAGACGATCGAGGGTGCCCTGAAGGTGCCATCGGTCTTAGATCTTTGGGAGTGTGACGGAGGCGAAACCGATGCTGGCAACTGAGGACCCAGAAGGGTATAATTGTAAATAGGGTAGAAGTGCTTACGAATAATACCACATTGCCCTTGAATTTTTTGGGAATGTGACAGTTAGAGGGGTATTATTGTACATTGTAACAGAGAGTGGTTGTGTACGATCTATAAAGAGGGTGGCATTGTAACCGAAAAGACGGGTGACATTAATTATAATACACAGTTCCCCATTCGATGATTGTCTCTCACCTTGCCTTCGAACTAGTCCAGGGGCCGAAGGCACATTTCTTGTTCGGTAACGAAAGTCGCCAATAGTTGCACTGTCCGTGGGGATTGAACACACGAAATCATGCCACCCAAGAAAAAACCGAAGGGCGTCAAAGAATTGTCGCACTAGATGTAACAGCTTTCGGAGAGAGGCGCCACCACGACCAACCCTTCGGTAGTTGTGGAGCCGAACATCACCGTGACCAAGGCAGACGAAGAGGTCCAAGAAGAAGAACGTGAGGTGGCTGCGATGACTGATGGCGACGGTCGAAATCGCGAAGACCCAACTTACCACGAGGGTGCAAATGGCTCGATGCGAAGGGTTGACGAAGGCCTTCGCTCTCGTTTCGAAGCTTTGACAACTGTGAGGGGGAAGACCCCTCGTGTTGAGGACTTCGAACAACTCGAGGAGTACGAAGATGAAGAAGAAGAAACCAAAGCAGAAAGAGCTACGCACCTAGAAGCCGAGGACCTAGAGAGACAAATCGCACGAAAGAAGCATACGCTAGAGAGCTTGGAAGCGAGTTGGAAGGCGGCTGAATATCACAAGAGAGCAAAAGAAGCCAAAAGACCTCTGGAGCAAATGTAGGAGCAAATTAACATGCTACAATGAGAGGGCGAAGAAGCACGGAATGTCATCACCCTTTCGTCAACATTTACAATATGGCCTACGCTCGATCTTCGGCATAGGTCGCACGTAGGCGCTCTAGAATCACCGCTCTCCATTGGCGTGCAGAACCAACCATGACCTTCGGGTTTCAAGATGCCGAGAGTGGTTATGTTCGATGGAGAATCAGACCTAAGAGAATTCGTCATGAGTTTTGAGGCGACAGTTAAATCTGCCGATAGGGACGACTCAACATTGGCGAAGGCCTTTGTGCTAGCGATAAAAGGAATAGCAAGATCTTGGTATTCCGCCTTGCTTCCAGGGTCCATTTACTCATGGGAGTAGTTGCGCGACGCCCCTTTCTGTAACTTTCAAGGCAATCAAGCCAAGAAGATCATAATCGGAGACCTCTTCGCAGTAAAACAGTAGCTAACAGGGTCACTGAAAGACTATATGCATCGCTTTGTACATGTGCTCTATCAGGTGAAATGCCTGAGCGAGGACACGATTATTGATGCCGCTATCCAAGGCATTAGAGGAGGGCTGCTGGCAAGAAAATTGATGCGCAAGAGGCCGCAGAGTGTCCACGAACACTTCAACAAAAAGAAGCAGTATGCAAGGTCTAAGGTCGACCATCATAGAAGGAAAAGCGAGATGATAGCATCGAAAACATCAAAGACTTACCCCTCAAACAAGGAAACAAATGCTGGCCAGCCAAAGGACAGGCTGAAGCACTCGAGAAAGAACGAGGCCTTCGGGCATAACTCCAAACAAAAAGAAATGAACTAGATAGAAGCTGGCTCAGAAGATGCTTTCATAGAGGTCATCGAGGCCCACAGAGGTGGATCTCGTGGAGGCCGGAGCAGTATAGGCCGCGGAGGTCGATATGGTCGAGGAGGATGAGTTCCACGTGACCCAAGCACATTGTACTGTGAGTTGCATGGTGAAGTGCTGGCCATATGACAAAGCAGTGTCCACATGTTGTAGCCATGGAAGAAAGTTTGGGGAAGCAGCCCTTCGATTCTGCCAGAGTAGTGCATCACACCGCACCATACAGGCTGAGCAACATGTGGCAGTTTCAGCAGACCCAGGCTCAAGCTCACGGGCCGAACCCTTCGATGTTTTCTCCTAAATGGCGATCAATGGCTTCGACGGAGCCATATGTCCCAGCACCTTCGGCTCCACCAGACCAATCCTATGGTCAGTCAGTGTCTTTTCAAGTAGCACTCCCACCCCCTCCGCCAAGGTCTGCAATCAAAGCCCCACCAGAAACTAGCAGATCGATAAACATGTTAACCAACGAGTTGAACGTGGTTTTGGCAATCACTGGTGGCTCAAATCAGGAAATAGAGTCCAAGAGATAGCGAAAAGAGTATGTGCGAAGGGTTAACCATGTCGGTGTAAACCCTCCCTACATCCGTTCGAAGTGGTCCCATGTCCCCATCACATTCTCACAGGAGGACATGAGGGTTTTAGATTACCCACACACAGACACTTTTGTCATCACTGCTAACATCTCAGGAAGCAAGGTCCGTAGGATCCTGATAGATTGTGGAAGCTCGGCAGACATCATCTTCACCGATGCATTCGATAGGATGGGACTAGAGCGAAGTGTCTTACAGCAGGTCGGATCACCATTGCTAGGGTTCGGAGGAAAATCAATCAATGCTTTGGGCAAGGTACAAATTCCGGTCTCTTTCGACGAAGGATCCAATTTTTGAACAGAAGATATTATCTTTGATGTGGTTGATATGAGCTATCCATACAATGCCATCTTCGGAAGAGGTGTGCTGAAAAAGTTCACCACAATACCACACCATAATTATCTGTGCATGAAGATGCTCGGCCCCGGAGGCATAATATTGGTGTTGGGAGATCAATAGGTGGCCTGCAGAATTGAAGTGGGATACACTCCGGACTGCTACAACGTTCATGTCATAACAGAACCGCGGTCATAGCCCCAGGAAGCTGAAGCTTCGCCGCAGGTACAAAAAGTCCCGAAGGCCAAGCCCGAGGGCCAAATTAAGAAAGTGCCGTTGTGTCCGGATAGGCCAGAAAGATCAGTGGTCATCAGAGCTTAAATGACAGAAGAAGTCGAATGAAGTATGGTAGAATTCCTCCGCAACAACGAGGATGTCTTCACCTGGATGCCGAAGGATATACAGGGGGTCAGTAGAAATGTCATTGAGCATACTTTGAATGTTGACCCAAACGCGAAGCCAAAAAAGCAAAGGCTTCGAAAAACTTCCAAAGAGACAGAAGAAGTAGTGAAGGTTGAGGTACATAAGTTGCTCGACGCCAGGGTCGTGCGTGAAGCACTACATTCAGAGTGGTTAGCAAACCTTGTGTTAATCAGGAAAAGTAACAACAGTTGGAGAATGTGCATTGATTTTACATATTTAAACAAAGCCAACCCGAAGGACAATTTTCCTTTGCCACTCATTGATCAGCTTGTGGATTCTATAGCTGGCTGTGAGATGCTAAGCTTTCTGGACGCATATTCTGGATACCATCAGGTCTGGATGGCGAAGAAGGATGAAGCAAAAATAAGTTTGAGAACCTCCTTCAGAATATATTGCTATGTAAGAATGGCCTTCGGCCTTAGGAACGCCGGAGCAACATTTGCGAGAATGGTCCAAATTGTGCTAAGGACGTAGTTAGACAAAAATGTATCTGCATACGTTGACGACCTAGTGCTCCGAAGGCTTCCAAATGCTTCGACCGCGGGAAAACTCCAAAGTAAGTGGGATAGACCTTTCCTGGTCAAGATTTCAAAGAGGTCAGGGTCTTATCACTTGGCTACTCTAGAAGGAGAAGAGATTTCGCATACTTGGAATGCAAATAGCCTTCGCAAGTACCATGTGTAACCAAAGATATCAAGAGAGACATTCATAGTAGTAGACGAAGTCATTTACTTTCATGCATTTTTATATTTAGCATTAAAATTCATGCACATATGTTGTACTTTTTTCCTCACAGGTGAACCCTTCGTTGGGGTGTGAGGATTTCAACAAGATAGACACCTTTGTAAACCATTATGATTATAAAAAGTAACTCCCTTGAAAGCGCATGCTCCTATTGAATGGCTGCATAATTCATTGTCGAAGCGGTGCAAGCATTCGATTGAAGGATGCACACCAATCGACAAAGCAAAGCGGGCCACAACCAGCCAAGGAAAAATTAAGGTAAAGAATGTCAGTGTGCCTGACATCTTGCCCTTCGACTTAAAGACGGGTATGAACCCTAAAGAAAAGCCGGAGTGTTGCTTGACCTTAAGACAAAAGGCAGCACATCTCGAAACAAAAGATGAGGGATAAAAGAGCATGTCCTCGGATCATAAAGAAAAACGGGGCTAAAAGTGCCAGCCCCGCATCGAAGTCAAAATAGACTTACAGAGATATAAAGACAAAGTGTTGCTAAACCAATCGCAGGCTAAGTACCTTCGCAAGTTAAGGTGTCGCTAGACCTTAAAAGGCATCACACCTCTCGACTCAGAACAAAAGACGAGGGCTAAGAGTGTTTGCCCTTGCTCCGGAGATTAATCAACTCTTCGAATAGTAAAAAGTTGCAGCCTAAGCTTACTAGCTTCGCACCGAAGTCAAAGTAGACAATCAAAAGGGAATAGTCAAAGTGTTGCTTTACCTTAAATCAAAGCAAACAAGACAAACTCCTTGATTTGAAAGATAAAAAAAGAAGAAGAAAACCAAAGTGAGGGTTACACACTTCTGTACCAATGAAGTTGAAGTAACGCTCAAATTACAAAGAAATGCAAAAACCACATTTTCGTCAATGTACGTGCGACATTCAAATAAAAATATATAAGCAAATGTACTGTGAAAGCCAAAGGTCCTTGCAACTTGAAGGTCAGGGGAGGGGCGTCGCGTGGGCGAACACATCAGCGATCAATGCACACAGTGGGCACCTGCAAAGACGCACGCGCCAGCATGCACGGCAACACTCGAAACAAGGAGCAATAGAAAGACGCACACCAACGATGACTCATCGGAACATCAGCACGTCAGCAACATGCCGACCAGAAACACCAGTACGCCGACCGGAGCTCAAAAGCACACGACGACAACAACCACAGCGGACATCAGGGGCGTCGCGTGGGCGAACACATCAGTGGTGGACAGCACGTCGGGCAAAGCACACCAGCAACCTCATCTCGGTGGCAGCACGGCATGAAACCGGCTGGAGCCCACCTACACGGTCACGGCAACAAGGCTGGAGCTCATCAAAGATCAAAGAACCACCGGCGATCCAAAAGATCTCAACAGCCACAACGTGAGTGCTGGTCGAAACCACACCTGCATCTCCACAGCCACGGCGACACTCAAACACCTAGCGGCAACCGGCGGCACTTTGACTCCCGGTAGGTGCGTGATGGATCATGGCGACGACACAAAGCTGCCCGGATCAAAGAAACAAAAGACCCGTACACCTTGGCAACCATGGCACACAGAGACCAACCAAAAAACCTCGACAGCAACGACATGAAGCTGGCCGAAGAACCTGCCTTTCGCACGACCACGACATCAAGCGCCAACCAAAACACCTGCTCATCGCACGGACATGGCACGAAGGCTGACCAAAACACCTGCTCGTCGCACGGACACGGCATGAAGGCTGGCTGGCATACCTGCTCCTCGCACGGACATGGCATGAACGCCGGCACACACCTGCTTGCACGGACATGACAGAAAGCACCGGCCAACGCCTTGTAGCAGAAAGATGGAGGGGAAGAGGAGATGGGCTACTGTAGAGACCCACCACATCGAGCCTCAACAAGGACGACCATGGGCGGTGGCGAGAAGACCTGTGTAGCAGGGGGGCTCTGTCTCAACTCTCTCTTGATTGATCTTTCCTTGTCCTCTCTATCTCTCCTTCCCTCTTCCTCTCTATGTGACATCCCCCTCCGCGGGCACCCCTCCCCACCCCTTTATAGCAGTGGCTATGGTTCCCACGCGGAGGGATCAGATCGAGGTTGGCTTCGATTTTGCGGGAAAAGATAGAGGGGAGCAGGAATCGGGCGGCTCGGGTGGATAAGCATGGGAGTGGCATGGGCGGCTTGGCCAAGGGGCGGTGGCATGAGCACGTGGCACGTGCGATGGATTACCGCGGCTCGGGGAGAGGAGCAGGCGGCCGAGCGGGTGGCAACGCGCTCGGTAGAGAAGGAAGAAGCACAGGAGCCAGGAGACTGAGTGGATAAGAGAGAGGGAGGGGAGAGAGGACCGGGCCGATGAGGGAGGAAAAGGAGAGGGGAGCTTGGGCCGAGAAAGGAGAAGGAGAGGGTCGAGCCGTCCAAAATGAATTGGGCCCGTTGGGCTTCCTCTTTTTTTCCTTTTCTTTTTTCTCTTTTTTTTTCTTTTTTTTATGCATGTGTATGTACACTTGCGTAAATATACGATAAAATAGCATCATACAGTATAATAGGTACACTAGGTTATGCTTTTGTATATGTTTATTTGGAATAAAATATATGCTCATATTATCGCACTATATACAACATGTCCTACCTGCTGCCATTCCTAGCTTACAACCTTGCGTGTCGATTCATGTTTGATCTCTAAACAAATATGCTAATTTAATTGAGGTTTTTTGGGCCACATGTGAACAGCCAGGATCAATTTGATTTGATCTTGTGTAAAACAATTTAGATGTGGCATTGAATCAGATTAGGGATGATGTCCGTATGCAAATTCAAGGCCTTAAAATTGAATGTGCAAGTATACGAGTATAGCATAAAGTTATATTGCAGCTAGTTGATTCGTGAGCAATCAAAATTTTGCTCACCGACTTAGTTTTTCCCTCGACTGAGTAATTATTTTAAGACACTGGCAATTTAAAAATGAACATCTCTTGATGGAGAACTGTTGGTGCACAACCAGAAAAGGCTTTTGACACTTTAGTTATTCCTATTCTGCTGCATTAGAGGATCTCAAAAGAATGGAATAAAATAACATTTTCGCAATCAATTCTATCACATAACGATGCCATATGGTTCATCAAAGTGGTTCGGTCATGGAGAAGTAGCAACAAATTAAAGATCCACGTCAAATAGAGTATTAAGCTAAAAAGGTCCTTAGCACCTCCTGTCCTTACCGAGTTTCTTCCTAACAATATTAATTCTTTTGACACTTCATGAGATTAGATTTCAACTTCTATAGCTAAGTTTAGCATGATTTTGCAAAGAGCAAGAGTAAGCAGCAGCATTCTTAATCACTAAAACCCAGGATTATAGGCATATCTCTTACATAATTTGCTTTCCAGAACTGACATAAAAACTAACGAATCAGGTACCATTGAATTTTCAAACGGACAAAATATTTTATTGGTCGATTTCTCTTTACAGTACCACAATCTATAATTTATATCTAGGATGCACAACATGCGCCAGTTTTTCATAGGTGACACCCAAATAGTGGATTCGGGAGGTGCAGCATGTTGCAACCAACTAAACTATTTCTACACCCAGAATGCTTTAGGAGAAAAGTAATCTTTATGACTAGATACTCGGTAGGAGCATGTGGATCGGTGATTTGTCGCTTGCACCTCTCCCTTATGATTGTACTTGAGGCCAAATATGGTCAGATGGAGCACACAACCGTCGTCGTCATCCAATGGGTATTTCTCCTTCGCTCCCTTGCGTATCACACTCTGGACGAGGCAAAACTTGCTTCTGCCCATATAGGTGAGAGAGGCCCTCAAGTGTCTTTCAGTTTGCTCGTTAAGAAACTTCTCCACCACAATCTGCCACTCCAGCTCCGTTGTGCCCAGCTCTACTGGAGTTTCGCTGCCAATGTCGGAGGTGACTTGGCAGGAACAAATGTAGCCATCCATGTGAAGCCCAACCCATGCATCCAGCTCGCTATCAAAGTGACCTTGGCCTTGGAAAGGCAGAACCCAGTCATGCCACCTCCACGCACAATACTTGGTGTTGAAGGAGTAGGTGCTCTTTTGAAGGTTCGGACGGTCCCTGTAGGACGTGGTCATGTAGATGGTATGTCCGTCCGGGTGCACGGCATAAGAGGTGATGATTTCATAGATGTCGAATGGTGACGGTGGTGCCGGCGAGCTTTTCCAGGACCAGCCCTCCTCGCTTGGATCATGCAAGCCAGTGGGCGCGCACGACATCACCTCAAAAGAGAGCTGCTCGTTACAAGCGGGAGATGAGAATGCATAGAGCGTTTCACGGACAGCCACGACGATGCTGAAGCCACATTGCAGGTGAGCAGGGACGACAGGGCCAATCGCCAGTCCCGCTGTCTCCGTGTCGTAGACGAGGGCAGGGGTCTGTCCATAGCGTGCATCGGTAACAACGAAAATCTTGCTGCCCGCGGTGGTGAACAACATGGGCACATGAGGCCCTGGTGACTGTAACCGCAGGGCCGGAGGCTCGGGCAGATGCTCAGCAACGGCAACCCTGGGGCCCTGGTCGTCATCGGAGTCGGAGTCGAAACTGTCTGTGTCAATCTTATGGACGCTGAACCCCTTGTTCCAGTCATCCAAGACCAGATAGAGGTGCTTCCGCCGCCGCGCTGGCCGTGACCTTTTGCCCGCGAGGTCACTGTCGCCGCGTTGGTTTTGGTTGTTCTGCCCCCGCCGCTTAGGCATCTCTCCCTTCCAAGTCCAAGCACCGCGGTGGATCCAAAAATCCTGTTTTGGTTGCTGGCAGGGCACCTAATAATTTGTAATGGCGGGTGGATACCTCCCCTTCCCTTTGCTTGTGGATTGATCTGCCGACGCAAAGTGATGCTTGTTTAGAAATATTAATAGAGCCCAAGGCGGCAGCGCCCTGCAGCATCTAAGCGTTGCAATCGGGGAGGAGTCCGATTCCGAAATCAAATCGCAGACACGAGAGTCTCTGTACCTGGCGCGCTTATCCGATTCGGTCTGAGACGACACCGCCTGATCCCAGACACGAGAGTCTTCCCATCCATGCCGGAGGTCATGCGCCTCAACAAGCTCGGCTCCTTCAGCATGTCGCAGCTGGGGCAGTCCAAGAGCCCCTTCTTCCAGCTCTTCAAGCGCAAGAAGGATTCCGGCAGCTTCGCCGACAGCATGCTCAAGCTGGTGCGCATGCTGCCCAAGGTGCTCAAGCACCTGCCGTCCGACAAGGCGCAGGACGCGCGCCTCTACATCCTCAGCCTCCAGTTCTGGCTCGGTGGCTCGCCGGACAACCTTCAGAACTTCCTCAAGATGATTGTCGTTTCCTATGTGCCGGCGCTCAAGGGCGCCGACATCAAGTACGACGACCCGGTGCTCTACCTCGACGCCGGCATCTGGTACCAACTCGCGCCCACCATGTACGACGACGTCAAGGAGTACCTCAACTGGTACGGCACGCGCCGGGACGCCAATGAGAAGCTCAAGGATCCCAACGCACCGGTGATCGGCCTGGTCCTGCAGAGGAGCCACATTGTGACCGGTGACGACGGCCACTACGTCGCCGTGATCATGGAGCTGGAGGCGAGGGGCGCGAAGGTCATACCGATCTTCGCCGGCTGGCTCGACTTCTCCGGACCCACCGAGCGGTACCTGGTCGACCCGGTCACCAGGAAGCCGTTCGTGAACGCGGTGGTGTCGCTGACCGGGTTCGCGCTCGTCGGCGGGCCGGCGAGGCAGGACCACCCCAAGGCGATCGCCGCGCTGCAGAAGCTCGACGTGCCGTACATCGTCGCGCTCCCGCTCGTGTTCCAGACGACCGAGGAGTGGCTGAACAGCACCTTGGGGTTTCACCCAATCCAGATTGCGCTGCAGGTCGCGCTTCTGGAGCTCGACGGTGGGATGGAGCCGATCGTGTTCGTCGGCCGGGACCCGAGGACAGGCAAGCCGCTGCTCTATTCCTCTTGGTCTGATTTGTTTGCAGGGTAGCAGTTGATAGCTTTCTCAATTCTTGCACATACATGTACCTGAAGGCTTGAAGCCGAGTTGGAAATATTTTTGCTTGTGTCTGATGCAGGGAAATCACATGCATTGCACAAGAGGGTGGAGCAGCTCTGCACTAGAGCAATCAGATGGGCAGAATTGAAGAGGAAAACCAAGGTTATCGTTCCACACAGTTACTGTATATTATTCACAAATTGTAAATTTTGCTAGAGATCATAGGCAAATGAATGTTACAACCGATAATTCTGCCCTTCTTCTCTTCTTGGAGTACATTTGAGGTAAAAAAAACATCTCGATTTCATGTTGATTATTAATATTTAGTACTGCACACATTGCAAATTCTGATATAGAGGTAAAGGGCATCTGTAAATGTTACAACAGATAATTCTGACCTTCTTGGAGTACATTTGGGGTAAAAAAAACATCTCGATCAACATACTGGCTCAACTACTGAACTGCTCATTCAATTGATTAATTAGCTCTTTCATCTTGCGCCTTTTATTGCCTGAAAAAAATCTTATACATAAAAATGCCACAAGCCTGCTTAAATAACTGACAAAAACCCTGATGAATGCCCATGTAATACATGTCATCTCATGACTGAAGATTGTCAAATGATAACAGATGATAAACTTTAGCAGCCAACTGACTGAAGTTCTAATCCTTTAGACAAAGGAATAGATAATTTAAGGACAATTTTCAAATCTTTGGGTGCATAATCCTTAATTTTGAATGATGTGACCAGTTTTGCACTTTCACGAAAAAATAATACTCATGGGTGAAAATACTGATACTTATTTATTAATCAGGATAATTCATAAGTTTCAAAATTGACCTTTTGGTCCGTCTGTCTGCTGGAGGAGAAGAAACTAGCCATCACGGTTTTCAGCTTCCCGCCAGACACGGGCAACGTTGGAACTGCAGCATATCTGAATGTTTTCAACTCCATCTACTCTGTTCTCAAAGATCTCAAGAAGGATGGCTACAATGTTGAGGGTCTACCGGACACACCTGAAGCTCTCATTGAGGAGGTGATCCATGATAAGGAAGCCCAGTTCAACAGTCCCAACCTAAATGTTGCTTATCGCATGAATGTGCGGGAGTACCAGGCACTCACTTCCTATGCATTCTTGCTAGAGGAGAACTGGGGCAAGCCACCTAGGCACCTCAATTCTGACGGTGAGAACCTCCTTGTCTATGGGAAGCAGTACGGCAATGTCTTCATCGGCGTGCAGCCAACTTTTGGCTATGAAGGTGATCCGATGAGGCTTCTATTCTCAAAGTCTGCCAGCCCTCACCATGGCCTTGCAGCATACTACACCTTTGTTGAGAAGATCTTCCAGGCAGATGCTGTTCTTCACTTTGGTACACACGGGTCTCTTGAGTTCATGCCAGGCAAACAGGTCGGGATGAGTGATACATGCTATCCTGACAGTCTCATTGGCAACATCCCCAACATCTACTACTATGCAGCAAACAACCCATCAGAGGCGACCGTTGCCAAGCGCCGAAGCTATGCGAACACCATAAGCTACCTAACACCACCAGCTGAGAATGCCGGTCTCTACAAGGGGCTCAAGCAGCTTTCAGAGCTCATCTCCTCTTACCAGTCTCTCAAGGACACAGGCCGTGGCCCTCAGATTGTGAGCTCAATCATTAGCACTGCAAAACAGTGTAACCTTGACAAGGATGTCCCGTTGCCCGAGGAAGGAGAGGAGCTCCCACCAAAGGAGCGTGACCTTATAGTTGGAAAGGTGTATGCAAAGATCATGGAAATAGAATCACGTCTCCTGCCCTGTGGTCTGCATGTGATTGGTGAGCCACCAAGTGCCATCGAAGCTGTGGCCACATTGGTGAACATAGCTGCACTTGACCGCCCAGAGGATGACATATGCTCACTACCCGGCATACTTGCTGAGACAGTGGGCAGGAACATTGAGGATGCGTACAGGGGAAGCGACAAGGGCATACTAGCTGATGTTGAACTTCTGAGGCAAATAACTGAAGCTTCACGTGGTGCCATTACTGCCTTTGTTGAGAAGACCACAAACAGCAAAGGGCAAGTCGTCGATGTTGCCAACAAACTGAGTACCATTCTTGGTTTTGGTCTCTCAGAGCCATGGGTGCAGTACTTGTCCAAGACCAAGTTCATCAGGGCAGATAGAGAGAAGTTGAGGAACTTGTTTGCATTCTTGGGAGAGTGCTTGAAGCTGGTTGTGGCAGACAATGAGCTGGGCAGCTTGAAGCTTGCCCTCGAGGGAAGCTATGTTGAGCCTGGCCCTGGTGGTCATCCAGTCTGTAACCCAAAGGTTCTCCCAACAGGGAAGAACATCCATGCTCTTGACCCTCAGGCAATCCCAACTACAGCTGCCATGAAGAGTGCCAAAATTGTTGTAGACCGTCTGCTGGAGAGGCAAAAGGTTGACAACGGTGGCAAGTATCCCGAGACAATTGCACTTGTCTAGTGGGGGACTGATAACATCAAGACCTACGGTGAGTCATTGGCCCAGGTGCTGTGGATGATTGGTGTCCGGCCTGTTGCTGACACCTTTGGCCATGTCAACCGTGTGGAGCCTGTCAGCCTCGAGGAGCTTGGACGTCCCAAGATTGATGTCGTCGTCAATTGCTCGGGTGTCTTCAGAGAACTTTTCATCAACCAGGTATGAATACCCCGCTGCCTTCGATTTGTACATACTTAGCATAGACAAGAGAAATTCATTGCTGAATTAATGTGCTTATGGAACAACTCTGATGCAGATGAACCTGCTGGACCAGGCAGTGAAGATGGTCGTTGAACTGGATGAGCCAGTAGAGATGAACTATGTGCGCAAGCATGCCCAGGAGCAGGCAGCGGAGCTAGGTGTTTCAGTAAGAGAGGCAGCGACAAGGGTGTTCTCAAATGCGTCAGGCTCTTACTCATCGAATGTGAACTTGGCAGTGGAGAACGCATCATGGACCGACGCGAAGCAGCTCCAGGTCATGTACCTGAGTCGCAAGTCTTTTGCATTTGACAGTGATGCTCCAGGGGCAGGCACGAAGGAGAAGCGCAAGGCATTTGAGCTTGCTCTAGCAACAGCAGATGCCACATTCCAAAACCTAGACTCCTCAGAGATCTCACTGACAGATGTGAGCCACTACTTTGACTCAGACCCGACGAAACTGGTGCAAGGGCTGCGCAAGGATGGACGGGCACCTTCCTCATACATAGCAGACACAACCACAACAAATGCACAGGTGAGAGCACTGTCAGAGACAGTGCGTCTTGATGCAAGGACAAAGCTGCTAAACCCAAAGTGGTACGAGGGGATGATGAAAAGTGGCTACGAGGGAGTCAGAGAGATTGAGAAGCGGCTCACAAATACTGTCGGGTGGAGTGCAAAATCTAGACAAGTTGACAACTGGGTTTATGAGGAGGCAAATGCCACATTTGTCGAAGACGAGGCTATGAGGAAGAGGCTCATGGACACCAATCCCAATTCATTCAGGAAGCTGGTCCAAACTTTCCTAGAGGCCAGTGGCAGAGGCTACTGGGAGACATCGGAGGAGAACTTGGAAAGGCTCAGGGAGCTCTACTCAGAGGTTGAAGACAAGATTGAGGGAATTGACCGGTAAATTAACTTGAGTGATCAGTTCCTGCATTCAGCCAAGAAGGAACTTTCTGTCTCATTTTTTTCAGGGGAAACAGTAGGGGAATCCATCAATCTGTGTGATTAATAAGAAACTTTGAAAGGAACTTTCTGTCTCATTGAAATTAGACTTGTACAATGTGTGTGATTAATAAGAAAGTTGTAGCATGCAATAAAAGGGGTACAATGTGTGTGATTAATAAGAAAGTTGTAACATGTAATAAAAGAGGGTGGTTGTGAGTGGAAAAGGGAAGCATGAATTTAAATCTTTTTCCTAGAGAGTTTATTACTTGTTGTCACTTGTTCACTTACATAACAGCATTCGGGACCTAGTAACACAGAAAGGAGTTTCAGCATTAACTGGTTCGACAAAATAACACTACAGTTTTGGTATTCTTCTTTCCAAGTTCTACATTTTTCTATTGCAGCAGTAAAAACAAAAGTAGACATATACTCAATATGCAAAGATGCTATTTAGGTGGCCACGTGGGACTAAAACTGAGAATACCTTAGTACTTGAATTATGAACAGTCCAACTCAACAAAGTAAGTTTCTATCATCTGAGTGCATGTACAGTGAGATCAAGTAACACTAGATTACCCAAAATAAAAAAAAGATGGGTGTCAAATTGAATTTACAGCTGAAAGAGGGGCGAAAAGGAATAAAATTGCATCTTGAACATTGTTATTTTTTCCCTTATCAACCCGAAATATCAAATTTTAGTGGAATCCTAGATCAGACCAATTCCATAAGAAATGGATCTCCTGAAGCCATGACTCTGATTAGCTTTACAAAATCCATCTCATTCCGAACCTTCACAGGGTACACTGCATGTGCTTCAGCAGTATAAATTGTTGAGAAAGTGGTATTCGATGGCAGATCTGTCCTATAAACAAGTTTTGTCAATGCTTTGGTGTAACACCCTATTTTACAACCAAGCCTATTTATATAAAAAAAGGAAATTTTGGCAGTATTTCCTCTATAGAGAGGTATAACTGACCAAAAGAAAATATCACAGGCAGGCAGAAACAGATATAACCAGCATATATATAGAGTCCACCACGACGCTACCAGCGTCGTACCACAACATAAACAAAAACAAACGACGAACCATCAGACACACCACTTGTATACACCGGTTGAGCTATCGACATCGTGATAAGTTAGTGTGTGCAGCTACCGAGATCCATCCCCAAAATGCACGTCAACATCTAAACATACCTGTAAAAAAAACACGGGTGAGATTCGAAAATCTCAGCAAGTGAAAGGTACTTTAACAAAAAGCTATTTAGCCACAGTTGAATGTGCTAACAATTCTAAATAGAAACTAGTAATGAAACAGACCGCCAACACCAGGAGAAACAGTTATGACTAAGCAAATCCAACGATAACATTAAACATTTTAACATTCGGTTGGTATAAGCCTTCAGAGCCGCATATATATCTATATACACGCTAATTAAAGGAAATAAGATTTGATATGAATAATTCATTGAATTTCACAAGAAGACATAACCATGCACATGACATGCTCTTCTCACCCTTACCCCTCCTCGGGTAACGTAAGGGTGTGCACCGTACCCCTTCTCGGGTGACATACGGTACTGTACCGGTACGGTCGCGGCCAGAAGACGACGACAAACTTCCAATGCATGAGACATATATGTATGACGTGCTTCAAGCATAACCAACATAACTTCCGGAATATGCTTGAGACTTCAAAAAAAACATCGCATACAACACTAATGAACAACTGCAGAATGGCATATTATGCCTACTGCACTTCATAAATCAATCATCGAGTAAACTTCTGGAAACGTAAACAACATAGTACTCAGTCCAGAATCAGTCATTCAGATTAGATGAATGCACTGTAATTAAAGAATGTAGGCAACCCAATATTAGGTTAAAGCATAGTCATACAATACATTCACTTGCCTTTACCGACGATGAAGAAAATTCGATCAAGAACGTCCGAAAATAGTACCATCTGTACAGGCATACTATTAGAACTAAAACACATTTATAACACATAAAATATGAAGCGTCAATTCTACGTCTGAAAACGTCACGTATACGCCTACATTCCGAAAAACTGAACATACAATTGTATCACATGAAATGATACACTATTTTCAATTCAGAGTCGAACTAAAATCTCACTAATTAGACTTCGCTCTGATGATCGAAATAAATACTTCGACTCGGATATCGTATCTTCGAATCAATAATGATTATCGAAACGAAACAGACTATTGATCACATGAAATAATACGACAGGAATTGATTGATTTGATTTAATCAAATCACAAATATCCAGAAATTACCGAGAAATCACCTTCGAAAGATTGACGATGAATCCGACGAAAATCCGAAATTTCCAACTTTTCCCTTTTCCTTCTTTTTTTTCCCTTTTTTTTTTCCTTTCTTTCTTCTTCTTTTTTTTTCCTCTTTCCTTTTCTTTTCTTTTCTTTTCTCTTTTTTCTTCCTGGCTTCTTTGCTCTGCCGGCAGCTTGCTTGCTTCTTCGGTGCTGGCTGCTGCTTGCTTCTTCACGGCGGCCAGCACAGAGCAGGTGGCGGCAGCGCGCACGGCGGCGCGACGGCGGCGGCGCGGCGCACGCGGCAGCGGCGCGCAGGCGCACGACGGCGCGACGCTAGCTCTGGCAGCGACGGCCGGCGCGGCGGACGGCAGCGCGGCAGCAACGCGAGCGCACGGCGGCGCGACGCTCTGGCGGCGACGGCCGGCGCAGCGGACAGCAGCGCACAGCAGCGATGGAGAGAGAGAGTGTGTGAGAGAGAGAGACACGCGAGAGAAAGACGCGAAGCACGAGCACTGAAGAGTCTGGATGGATCGGGTTGAGGATCGATCCATCCAGTACTTATCTCTCTCTTTTTTTTATTTTTTTTTCAAAACAACGAATGGTCTAGATTTATTGGGCTTGCTACGGGTTACAAAATACCCGGAACAGACATATGAATAGCAAAATGGGTTCGTCTCGACGAGATGAACGCAATCGCGGTCTCCGATCGTTCATACAGGCAACGGATCAAAAAGTAAAATTTTTGGTCAAATCTCTTTTTATTTTTTCTCCAAAAATTCGGTATTACATTCTTCCCCCCTTAAAGGAATTCGTCCCCGAATTCTACCGCTTCCATGGCAACTATGGAACAGAGGTAAAATATTTCAAAACTTATGACTCACCAGTCTCAAAGAGCTCAGGATACTCCTTGCGCATTTGTTATTCGAGTTTCCAAGTTGCTTCTCGTTCTGTTTGATTTGTCCAAAGGACTCTCACAAACTTGATAGTCCTCCCCCTCATAACTCGCTCTGAGGAATCCAGAATACGTACCGGGTGGCACTTTACGGTCAGATCTTTCTCTATCGTGATTGATTCAACATCAATTTTATGCTCAGGGCCTCCCAGATATTTTCTTAGCATAGAAACATGGAAGACATTATGTACTCTACTCATTGAGTCTGATAATTCAAGACGGTACGCCAAACTGCCTACTCGGGCTGTGATTAGAAAAGGACCAATGTATCTCGGGTTAAGCTTCCAGACATACCGAAACGTACAACACCTTTGGTTGGTGATACCCTGAGAAGAACATGGTCGCCAACTGCAAATACTAAGTCTCGTCTCCGGACAACTACATAGCTCTTTTGTCGACTTTGAGCAGCCAACATGTTCTGACATATTTGATGCACCTTTTCTGATGTTTGCTGAACCATATCCGGACCAAGAAGTGATCTCTCCAACAAAATCCCAACACAAAGGGGAAACACACCTTCGGTCATATAAGGTCTCAAAAGGAGCCATCCAAATACTTGCTTGATAGCTATTATTATAAGCAAATTCTGCTAAAACTGGGATACTGTGAGGAACCGTCCAAATAGTATTCTAATTAATCATCAGGATGATCATTAGTCATAATCACAACCTCGACGATTAACCAGAATACCATTCCGGTAGTCCCGGCACGTGTTTTGTGCCCAGGATCGGAACACATGCCTTCCAACTCAAATATCACAACACAGTTTAATAGAGAGCAAATAATTAAACTGGATTACCATTGTTAAACAAGCAACTGCTTCCACAATTTACAACAAAAGAGGAACAACAACAACTACTATGCAGCGGAAGAAAAACCTATACAACAAAAGAGTATGGAGCCGTATGCCCTTAGGCTCCATACCAAAAGCGCCAGAGTTCGGAGTAGAAGGTGCTACTCCTGCCCGCCACCCTGATCGGCAGGCACAAAGTAGCCGAACACTGCCTCTTCTTCGCCGACCTGCGAACCTGGAAGCAACTTAAGGGCAGCACCCTTAGTACGAAGGTACTAGCAAGTCTTACACAGTATGAGTATATATATTCTCGACTCCAAGGATCATGCATTTAAAGCTGTAGCAAGGATTAAGACATGTTTAAGTTCATTAAGCGGTAAGCAACCTAGACTCTAGGTGTAAGCAACTGACTTAATCAACCACCGACTCAAACCCTGCCAACCAACTGATCAAAACAGATATATAACAACAAGTGTATAAAAGCAAACCATTCCCACCAAACCACCAACCACATACCGACCAAACCACCCCAATCCAACCATGCCACAACCCACATCGAAACTCTACGACCAAAATATGGTCGCTCGGTGGAGATAAGCGATAGCGATGCTCATGACCGAGAGCGCGGCAGCTCGAACTGATTATACACCCTGCAGGGGGATACTCCTGGACCCACACGACACAGGGACCATACGGCTTGTGCCACCCGCTAAGATGCGCACAAGGGGGTACCCGTGACAACCTTTCCCAACCAGGCCCAACCATGTGGATCAACCATAGCTCGGCACGGCGGTATTAGAACTACTCCCCGAGCAAACTAATACCGCTAAAAGCCCGGACTCAAACCGGACTCACACCGTCTATGACGAGGCCCACATGACCACGTCTGCGAAAGTAATCGGCTCGCCTACCATTATATCAGCATGTGGTGAGTAAGGTATGTGCTAAAGCCGACTACACCGATGATCGGTGCTTAACCGGTGCAAGCGGTCTACGGTGTCCGGGTTCCCTCCCCGAACTGCCTGAGGACTCCTCGTGAGCAGATGACACCCCTAACACCGCCCACACCTCGTCTCAACTCACCACTCACCAAACCGACTCATCATCAACCCAACCATAAGTGCGAACAAATAATAAGTCCTAGGCTCGCGACAACGGTGGACGCCGCCGTCGACTTCTACCGGAAAGCCTAAGTACCACTAAGCATAGCGAACTAAAATTAGACCTCGATGACACCACTAGGCTCCTAGGAACAACACATGACACGTGACCGAAATGGGATAATGCATCGGCATAGGTTCTACCCAACTCAGTACCCGACACATGCAATGTATACATAAGCGTAGATAACATATTAAAATTTCAAGTAGACACGGTGCAATATGAACGATGCTTGCCTTGCTGCCCTGAAAGGTGGGACGCCTCACGATCGCCCACGGCCTCCGGGATCGACGGATCGGCGTTCACTACAGAGAGCAACGCGTGCAATGTAATGAGCATGTATGAAATGCGATCACGTAAGAAAAATATGCTCCACAATACATGACAATATTATTCCAAGATCGTACTGACCAAACCAGAATTTTCCAAGTGGTCTCAAAAAGTTTGGAGTTCCTACGAATTAACTACGAATTTTACAAGCTATCAGCTATCAGGAAAGCCTGATAAACCGTGCTCGGGGTGCCCGGGATGAACAGTACTCACGGGGTACCCGGGGTGAACAGTACCGGGGGTGCTCGGGTGAACAGTACCCGGGGGTCCTCGGGATCGACCGTGCTCGGGTGCTCGGGGTGAACAGTACAGGGGGTGCTCGGGGTGCTCGGGTGAACAGTACCAGGGGGTCGTCGGGTGAATAGTACCCGGGGGTCGTCGGGAGTGCTCGGGGTGACTGATCTCGTGCTCGGGTGAACAGTACCGGGGGTCGTCGGGTGAACAGTACCAGGGGTGCTCGGGAGTGCTCGCGGTGACTGAGCTCGTGGTCGGGTGAACAGTACCCGGGGTGCTCGCGGTGACTGAGCTCGTGCTCGGATGAACAGTCGTCGGGTGAACAGTACCCGGGGTGCTCGGGAGTGCTCGCGGTGACTGAGCTCGTGCTCGGGTGAACAGTACCCGGGGGATCGTCGGGTGAACAGTACCCGGGGTGCTCGGGAGTGCTCGCGGTGACTGCGCCCGTGCTCGGGTGAACAGTACCCCGGGGGTCGTCGGTGAACAGTATCAGGGGGTGCTCGGTGAACAGTATCCGGGGTGCTCGGGTGAACAGTACTCGCGCTACAGTAAAATCAGCCTCGCGCAGCTCCAGAACAGCAGCCATTACGAAGGGAAAAACTGAGCTAAACTAACCTGGGAGTCTCTCTAAATCAAAAGTAAAAATGCCTAGAAGGGTGTACAGGGTCTAGACTTTGTTCAACCGCCTAGCAACATGATTCCTAACTCAAATCCACATAAATCCTCATTTGTTCCCAGACTGTAGAACTTTAAGAACTTTGCAACCCTAGTTCCAGATCCAAGATCTATCCAACCAAAAATGAGCATACTTGCCATGGGAGCCTAGCAGACTCACCTAAGGTCCTTTGCTGAGGTTGGTGACCGCCAGTTGAAGGAGGAAACGACGGAAAATGGCTTGGAGAAGAGAGGAAAAACTGCTGCTTCCTTGCTTCTCCCAAAGAACACCAAACAAGTTCAGAACCAGCTCGAATTCCTTCGGGGAAACTGAAAATGAATTGGATGGACGAGTAGTCCTTGAGCTGGTGGTCTCGTGAGTACCACATACGTACCTTGATCTTGCTCCCAGAGGTAGGGATCCAAAAGGGGAAAAAGGGAGCCTAAGAGAGAGAGTGAGAGAGACAGCCAACTCCAACTTGCTTCCTCAAAAAGCCTTATGTGGTGGAGTGGGTGAGGAGTACGTATGGGCAGGTTTGAGGGGAGAGAGAGCTGTTGCCCACTTATAGAGAGATATTTTCCACCCAAGTGGGCCCCATTTACCTAGAGGAAAGTTCAGACTTGCTTCCAGCTCCTTTATTTCTCTTAGTTTTTCCTTCTCCCACCTCATTGACTCAAAGTGAAGTGCTCCAGTGACCCAAACTGGAACATGAAGCTGAAATTGCATGTTTTAGGATTAAAACACACAATTATGGATTTCGGGACGTGACAAACCTCCCCCCCCTAAAAAGAATCTCGTCCCGAGATTCAGTACGAGTCGTGGAGAGAACGATGAGCACACTCATGTGAGAGATTCCAAATATGCCATATTACGACATCTTTCACAAGTCCTCAAAGAACTCAGGATACTCGGAGCGGAGCTTATCTTCCCGCTCCCATGTCGCTTCGGCTTCTGTATGGTGGCTCCATTGGACTTTCAGGAATTTGGTAGAGTGGCGTCGTGTCTTGCGCTCGGCTTCATCCAAGATACAAATTGGTCGCTCACAATATGTCAAATCCGGTTGCAACTCTTGGGGTGCAATATCAACGACTTCCGTCGGAACTCGGAGACACTTCTTCAATTGTGACACATGGAACACATTGTGTACGGCGGAGAGAGATGGAGGCAAGTCCAACTGGTACGCGACCTCTCCACGCCGAGCAAGAATCTGAAATGGACCAACATACCGAGGCGCCAATTTGCCTCGGACTTGGAATCGACGAACGCCTTTGAGAGGTGAAACCTTCAGGTACACGTGATCCCCCACCTCAAAGGTGAGCTCTCGGCGACGTCGATCCGCATAGCTCTTCTGCCTAGACTGGGCCGTGAGAATACTCCTGCGGATATTCTGGACATGGTCTTCTGCCTCCTTGACCAAATCCGGACCCAGAAAAGCCCGCTCACCGGATTCAGACCAATTCAGCGGCGTACGGCACCTCCGACCATAAAGGGCCTCGAATGGCGCCATCCCAATACTAGCCTGGAAACTGTTGTTATACGAAAATTCCGCGAACGGCAGGCATATGTCCCACTTCTTCCCATAAGTGAGCACACAAGCACGGAGCATATCTTCGAGAATCTGATTTACCCTCTCCGTCTGACCATCCGTCTGCGGGTGATACGCCGTGCTGTGGAACAATTCGGTTTCCATAGCCTCCTGGAAACTTCTCCAGAAATGAGAAGTAAACTGTGTACCCCGATCAGAAACGATCTTCTTCGGCACTCCATGGAGACAAACAATTCTAGTGAGGTACAACTCCGCATACTGCTTAGCAGAAAAAGTGGTCCTGACAGGAAGGAAATGCGCGGATTTTGTCAACCGGTCCACGATGACCCAAATAGAGTCATACCCACTCGAAGTCTTCGGTAAGCCAGTAATGAAATCCATCCCAACTTCTTCCCACTTCCAAGATGGAATGGGCAAAGGCTGGAGTGTGCCGGCAGGCTTGATGTGTTCAGCCTTCACCCTTCGGCAGACGTCGCACTCAGACACATACCTAGCAATCTCCCGCTTCATGCGAGTCCACCAGAAACGGGGTTTCAAATCCTGATACATCTTTGTACTGCCAGGGTGAATGGATAGCAACGAATCATGAGCCTCATCAAGGATCTTCTTCCTCAGCGCCTCGACCCTCGGAACCACTAAACGGTCCCCAAACCAGATAACGCCTTGATCTGGTGATAGCCCAGCCTCAAGTCAATCTTTGAGAAGACTCGGGCTCCAGTCAACTGATCAAACAAGATGTCAATCCTAGGAAGCGGATACACATTCTTCACAGTGACTGCATTCAGCGGACGGTAATCAACACACATCCGGAGAGTGTCGTCCTTCTTCTTCACGAATAGAGCCGAGCATCCCCAAGGTGAGGAACTAGGACGAATGAAACCCTTCGCCAGCAGCTCCTGGATCTGCTTCTTCAGCTCAACTAGCTCAACTGGCGACATCTTATACATCTTCTTCGAAACCGGGGCCGCACCGGGCACGAGATCAATAGAGAACTCCACTGCCCTACCAGGCGGCATTCCAGGCAACTCATCCGGAAAGACATCCGGAAATTCCCACACCACAGGAATGGTCTCCATAATCCTGGTGGGGACAGCCTTTACGGCGAACAGGCAGGACTTGACATCCTCTAGCTTTAACTGGACCCGAGTACCTGACAGACCATTGAGGGTGACGGTCCGCCGAGCACAGTCCAACACAGCCTTGTTCTTGGAGAGCCAATTCATCCCCAGAATAATATCAATTCCCTTCGAGTTCATCACTAACAGATTGACAAAGAAGGGAACTCCGTTGACAATTACCGCCGCTTTATCCACACACTGGTTGATTAAAACTTTGGCCCCTGGGGCGTCTATAAGGTACGGTGTGTGGGTAGCACTGACTCTCAACCCACTTTTCCAAACATAACCCGAAGATATAAAGGAGTGAGAGGCTCCTGAATCAAACAAAACCACTGCAGAAAAGATGTCAGAGTTGAAACTCATATCCAACGTACCCATTAGGACGGTGTCACCCTCCTGAACCTCGTCGGCGGTAGTGTGGCGAGCTCGACCACGCTTGGGAACGTGAGTCGCCTGCGAAGACTGTGGTGCTGACTGAGCCGGCGGTGGTCGCGGGGCACTCAGCGCGGCTCCTGGCCTCGGATACGGGCACTCCCTCGAGAAATGGCCGACGCGGCCGCAGTTGAAGCACGGACCGCCTGAGCCACCAGTCACGCTCACTTGGGAGCCGGCGGGTCGTGCAGCCTGCCCTTGTGGGGCGGAGAACGCAGGACGTGGTACAAACCACATCGGTCGTGGGTAGCCAGCCGACGGCACCTGAAACTGTGGAGGCTGACTCTCAGTGCGGGTGCGCTGCGAGCTCCCACCCACAGAAGACGAGGAACCCCTCTTCCGCCTCTTCTCCTCTTGGTGGCTCTTATACTTGAGCTCCACTGTGATCGACGTGCTCACCAACTCGTTGAAGTCGGCGAACTTATGCGCGGACAACCGGTCCTGCATCTTTGAGTTCAGGCCATTCACAAAACGGCGCTGCTTGCGCGCATCCGTGCTGACCTCCTCGGTAGCATACTGTGCAAGGTGGTTGAACACCTGCACGTACTCCATCACCGCACGACCTCCTTGCTTGAGGTCCTCAAACTCTCGCCTCTTAGCCTCCATGAGGCCACTCGGTATGTGAAACGAGCGGAAGGCCTCGCGAAACTCCGCCCATGACACGCGGTGATCGGCGGGGTGCATGGCCAGAAAGCCGGACCACCACGCACCCGCCGGGCCCTGAAGCTGATGGGCGGCGAAGAGCGCCTTCTCGTGATCCTCACAACGAAGAAGGGCGAGCTTCTGCTCAATCGTCCGGAGCCAATGATCAGCATCGAGAGGATCCTCAGCTCGCGAGAAGACCGGCGGCTGAGTCCGCAAAAAGTCCGAGAAGTCGTCTCGGCGCACGGCCCCACCTCCTCCATGAGGAGCCGCGTTGCGCACGAGAGCCTCCAGGAGCGCTTGGTTCGTCTGGAGGAGAGCGTGATTCGCTTGGCGGTTCTGCTCGATTTGCATGAGCACATCCGCCATGGTCGGCGGTGGAGGAGGGTTGTTCTGACCGGAACCCTCCGGAACCTCTCCACTACGCCGAGTGACAACCATTCTTGAAATGTAAAATAAAAGGGGGAAACGTCAAATTCCGACTCAGCACAATGCATTCGCCGGATATATTGTTAGAATCCCGTAATACATGTACAAACATGAATGCATGCATGAATGCCATGAAAAGATGCATGCTCGAACCTAGCTACCGCTTCTTTCTCAAAATAAGAACCGCACCTGCAAGCATCAAAATCACAGGCAGTTTATAACATCCAGAACGTACCCTTCGCGCTAGAAAGAGTAAGAGCGCGAACGGCCCTTGTACCACATGCCGTACAAGCGACAATCCATACGTCGACAACGACGTATTCACTTCCCGTAGACCCTACGGGACATCTCGTGTAAACGCCACACGAGTAGACGACCATGTCTCCCATCGCATGGTGGATGTTCATACGCTATTGCTAGCGTATTCACTTCCCGTACGGATCACCGTACGGAACATGCCGGGCCCCTGCCTCGCATCCGGCTGAGCCCTCGGTGATTAACCGCCACCGAGCGTCGTACCTTACCTTCCGACGATGCAAAGCCGAAGATGCAATGCTCAACATGAATCAATGCAGGGTCGAAAGCAAAACAATGTGTATAAGACATATAAACGTCACTCATAATACGCATTTTAACTTAGGGGCATAAACGATAGCAGTTTAATACATATTAGACACGAAGAGGCATAAACATAAATTATGGGTTGTTTAGGTGAAGTTGTCGACTTACTAAACAACGCACTAATTATGTTTAGGCTACTAAATTAAACCAGGCTCTGATACCAAGCTGTGAGGAACCGTCCAAATAGTATTCTAATTAATCATCAGGATGATCATTAGTCATAATCACAACCTCGACGATTAACCAGAATACCATTCCGGTAGTCCCGGCACGTGTTTTGTGCCCAGGATCGGAACACATGCCTTCCAACTCAAATATCACAACACAGTTTAATAGAGAGCAAATAATTAAACTGGATTACCATTGTTAAACAAGCAACTGCTTCCACAATTTACAACAAAAGAGGAACAACAACAACTACTATGCAGCGGAAGAAAAACCTATACAACAAAAGAGTATGGAGCCGTATGCCCTTAGGCTCCATACCAAAAGCGCCAGAGTTCGGAGTAGAAGGTGCTACTCCTGCCCGCCACCCTGATCGGCAGGCACAAAGTAGCCGAACACTGCCTCTTCTTCGCCGACCTGCGAACCTGGAAGCAACTTAAGGGCAGCACCCTTAGTACGAAGGTACTAGCAAGTCTTACACAGTATGAGTATATATATTCTCGACTCCAAGGATCATGCATTTAAAGCTGTAGCAAGGATTAAGACATGTTTAAGTTCATTAAGCGGTAAGCAACCTAGACTCTAGGTGTAAGCAACTGACTTAATCAACCACCGACTCAAACCCTGCCAACCAACTGATCAAAACAGATATATAACAACAAGTGTATAAAAGCAAACCATTCCCACCAAACCACCAACCACATACCGACCAAACCACCCCAATCCAACCATGCCACAACCCACATCGAAACTCTACGACCAAAATATGGTCGCTCGGTGGAGATAAGCGATAGCGATGCTCATGACCGAGAGCGCGGCAGCTCGAACTGATTATACACCCTGCAGGGGGATACTCCTGGACCCACACGACACAGGGACCATACGGCTTGTGCCACCCGCTAAGATGCGCACAAGGGGGTACCCGTGACAACCTTTCCCAACCAGGCCCAACCATGTGGATCAACCATAGCTCGGCACGGCGGTATTAGAACTACTCCCCGAGCAAACTAATACCGCTAAAAGCCCGGACTCAAACCGGACTCACACCGTCTATGACGAGGCCCACATGACCACGTCTGCGAAAGTAATCGGCTCGCCTACCATTATATCAGCATGTGGTGAGTAAGGTATGTGCTAAAGCCGACTACACCGATGATCGGTGCTTAACCGGTGCAAGCGGTCTACGGTGTCCGGGTTCCCTCCCCGAACTGCCTGAGGACTCCTCGTGAGCAGATGACACCCCTAACACCGCCCACACCTCGTCTCAACTCACCACTCACCAAACCGACTCATCATCAACCCAACCATAAGTGCGAACAAATAATAAGTCCTAGGCTCGCGACAACGGTGGACGCCGCCGTCGACTTCTACCGGAAAGCCTAAGTACCACTAAGCATAGCGAACTAAAATTAGACCTCGATGACACCACTAGGCTCCTAGGAACAACACATGACACGTGACCGAAATGGGATAATGCATCGGCATAGGTTCTACCCAACTCAGTACCCGACACATGCAATGTATACATAAGCGTAGATAACATATTAAAATTTCAAGTAGACACGGTGCAATATGAACGATGCTTGCCTTGCTGCCCTGAAAGGTGGGACGCCTCACGATCGCCCACGGCCTCCGGGATCGACGGATCGGCGTTCACTACAGAGAGCAACGCGTGCAATGTAATGAGCATGTATGAAATGCGATCACGTAAGAAAAATATGCTCCACAATACATGACAATATTATTCCAAGATCGTACTGACCAAACCAGAATTTTCCAAGTGGTCTCAAAAAGTTTGGAGTTCCTACGAATTAACTACGAATTTTACAAGCTATCAGCTATCAGGAAAGCCTGATAAACCGTGCTCGGGGTGCCCGGGATGAACAGTACTCACGGGGTACCCGGGGGTGAACAGTACCGGGGGTGCTCGGGTGAACAGTACCCGGGGGTCCTCGGGATCGACCGTGCTCGGGTGCTCGGGGTGAACAGTACAGGGGGTGCTCGGGTGATCGGGTGAACAGTACCAGGGGTCGTCGGGTGAATAGTACCCGGGGGTCGTCGGGAGTGCTCGGGGTGACTGATCTCGTGCTCGGGTGAACAGTACCGGGGGTCGTCGGGTGAACAGTACCAGGGGTGCTCGGGAGTGCTCGCGGTGACTGAGCTCGTGGTCGGGTGAACAGTACCCGGGGTGCTCGCGGTGACTGAGCTCGTGCTCGGATGAACAGTCGTCGGGTGAACAGTACCCGGGGTGCTCGGGAGTGCTCGCGGTGACTGAGCTCGTGCTCGGGTGAACAGTACCCGGGGGATCGTCGGGTGAACAGTACCCGGGGTGCTCGGGAGTGCTCGCGGTGACTGCGCCCGTGCTCGGGTGAACAGTACCCCGGGGGTCGTCGGTGAACAGTATCAGGGGGTGCTCGGTGAACAGTATCCGGGGTGCTCGGGTGAACAGTACTCGCGCTACAGTAAAATCAGCCTCGCGCAGCTCCAGAACAGCAGCCATTACGAAGGGAAAAACTGAGCTAAACTAACCTGGGAGTCTCTCTAAATCAAAAGTAAAAATGCCTAGAAGGGTGTACAGGGTCTAGACTTTGTTCAACCGCCTAGCAACATGATTCCTAACTCAAATCCACATAAATCCTCATTTGTTCCCAGACTGTAGAACTTTAAGAACTTTGCAACCCTAGTTCCAGATCCAAGATCTATCCAACCAAAAATGAGCATACTTGCCATGGGAGCCTAGCAGACTCACCTAAGGTCCCTTGCTGAGGTTGGTGACCGCCAGTTGAAGGAGGAAACGACGGAAAATGGCTTGGAGAAGAGAGGAAAAACTGCTGCTTCCTTGCTTCTCCCAAAGAACACCAAACAAGTTCAGAACCAGCTCGAATTCCTTCGGGGAAACTGAAAATGAATTGGATGGACGAGTAGTCCTTGAGCTGGTGGTCTCGTGAGTACCACATACGTACCTTGATCTTGCTCCCAGAGGTAGGGATCCAAAAGGGGAAAAAGGGAGCCTAAGAGAGAGAGTGAGAGAGACAGCCAACTCCAACTTGCTTCCTCAAAAAGCCTTATGTGGTGGAGTGGGTGAGGAGTACGTATGGGCAGGTTTGAGGGGAGAGAGAGCTGTTGCCCACTTATAGAGAGATATTTTCCACCCAAGTGGGCCCCATTTACCTAGAGGAAAGTTCAGACTTGCTTCCAGCTCCTTTATTTCTCTTAGTTTTTCCTTCTCCCACCTCATTGACTCAAAGTGAAGTGCTCCAGTGACCCAAACTGGAACATGAAGCTGAAATTGCATGTTTTAGGATTAAAACACACAATTATGGATTTCGGGACGTGACAGATACAAATTTGGAATCCCGATCTGAAATGATCGATTTTGGCATACCATGCAACCTCACTAGTTCCCTGATATACAAAGGAGCCAACTCATGTGCCGAACTGGTTGTCTTCATTGGAATGAAAAGTGCGGATTTGGTAAGCCTACCCACGACAACTCAAAAAACATCTCTGCCTCGAGGTGAACGAGACAACCCAACAACAAAGTCCATAGTGATATGTTCCTATTTCCATTCTGGGATTTCTAAGGATTGCATTAATCCTGCAGGTCTTTTATGCTCAGTCTATACTTGTTGGCAGACACCACAAGCTGCAACGTACTTAGTAATATCCACTTTCATCCTTTTCCACCAAAATTTTTGGTTTAGGTCTCGATACATTTTGGTTCTACCCGGATGATTTGTATAAGGAGTCTAGTGGGCCTCTCTCAAGATATTCATTTTCACATCTGCCTTTTGTGGTACACAAAGACGTCCTCTGAAGCGTATTGCGCCATTCTCAACAATGGTAAATTCCTTTGATTTTTTTTTTCATCGAAGTCCTCTTTCGAACTTCTAAAAGAAGACGATCATATTGTTGAGCTTCACGTACACACTCAAGTATAGCAGATTGGATGATCATTTGAGTTTCTTTCTGCACAGTGCCAGCCAAGCAAAAAGATATCCCCATCCGATCCAAATCCGAATGGAAAAACATTATTGCTTTAGGTACACCTGTTCTGCTAAGGCGTTAGCTACAACATTAGCCTTTCCGGGATGGTACTAAATTATCAGATCATAGTCTTTGATTAATTCTAACCATCTTCGTTGTCTCAAATTCAGATCTCTCTGAGTGAAAATATACTTGAGACTCTTATGATCAGTGAAAATATCACATGACTCACCATACAGGTAATGCCTCCAACTCTTCAAGGCAAAAACCACTACAGCCAATTCTAAATCATGAGTGGGATAATTCTGTTCATGAGTTTTCAATTGTCTGGAAGTATATGCAATTATTTGATCTCCTTGCATAAGCACACAGTCAAGTCCAATTCGGACAATATCGGTGTAGACTGCGAAACGCTTGCCACTCTCGGGCAAAGCCAGAAAAGGAGCGTTCACTGACTTATTCTTCAAAGTTTGGAAATTTATCTCACATTCATCAGTCCATACAAATGGAACACACTTCTCAGTAAGTCTAATCATAGGCTTTGCAATAAAGGAAGAACCTTGTATAAAATGTCAGTAATGGCCAGCGAATCCAAGAAAACTCTGAATCTCGGTTACATTGGACGGTCTTTACCATTCCGTTGCCTTCTCACTCTTAGAAGGGAAAACGAATCCAAAAACACACAACATTTCTGCTAATACTATACCAGCCAATTATGAGACACTCTCTTCGACTAGTTCTAAAACCAAGGCATTAATTGCCCAGAAACATCCTTTTTGGTGAATGCAATCACACCAAAAAAATATTATTTGGCTAACTCCATAAACTCGGGTCGAAACCCCCCAATAAGAATATAAACCTTCTTCACTTCAACTTCAACTCCTTCACAGGAAGGATCAATTTAAAACCTTTATGGTTCCAGATTAAAGAAACATCAACACTTCACCTCTTCTACCAACATCACTAACTCCCAAAAAAATACAAGTGCGGGTAGATCCACGCAAGAGACAGTCACAACGTTAAGATATAAACCTACAGTTGGTCACTCTCATCCCGATGTATCACCAAGTCTAGAAGGGGTGATCAGGAGATTACAACCACTTACCTAATTCAATCCTTCCAAACATCTAACGACTCATCCTTCATGGTACAAATTTAGATTTGCACTTTCCAACTTGAATACCAGAACACTTCCATCCAGAGGCACTTGGACCAATAGGTAAACTGTGTTGACCGGTATATTCAGAAACATGCCAAACTGGCATACTAAAGAACTTCACATCTTGCTCACATTCCCAAGACAGTCATACTATCGGTAACCACGCCACAACTTCTTCAAAGTAAAATTGCATGCAAAAACACATCCTCAAAAGTTGAAAAGACATCGGTTAATCTAACCGACAAGATGATCGCTGCGGAAAGCTCATGGAGAGGGTTGAAAATATGACTTCTGCAACCTCAACCCTGTTAATCCAACTCCAATTTAGTTATTTTGCGAATTTAGTTTAGCAAGCACCATTTGCAACACCAATTTACCGTCAACAGGTTGAGCGTTAGCATACAATGCTTCTCTCCGGGTCCTTAGAAGGCATACCCTCTCCTGATCAACAACAAAACTACGGAGATACACCCCAAATGTTCATCCTCTTTCACAAAACTCCTTTAAACAGGGGAGCAACCCTTAGCTCCCAAACATAATTCTAATCTCAGCACTTAAATTCTGGAATAAACTCCACTATTTACAATGCTCTTCCCTCAAACCAGAGTTTAGATAAAAACTGATTTTAAGCTATTCTCAAAACACGTATTGACATCTTAGCGACCAAGTACGTAGAGTATCGCTTTATGTAACAGCAGATATTTACTCCCAATAGGAACAAACTTCCAGTATGCAAACCTACCCAGACACTTCCTGGCTAAAACTTCAGCTTAGAGAATAAACTGGAGCAACAAACACAAACCTGCTCCATTGCGGGAAAATCTTAAGCCAGGATCTAGCCACTTCTTCAGATCCACTCAATTCATGAAATCTAAGAAAGAAAGTCTCAAAGCAAACCACATACCAAGAACCACTCGAAGAATTGCTACAACAGGCTCTAGTGATACCTCCGGTTACTTAGCCAGGAAAGATTCAAATAACCCTTATCTTCGGAATCTACTCGGCGAGTAGAATTTATCAAACTCAACTACCAACTCCCATAACGACACGCCAACATAGCACCTCATAATGATGTTATAGGCCACAATTTTTCCGACAACCTCTAAACAACACCAACGCCCTAGGCGTCACTCCACTAGCGTCACTATGACGCGAATCAGTCGCTGCAACGCAATCGATGACTCCAACTCCCATAGCCAGTGGACTCTTCCACAAAGGCTAACTTAACAAAATAACTACCTCAAATAATCATTTCAAAACATGCATAGATATTCCAACCATAAAAGATTATTCTCAGATATTAAAGAAACTGACACATAAGGTATGTAAACATTTCAACTTAAACACGAGGTGTTAATTAATCCTCAAAACATCAACAACTAGGGTACAAGTCTAGCAAAAGATTAGAAAAACTCCCAGAACCCTATTAGGATCTCACTGTCAACACATTTTCACACAATCGGCAAAAAGATTGCCCCGACTCCATGGGGAAAAGAAATCCTACACCATTCTAATGGTTAGGTTGAAAACATTATCACCTTATCTTATATGGTAAGGCACACATCGATCCATTTCTCCGATATTTCGAGAACGAATAGTTAGGGTCAACGACATGGGGACCAGTCCATCTCGTACCCCAAATATTCGCTCTGTATGTGGATAGTTGGATCGCAAACCTAACTCTTGGTCAACCTCACCTGACAATGCAGAAAAGGCATCATGGGGGCCCTCCACTTAACCTATCTGCAGTGCCATACAACAATTATACTATTGATCCTCTGAAGCTTCTCAGGTTCTAATGGCCAAGGTAACAAATTTAACGCCTTGACAATTTCACCATTCCAACGGAACTGACTCCAACAACTTAACGATATATATCAATGATAAAACACTAAAGAATATGTGGACAATCAAACAAACAACTTCAATAGTACTTATATGAGATAGTGAACATAAGCGAACAAAGATAAACAAGACGTATGCAATGCAATGCATCCCATACCCATCCTATTTGTGCAAGTGTGTCAGGTTTATCATTCAATTACCTAGGATCTAAAGCCTAGGCTCTGATACCAAGCTGTAACACCCTACTTTACAACCAAGCCTATTTATATAAAAAAAGGAAATTTTGGCAGTATTTCCTCTATAGAGAGGTATAACTGACCAAAAGAAAATATCACAGGCAGGCAGAAACAGATATAACCAGCATATATATAGAGTCCACCACGACGCTACCAGCGTCGTACCACAACATAAACAAAAACAAACAACGAACCATCAGACACACCACTTGTATACACCGGTTGAGCTATCGACATCGTGATAAGTTAGTGTGTGCAGCTACCGAGATCCATCCCCAAAATGCACGTCAACATCTAAACATACCTGTAAAAAAAACACGGGTGAGATTCGAAAATCTCAGCAAGTGAAAGGTACTTTAACAAAAAGCTATTTAGCCACAGTTGAATGTGCTAACAATTCTAAATAGAAACTAGTAATGAAACAGACCGCCAACACCAGGAGAAACAGTTATGACTAAGCAAATCCAACGATAACATTAAACATTTTAACATTCGGTTGGTATAAGCCTTCAGAGCCGCATATATATCTATATACACGCTAATTAAAGGAAATAAGATTTGATATGAATAATTCATTGAATTTCACAAGAAGACATAACCATGCACATGACATGCTCTTCTCACCCTTACCCCTCCTCGGGTAACGTAAGGGTGTGCACCGTACCCCTTCTCGGGTGACATACGGTACTGTACCGGTACGGTCGCGGCCAGAAGACGACGACAAACTTCCAATGCATGAGACATATATGTATGACGTGCTTCAAGCATAACCAACATAACTTCCGGAATATGCTTGAGACTTCAAAAAAAACATCGCATACAACACTAATGAACAACTGCAGAATGGCATATTATGCCTACTGCACTTCATAAATCAATCATCGAGTAAACTTCTGGAAACGTAAACAACATAGTACTCAGTCCAGAATCAGTCATTCAGATTAGATGAATGCACTGTAATTAAAGAATGTAGGCAACCCAATATTAGGTTAAAGCATAGTCATACAATACATTCACTTGCCTTTACCGACGATGAAGAAAATTCGATCAAGAACGTCCGAAAATAGTACCATCTGTACAGGCATACTATTAGAACTAAAACACATTTATAACACATAAAATATGAAGCGTCAATTCTACGTCTGAAAACGTCACGTATACGCCTACATTCCGAAAAACTGAACATACAATTGTATCACATGAAATGATACACTATTTTCAATTCAGAGTCGAACTAAAATCTCACTAATTAGACTTCGCTCTGATGATCGAAATAAATACTTCGACTCGGATATCGTATCTTCGAATCAATAATGATTATCGAAACGAAACAGACTATTGATCACATGAAATAATACGACAGGAATTGATTGATTTGATTTAATCAAATCACAAATATCCAGAAATTACCGAGAAATCACCTTCGAAAGATTGACGATGAATCCGACGAAAATCCGAAATTTCCAACTTTTCCCTTTTCCTTCTTTTTTTTCCCTTTTTTTTTTCCTTTCTTTCTTCTTCTTTTTTTTTCCTCTTTCCTTTTCTTTTCTTTTCTTTTCTCTTTTTTCTTCCTGGCTTCTTTGCTCTGCCGGCAGCTTGCTTGCTTCTTCGGTGCTGGCTGCTGCTTGCTTCTTCACGGCGGCCAGCACAGAGCAGGTGGCGGCAGCGCGCACGGCGGCGCGACGGCGGCGGCGCGGCGCACGCGGCAGCGGCGCGCAGGCGCACGACGGCGCGACGCTAGCTCTGGCAGCGACGGCCGGCGCGGCGGACGGCAGCGCGGCAGCAACGCGAGCGCACGGCGGCGCGACGCTCTGGCGGCGACGGCCGGCGCAGCGGACAGCAGCGCACAGCAGCGATGGAGAGAGAGAGTGTGTGAGAGAGAGAGACACGCGAGAGAAAGACGCGAAGCACGAGCACTGAAGAGTCTGGATGGATCGGGTTGAGGACCGATCCATCCGGTACTTATCTCTCTCTTTTTTTTATTTTTTTTTTCAAAACAACGAATGGTCTAGATTTATTGGGCTTGCTACGGGTTACAAAATACCCGGAACAGACATATGAATAGCAAAATGGGTTCGTCTCGACGAGATGAACGCAATCGCGGTCTCCGATCGTTCATACAGGCAACGGATCAAAAAGTAAAATTTTTGGTCAAATCTCTTTTTATTTTTTCTCCAAAAATTCGGTATTACATTTGGATTCGAAGTTGCTTGGTGAATCCATTGCAAGGAATAACATGGGGACTGCAATGTTGTGATGAATGTCTAAGCTTCCAATAACTTTAACAAGATATGAGAAGTCACTGATATGCCGTTGAGGTATATAAAATATCTCACTGCTGCAATGTATTATCTTATTTTCACCTACACTTCTTTTGTAATTGGCTTGATAATGAAATGGGAAACTACCGACTGCCTTTTTAACCATCTCTCCTTGGTTCACGAACCAATCATTTTTATTACCCTGTAGAGGGACATCCGACCAAGATTCCTTCACCTGTGGAGAGGTTAATTTGATCAGATTAAAAACATCAGAAAAGTTCTATTTTCACATATATGTTTCAGGAACCATGACATGGATATGCACCTGGTTGGTTATCCAGAGTTTTGCCTTATCGGCATTCAAGAGGCTCCAGTAATTAAGGACCATATGATCCTGAAGGAACAAAAATCCTTGAGCACCTGCAAATCGATCAAACACCTTGGGCAAGTACCTGCAACACGAATGCATTTACAGAGTAGCATAGTTGTGATATCAAAGAAATGAAGCCTCACTGGATGCAGTGATCAGCAAGATCTATGAAGTGTTGCAAGATTTTATTGACAGGATAAGCGATCAAGCTAATTTTACTCACTTGTAGGCTTGTGCCAAGTTGCTGAATTCTACAGCAAGATCAGAATTTCCTTGTTCTGAAAGAATAACAACTGCCCGGAATATCCGACCATAAAGCAGCCTCCACTCAAGTGCAGTTCGGTCCACAGGTTCGGTGCAATGCACTATGAGCACGACATCACCAAAATGCTTCCTCCATTTTATGAGATTGCCAATCTCAGTGCTTACTTCCCCAATCTCCTCAACCCCGAGATGCACAGAAGGCAGCTTCTTGGGGGAAAACTCCAGCTTGTCCCCATGTCCAATGGTCGCCCTCGGACGGTCAATCTCCAAGGACATCAACCTTGGTTGCCGGTACCCAACAGCGACCAGATCTTGCAGCCACGCAGCCATGAAATGCAAATCCTTTTCAGCCCAGAATCTCTCCTCTGTCATCGCATAGCTCAAATCAAGAATTCGCTCGAATAGTGTCTGCTTTCTGGACCGCCATTCCAACAGGAACTTTATCAACCTCCCTACATTGACATGGATATCCTTCTCATCATCGAATGGGTGAGCATGCACATCATCGATGCGGTGCACAGTCGGTGGGTAGACCACTAAGTACCCTCCAATCTCCCATAGTATCCTCTGCACCCAGTACCCACGTATGACATCCGACGCCATTGGACTCACAGATACCGGCAATGCAAGCCCCCAGAACGCCGCTGAGTGGAACAGTGTGTTAACATAGTTGACTGGCGTCATCATGCCCTGCGGCAGTGCCACCTTGGGTGCATCCGCATCAAACCGGAAATCAAATGCTTCCATTTCCGATGACTTCCGGGTGAAGTAGAACACAGCGTCAACATCCGGAAGCCCATTGCACAGGCCCTGCTGTATGAACTGCCCACCGCCAAACACCTCCGTGTAGAACTCCTCCGAGCCCACCTCCCCGGCCCTCTCCAGCGGCAGCCCCCGCGGCCAGACCGACGGCTGTCCAAAGTGCACGTACGGGTTCACGACCGTCCGGTTAGGATCCGCGTGGCTGTACTGCAGCAGCACGGCGCCCCCTTGGCGCTGGTCCAGATCGACGTCAAAGTGGCAGGAGAGGTTCCCCCCAACGACGGCGTTGCGCGCATCCGCGTCGTAGATGACGCGCGCCCCGCGCTGCACGGCGAAGAGGTACGCGGCGGCCTTGCGTGCGGGCCCTCGCGTGGGGAGGAAGGCGACGGAGCGGAAGCCGAGCAGGGCCTGGTCGGCAAGCGTGAGCAGGACGGCGCCCGGGTGGGACCAGCCCGCGGGGGTCGCCTCGTCGGCGACGGCGAGGAGCTGCCACCCGGGAACGGAGCGCAGCGGGCGGTGGCGCAGGTGGTGCGGCGACGCGGAGAAGACGATCCAGCGGGAGGCGCGGAGTGCGGGGTGCGGCGAGGTGGGGAGCGCGGGGAGCGGGGGCACGCGGGACCAGAGGACGGACGGGTAGCTGAGGCGGCGGGAGGCGGCGGGGCAGAGCGCGGAGGGGGAGGCGCCATCGTAGAGGAGGAGGAGGAGCAGGAAGGGCGCCGACGCGAGAGCGGCGAGGAGGACGTAGACGACGCGCCTGGAGGCGGGTGTGGGGGAGGCGTGCGGGGGCATTTGTGCGTGGTCAGAGGTGGTGTGGGGTGGGGGAGTGGGATTTGGGAAGGGTGAGGTGACTTGATAGCTTACTTGGTGGTGGCGTGGGAGTCAACGCCGCCGGTACAAGCGCCGCGAAGACGCGGCACTGGTGGCGCAGCCGGTGCGGTGGTTCGGCCGGCGAGGGGACCGGAAGGTGTGGACTGTGGAGTAGGTTGTAACGGGGAGGGTATTTGGAATCTCAGCGAGGAATTGATTTCTATTTTTTTTGGCTGTAACGGGGTATTTGATTTTTTCCGCTGTTATCAGGTAGCGTGATAAATTTATTACTATGTCTATTATCTTAGATTTAGAATGATTTATTTATCATTGTCAGCAAAAAGTTAAATTACCGTTCTGGTAGAATAGTGAAAAGTTAAATATTCTTGTAACGGGAGGGTATTTAGACTGTACCACGGACCCTTTTTCGACGGTGATAATAACGAGGTAGGCCTTTATCTGCGCCCTGATAGCATGGGCCGGATGAAGGATCTTAAATCCAGCCCACTGGTGGTAAAACGCCCTTTTCTTTTAGAGTAAACTTTTAACTTAAACTACCTAAGTGTTTGTGCAATAAAAACATAAGCATTAGATGTAATAATATTAAGCATAAACTCAAAATATAGGGATATAAATACGTTATGGAAGCACCGCCAAATGCATATATCGGGAGCGATATTGTAATTTGAATTCAGATAGGATCCGAAAAATAAGGAGACTTATCCGTTAATTCTCATTCTATTTTTTTATTTATTTTTATTAGTAAAATATGTCTTATATCCGTAGTC
This sequence comes from Phragmites australis, assembly GCF_958298935.1. NCBI lineage: Eukaryota > Viridiplantae > Streptophyta > Magnoliopsida > Poales > Poaceae > Phragmites > Phragmites australis. The sequence continues at coordinate 2,065,317 of NC_084935.1, forward strand.
GGTAAAATGGGTCTCACTATTCCCATAAAGAAGAACTTAAACTCCACTATAAGGGTCTGTTTGTTTAGGTTTTTATTTTTAGATTTTTCTGAAAAATTGTGCTTTTGGTTTGTTTGAAAAGTTATTTTTAGAAATAGATTGTTGGTTTTTACAATAAATTTTTAGTTTCTCAGCACATAACTTCTCATAATAACATCTCTCAGCGAGCTTCTCAATTTTAGTTTATTTTTCTCAGAAACCCTCTATAACTATTTATTTTAGCTTCTTATAGCAGTAGAAACAGAAAAAAATAGAAAACAAACCAAACCTAAAGAACGGAGCGACCTGAATTGCCACAAGAGTTACAATTTTGTTAAGGTGCGTTTCTGTGAAACCTTTCAACCATTAGACCGAAGGAGTAGACTTGGTCTTGCTTTTTATTGAAAGCTCGTTGCGATCGATAGTTATTGTGGTTACCAATTGGCAAATTTGTGGACAAATATCAGTTGAGTATGAAAATATTTGAACATTGGAAATTTCATGATATTTTATTTTGAAGGCTTAAAATGGGAGTTCAATTTGACCACTGTGGGCCAGCTGAAGAGCTTTGGTAGATATTTAAGCGAAATATTCACAAATATGTGTGCCAATTTTGTACCCATACGAAAATTAAGCAAAGTCTATCCAGGAGTGCAAATGCCAATTGGCAAGAACAAGGGACACTGGAACAAAAAAAAAAAAATACAAAAGCATGTTACAATCTATCTCACATGTCAGACTCACTGCTTGCCCGACTAATCTGAAAAATAATTCTACGAGATTGTGGTATCATGTATTTGAAGTTTGTATCTAATTTATAACGTGATATATGATAATTTATTTTCTCATTTATCTTTTCACCTATGATTTTTTTTCATTATAAATTTTATAGTAATTTTTGCTATATGTCACGTTATAAATTGTCTGATCTTATAGGGTTATTTTCATGTCCCAATTGCCAAACTCGCACACGTGTCGCGCACGCCTCCCCCACACGCTCGAAAATTCAAAATGGCACTGCTCCCTTGTTAGATCCCCGCCTGTCAGCCACACGCCAACGCCGTCCCAAACTTTTCGAAAATCCCCAACCCCGGCTACCGCTGCCTCCACTCCACTCCCGGCGACCGCTCCTCCCTTGCCGGCGCGGCGGCGGCGGCATGGGAGCGGACTACCCCACCTTCGCCGACGTCGAGGGCGCCCGCGCCCTCATCTTTCTCGCCGACTCCTCGCCCGCGCCGTCCCCGCCTCCGCCTTCCCCCGCTCTCAGGTATTCGCCTCGCCCTCCTCACGTCGCGCAACCGAATTCTTCACGCGCACATCGTCGTCGCGGTTCTAATCAACCGCTTCGGTTCGGCGCGTTGCGCTTATCTGCATTGCAGCGACGAGCTCTCCTGTTACTCGGGCTCCTCCTCCTCCCACTCCGGAGCTTCTGCGAGGTCGTGCGTCTCCGACTCGGCGCATCGCGGCCGTCCCGTCGAACCCCTCCGCGTGCTCTCCGTCGTTGCCTCCCTCCGCCGCATCGACCCCAAGGTAAGCAATCTGATTCCTCAACTGCTGATCAGCGACTGCAAACCGTTTCTTATTCAGTTACCCCCCGATGGCTCCGCTCGTTGGCTGTAGGTGCTCGCCAAGGCGACGAGCACGCTGCTCCCGAGCGGAGCCGGGAAGAAGCGGAAGGGCGTGTGGATAGAGATTGACAGTGACGACGAGGACGAGAGCTGGAGGAGCAGCGTGGTGGCCAGCGAGGGGAGCACCGTCACGGCTGCCGCGTCCGCGGGCTCCACGGCCACGTCGGGGAGATGCCGCCGTCCTCCGCGGGCGGGTGGTGGTGATGGTGGTCGGAAGCTGCCGACAAGAGCGGACGTGATCATGCAGTGGCTGTCGCGGCCACAAGCTGTGCCAGCCACAGAGACGACCATCCGCGCCGCGGTCGGCGACAACTCCGGGACGAGCAAAGCGCTGCGCTGGTGAGCAGGACACTGTTTCCAATTCCCATATGAAGCGGTTTTGAAATGGTTGCCTGATTGCTACGCTTGCGTTTCTGCGTGCTTCTGATCGTGCGAAACTCGCAGGCTGCTGAAGGAGGGCGGCTTGCAGCGTGCAGGCACTGGCGGCCTCACGGATCCGTATGTTTACACGGTATGTGAAATTCATGCAAAGTACTTGAATTAGGATGGAAGTTGGAAGTGGGATTTTAAAATTCGAAATGTGTACCGGGTTGTTGACTGAAGAATGCTCGAGTTAGCTTTAGAAATGTGAGATTGGGTCTGTACGGCATTGTGCAAATTTTGGATCAGTTAGCGTAGCGATTCGCGATTTGAAGTACTTTACCTCATCAATCCTGAAGTGTCCCAGCATAGGATGAACATTTGAAAGTTGAAATGCATTGCTATACCTGATTTAAGTTTACTCTAGTTTACACTGAGCATCCTTGATTTTATACTTCTGGAAGTTCTATAGATCGAAATATAAGTCCTGCAAATTTCAGAGATACTGTGCTTCATTAGAAAGTTGAAGACCTGAAGTTTACTGCCAACTGCACAGTCAGGCACTGAAATTTCACACTTTGGTGAATTGCGGGGTTTGTAAAAATGTTTGCAGTTGTCAGATAAGAGCTTTGTAAATGTGAAATTCAGATATTGGATCTGTATGGCCCTGTGTCAGTGTGCAAAGCTTGAATTGAGACAATTTGCAGTGACCCAGTATGGGATCAACATTTGAAAAATTGAAACCAATTGCTGAACTGATTTAAATTCACCCTAGTTTACATCGATCATCCTTTGACTTTTATACTTCTGGAAGTTCTATGGATTGAATTATAAGCTCTGAAAATTCCAGAGCTACTGTGATACATTGGAAAGTTGAAACCCTGAAAACCATTCCGCAGTCAGGCACTTCATATCGGTGAAATGCGGCATTTGCAAAATATTTTGGTTGTCAAAAGCAGAGCGTGTAGGTATTAAATTAGGATTTAGGAGCTTGTCATAATAACGAGTAGTTGTTTTAATCATATCCTGAGCTTTTCTAACTTTGCAGGATATGTCGTATAGTTACTTATTCACATGATTTTTCGTGTATACTAACTTTTTTGATGAATTTTCAGGTCGCACGCTAACCCGATGAAGTTAACTAGGTTGTGTTTATAGCAAAGGAGATCTTAACTGTAAAGCTATTGGAAGAGGGCCAAGAGGCCAAGTTGTCTTCTGAAGAATACTTAGTAATTTCTACTACTTAATGTCCCGGTTTTGCCTTCCTACAAAGAAGTATAGGATACAAGTCAAATTTGTCATGTCAACACGAGCTTGGAAAGTACTTATGGAGATATGCTCTTGGACAGACAAATGGAGAGATAGAATATTGAGTATAGCAATTAAGCTATCATGCTTTTATTATTCGTGTATGCTGAGCCAATATATCATATAATCAAATATAATGAGTTTATTTTTCAGCCACTTGATTGCAATGAAATATTAATTTGGCCCTTTTCTGTTTGTATGGCATTTATGTTGCTGAATTTGTGTCTTCTGTGATCCAGTCATTGTGCTTCTACTTGTTCTGTTGTTGAGGTTCAAGGTTTCTGAAGATATCACTTTATTAACTTAGTATTGCAACAACTAACCAAGCTAGAGATGTCGAGTCTTGACAGTAGAGACTCCTCATTTGCACAGTTTCTTAAAGCTAAGACTGACATGCTAAGGGGAACATATGCTAGAGTGAACTTTTGTACTGACACCTGAAGCCATTGGTCCTCTTGTCTGGAATGCTAGGTTCTTTTCTTGGAGAGCATGTTCTTGAACCAGAAAGCAGAATCCTTGGGGTACCTCTTCATCGTCTTGTAGTCCACGTAGACGATGCCGAACCGGGAAGTGTACCCGAGCCTCCACTCGAAGTTGTCGAGCAGCGACCACGCAAAGTACCCAATCACTCTAGCACCATCATCTATCGCCTTCTTGAGCTCGATTATGTAGTCCCTGTAATATCGGATCCTTACTGTGTCATGCACACCCTGGGTAATACTGACGTTACCAGGTTGGTCCATTCCTGCAAGAGCACAACGTTGATCAAAACTAAGCCATAGATAATTCCTCCTTTGGAAGTAATATTTTTTAGTCATGAGTACCATTTTCAGCAAGGATCATTGTAGGATTTTTATACGTTTCCTTAACATAGTTCACAGCCTTGTTGATTCCCCATGGCACGATGTACAACCAATAGGAGTTTGCCTGCATAAACTCTAAAGAATTTTCAGTTACATAATTCCAGAGAAAGTAAATTTTCAGTTCTCCCTGCTCTTGGTATTGGTACATATCTAGCAGTAGCACTTACATGAGCTCCAATAGGGACACCATTTCGTTCATCTGCAAAAACATATGACTGAATGAGCATCTAGTCAAGTTCACAGCAGCCCAAGAAACTGAAGAAAGCAAAACATGTGACGGATTCAAGAATTTGGTGTTGTGGAGTTCATGCTTACAGACAAACCCAACATGCCAATCATCCTGGTAACTGACAGGCGCCATATTCCATGCCCCAGGGTCCTTCATGTAGAAAGAAGTGTAGTGGTTGATACCAACATAGTCTATAGAGCCTTTCACCATCCTGGACTCTTCGTCGCTGAACAATGGCAGCCTGTCCTTGACAATCTCTAGCATCGAGTATGGGTACCGGCCATATATAATGGGATCAAGAAACCTGTAAGTAGATCACAAAATCAGACAAAGTAGTGCCAGTTTGTTCCCCTCCAAGGGAAGGTAGCATCAGTTCAGTTTATGGCTACACTGTAACACAGTCACTGGCTCACTGCTACACTTGAACTTCTAAGGTAAATGTTGATACTTGATCCTAAATCAAGTACTTTTCATGTATTACCATCCGAGGTGGAAGTCCCGGGCTCGCTGTGCTGCAGCTTGGTCCGCATTGCTATCGCTGAAAGGTTCGTACCACACAAAATCCAAGAGAATTCCAATCCTCCCCTTTTGGTAAAGCTGTTCAATTGAAAGAAATACAGATCAGTCTTGGATACTTGGACAGTAAATCTTAGCAGAACCGAATGGCAGTATTGTGTACTTCGCAGTTATGAGCCTAGAACTGAATTGCCATTTTTGCAGTTTACCTGATACGTATCGCGGTATCGCTTCACTGCAGCTGCATGAGAAAGGATGAGATGGTGGGCAACGAGGTACGGCTCCGTTGTGGAGTTGCCTCCTGCAGCGCACTCTGAACACCTTCCTGGTGCATGCAAGCCATTATCGTAACCCAGCGCAGCGACGCACCTCGGCTCGTTGAAGGTAAACCAGTTCTTCACCCTGTCTCCGAACGTCTGGAAGCAGAAGTCAGCGTAGTCTGCAAATGCCTCCCTTCATCGGTACAATGTACAGTTTCTATCAAATACATGGTTAAATCAATTTGAAATGTGGAGGACCCAGTTCGTGATTTGAAATACTTACACAATCTTTGGGCTAAGCCAGCCCAGGTACTGCTCATGGAGTGCCAATGGGAGGTCATAGTGGTAGAGATTTGCATATGGGGTGATGCCTGATTTAGCATCAGAACCATAAGTCAGTAATCTTTTGTGAGGAATTACAAGTCAGTAATCTGACACAAGTATTGATTTCTGATAACGTTCAGGAAGCCATGTGAGAAAATTACCTTGCTGAATCATGTAATCTATGAGCCTGTTGTAGTAATCCACTCCTTCCTGGTTCACCTTACCAGTTCCATCTAAATATTGTACAGAACTCTACATCACAAACTCCTTGACCGAATTAAAATTTTATAAACGAAAGTCACCTACTTGGGAAAATCCTAGACCAAGAAATGGAAAACCGATACGCATCGAAGCCCATGTTCTTCATTATGTTCACATCTTCCTACACCTCAAAGAACATCCATCAGGCATCAAAACAACAGGGAACACGAAAGAACCGTAGTAACCAGGAATTCAGATTTCAGAAAACCTAACCAATATATGACACACCTTGTATCGGTGATACTCGTCGACCGTCACATCGGCGGTGGCATTGTTAGGGATCGTCCCTGTTCACCCACAAGAACACAATTGCAAGAATCACCACACCACCAGCATTTCTTCGTCGGAAAAAACGAGCATGCCTTTCTTCTTGAAACGAGGTAAACTGCCCTGCTACTTACCTGGTACCTCGATGAAGGCGTCCCAGATGCTAGGCCCGCGCCCACCCTGCTTCGCCATCCCCTCGACCTGGTACGCCGACGCGGCCGTCCCGAACACGAACCCCTCCGGGAACGCGCGCCGGCTCAGCCCGCCGGAGTCGTAGATCTCCGGGTTGAGCCAGTAGCATTGCGCCGTCCGCAGCGTCAGCAGAAGATGAGCTGCTGCCACTAGCACTATCACTTGTGCTCTGAGCTTCATGGTACAGTGCTTGGACACTGAGGGACAGAGGAAGCACGAAGACCGGAGACAAAAAGCCGTGCTTTCCGAAGGCTTATAAAAGAGAGGGGAGAGAAAAGCGGAGCCCTTTCACTGGTTGTAACTTGTAACTGGAGTTCGAAACCGACAGTTTGTCTGCGTGCAGATCGCGTGGAGCAGCCTGAACCTGAAGACGCGAATGAGTGAATGGTGTTGTAAGTTTGCGAGCTACCACGGCTAGATTGTGAGAAAGGGCTGTGCAGTTTGCCTATGTTTTCTTTTCAAGGGTATTTCTTATCTTTTGGAATGGTTCTGCCCATGGTGAACTAAAATATCTTGCTGATATGCACGGCTTTGTTTGTCTCGTTCTCGCCGACTGAGCTCATGGACCAACCCCATTGACCATTGTGTCACGGCTTGAACGATTGGCAACGCTAATGCTCATACACGGAGCATGCTTGCTAAATACGAGTTCAGTTTCTGCCGTGCTTGCATTGCCATGAGCCGAGCCGAAGGCTACACAGTTTTGTGGCTCCTCTACCTCCCTAAACCTTGCCACGAATGGAACTATGGACTGACACAGGCTGCAAAAACGGCTCGTGCACTACATTTCGAACCTGCCTTATCGTGTCAGGAGTACGCATATCCGCAAGCACGCTACACAACAATTCTGGAGATAAGCATGCCGAGATCGGGAGATCCGGATATGGCCGCCCGCAGCAAGAAACAGGTCTCGTGCACATCACCGAGCAATCGCGAAAACGTGCAAGCCTGGGCCGGCCTATCTCCTCCCGCCGGCGGTGTCTGCCGTGGCGTGCAACGGCACGAGGAGGGGCAGAGACGTTCTCGCGCGCGTCACGCGGTTGCGTCGTTGTGCGGCTGTCCGTTGCGGCGCGGCCGTACGAGCTCCGCCCCCGGAAGCGGCGAGCCCGGCAAACGGACGAGGCGCCGACGCGTGCTGGCGCGATCCTGCTGTGTTTCACGTCGGTTTGGACGAAAATCGCATCATGGTGGGCTGCACGCTAGCTGCAGCTGCCGTGTGAGTGCCACCGACACCCGCCGAGCGAGCGGCCGAGTCGATTCGCTTGGTGCCCTGCAGATTCGTCGATGTGGGGGTAGTGTTTGAGGTTCCAAGAATAGTTCTGCATATTCTTTGATCAAAGTCTGAATAATATTCTTGCTCAAGAGTTTTTGTGAGTCTGTTGGAGATAGCAGGAAACATGACCTCAGTTGCAGAGTAACACCCTGAATATATATCAATTTTCCCTGATGAACAAAAGAAATTCTCTTCTTGTCCCATTCATGCACCATAGGGCTATTAGACTCTAGCCAATTCATGACTACAAGGTTAATAATCCGAAGATCAGTTTGAAATGTATGACCCGGGACCCACCAAGTACACTGAGGGAATTATTGATGGCAATAGAGAAGACCTCCATCTGCAATGGAGAAGACCTCCATTTGCAATTCTGACGTATATGAGAGGAATAGCAATTTTGGTTCTATGAAGCCTGGCAACAATAGTGGCACTGATAAAACTATGAGAGCTGTTTGAATCAAAGGGAATTAAGACCTCTTGATCATCAATAAATCCACAGAGTCTGATTGTTTGGGGTCCCTCAACACCATCCAAAGTCACTTGGGAAATTGACACTAGTGTATCTGTTTCTGATGCTTCGGGTTGTATTTCTAAAAACTGTCAGTAGAGTCTTAGAGCATCTCCAGTAGCTCTTCGATAATGTGCAACTGTACTGTTGGGGAACAACGATGCCCATTGCTCCATTTTTCACCACACTTGAAGCATAAACCTCTTGCTCGTCTATAAGCCCGAAGAGTGGAAAACTTGTCTTTGGCAGAGTGGTGATCTGATGCTTTTGCACCTTCCAAACCACGATGATCGATTGCTGCTCCCTCACTATGAACCCGTCCAGGTGCTAGAGTAAGATGAGGAATAGATATCACCCTGCTGCTTTTCCAATTGACGCTAGAGTCCATCCTCTCTGATTTTGCTCTTGGTGACAACTGAACTCCTTGAATTGTGGCCAAAGAGTAAGCTTATCCAAAATTCGTGGCCTATGTAAGATGATCATTGCCCTGATATCCTCTCTTAGTCCATCCACAAAACGACTTGTGAAGAAAACAGGATCATAAAAAGGATTGTGGGCTAAGATATGATTCATTAACGGCGCAAGCCATATACTCTGACACCGTACTGACCTGCCTCAAATCGAAGAGCTAACGAATGGTGTGTTAATATTGCTCTCTGCCAAATCGATCCACCAGTTTGTTGCACAAATTCGTCCAAGACAAGAAGGATCTCTGAGCTTAGAGCCACAACATCGCTTGACCCGAGAAATGGTAAGTCGCAAATCACACCCAGAGTTCAAGAGAAATGGCATAAACAGCAAAATAGTCTTCACACTTGCGCTTCTAGAATTGAGGTGCCTCGTCACCAAAACATGAAAAATCAAGTTTCAGTAAATGTCCCCTAGTGTGAGAAGGTAAGCCAATGCTGACCGGAAAAGTATGGCCAACTGAAAAATGATCCCACGACGAGAGTGGCGAATTGGTGTGCATCGGCATACCTGTGACCTGGGTTAGCATACAAGTCATAGGTGACCCATCTGCTTTGCCCCGGTGAGTTGCTTCAGAACGGTGGCTATAAAGCCTGGAATGTGATGAAACGGACACCGATGTCGCGTCGCCATTCGAAGGTAGAGTGATCGTGGCAGTCGTGGTTGAAGATGGTGATGCACGTGCTGCTTGTGCTTGTAGATGCGTGACATGTTGAAGATGTCCCACCGCCTGCTGAAGATCCTCAACTTTAGCATCAGGTGGTTTTCACGTTTCCCCAACTTTAGCTTCAGGGACCCGGATGGATGCTACGACGAGTGATCGATCAGACATGCCCGGGCCACAAGAAAAATTCAATAGATAACATATATGAGATCGTGGTTTTAGGGTGTGTTTGTTTGTCCGAATGGATTTCGTGGGGTTACAGGTATAGTCTAGCTAGCGGAAATAGGTTGAACGGACTTATATTTATTAAAAAATAGAATGTTTAGTTGGTTGTATCTATCTCGATATATTGAGTCGAGTTTTGTTTTATTTACCGAATTTGGGGCTATATGAGTGTAGGTGAGAGTTAATATTATGATTGGTTATTTATATGAAAATAATTTTTTAACACTCACAGTGAGCCTGATGAAACTCGAATCGAGCTTCACTCCTAACCAGACTGAAGGTGTATATCTACATCCATCACGCCATACTAGAATAATGAATATAAGCTACTAAACATATTTCTTTCATATTATACGTATCTATTAGATCAGGTTAAAATAAATTCAAACAATCAAATACACCTGGTGTATAGCAGAACAATGCCAATCTCGTGCAGCAGATAATATCACAACAACTCTGGGCAGTGTAGACTGGCTAGCTGACTAGAGACCTTAATATCAAGGCGACTGGAAACACAAAAATACCTAGTCCACTAGAACAAGTACATTCCCGACGTCGCACACTCGCATTGCGATCTTAAAAACAAAAATCAATAGCGCACCAACCCCATGGGCCTCCGTTTTAGGAATCTTTGTTGACCTATGCACAAAATAAACATGGACATTCTGATGATGATTTACCATAATTTTTATAATAATTTTTATCATATACCATGTTATAAACTAAATACATATTATAAATACATAATATCAGATTTCGTACTATTATTTTCCAGATTTTGGTGCCTATCCGGGAGATGGCACCATCGGCCAGGGTGACTCAGGCCTGAGCTGGCCCTGATACCTTGCCCTCTACGTCTCAACCGGATTTGTGCAATCTACAGTGGCCTCGTAATGGACATGGATTACGAAGTGGCCGACCGATGGGAATCTCCAAGCATCCCATGTACGGCCGAGATTCGATCTTGCACAGGAATGTACATCGCGTGCCTAGAAGGCTATGGGCATATATGTCTACTACTTATCATGCCACGAGTCAGGCGTGACAATTTCAAAAACAAGTGTTTGTTTTTCTATTATAATTATGACTTGTTGTACCTTTTTTTACTTATATACCCTCACATGTTATACACTTATATATATTTCAAACCTTACTTAAAATGTAATGAACAATTTTTTTACCACAAGTTAGATATAGTTTGGCAAAATAGCCACGCGGACATGATCCAAACATGCCGGAATGGTAGAGTAAGCCGTCGCCGTCGTCTCTTTCGACACGGGTCGCCATCAGGATCACTCAAAGTCTTCTTCCATCTCCATCGTTGCATCAGACTGTGAAACACTGATATCGCCGGTCGCTGTCGAGCCTTCGTGTGGCGATTCAATGTGGCACCCGTGCATCGGACGGTCAGACGGCAGTGAGCGAGCTCGTGCCACATTGCGAGGGTCGAATTATCTGTTCCGCATCGCATCCACATGGCTTTCCTCTGCGATGCTCATCCCACGGAGGAGAGGATGGACAGATCGATGGCAGATCTTCTCAGGTAACCCGTGTGATCCGTGTGATCTTCTGGGGTGCGGAGCCCTGCGGCGGTGTCCTGTACGTGCTTGCATGCTCACCTACTTCACACGTGCCATTCCTTGTCATGTCTCTCGCACGTGCTTTGACCTTAGCACAGGAACTCTCAGTAGTAGTCTCAAGGAAAGCAGGGCACGTCATCCTAGTGATCATTCTACGCACATTTTTTTCCTAGTCGCGGAGCACGCAAATGAAGTAAAAAAAAGGGCAAGGCGTGCTGATGATCACGCTACCACCATGATAAGGGCATGATTCTACCATTTATGTGATTCTTACGAGGTAAAACTGATGCTAAAAAACATGACACATGATTCGCGTCGCATCGAATGTCTCATCCTTGGCAAAAAGGTGTCAGCGTGCGAGGACCATCAAAGACGACGTTGCCACCTTGCTTCAATCAAAGGTGGCAGCCAGCGGAAGGTCGATTGTTTTAATAATATTATTTTATGGAAAAAATATAAAATAATATAAAAATTATAAAATTGCAATAATAGTTATCCGTGGGAACTCGAGACCTGTTGATACTTTACGCGCTCATTATGGATCTATCGATACTCCATGTACTGACTACAGACCTCTCAATATTTCGTGTTTTGAGAGCCTACGTGACAATAGCCCTAGATATCTGTCGGCATGCATTTAGGGTTAAAAGGGTCTGTTGGCACTTCATCTACCGACAAGCCCCCGGATACACGCCAAAATGTTTGTTAACAGAGGTCTTGTGCTGATAGGTGTATTTTTTTATTTTCTGTGTTTTTTTCCTTTGCGAAGAATGAAGTATTTGATGGGACACAGTTACAACAAAATTTAATATACATCAATGAGTCATTATGGTACAATTGGTACTACTCAAGGATTAGACATATATCGGTACTAAATAATACTATTATAATATTGAAATAGCAGTAAATTTTGTTTATAATATTGAAATATTAAATCGTGCGAAGCACCAGCAAACCATACACTAACGACTAGCAACGATAATGGCATGTTTGGTACAATTTTCATACCATCATAAGCATCTATCGATGACAAATCTAACGTACCTTAAGGAATTTAAAGAAGCTACATATATAAAATAACAATGATATTGCAATGTACGGTTCAATTATGAAACTAACCTAGATGTGTATTGATTCTAAACATAACATGCTTTAGTAAATTGAAACTAGCTAATTAGTAAGAACACTATTGAATACAACGTGTGTACTTTTTCTTCCTCACTGCCTCTAGTCCAACTTCACAACCCCAATGTGCCCTCTCACGCTTTCGTTCCCTATCTACCTCATGTGACTCCGCTTTGAGACGGTTCTCCTCCTCTCTCTCCTCTTCCGCTCTTCCTTATGTAGGTGTTTGCGGGTCGCCTCTCTCCTCTTGTTGTCCTCTAATTCATAGAATCGTCTCCATATCGCCTGGTGTTGTACGTGCAGGAGGAATACATCTGCTTGACTCTGATCAATATCAATCCACAATATGAAGTCGCATAGTGGTGATGAAAACTAGCAAAGAATGAATAATTTGTAAGTGGTAAATGACAGATAGTTGTGATTTAGTTTTGCAATATGTGAGTACCTGGCTACAATAGTCACCATGAATGCTACCCTCCGTTGGGTTGTACACGTAGTTCGAGCACATAAAGAACTTCCTGCCATAGGTGTTCGAGAAGTCATTGGACTTCCTAACCTTGATCCCAGTAGGGGTAGCAACGATCATTGACTTTTTTGGGCAAGGATAAGAGACCATTTTGGTATGAGGAGAAGACTTTAGTTTGTTTGGACAAGTTGCCTCTTTAGGCTGCTATTTATATAGAAAATCAGTACTGGTTTATGAAATAGGTCTATGGAGACTTCTTTTGAAATGCTACATCTGAAAAGGTTATGTTTGAAAATGCTATTTCTGAAAAGGCTACGTCTGAAAAGGCTAGTTCTAAAAAACCTACGTCTAAAAATGCTAGTTTTGAAAAAACTACGTTTGAAAAGAATATAACTGAAAAGGCTATTTTGAAAATACTATATCTAAAAAGGCTATGTCTTAAATCGTTGGATTAGGATTAAACATTACCAAAAAAGTTCTACGTAAATATTTTAAATATATAATTCAAAATGAATAGTGAAAATCATATTCTAAATTTATTATACATAGTTCTTTTTTACCTAAATCTTCTAATTTAATTTCCAAACTAGTTTTCCACCTACATTCTACTGTATTTTTCATAAATATTATAATATAATAACTGCACGCTAAGCATATTTCTAACTATTTAAAAATATTGTAACCGAATTAAAACAAACATCATACTTAAAAAACATACATTATTTATCAGACCTGGCCAAATTACACCCGGTTTAATCGATAATTAAGTCGATTAAAACGGAAGTAATCCCAATAGTCCCGATATATGCTCAACAAAACTCAAGATCACAACATATATCCTTTACAACATAGTTTTATCACAAGATATGAACATAGTACAAAAGTTTTAACTTTTATTACAGATATTGTTTCGAGTTCCAGTTTCTACTTAGATCAGATGTTTCATAACGCAGTGGAAAGATATTCATAAAACAAAAGACCAGTGGCACCATTGCCCATAAGGCACCACCATGATTAGCTCAGACTTTCGATCTCTACTTCTGGCCATCTCCAACATTGGCAAGATAAAAATACTCGTATATGAGTTCATCGTTACCTGCATCAACTTAATGGCAGCACCCTGAGTACGAAAGTACTCGCAAGACTAACACGATATGTGTATATATATTCCTGACTCCAAGGATAATGCATTAAGTTGAATAGCAAGACATAGCCAAAAAGTTAAGTTGACTCAGCGAAAAGCAATTTAACCAATGTAATGACATGAACTGCTAACATAAACTGATAAAAAAACATAATCTTCAATAAAATAAACTTGCCTAACTCAACTTAGTACCAGCACACGTTTCTCCCGGAAGCCCACATATTTTCCATTTCTTTTTCCCAAACTGAATCAAAACTCTACGACTGTTGTGGATGAAACTCAAGCATGCTCATGACCAAGAGTACGACAATTTGAATTGATCTTATACCCTACAGGGGATCTTTACCCACACGACTAGGGTCCATTCTCTTGGCCCCCGAGATAACCATTCTCATACCCAAAACTACCCACTTACACTTGCCTCTATACTACTGGGGTTACCACGAGTGTGTCCCGGAAACCTCCGACTCCCAGTCACATTGCATCTCCTTGTAATTTCCAAAAGCATCGCATTAGACATCAAATCTCTTCTGCATGTTCGGTTGAGCTAGAATAGGTGCGGTAGTGACAAGATTCTTCAAGGTTTGGAAAGTTTGCTCACAAACCTCAGACCACTTGAAAACCATACACTTCTTCAATAATTCAGTCATAGGTTTTGCAATCTTGGAGAAGTTTTTAATGAACCGGCGGTAATATCCCGCATGTCCAAGGAAACTCCGGATGTCAGTGACATTCTTAGACTGCACCCAATTTAGCACCTCTTGCACTTTACTTTGGTCAACTGCAACGCCATTTTTGGAAAGCACATGACCCAAAAAGGAGACTTCCTTCATCCAAAACTGACACTTGCTAAATTTGGCATAAAGACAATGCTTCCCAAGTCTCTCAAGAACAATACGCAGATGTCTGACATGTTCATCTTCGGCCTTGGAGTAAATGAAGATGTCATCAATAAATATCACGACAAAGGTGTTGACCTCCTCCATAAAGACCATGTTCATCAGGTACATGAAATAGGTCGAAGCATTAGTTAGGCCAAAGGACATGATGGTATACTCATAAAGCCCACAACGAGTAGAGAAAGTCGTCTTCGGAATATCCTTCGTTCGGATTTTGATTTGATGATAGTCCAACCTTAAATCCATCTTGGAAAAGAAACAGACGTTAGAGAGTTGGTCAAACAAGATATCAATTTGAGAAAGAGGGTACTTGTTCTTGACGGTGACCTCATTCAACGGATGATAATCAACACATATTTGCAAACTTTGGTCCTTCTTCTTGACAAAAAGAGCCGAACATCCCCAGGGTGAGGAGCCCGGATGAATAAAGCCTAAGTAGCCATCGTGACGATTGGCTCCACCTACACCATGAGGAGCCATATTCCAAACCAGAGCTTCAAGAAGCTGGGTTTTGTCCTGACAGTTCCGTTTGATTCTCATCAATACCTCAGCCATGGTCGGCGGCGGGGGAGGGCTTGGTTCACCTAAGCCTTCTGGTTCACTGTCCCAAGAATTATTGTGGGATCTCATTCTTTCATCAAATCCCAAGTTAGTGGCAATGAGGACGCTCTAAAGACTTAGATAGTTTTAAAGACTTCCAAACAAACGTATGATTTAAAACTAGCAACTAGCAAGTGGAAGAATCATTCCAACTTGATAATTATGCACGAATGCACAATGAGACATGAAGATGATCATAACCCTAAACTATGCATCACTTACATATTGATAAGTTTACGAATACGTTACACTTAGGAGCATAAGATAACAAATTTAAGCATTCGACTAGTTTCCCTTATCGACCTAATTTTCCGAATACATGAGCCGTACTCCTAGGGAATATATCCATACTTATCCCATGAAAGAAAATGTGAGTTAGAGATCAACTTTTCCATATTAAGGGTGAAGCAATAAGACAAGAACAACTCTAGAATAGAGAAGGGATAAAATAGAGCAACCATGCTAAATTTCAAATTTTAGCTCCGTTTGGTGAAGCTGTCAAATTTTAGTTAACCCGCTTATTAACTATATACATCTTGGCTCTGATACCACGCTATCAGACCCGATCAAATTATACTCAATTTAATTGACAATTAAGTCAATTAAAATAGAAGTAATCCCGATAGTCCTAATATAGCTCAACAAAGTCTAAGATCACATCATATATTGTTTACAACAAAGTTTCATCACAAGATAATAACAGAGTATAGAAGTTTTAATTTTTATTATAGAACTTGTTTCGAGTTTCAGTTTCTACTTAGATCAAATGTTTCATAACGCAGCGGAACAATATTAATAAAATAAAAAACCAGTGGCACCATTGCTCATAAGGCACCACCAGAACTAGCTCAAACATTCAATCTCTACTCCTGGCCATCTCCAGTATTTACAGGATAAAAATACTCGTATACGAGTTCATCGTTACATGCATCAATTTAAGGGCAGCACCTTGAGTACGAAAGTACTCACAAGACTTACACAATATTGATATATATATTTTCGACTTCAAAGATAATGCATTGAGTTGAATAGCAATATATAGACTCAAAGTTAAGTTGACTCAGGGAAAAGCAATTTAACTAATGTAATGACATGAAATGCAAACATAAACTGACAAAAAAAACGTAATCTTCAATAAAGTAAACTTGTTTAACTCAACTTAGTACTAGCACACACTTCTATTTCTTTTTCCCAAACTGAATCGAAACTCTACAACTGATGCGGATGAAACTCAAGCATGCTCATAACCGAGAGCGCGACAATTCGAATTGATCTTACACCTTGCAGGGGTACATCTTTACCCATATAACTCGGGTCCATCCTCTTGTCCCCCGTGACAACCTTTCTCCTACCCGGAACTACCCACTTGCACTTGCCCCTATGGCACCAGGGTTATCGCGAGCGTGTCCTGGACACCTCTGGCTCCCCGCCACCTTACATCTCCCCGTACTTTTTCTACACGTCATAGGGACACAAGACACGCATTAGCACGGCATACTATAATTGGCTTATCTTACCATTAGATCAACACGTAGAAGTATAAAAAGTGCTCAAGCCAACGACACCAACGAACGATGCTTAAATGATGCAAGCGGTCTATGATACTCGGGTCTCCTTTCCCGAAATGCCACTGACACCCACTCACATCTCGTCTTAATTTTTTTTTCATCTCGTCATTACATCATATCATTCTTTTGTAACAATAGTTGAATTTCCTATAACTCGCGAACGACGGTGACTTTTATCGCTCGACTTCTACCGATGACCTATGCAAGGCTAAGCAATTAACGTATCAATTTTAAGTTGGACCATGTCATGGAAATACACAGAATACAAGGATCAGGACTAACAATTTTATCAAGGTAGGTACGATGCAAAAGATATATTCTACCCGGTTCCCAACATCAACTTCTTATCACATGCATCTATGACATATAGCAAAACTAACAGATTGACCAACTGTTCACCAAAACATAGGAGAAATATGATAGATGCGTGTGGAACCCATCCGAGGCTACCACAAGCAAGAGCATGACTCATGGAACCCATCCGAGCCACTCATGGGAGTCGTCGACAACCGGAAGATGGCCGACGATGACACACAATGACGTTAGTACCACGGCGGCGCGGTCCAGAACCCCGGCGATGAGAAGAGGCGCAAACGGACCGAACAAGGATACCTAGAGCTTATATGCATGCTAGCGAACTCAACGACGCGGCTACTGGCCGATGAGCTCGGCTGCGACTTGGCCAGTGGTGTGGGCAACGGATCAATGGCGCACAATCGTGTGACGGGAGGCGCGCCGGTCACAGGCTAAGCCCAAATTAACGCACGCGGAAGGTAGAGAGGGAAGTGGGGAAGCTCACCATGGTACGGGTTTGTGAAATGGAGTAGTAACACGGTGGCTCAATGTTGAGGTGTGAAAGGAGGCCATCCGAGACGAAGAGGACGGTCGCGTGAGCTCAAATCCAATGGGGAAGAGGGCGGAATCGGTCGGGAAACACTGTGGGGAGCATCCGGCGTGTCTCCATGGGGCTTCACACGGCTAGCCTAGGGCTGAATGGAGCTCGGGCGTGGTAGATCTGGCATCGACGGTGCCACTGTGCCGTGCTCTGCTCTTGCGAAGCTCGACCAAGTGGGAGCAGTAAAGAGAGTGAGAGAGAGCAAGTGGGGGAGGGAGATATAGATGAGAGGGAAGGGGATAAGGTGCGACCGACATCTCTAGAACATGCTCGATGGCAGGAGACATGGCTCAGCTGCCGGCCTCACCGGTCAACAAAAACGGTGGTGACACGAGTAGAGAGAAAGATGAGGTGGATGAACAGTAGCCGACCAAAGAAAATATCCACTACAATATCTAACTAAAAAATAGGTCTTCTTGAGGTCCAAAAATTACGGGACAACTTTAATGTAAAACTATAATTTGCAACTTATTTTAACTTGTTTGACCCAAAAATCTTGAGTCAAATCTGAATTAAAATTCTTTAAAGATGCAAGCATTTCTAACTTGCCGCAATTTTTATGCCTTTAAAATAATTCTAAAAAATTTGGAAAAATTCACTAATATTCCTCACATGGCATGAACAATTTTTTACAATTATTTCCAACCCGATGTTGCATATAAATTTATGAGTTTCTTTACTGAGTACCACTTGACATTAACTTTAACAATTTAGGTTCAATTTAAAAAATATGCCAAAATTTACTCAAAACAAATAGCCATAATACTAATGATGCTCATTATGCTTAATGACAATTTAAGGATTTGGGCTGTCACATTATTGGACACACTAAATATGTCATATGTATCTAATCTGTACTCTAAATAATTAACTCTAATTTTCCAATATTTGTACATATTCAAATGCAACTATTCTTATATTTTGTAGGTCTCTAAATTTTTGACTACTCTATGTCCCCATATCTCTGTTCCTTTGTTTCTACCTAAATTTCCTACACCTACTTCATCTCAAAATTTTCTATCTAAGCCTCTATATCTCTAATAAACCTATTTTCTCCATTTATTCTTATTTCCTAACTATTCATATTTTTCCTAAACCTAATCCCTATCTATTTCTATTTCTTCTACCTACATTTCTCTATTATTCCTAATTTCCCTATATCACTAATATTCCTAATTTAAAAAAAAAGAAAAAAACTTTCCGCCTACCTCGCCGTCGCACCATCTATTATCGTTGCTCCGCTAGCCATCACCCCGCTGCCGACTCGCTGCCGCATTGCCTTCACAATGCGTCGGCCCGCTGCTATCACCGCCCCTGCTCACCGCCACCGCTCGCTGACTCCTGCTTTGCCTCGCTTGCTCGTGGGTGTGTGAAAGACGAAAAGGAAGGGACGACAAGTAGCAAATCGGCAGGTGCCCAATTATTAAAGACATGTCGGCACATGAAAATGCCGATAAACCTAACATGACACCTATCAGCACTCTGCATGCTTACAGATCCTGACGTGGTACCTATCGGTACTCGAATGCAGACATGCTGTCGGAGGGTGAACTCCTGTCGCAGGGATCCCGAGAGACCCCTTTTTAGAGATTCGGCCGGGGGGATGATCCTGGAAAAGCTTGTTTGGAAATAAGCGGGAACGGAAACAAATGCGATGGCTGGTGGGAGATGATCGCCCTAATGCGAGAAAAATGGGTGCACCGGGGTTTAGACAGGTTCGGGCCGCACGGAGGCGTAACACCCTACTCCTGTGTGAGCGCTATATTTATCCTTGAAGGGAATTCTTCAAGGATGTATCTGGTTCCAAGGGGAGAGCCGTTTACAAAGAGCTTGAGGCTCTCGTGTTCTAGCTTGGCTTGAGCTGGTTCGAGCGTCTGCGTCCTCTTCTTCACACACTTCCGGTCCCTCTTTTTCGTGTTCTCTATCCTTTCCTTTTATAGGCGCGCCGACCTCAACATATCCTGAATGGGAAAGAGGGGATGCGAATGCCAAGGTGCC
This sequence comes from Phragmites australis, assembly GCF_958298935.1. NCBI lineage: Eukaryota > Viridiplantae > Streptophyta > Magnoliopsida > Poales > Poaceae > Phragmites > Phragmites australis. The sequence goes on from NC_084935.1 coordinate 2,084,959, forward strand.
ACGGAGAAAGGCGTAATCATTTCGTCTTGGCGAAGTGACAGGGGCGGTGGAGAAATGCGGCGCGCATTCGACCACCCGCCACTGTGGAAGCCCTCGGGCGCCATAAAGGGGGCCCGCCGGGCAGCCTCAGAGGTGTCCGGTGCGCCCACCCTGTCTTGTTCTTCCGCCATGGCAGGATGGCAGACGGAGCGCTTCGATCTTGGCAACGTTATCCCGAGGCACCCGGATGAAACGGGACGGGACCCGTGCATTTAATGGACCCACGCCCCCCCTACCAGTGCATGGCAGGGTCTGACACTGGGGCGTGGGCAGCTGAGAATGTCAGGATGTCGGGATGTCAGGCCGCGCGTGCCTATTAAATGCGGCATTGGGCCTTTAACTGGATGACACCCTGACGACGGGACCCTTCGGGTCGTCGAATGATCTTGCGCGAACCTTCGGGGAACCGAGTCCTCGGGGGCTGCCACGTGCAGCCCCGAGCACTCTCCCCCGAGCACTTGAGTGAGACCTTCGGGGAACCGAGTCCTCGGGGGCTGCCACGTGCAGCCCCGAGCACTCTCTCCCGAGCACTTCGGTGGGACCTTCGGGGAACCGAGTCCTCGGGGGCTGCCACGTGCAGCCCCGAGCACTCTCTCCCGAGCACTTCGGTGGGACCTTCGGGGCACCGAGTCCTCGGGGGCTGCCACGTGCAGCCCCGAGCACTCTCTCCCGAGCACTTCGGTGGGACCTTCGGGGAACCGAGTCCTCGGGGGCTGCCACGTGCAGCCCCGAGCACTCTCTCCCGAGCACTTCGGTGGGACCTTCGGGGCACCGAGTCCTCGGGGGCTGCCACGTGCAGCCCCGAGCACTTCGGTGGGACCTTCGGGGCACCGAGTCCTCGGGGGCTGCCACGTGCAGCCCCGAGCACTCTCTCCCGAGCACTTCCTTCTTGGTATTTGGGCTCTGCGGATCATCGGGGAACTAGGGTGCTCGGGAACCAGAGGTGGCGGCCCCGAGCACATTCTCCCGGGACTTAGCTTCTTCTTACCTTACAGGCCGACCTGGTCTCGGGACTTAGGGACCCCTGGTTCTGAATACACCGACACATGCCCCCTCAATCCTTCGAACGCCTACGTGGCATCCCCTTTCACTAGGCCCACCAGAAATCCGTATGCCGATAGATTCTCAGGCCCACTATCATGTAGGATATCGGTATATGGGGTGTTGACAGGTTTCTAGTTATCACTTCACATGCTAATACGTATCTATTCTTATAATTTTATAATTTTTTATATTAATTTTGTAATTTTTAATAAAATAATATTATTCAAAATGAAGGTCTACGTGGACCAGATACGCAGGCAGAATTTACGTTAAAGTTTTTCTTTTGCAAATAACCGAACGTAAAGTCGGAGTACTATGTAAGAACATAAACAACGGAAGTAGCCCATGCCCCTGTGTGCTCAAACCTGTGCCCAACCAAACAACCAAATTCCTTTTAACTTACTTAATCTAAAGACTGATTTATGTTAAATAGAGCACTTTATATAACATTTTAAACTCAATTAGGGTGTCTCCAGTAGGTGCCGCAAATTACTATGCCCGTGTCACTGTATGTACTTTTGCCGATCGTCCACGCTAGCGGAGAGCTTCAACGAAGACTTTTTGTAGTGCTACAGGAATATAGCTGGCTATAAGCAGCCGTGCTTTAAATTTGTTGATCCTCTCTCCTATCTGTAACATTGTTCACAGCAGATAATTATGAATCTAAAAAGAGATGAAGAGTAATAAAAGTAAAAAATAAGGTTACTATAATAATATTAGATGATATTATAATAATATTAAAAAATTAAATAATAAAATATCTACCGAAAATAATCTTAGTAATAAAACATAGACTCCTACTCCAGTCCGCTACAGGCCAATTCCCACGCGTAGGCATTAGCCAGCAGGCCATCAGCCCATGTGTTACGTGTAGCCTCTGGCCCTTGGTCTAGCGTGCCGTTCCATTGCAGTCCAAGGAAACAGGATGGTAATATGTATGGGACCAGTGGAGCCAGGACTGGCTGGAAAGGAGGCTAATTTCTTTCTTCCTCCTCTAGCACATCTTCCCTTCTTCCTCTCACATTTGCTCTCATTTTTTGCTACGTTTGCTACTGTTTCTAACAGTGCACCGGCACGTAGGCTTGAGCCCCTTACCCCCTGATAGATCCGTTATTGTATAAGACACTCCATCATTTTTATTTTAGCTCCGTCACATCTCAATTCCTATGAAAACGATCATTTTTATTCGAGCTCGGCTGCATCTCAATCCCTATGAAAACAAAGAAATACAAATCTAAACTCCACGTTTCATTAAAAAAATCCAGACTCCAACTGGGGAGAGAAAACAGCAAGATCTCTGTTCACCATACACGGATACACTGCAGCCACTCTGCCTTGCTGGCGAGGAGAAAGAGACATAGACTGAGGAAAAAAAGAGAGTTAAACTCCCCACTAAACAAAATGAATACGCCACAAGGCCACACCCTTTACACCCACTGCCACGTGGGCCCAGCACACCCTGTCGCGCCCCTGCGCAGCCAACGCGCACGAGCGAAAAGGCCACACAAACGGTCGTAGATTGGGCTCCTCCGTCTCCTCTCACCAACGCCAAGTCCCCGACCGAATCCTCGTTCTCCTCCCTCCCTTTGTTCTTCCACACCACCAGCCCACCACTCCATTCGTCCTCCTACTCTGCCATCAAGCCAGAGGGAACACAAGGCTGCGGCTGCGGCTGCGCTCTCCGGGGGCGGGCGCCGCGAGTCGCGTCATGGGTGCCGCCGATAACGGCGTACGGTTTCTTCCCTCGAAAAATTGCCCCCTTTTGAGTTCGTTCTTGCCGTTTTGGCAAGGCGCTCATGGCTTTCTTGGCTTTGCTGTGTCCCTGTGACTCGTGCAGGCGGCGCCGCGGCAGGAGGGTGACCGAGGGAAGGGGACGGCGCCGGAGGCGGAGGAGAGGGAGGTGAAGGTGGTCGTCGTGGACCAGCCGCCGCCGCCTCCAGCGAGGCTGCAGGCGCAGCGGCCGCTGGCACCGCTGCAGGTCACCACGCAGGCGCTGGCGCCGCCTCCAGCGAGGCTGCAGGCGCAGCGGCCGCTGCAGGTCACCACGCAGGCGCCGCCGCCGCCCATGTCAGTGGCCTCCGGCGCCGTCGAGCCGCCGCCGCAGGCGGCGGCGTACCAGCCCGTCCTGCACAACCCACCGCAGGTAAGAGAGAAAGAAATGCCCAATTGCTGGCTCCTTTTTTTTTAAAAAAAATCTCGACTGAATTGATTATAATTTTGGATTTAAATAGTGAGGTTGCCTCGGTCTTTTTAGGACGTGGGTATGCGTGGATTGTACAATAATTTTGTTTGGTACCAATTGCTTATATTTGCGTTGTCCTGTACTTCAGACTTTGGGAGTTCCTGCATGGTAGGATTATTCTACACTATATCACATTGACAGAATGACAGAATAATTCGACCACAATACCACAATGACAGAATGAATTTCGAAGTGCTCCAAAAGAATGCTTCTTAGAGGGTAAATAATAGTTTGATGCTGATAGTTACTTTTGATTTCGATTATAAAAGGCGAAAGACTAGTTTACTTTCAAGTGCATTGTTGATATTTGCAGCATGTTTGATGTTAAAAAGGAAAAAAAAAAGGGCGATCTTCTAGTGTTATCTGGACACATGTACCTTTTCTTTTTTCCTAATCGGACACATCAATCCGAGTCGGATTCCAAGTTGTATTTCACGTGTCCAAATTTTCTTTGTCGAACCCGAGTCGGATTTGGACACCTATATCCATGTCCATGTAACCTATTTAGGTTGATAGAGCCTCCACATAGCACACAGCGACAACCGATTAATGCATGATGTAATATTCAACACTACAAGTAATTTGTGTTTTCTTTTAGGCAATTTTATTTGAACTCAAAGTGCTCAATCTCCCACTAAAGAAAAGGAGCATAGGTGGTAGTGTTTGACACGATTTCTGAATCAATGTAGCCTAACGTGCAGCTTTGATTAACTAGCTACATGCATGACTCATGGGTTACTTAAGCACAAATACTTCCTCCTAAAATATCCTCAAGAATGTACCACTGCTTGGAATGGAATCCCTGAATCTGCAAATGGCTTTGTGCTAATTCAATCTTGAAGCTGATAAGCTGTTGCAATTGTTGACCTACTGATCCAGTTGAGCTGAGTGACTGATTCATCCTTGCAGGGGCCGCTCCCGTCGCTCAACTCGCGCGTGTACACCAACGGCATCACGCTGTGCCTCTTCCTGCTCCACCTCGCCGCGGCCGGGTTCGCCGTCGGGTTCTTCGTGTTCAAGACCGTCCAGGATATCACCCAGCACCCACGGTCCCGCAATGCGAGGCGCGAGCTCAGCCTTCTGCGCGACTGGCTGCTTCCCGTGGAGGGCGCAGTGGCGCTCAGCATCGTGCTGGCGTTCGCGTGGCAGAAGGCGGTGCGCGCGTGGCCGCGCGCCATGGTGCGCGTCATCCTTTGGTCCAGCTTCGGCGTGACGATGGGCGTGGGCGCGCTGCTCATGTGCTTCTCCACGCTGGCCACCGTGGGACTTGGCGTCGCGATGGTCGTGTTCTCCATCGGCACAGGGCTGTACGCGTGCTGGGCGACGCGCCGCGTGGGCTTCACCGCGCGGGTGTTCGAGCGCGCGGTGCAGCCGGTGGACAAGTTCCGCGGGCTGAACGGCCCCGCCTACCTGATGATGGCGGCGGGGTTAGCGTGGATCTCCGTGTGGTGCGTGGCCGTAATCGGCGCGGCCAACTTCCGGTTCTCCGGGCTGACGATCCTGGCGCTGGTGCTGAGCCTGGCGTGGACGGCGGAGGTGATGCGGAACGTGGCGAACCTGACGGCCAGCCGGGTGATCGCGCTCTACTACCTCCGCGGCATGCAGTCGAGCGTGCAGATCAGCTTCCAGCGCGCGCTGTCGTACAGCCTCGGGAGCGCCTGCCTCGGCTCCCTCTTCGTGCCCACCATCGAGGCGCTGCGCATCCTGGCGCGCGGGCTTAACCTCCTCGAGGGCGAGGACGAGTTCATGTTCTCCTGTGCCCACTGCTGCCTCCACGTTATGAACGCCATCTTCAGCTTCGGCAACAGCTGGGCCTTCGTCCATGTGAGCGTCTGCGACTCCTACGCATTTCTCCTTTCAGTGATGATGTGGTTGCTAATGGCAAGCGAGGTTTCAGATCGCGGCGTACGGGCGGGGATTCGTGCAGGCGTCGCGGAGCACGTGGGGGCAGTTCGAGGCGCTGCCGGGGATGGCGGCGCTGGTGGACTCGGACATCACGAGCTCGGTGTGCTTCCTGACGGGCGTGACAAGCGGCGCGCTGTGCGTGGCGCTGGCCGGGTCCTGGACGTTCGCCACGCACCGGCACTACACCGCCACCGTCTCGCTGCTCGCCTTCTTCGTCGGGTACCTCATGACGCGGATCGGCATGGCGCTGCCGCAGGCGTGCGTCGGGTGCTACTACGTGTGCTTCGCCGAGAACCCGGGCTCCCGGCTGTTCGACTCCACCATACCCGATCGGCTGCACAAGATGCAGGAGGGCCGCGACCCGCTCGTGCCGACGCCGCGGTTCCCGCACCAGCGCGTCGGCGCGTGAGTGTCTCGCCCGCTGTTTCTCTCGTGTACCGCTCGCGCGTGAGTGCAATGCAAGCGCTTCGATGGAACTGGACTCGGGTCGTTCTCGAACCGAACTCGCCGACGGTGAGCCGGTGTGCGCAGCTCCAGTGGACGCGGCGATCCGGATGAGGACTGAGGAGGCTTGTCGTCGCGTGAATGGAAAGCAACTGGAGTTGGAGAATTGAAGAAGGATCTCTCCCTGCCCATGCTGTGCATCAAGCGTAAGCATTGCGTAAAAGATTTGGAGCCTTGTCAGATTGGGACTTGGATAGATTTCTTTTTTCTTTTCTTTTCTTTTTGTAAATCCATCCATTTTTTGTTAGTAGTAATGAGGAACCTTAAAATTTCGGGTATGTAGACAGATGTATTCTTGTATAGGAATTAGTCTGAATATTTTAACCACATTCATATTTCTGTGCATTAACAAGTAACAACTATGCTCTGGTTGGTTCACACAGTGATGGAATGGATGGTGGATAGCAGTCGTTATGTTCTGGACGTTTCGTCTTAGTACTTCGGTGGGGTGTGGGGGCACATGGCAAGAAACCACTATAAAACTTAGCTGAACTAAGCCCATAAACTGAAGAGTGACAGGTGTGATTCATTCTATTGGAGTATATTACAGAAATTTGTAAATATTTGGGACTTGAGATTGAGAGGTTGTTGTTCAATACTCCTTGCACAAAATATATCCATGTTTAATATACAAAAGCTACATTATAGATTCGTATTCAAAGTGTTTTTAAGATAATGTTAGTTTTGTAGGAATTGATCACGCTATAAGAGAAATTAAAGATCAAAATATACTTTTGAATACTTTCTTATATTAAAATACAGTTTTATATTGATGGACAGAGGAAGTACATTCTACGTAGTTTGATGCGTTCATGACGGGTGCCTTCATGACGTGCACAAGTGATCTGTATGATCGGTCTGGTCACATCGTTCTCATTCATTTTCAGCGAATGAAAAGCAAAGGAAAAAGGTAGTGCCGCTGCGCGCACGATCGCTACTTGACAAATCTTATATCCGGTTGTCAACTTTTGTGATGATTATTTTAGACATTTGTGTCTATACATTTTCGTTCGTGATGGCAACTCTTTCCCTTCCCTCTCGTGAGGTGACGCACAGACCATGGACCAAGTCGTCCTTGCACATTAATATAAGGTGTGTTATGGTGGGTGACTCAGGGTTGATGGGATCATCCATTCAGATAAACAGTAGGAGTACTGTCTGGGTGTTTGATTGGTGACTCAGGATAAATAAAGGTATCTACGAATATTCCTTTAAATTCATAATCATCCGATCTAAAAAAAACAGCCGAACGAGACCGCCGATCCGTGACTCCTCACCCCTTGGTATCGGGGATGAATAGTAGTCGGATGAACAGTACCTACCCGGTCTAAATTTTTTCTTTTCTCCTTCTGTATTTGGACAGTGAGATTGCCGAGCTAAAAATGATGAAACTTTTTTTAGTTCCTATAATTTATGATAAATCTATTTTAAAATAATTCATCTCAATATCTTTTGTAGATTTTAAAATAAAAATCTCTCAAGACGACTACTCTAGAAATTCTAGAAATCTTTAAGGACTTAAAAGAAATTCTAAAAAATCTGAAAAAAATCACTAATATTCCTCTCATATAGCGTAATAATTTCTAAAATTATTTCGAATCATATGTTATTCGGTGAAAAAGTAAGTTACTTTGCAATACTTCATTTATATGCATTTTAATTATTTTATGTAATATTATCTTTTTAATTCAATTTGAATTCAAACAAATCTAAATATGCACAAATTCATCTAAACATTTATAGAGTGCATATAAATATGAATATGCACAAATTTGAGATATTAAAAAAATCATCATAATCAATTCAGATCATTTAATCCATCCAATTAAACAGAAAATTAACTCATATTATCTATCCTCATCCTAGCAACCAAATAGAAAGTTAACTCGTCTTATCATCCAACCAAATAAAAAATTAATTTACCATATAAAAAAATAAAAATAATTATATCCCATTCAACCTTTACTACTGCAACTCAACGCACTAAAAAAGAGAACGATTTAACTTCGTACACCAACGTGGAATCTCCTCACCTGGACCAGCTGGCGAGTTTGGAATGTAGTGTGGGCCACACTGGGCTTGCTTGAGTTAGACTTCTGCTGTGTTTTGTCCCAGGTCTAAACCCCAAGGTTCCAACCATCCGGTTTTCGCGAGCGGCGAACTGGCGATCTGGGTTTAGAGTGCACTTTCCAGGGGGGTTAGTACACGAACACCACGCCTGTGCCAGCCTTATCACACTTGAACTTGGTTCTTGTCCGTCCATGTGTGCCGTGCTCACTGCTCACTAGACCATCGCACGGATTGTCACCCGTACTCTTGGAAACCGTAAAGGTAAACTGTTGAAACGCTGAAGGAAAAAAAATCCCTTCACAACGGGAATCTGGGCCCTTAAGAGAAGCCCTTGGCCATGATCTAAGGTATCAAGTATACATTCTAATGTGCCTGGGATCAGTGGCCTCTCATGCCACTCTCTCACTATAGCTATTGTTCCTAACATGTGAGCTTTTTTTTTTTTTACCGATCCAGACCCTTCTGGTGATGTCCGGCTCCCGATCCGCCCTAGCTCTCTCACCCTTCATCGCGGACCAACCAGCCCGTTGCTACCACTACCCGATCATCGCACGATAATGTCACCAGCGACGGACCACGGGCTCTTCTACCATCCTCCACGTGGCTAGTGTGTTCGGGGCCGAGGAGGAAGGGAGCTGGTGGCGTGCGTGCGGACGCCCTCGCTAGAGTGAAAGACGGAGGCGCCCCATCTGAGGGCCATGCTCAAAGGCCGCATCTCCCGCCACGTCGCCTCCAACGAGGTGTGGAGAGACTTTGGAGCTGGCTCCACATATCCTCGATAAGGTCCAGGCCCACCGATGGCCAAACACGCGGCACCTTTGTGTTGCTGAGATCAAACAGGGAGAAGAGCCACAAAACTTAGGTCCCTAAATCCTCCCTTCTCTCTTAAATCCAATGCAAATCACCTCAAATCGGTCTCAAATGGAGTAGGAGATAACAGCAGTAGAAGAAGAGCACTGCCCGCTCGAGATTTGGGGCGTGATGAGAGACAGTGAGCCGAGCACTAGGAGCTGGAGGTGCGGGGGCCAGGAAGCGAGCTGGCAGCGACGGGAGGACCTGTAGGCGGTCGAGCGAGGGAGTAGTCAATGAGCTGCCACGCACTGCGGGAGGTGTGGCAGTGGCCGATGAGTCCAGAAACAGCCGACGAGCTGCCACGCATTGCTCCCTACTGCGGGTTTGATGCGTGTGGAACCGTGGACTTGGATTTAGTTTGTACCAAACCTCAACTTGCTTGGATGGATTTGTTGATTTCTTTCCTGCTTGGATCGATTTCAGGGCACAGATGTTGCTACCGGCTTCAACGGCGGTCAGGAGACAGTCATGGAGAGAAACCTCAGTGGGTCATCGTATTGACCGAGCGCGCGTCGGTGGCGGCAGGTCCGAAGGAGGTTGAGGTGCTTGACCGCCTCTCATGAGAGGTGGCACGAGAGCCCTACCGCCACCACCTACACAGAGAGCAGCCTCGGCTAGGTCGTTGTATTGACCAGGCACGCGTCAACGTCAGCAGGCGCGAAGGAGGTCGAGGTGCTCGACCGCGTCCCATGAGAGGCAACGTGAGACCCCTACCGCCGCCATCTACCCGAGCGCTCCCCTGATCAATCCCAGCTACCATCGCGTCGCCGTGACACGTGCTCCCCGACGAGGTCTGGGAGCACACCTTTTCCTTTCTCCCCTTCATGTCCGATTTGGATGCCGCCGCTGGCACCTGCCACTCCTGGCTCCGCCTCGAGCGCTGGTCCCGTTGATACCTCATTGTCACCAACTTCTACGCCATCGCGCCAAACATGACAGGGGCGACGTAACACGCTTTTCGTCCTGCCACTTCAGCCCCCGGGCAACGAATCGACGAGTTCTGGTGCTCGCACGTCTTTATTCCTCGTGAGCTCATATATGCACCAGAAATAAAAGACACATGATAGATTGTCGGTGATATGGGAACCGAGGGTCCCCGAGTCCCGAGGCCAGAACAACACAGTGCCACGTGGCACCATCTCCCTGAGGGTCCAAGAAAAGCCTAACCCGGGAGGGGGTGCTCGGGGCCAAGAACAGTTGGTCCCCGAGCACCCAAAGTTCCCCGAGGATCCCAGAAGAACCAAGTCCAGGAGAGGGTGCTCGGGGTCAAGAACAGTTGGTTCCCGAGTACCCAGAGTTCCCCGAGGACCCGAGAAGAATCAGGCTCAGGAGAGGGTGCTCGGGGCCACGAACAGTTGATCCCCGAGTACCTAGAGTTCCCCGAGGACCTGAGAAGTCCTTTGCTAGTGGACCTCGCAAGGGGCTTCACGGTGAGGTATCAATCGGTGGGAAGCCCGATGCTGCATTTAAGAGGGAGCGTGGCCGGTCATATCCAACCACTCCCCCCCCCCACGTCTGTCGTACTGAGTACGTCAGTCCCTGCCACCGCCTGGCAGGAAGGCGTGGGGACATTTAATGCGACGGGTCCCATCGCACGTCACCCTGTGGGGCCCATAAAGGAGACAGCTTGAAGATATCGTCGATGGGCTTGAAGCGTATCGTCTGTCGCCCTGCCGCGTCAGACCGTGTCAGATCTGCTCTGACCGGACGGGCACGCGGGGATATTCAGTCTCCCTGCACCTGCTAAAGTTGGGACGTAATAACCGACGAGACCAACCGAAGAGCGCATTTTCAACCCCTGTAACATGAAACTGTAGATCCATAATGGTTGCTTTCCATTTATGGCTTACGAAAACTTGTGCCCCCGATCTAGACATGCTGAGCCTCCCGCTAATAGGATAAAAAGGGGGAGCACTTCGTAGAAAAGGAGAATAGGTTGAGCCTAAGTAGAGACTGAACAAGCTCAGAGAGATCGGCACTTGAAGACCGAAGCTCAAGACTTGATAGATAGAAAAAAAACCTTGTAACACAGAGATCCAGAAAAAGACATTCCAAGAGCATTAATAGCACATCAGACACACAGGAATAGGGTATTACGCTCCGTACGGTCCGAACCTGTCTAAATCCCTTGTGCATTTACTCATACTTGCCAACGATCATCCGTCCCGCCTAGATCTTATACATTCGCATTAAACCCCACGTACGAGGTAGATCCAGAATCAACCTCCTGACTGAATCTTAAAGGGGTCCTTTAGGATCCCCGCTTTCGGTGTTCATCCATCAACATAGATCGTAGAGCATTCAGATATTTATCCCATTCTAAAAAAACAAAATATCTTGCCCATTTATTCCCTTATACTGATTGCACTGAGCAGCATACTATCATCTGTCGATATACATCTAAATTTAACTGAAACTCATTAAGCAGTTTATGCGTGCTAACCCTAACAAAGATCAGTTGTTTATTGGACTGTAACCTATATCACTTAACTCTGTAATATACACGTACTACTTTTGCACTACTCATTCACTTTTCCTTCACCCGATAGCAGCTACGAAAAATTATATCAACTGCTTTTTAACTCATTCTTCTAATTTCAAACAGCCTAGTGTCCCCTATCGTTCCTTTTATAGTGGGCGTCCTCCTCCCAGTTCTGTGTGCGTGGGGCTGTGGGCTCCTTCGCTAGAGTTGAGCGATACACGCGTTTCGAGCTCGGATTTAAATGACTCCCTTACACCGGGCCATGAGAACTAGGACCCCATGTGTCAGCCATAATTTTTTATCGATCTGCGGTTTACTTGCTAACGTGCGGGGGCTAACCCGGTCATTTTTAAACCGGGTCATTTTTAAAGCTGGTCACTTGAGAAGGTTACACACCACAACTCTGCCTACCAGTTATGTTGCTCTCAATCTGCGTTGCCCACTTGTTTGTAGCAGAGGGAGTGCCAATTTGAAAGGCAAATTTTCATCAAATATGAAAACTTGTAGTTTGCAAGCAACATTTGGTTTGACCTGCCCTATCAAAAATTGAAGCCAGAATTTTGGCCAATGTTTTGCTTGATGATATTTGGCTGAAGATTGACAAAAAGATGTATACGAGATAAGAAGAGGGGTGTGGGCTCGTCAATACTTTGGCAACCCTTGCCAAAAAAAAAGGGCGCTAGAAGCTACCCAAAATTTGGTAAAGTATATTTAGGCACAAATCATGCAGCCTCTATGAACAAGTTCTATAGCCATTCGTGCACCTATATTAGGTAAACTTCTGTAATCGATTGAAGCGATGCCAAGACAAATTTCTCATGTTTGTTCCATGTACACGTGTTCCACACCATCTTTTAAAAAACGTGTTTTAAGGAATTAATTTGCCTACCCAAATTATTGTTGAAACTGCTCGCCCTTTTCACGCTCTCTTTGTGAGAGTGCCTCGTGTTCTACTTCTATAAAATTTATTAATAGGCTGTATCTCACTTAAGCCACTATCTTACAGCCTCATAGGAAACATGGCAGAAAGACAATGCTTACATGGGTTGTCTGGCTCGACGCATCAATTGAGCCTATAACTAGTAAAAGTTGTGGTACTCTGTCACTCACTGTTTACCAAATATATAGATTAGCCACGTAGGATGAATAGAATTGTGGGGTGGTGGCCTTGTACTTGGAAGGAGAGGAACCAAGCCGCAACACCCTATACGGCCAAAAACTCTGCGAAAGGACGGCCTTCACGAGAGACAACACGCTCGTGCATCACCTATTTTAAGTTTCTATTAGCTTCGCCCAAAATTGTTAACGTGATGGCGTTGCATGTTGGGCCAACAAATATTATAAGTTAGGGTAACTTTGACCTATACTGATAATGTTGTACCAAAAGAGGCATAGACAGAATGTCACACAAAAACATGATGACAAGGTTTGTTTCCGAATACTTTCTCCGTTTACAAATAATTGATAATTTTAACTTTACTATTTAAAGTTTGACTATCGATTTTTTCATAAATATATGAGCAAACATTTATATGTGTATGATATTATGAAAGTACTTTTTGATAGCATATCAAGTGATACTTATGTTATATTAATCAACTAAATATTTGAAAAAATTAGAGTTAATCAAAATGTAAATAGTAAAAATTAAAATTGTCAAAGTATTTAGAAACAGAGGGATACTTAGTATACCATGATTTAACTGCTTCGCCAAGGTTCATATGTCCGTGCATAAGTACTACACGGACATGCAAGTTCCCATTATCCTTATTGATGCACGAGCCAAAGGAGGTGCCATGCGCCGAGCCCTAAGACAATAGGGCTATTGGCTGACGGCATTTTGTCGCCAATATATATATACTGTGTGTATATATACTATATGTATATACTCTATGTATATTTTGTATGTATACTTACTATATTTTATGTCTGTGAATACTCTTGTAATTCACAGTGTTTCGAGTTATAACTGAGAGATATGCGCAGTGCGAATAATAAATTGTAACTCATGTGTGTTAGCTTCTCGTGTTGCAATTATATATTTATGTACGTAAAGTTGTAACTGGTCTACTTAACAAGTTGTAACCCATAGTGTTTTGAATTGTAATTTGGGGATATGCGCAGTGCGAATAACAAGTGTAATTCATAGTGTTAACTTCTCGTGTTGCAATTATATATTTCTGGATGTGAAGTTGTAACTGTTCTACTTAATAAGTTGTAACTTATAATGTTTCGGGTTGTAACTGGGGATGTGCGCAGTGCGAATAACAAGTTGTAACTCACAGTGTTAGCTTCTCGTGTTGTAATTATGCATTTCCTGAACGTGAAGTTGTAACTGATCTACCTAACAAGTTGTAACTCACAGTGTTTCGGGTTGTAACTGGGGATGTGCGCAGTGCGAATAGCAACTACGCATAGACACATAATAGCCTCATATATATATATATATATATATATATATATATATATATATATATATATATATATAAAAGTCTGAACTATCGGGAGTACATATTTTATACTATGATATACCACATAAATAAACTAGATATACTCTTTTGTCACTATAAATATACTTATATACTCATTCTAAGATACTTTAATGTGAACTACATGGAAAAATAGAAAAAAAAATCCACCAATTTTATTAAATTTTGATAATACCTCTGTATTTGTATATAAAGTGTAATACACTCAACAAAATATATGCAAACCACTTAAAAAAACTATACATACCACTCGAATAATCTTATATACTTATATGTTCCATATACATACTATTTATCATATGAGATACTCTATATATAATAAATACATATATGAAAGTACATAACCCTAAGAGTACTAAATATGTTATATATATATATATATATATATATATATATATATATATATATATATATATATATATATATAGGAAAACTAGTATGTACTCCTGGGTGTATGTACTCCCACCTCTCATATACCACTTTTACACGTGTGTTATACTTCTTTATCACTTTAAATATACTTCATTAGTAATTATAAGATACTACAATACAAATCTCATAAAATTTTTTATGAAATTCCATGATTTTTATCATAATTTGCGTATATACTTCTTTTATGTATAAAAAAGAGTATATAGCAAAAATGAAAGGCTAACATTGAATTTTTTTTCATACAACTCATATTGGAGTATCTTAGAATTAGTATTAGAGTATACTAAAAATGATAAAAGAGTATAAAGTGTTTGTTTAGGTGGTATATTGCATGTGGGAGTACATACTCCTAGGAGTACAGAATAGGTGTCCTATATATATATATATAGTAAAGGAGAAAGGATAAGAAAGAAAAAAAGGAACAGCTCCTTTTTGGGCTACAACGACCCATTTTCCTTCCCTCCCGGCCTCCCTTCTCCTCTTGGCCGGCCCATGTTTATTTCCTTCCTCTCGGCAGCGCAGCAGCTCGTCTTCTACTTCCAGCTGCCTCTATCTTCGACATCCGCAACCAAGCCACCGGAAAATGCGTGCAAATCCAAGCCAAATACAAGGGGAAGATCATCTGGAAGTTGGCAAACGGGATCAACCGTGAGTCCTCAACCGAATCCCCACCTTATCCCTATCCGAATCAAAATCGAATCCCTCTCTTATCTCCAACTCAATTAAACCCAAATCGCCCAAAATCCAATTGGATAAAGCTCCGGCCGGCCGTTCTCCCCGAATCCTAACCGAACTGGATCTCTATCTCCTCTTTGTGGTGCCTTAGTCCCTGCCTATAGAGGAGGGCTGTGCGATCGGTTGACGGGGGTCGGAGAGGAGGAACCGCGCGGAATCCCTGCCGTTTTGTCCCGAGGCCGGCCGGAGGCCCTGCTCGCTGCTGCCCACGGCGCTGAAGAAGGGCTAGCCGGAAGCCCTGCTTCGAAGCCCCGCCGCCCTGTTGCCGCCTAACCTGCTGCTCTGCTGTCGCCCTTGCTGCTGCCCGATCAGTTGTGCTGAAGGCCAGGCGAACTAGTCATGGAGCTAAATAACGGACAAAGTCACGTAAGTATTTTCCTCTGCTTTTCTCCCAGTACCGTAGTTGCTCTGCTTTTATACATTTACTATAACCAGTAGCCCAGCAGGATTATTTAGAACCAAATAAAGTTTTTTTTTAACATTACAAAACATTCAAGTTTGCCGTACAGTAACTTTATAGCCGGTCATCTGTATTGTTGTAGAAATCGGAGGACGAAGACAGGCTCAGCATGCTGACTGATGATATTTTGTTATCCATCTTGGGGAGAGTTGACATAACTACGGCTGTAAGGACAAGTGTTTTATCAACACAGTGGAAACATCTGCCGTGGTTGCTCCGTGAGCTCACCTTCGATGTCAGAAATTTCCTCTCTGTCCCATGCCCAAACCCCATTGAAGTTGAACATATGGACAAAGCAATGTCCTCCCTAACCAAAGCAATTACAAACTTCTTAGCTGCTCCCCGAAGCGAAGCTACCATCACAAGGCTGCAACTTAAGCTCTATTTGGTCAACAATTACTCAGATGTCATTGGCCCTTTTGTAAGTCAAGCAATTGACACTGGAACCGTAAAAGATTTAGACCTTGCCATTGTGGACGAGAAGGAGCCTGATGACTGCTATGACGAGGAAATGCTGCAGCAAGCTCGCACTGTGGATGGCTTTTTCAGTGCCTATCCTAGTGTGTTTCATTGCCTCACAAGACTTTCTTTATATAATGTTTGCTTTGCTGAATGGGACATGCATCACCTCCTATTTGACTGTTGCAAGCAACTGCAGCATCTCTACCTCTTCAACTGTGATGCGGGGGGACTCTCGGAATGGAAGATACATGCACCGAACTCGAAACTTAGTGTGCTTGAACTCTGCTTCTGCTGCTTGGGGAAACTTGAGGTTCTGTGCCTTCCAAAACTAGAGCGGTTTCGTTGGGATAGTTGGATTTGTCCAAATATCCCATTGTCATTTGATGTTGTCCCATCCCTTAAGGAACTGTACTTCATATGTACTGCAACTGTTGATCATCAAGGGTTTAAGTTAAGCGAGGTTCTAAGAGACACCACAGCTGTAGAGAACCTAACATTAAATTTCCATGGAGAAAAGGTAAATCCGTGCTCATTTTCGTGCACCTCTATTACAATCTATAAACAGTGAATGTGCTTCTACTATATATTTTATTTTAGAGATCAGTGCTAAGTATTAATTTTAAAGGAACACTATAGCTGATGCTTGCCTTCATTTTGTTTATGACTACTTTAAGATACGAGATAATATTGTTTTTGCATTTGTCCAGAAGCATTAGATAAATTATCAAACAATTGACCTAATTGAGCATAGTTGCTCTATACAAAAAACATAGTAATCATTCATGTTCTTACTTTTTGCATCTCTGTTCTGTCAGATTTGGATAAAACCGGAAGGAAAACAACTCTGCACAACATTCAAGAAACTAAGGAAGCTATCTCTACATGGCATTTTTGTTGAATTTGACCTGTTATGGACGATATTTCTCCTTGAAGCTGCGCCTGCTGTTGAGATATTTGACATTGAGGTACTCCTATTTGTTTGTTTTCCTCATTTTCTTTTCATTGAATGTGTTCTCTTTACTAAATAAGTTTACTTCAAACCTTTCTAGTTTGTTCGATTGTAAGAAATGCTTCCATTATCATGTATACATCCTCAAAAGTTTGAGTGGCATCGAAACTGAGGAAGTGGCCATCTCAATCATTTACCATTTTTTTCTGACCACATTTTTCTAAAGAGCAAATTGTAGCAAGCCCCTGGCTATGTGGTTCAAGTTGCTAAAAACCTATATCTGTGGACTGTGGTGCATGGCAATTCGTTTCCTCGTATTACAATAACCTGACGCCATGAAATGTTCACCTTCTCGTTCCTCATCCTCCTGTTTCTCTCTTAGCCCAAGCTAGGTTGGGCTCAACTCACCAAGCGCTTCCTTGGTGGCCTCATGTTTGACAAACTGCTGCTACATGCTACTCATTAGGCTTTGCTGCTGGCCTCTACCAATGCTGCTGGATCCATACCTATCATACGCTCAGGCGTGGCCACTCCATGCTCCTTTTGTAGAGGTCGACAACTTCTAGGGACCTCCACCTCGCACTATAATTAGGCACAATGGATATCGCTAAGATTTCACTAGAATTAGGTTCTTACGAGTTAGCGAAAAGAAGCAGGTAATAGATATCACATCCTTTTATTGTATCGAGCCAATGGAAATTGTAGAAACCGTGAAATTGAGAACTAAGACCAGTAAATTTGACCATGAGCAAAGGATCAAGATCAATGCCCTCAACTATTGTAGGTGTCCCTCATCGCCCAAACTAGCACACCCGTTGCAAGTGTGACATCTTCTGCCCAAAAAAGCTAAAATTGTTCGTGAATCATTGAAATCCTCCCTTAGTCAATTTTTTCATTTATAGGGTATTGGGAAATTTGAGGGGTCATTTTGTGTAACCTGAGCTCCACAAATCTATTCTTTTTAAAAGGAATTTACTTTTCGTTTTATATAACAATGTGTTTACTTTTGAATTTAAAAGGAGTCTACTCTTCATTTTATATAACAATGTGTTTACTTTTGAATATAGATATGGGAACATCCATGCATAGTGGATACTGAGAAGAGACAACGGACTTTTGGTAAACGAACAAATCCTTCGTGGAAGGTGCCTGAGTTCAAAAGTTGTAAGGACTGGCTATTGAAAGAGGTCAAGGTTACTGGCTTTAGTCCAATGGAGCAACAAATGACATTTTTAAGGGTTGTGATGGAGCGAGCTCCCAATTTACGCACTGTTGTCCTGAACGATTACCAGACTTGTGATTACTGTGAGGAGATAGGTGCACTGCCACGTTATGAAAGATTACCAGCAGAACGTGTCTTCCCGAAGGGCAAGGATGAGCGGGACATGGCAGTTGAGCAACTTATTAGAGACATGCCCGCCTGCAATTTTCAAATAATTTTCGGGAACTAAAAATCAGTACTGATTCTAGAGCTCAATTAGTTTTGATTGTACCAAACCCTAGCTACGCCCCTTGCCTCTATACGAAAACGGCCTCGGTACGAAAGGCGAGGACACAAGGCAAGAATTCCAACTGCGTAATGATCCGCGCGAAGCCCTAGATCAGTCACTGGTAGCGCCATCGACGATGTTCATATTCGTAGCTGAGGGTTGACTGCCTGAGGCTTGTTGCTGCGTACCGAAGCAAATCTGAACCGGAGACCTAGACAAAGTTGTCCTTTGTGTGTTAAACATCGATCCTTGTAGCTAGTAAAAGCGCGTGAGAACAGCTCGCTGATCTCCGGGAGGGTATAGATCAAACTATGCTCTAGGTACTTGCATGGTGCAGGGGAAGATCGAAGGGCTCTAGCCAATTTTCATGGCCGTGCGCTACATAGCGCGGTGTCTTCATGTTGTTGCACCGGTTGCCGGGTCTGATGATGGGCTGATTCAACACTGCATGCGCCCTTGGCGATTGCCGCTCAGCTCGACCAAGCTTTCTGCGGCAACACAGTATCTCGCTTATGCCATCGCGTCCACGCATCAAACTTTTTTTTAATACGCAGGAGAGCTATGTATCTTTGTATTAAGTAGAAAAAGTCTTAAATACAACAACCTCGGACATGCCTAATTACTAAACGAACATAAAAAGAGATTACACAGATTTAAGAACAACTAAGAAAGACAGACGTAGCTCAGATGATTGAGCTGTAGATGCGCAACCGGTTATGAAGGGCATTCAACTTGGTTGCTCCAGCTCGGCACCAATGGTCAATATTGCTACGAATCAGATCAAGCACCGAACTGGGAGAGACTCGCTTGTTGTCAAAGAAGATGCTGTTCCTAGATAACCACAGTCTCCAACATACTAGGAGAATCAGGAGTCAAGGCCTTTTCCTGTAAAAGGCATTGACTCTGGTCCACGCATCAAACCTGAAGACCAGAGCCAGTCGTCGAACGGGCGGAGTGGAGGTGCTAGCATCCTTGCGGCCGGAGGGATGGTCCTAGCTTAGGCCACAGCTTTGCCCACGGTGTAGGCTGGGCGGGAGCTGTATTGGATGAGGACGTCGGTGGGTCAGTGGGTGGACCGGAACCGGAGGAGACAACATCGATGTGGCGATCGGATGAGGTGAGCGGTGAAGAGATGATGCTCGTTTTATTCTTCGAACAAGTGTGAAGACCGTGCAATTTGCTCGGCAGTAGATATAGAGATTTTAACACAGTATACATTGCGCAAAACGTGTGTTGTACGTGCATGATTACAGACTACCGGTAGGTTAAGTGAGCTATCCGAGAAATACGGTGTTTTCTAATTCTGAAACTGGTAGACAAATGCATGGCAACAGGTAATTTGTTTTTTCTTCCTTTTCTCAAAAAGGTATTTTGCTGATGTGCCCAAAATTCCAACGAATGTCCACAATCCAATGGTGTTGTAAGTTTTTAGTACCAAGAAAGAATAGCACTACAAGCAACTTCTCTTTCGTGTAATATGTCTTCTAACAGTAGACATGTCCTTTTTTACAAGGGGTCTTGATAGCCAAAGGGGACCATGGCCCCTCCTATTTTCACAAATTGCTTAAGCAAAAACAAATGATCACCACTTGCTTACAAACAAAAGATTATAAACTTGGTCCTCTCTGCAATAATTTATTAACATTTGCCACTGCTTTCTACCAACTCTTTAACACACCACATCTTGTGCTAACAAATGTATAGATGAAATTGTAAAATTCACAGTGTATATTGTTTAGATATTAAATCTGAGAACTTGATTTAGATTTCCAGGATCACCGAAAAAAGAACAATGGTATAGCATAGGAACGAAAGCTTCTTGGTTCGCATACAAGAAGGGAATGATCCCCAACTGTTTATTATCCCTGAACAAGAAAAGAAATCGATCAAAGTCCAGGTGGATCTACAATCTAACCATGATACCATCATAGGATGGCTAAAGACGAAGTGGATGAGGCGGCTCTAGACGAAAGAAGAATTATGTGGAAGGCAATTGCAACCTGACACCAAAAATAGCATATATTCTCTCAAAGCAGAGTAGGAGCGGACGACAGTGCCTCCTCATGCGTGGGGGCAGTAGACGGGGTGAGCATGTTGGACGCAATAGAAGATGTGGTCGTGCTGTCGGCGCTTGATTCCTTCTCGGAGTTAGTGTCCTGACCGTCCTCCTCCTCAGGCTTGCCATCCTCCTCCTCGGCCTCGCCGGCCTCCTCAGTGGTGGATGCGGCCGCGTAGACAGCGAGTTCGGTGGCAACGGCGACCTTGGCCTCAGCCTCTTCCTTAGCATAGCACTCGGTGTCCTTCCGTGTGGAATCTAAGAAATCCTACTCGGACTTCCAAATGGCGCTCTCGGCCTCGACCAGGGGGTCAACTCCGGTGGTCATGAGGTTGCAATTGTGACCGAATCGGTCCCCCCTATGGCCCTGGTGGCCAACCCGAGCATCACCATGGAGAGCGACCTTTCACTCGAGTCTACCCATCTGTGTCTCGGACTACAATCATAGGTGGAAGGACGATGGGTGGGCTTCGATTGCGATAAGTAGAGGACTATGGGTGGTTGCATTAGGGATCTCTCAAATATTTCAATGTTGTATTTGTAAGGGATTAGGAGCATAGTGATTAAGGGGTAAGGCGGTGCCGGTGAGGCTGCGATAGACTAAGCAGCAGACTGGATCCACATTTGTGACTCAGGTAGATGATGATGGGAGGATCAAAGGAGTTCATATTGGCTCGAATCTTTATTATCTATAAATCCTGACGATTTCTCGAGCTGTAGTTGTACAATTATCTAAATTTTATGTTGACTGTACTATCATAAAAGAACGACCCAAATCGGCCTCAGACAACAGGTAAACATTGCATAGTATATACATATGTACATATGTATACATATGTGCACACACATACTTACATCATGCATACATATGTAGTACACACACGTGTGAGTGCGTAGACACATGTGATGCCACTTGATGAGCACAATATTGTGATGCATGAGTTTACCGGATCTTTCACGGTACAAAATTCCAGCAACTAAACTCTTCTCTGAATTTACGATTAAATCAACAGAAAAATAATGTGTTCTTCACAATATAGCAACTTATCTATTGTCAGAACATCAATAGTACTCAGCTGGCAAATTAAAGAATACGCTCTCCTCTGAATTATAGGCTCTCTCGGCTGTAGCAGTTGATGAACTCACGGCAGAACAGTTCAATAGAAGTTTGTGCGGCCAGCAATTAATCACATGAATAAGCGAGAACCAGAATGATTGTTTGCACAAATATTTCAAGAACACATATGACAGCAATAGCAGTATAACTCAGCAGGACAAGACAAATCCTTTTGATTAATCTCCAACGCAGGAAAGTAGCAAAATATAGAAGGGACAGGTTTACAGCAGATGCAATAATCCAAACCATGTCTTCCACCCGTACCCAGGATAGACCACGATCATACGAGAAGGTATATATCCTGGCAGGAATACAAGGCGCTCCCAAGCCACAGTGGCTCGATCACGCACTCCACGCAAACCCTAGATGGATCGGCAATATAGGATACATGGGATCGTCATCGTTTCTTTCCTGGAGGAAATAGGTTCGACTCGACCAAATAACTAAAACTGACACGGATTCGTTACAAGCCGAAACTTGTTTTAACAACTGTGACATGCACACAACGAATCTGACTATGGGGTTTAATTCGTTGGAAAGCTCTCAGAACTATCTTTCCAACGAGTACCCACACAACCAACAACGAATTTCGTATGTGACTGTTGTGACATTTTTAATCCAGGTCTGTGCTGAACCCGAATCGAACTCAAACTGAAGACAAGTCGATTTTCCATGATGTGAACCAACTCAAACTGACCCAAATCACTTGGGTCTTAATCAGAATAGTATGAACAAAGATCCTTGGCTTACAGGGAGTTCATGCATGGTTGCTTCTCCACCAGCTGGCTTGATCTGCACGGCTCCTTGTGCTTCTTTTCAGCTCCGTGTGCAAATTTGTTCCTACAAATATTTTCTTACGACCAGTCATAGCTGTAGCTATGTTTTCCACCATCAACTAATTGCTTCCATTCAGTTTAGTTAATCTGAATATATTTTTTCAGTTTCTTCTCTTCTATTTCTTTCGTAGATCAGCACCAATAAAAATATTGCGCAGCATACCTTCAGAAGCATGTAGAACTTTTCCTCCCACACTCTCGCCATGTTTCATATCACAAGGCAAAGAACCAAATTGTAAAGCATTCAAAGAATTGCCTGCTCAAGTATTTATCACTTTGCAACTATTTTCAGAAACACTAGAAGAAATACCTTGATGAGCCATGAGCCCATCAATATGTATATATGCACACATGATATACGTACACATACATGTACACATAAATAACGTACACATGTACACATAAATAACATATACATGCATACTACAAACACACAGTCACATAAAAGAGACTATCAATGTTTGTTTCTTTCCTGTTCCTAGTAGCGTATTAAGCAGAGCCATATAGTATGAAAAAGATCAGCTACTAAAAGTTCAACAATATTATATCGCTATCACATTTCTCAAGGTAAATAGCTTTTCAATTTTTTCCCACTAACAAAGAGAAGACCATATACTCTAACTTTTCCTGTGATCATCATAGTTTGGCCACCGTTATATATCATTGGTCATGAGCACAAACCTCATGGAATCTGTCATGATATTTAAGGTATGTTGCAAGACCAAGTTAAAGAGTTAAAGCCTTCAACTCTGTAGACTGCCTATTCAACAAACATGTGAAAGAAATCATAATAAGAAGGGATGAACAAAACATACGCATTTTCTTCTTCTATAACATGAAAGAATTAATTATGATATTATTATAGTTGTTATTTTATCCTCATATTTCTTAATTATATACTTACCAACAGTCAGCACATCTCCTCTCTTTTTTTTCATCTCAGTTCATCTGTAGCTAAAATTTAAAATGGTTAGTTGCACGTAATCCAAAACTATACATATTTTTTACTCTAATGAGTAGAATGGAACACGTATGGTTCAATATTGATAGATTCCCGTGGTGACAACTTATGTAACTACAATAAAGTACTCGATCGGTTAAATTCAACAGGGTTAGTCTCAAACTTCTTGATCTTTTCATGCCTTGTACACGCATGGCAAGTCATGTCGAAAACCATGCACTTATGATATTGTTTTTTTACCGGAGAAACGAGCACTACATGTGGTCTAAACACACGATTGTATAATCTAATACTTTGCTGCAAAACGTTTGCTTTCAAAATAATAAATACAAATCCATCATATTTGAATCCAAATGAGCCACTCTGGAAAGAAAAAAAAAGAGGAAAATCAAGTGCCAAACTGAGCTGTACCAACAGTTACCTTTTACTCACTCAGGGCCAACCCTGGGCAAGGACAGCAAGCCAGATGGCCTAGGCCCCCGAAAGTTAGAGACCCTGACCTAGTTATGTATATGGTACATAACCATATATATTTATAGGCTTAAAGTCAACTACGTAAAGAGAAATTATAGCTCAATCTAAGCCTCAACAAAAGGAGTCGATGCTCTTACTTGTGCTCTTCGCTTGTCACACTGTCGCAACCAACGAACAAGATGACGGGTAGCCCTTTGCGGCCGTGCCCTAAACCCTTTATATTTCCTCTTCCCTCTTTCCCAAAATCAAATACCGTAGCAACCGCCTCGCATTCTTTTTCTTATGTCACCGCAATTAATGGAGGTGATGATTTCAATTTCATGTATTTTTAACCTACTCAGTTTCAATTACTTCGATTTGCAAGGACTATACTCCATAATCCGTCAAACCGTTGCATACAAATATGCTACTTCTTCCCTTCTTACTCGAGGCTTTAGTTGCTGCGATATTTTTTAAAAAATATTGTACTTAGTGGTGATATGCTATAATTTTTACTTCTTGATATATTATTGTTGTCACTAAAGAACTTGTATTCGTGATGAACTTCTAAATATATCAGATATTTGATTTTCAATATTATTTTTTTTACGAGACCTTCAATTTTTATTTCACCAATCACCACAGGGCCACGAGATGCGAGAACCGCCCGCACTCACTAGAGTAGGAACTGACCCTGCGAGGGTGCGACGTGCGACGTGCGACGACGGCACGGTCGACCAGTCATGACAAGGCAAAGGCACGACGAGTACGACCGACCCGACCCCGAGCCGTTTTTACTACCCACCCACCCAAACCCAACCGGAACCAAAGAAACCAAACAAAGCCGAAAACCTCTTCCTCCTCCTCCGGTCTCGTCAATCGCCATCATTTCCTCCTCCTCCCCCCAAATCCCCCAAATCCATCTACCCCGCACCCCCGAATCCCGCCGCCGCGGCGTCGAAATCCGGCGTGCCCCGCCCCGATCCGTCCGATCCGGGCCGAATCGCCGCCGCGGGGAGCGTAACCCTACCCCGATCTCAAATCCCCGATGGGCACCGGCCGTGTCTGCCGCGGCGGTCCCTCCTCCTCCTCACACGCCGGCCCCGCCGCGGGGCGCCCGTTCCCGCCGCTCACCGCGTCCTCTTCCTCCCCCTCCCCTTCCTCGGCCCCCTCCGAGACGGCGTCCACGTCGGTGACCAAGACGGTGAACGGGTCGCACCACTTTAAGATCGCGGGCTACTCGCTCTCCAAGGGGATCGGGGTGGGGAAGTACATCGCCTCCGAGTCCTTCTCCGTCGGGGGCTTCGAGTGGGCGATCTACTTCTACCCCGATGGGAAGAGCCCTGAGGACGGCGCCGCCTACGTCTCCCTCTTCATAGCGCTCGCCAGCGAGGGCACCGATGTGCGCGCGCTCTTCGAGCTCACGCTCGTCGACCAGAGCGGCAAGGGGCAGGACAAGGTACACACCCACTTTGGGAGGTCCCTCGAGGGCGGCCCCTACACCCTCAAGTACCGCGGCAGCATGTGGTGAGTTCCTCTCAGCTTGTGCAATAGCATTTGGATCGAACTGCATGTGATGTCTGGATGTGCAGATTGTACAGTTTTGTAGTGCCCGTCGAATCGAAGCGACTCTTTCTCTTTGGATTGGAAATTGCTAATTTGATCATATGCTTGAGTAGAAATTGCTATGTCGCTATAAATGCTGGTGGCAGTTAGTTGTATCTTGGAGATTTAAGAGATTTTGATGCACATGGCAGTCCTTTTAGGTTTAGCAGTCAATTTTTTTTTGTGTTTACAATATTTCTAATTTGATAATTGGTGAATGGATTTTGTTTAGTGCATAGTATTATATCAACTTTTGTTTTTAATGTTTCAAATATGTAGTTGTTGACCGGCCCTGTAGCTAATGCTGCACATGCGCTGTCTGCTCCAGTTTACTTCTGCTCATTTCAGTAGACGGTTTGCTTGGTTGGTTCGATGTAAAAAAATTAGTGGATTCAATTCATTTAGATTACATGTGGGCCTTGATTATTTAGTTTTATAAATGCATGTTTGTTGATGAATTTGAGTTGAGTTTATTTACTTCATTAGTTGGCTTCATGCATTGACTTGATTGACCGGTGCATTGACTTCATTAGTTGGGAGCTCATTGCTATTGTGTTTTGGTTTGAGGATGTGCAGTGGGTTAGGTGGTTTAGTTGTACACCAGCTTATCTGCATAGTAATATTGTTTGCCTTGTTAGTTTTTAAATCAATGTAGCGAGCCATGGTGGTATGAAGTTATACTTTAGCCTGTAGGTATATGGTTAATTTCAAGTCTAAATTGCTACTATTGGCCGTGTCATATTTCTTGATTTTTGATTGTGGATCATAAATATATCATTGTGTTTCCAGTTCTGTACTAGGATATGAAAGGTGTGCCAAATTGCCTTGATATTCGACTGTGATATAGCTTTTCTCTATGTACTTTAATTTTTGCATTATTTTTGCAATATTGTGAGTGCTGCTTGAACCATCTAATTCAATATTTATGAAAATGGAGCAAACAAAGACAATTATACAATTGCATGTTATGTAATTAGTTGTTAGCTTGGTGGTTTGGTACTTAAGGCTACTCAGATAAATAATGTCTATTCTTTTCTGCGCAAAGTAATGGAATGAGACAATGGGTTTAAGCACAGTCGTGTTGGGTTACATAATCCTTATCTGCCCAAGCTGCATATATGCAACTAACATCCTAAATTTTTAATACCACACACTGTGCACTTTGAATTATTCTTGTTTTCCTATAAGTGAAGCTTTGACTCCATGCACTCTGAACAATAGATGTTCCAACAAGTAATTTTGGCATCCTTGGAGCATTCCAAAGAAACCACTCTGTTTTAGTGTTGTTTCTGACTTTTAGTAGCAAAATTGAAAACGTTTGCTGGCAGTAGTGATGTTTAAGTCAGCAAAAGGCATATGGACTGTGGTATAATTACATGATATGGCAGACTGCTGTCAAATCATAAATGCTGCACTCTAAAAGCTAGTTTTTTTAGATTTAAGAAGTTATTGCTAGTCTGATGGGCTTGTATCTATGTCATAAAATCATAATAGGGACTGTTTTTACCATGTATTATCCATTGCTACCCTGCTAACGTTTTAATGTTTCTATTGTTAATGTTCACCATTTGTTTTATCTGCATTAAAATATGATATCATTGATTTGTGCCTATGCGATGTTAACAGCTTTGAATGAGGTTGTAGTTTCACTGTAATCGTTAGTTGATTGCATATTTCTTGTATTGCTTGCATCTGCTGGCCTTATATTTGAGCATTCAGTGTTGCAAGTTTATTTTTGGATGATATGTAAGTTGATACTACGTATTTCAGGAAATGCGGTGTTCATGCAACACTTTGCTTAGAGTTCATGTATGTGTTGATTCATCAATGTTCTCACTGTGGTTCCTTGGTTACTCATTAAGTTTTCTGTCATCCTACTTGGCTTTCTGCTTGGTTGGTTTCTTGAATGTTATGTATTGCCACATGCATCATGCTTGGACTATTCTTTCTTTTCACTAGTTATCGCTTATCGGAAGTAACTTATCTTTCTGTTCATACAGGGGCTACAAGCGTTTCTTCAAACGATCAGCCCTGGAAACATCAGATTATCTTAAAGATGATTGCCTTTTAGTGAACTGCACCGTTGGTGTTGTTCAGTCACATACTGAAGGACCGAAGATATACACAATACCAGTGCCACCATCCAATATGGCTCAACATATTGGCCAGCTATTCACAAGTGGAAAGAGAACTGACATTACATTTGAAGTTGATGGGGAGATGTTTCCTGCTCACAAGGTGGTTCTTTCGGCCCGGTCACCAGTTTTTAGGGCACAGCTTTTTGGTCCCATGAAGGATAAAAACATGAAGTGTATAAAGATGGAAGACATGGAGGCTCCAGTCTTCAAGGTTTTCCTGGCTCCCAGTTTATTTTCTTTCATTTATATTTCATGTTATCTCTTCCCTTTGATTTTGTTATTGTCATAATGTCTTGAAAAGTAATCACTCTTTGCTGTTATCACCGTGTTATGTCATTAAAGTGGTAGTGATAATTTTCTTGAAACCACTGGTTGGGACCAAAAAAAAAAAACTGATTGAGCAGCTTTTGTGCATATTGATTCAGCAGCATATAATATGAAAACAACTGGAAAATAGAAAGGTGCAACCATGCTCTACCTTGCTAAATTCTGAAGTCAGAACTCAAGCAAGCAAATGCTGCCTTTATGAAATTTAGAAACTAGAATATCAGGGTGTAGCAAATATAGTGATACATGCTGCTGATATGTCGTTTGATGGTTACTGTTGGAACTACTTATTAATATTGTATGATTGGCACCTTTTTTGGGATGCTTTATTGATGCAATATGCTGTTCGCAAACATTCCTCTGTTTCACCTAATGGATCTAGAATAGAAGTCATGTTCATCTGTTGATACTTGTTCCACTCTATGGTACATTGTTAATTGGTCCACTTTATGCTCACTATTTTTTGTTGTTGTTGCATCCCCTTAGTTCTGCTGGAGCATGATGTATTCATTTAACCTCCAGCATCCATTAATTCAAACAAGCTTATGCACATGGAATTTTGCAGGCCTTACTCCATTTTATGTACTGGGATGAGTTGCCTGACATTGAAGAGCTTACTGGTGTAAATACGACTTGGGTGTCCACTTTGATGGCTCAGCATTTACTTGCTGCGGCGGACCGTTATGCATTGGAGAGACTAAAGTTGCTCTGTGAACTCAAGCTATGTGAAGATGTTGCAATAAACACCGTTGCAAATACTTTGGCGCTGGCTGAACAGCACCACTGTTATCAGCTAAAAACTGTTTGCTTGAAATTTGTGGCTCTGCCTGAGAATTTGAAAGGTAAGTACAATATTTCTGAACCTTAACTTGATTTGTGGCTCTGCCTGAGAAGTTGTTAAGGTATAATATACAGCCAACCCATTTCTTGGTTACATGGCTGGTTCACTGTAGGGTTAGGGACCTGGGGTTTGCCCTTGTTATAAAAAGTGATTATTATGGCTCATCTTTTTTTCATGGTGAATTTTTATGTGAAACATAGTTTCATTTGAAAAATGTGTCGACAGGTTGTCTCTAGATAGTTTGTGAAATAATTAAAGAGCTTGTTAGAAAGCATTAAACTGATTATGACATCACATTAGTCATAACCAACTGTTCCTTGCCTCTTTTTGGCTGGCTAGTTACTGATCGTATCATTTGTCTTGTGCAACGTTGGATGCAAAATCTGATAATCAGAACCGCTCACCTACCATTATGCGTTTCAGTACCATCTTTCAAAAGTATTGGATACACTTTGTTGCTACTAATGTTTTTTATCGCCTAGTTTCTGTTAAAACAGTAAAGCATCATGGAAATTGATATTCTTGTATTGGATGGATGCATGTTGCATGTTATGTCATGGACTATTTACTGGCTCTCAAATAACCGTGTTTTTCTTTGCAGCTGTCATGCAAACCGATGGGTTTGATTATTTGCAGCAAAGCTGCCCATCCCTTCTGACCGAGCTTCTCGAGTATGTGGCCAAGGTAGGAGAGCACTCTGTCAGCCCTTGCTTGTATTCAAATGAAGTCCTTGATGGCGGTGATGCCAATGGAAGACGCGTGAAGCCAAGAATTTAATGGCTGCTCTGATAAGCCTAGAGGAGTTCCTTGTGTCCTTTTTCATTGTAAAGTGTTTTCTATAACTGTGCTTTTGTGGTGCCATATCATGCATGTTGTAGTGTGTGTCTCTGTGTGTTGTGACTTCCATCTCTCTTCCTAGCCCTCTATTGCTACTGTGGAGCGAGTTATGGCTAATATATATCCTACTGACTAGTGTACCTCAATTGCATTGCTGCAAAGCCTGGTGCTTTGCAGTCTGTGATCATAAGTGCACACAGGTGGCACGGCAAAGACGGACTGGTGCAAGGTTTGATCAATGTGAAAATAACGGCGCAGCATGTATTTGAAGTTGAACTTTGTGCTAGGCCAGCTTCGTCGATTCGTTGTCGTCTGTATTTGACTGTATTCAATTGAAATGATGAAATGCAATGAAATGTATCAGTTGAGTCATGCATGCTTGTACTTTCAGTTGCGTATTTCGTGCTTGATTAACCAGCGTAACTCTTGAATTGCTGTGTGCCGTTATACTTGTGTGATGTGTGAGGTGAAATTAAAATGACGATCCAAGTAACTAGAGTCTAATGCTATCAGTGGGCGTAAAAACGTTCATGTTAGGTTTGTTTGTTCTAGATGAATATAGTTCAGTTTATAAAATTTGTAAAAGCTTATTTTTATCAGATTGTAGGGTGTGGAATTTTTTAGTACAAATTGGTTGTGGATTATGAGAATCGATTTTTATATTATGATGTTTGTTTTTGCTTTTGAGACTAGAATCTATAATCAGAATAAAAAATAAATAGAGCCATAATCTTCTTAAATATCTAAACTCCGTAGAGTTCTTTGCAAAAAGAGCCACTCCACACGATCATCAAAACTGAGCCGTCAGATCTCTTCACGTAAACTGGCTGCCAAATATCCCTCATGTGATATTTTCATATAGCCCTTTCAAGAAGCACCAAATAGCAATAATTTGCAATTGGGTCTTCCCATCACATATCTCTCTTCTCTGTCTTCGTCTGCCTCAACCGACGTCACTGCACCAAAAGAAAAAAAAGGAATGCTGCAACGCCGACCCCAACACACCCTAACCCCTTTGACACCTCCGCCCGCCTCCAAAGCGACCGCCCTTCTCTCTCGCACACGACGAATGTCGTTGCCTTCTCTATTCCCCATGTGTGACAGCTATTCCCACTGTCGCCACCGCCTTTTCCTTTCTCACTCACAATGGCCATCTCCAGTGTCCACCGCAATCCGCATATGGAGGTCGCCTTTCTCATTTGTACCGTTACACCTCCCTCGTGTTTTCGACACTTCCTGCCACCGCTTCACCTTTTCCCCACCCCTGTTTCTAATAATTCCTTATTTTGTTTCTGTTACCTTTGCTTTGATCCTACTTCATATATATATATATATATATATATATATATATATATATATATATATATATATATATATATATTTCGTGTCCTTAACTCAACCATTCGAGTAATCGTTTTCTGGAGGTTGAAGTTATTGTGCTTGTCATTGGTATTATGCTAATCAACCATGCGAATACAAGATCACATATAATTATGCACAAAGAGGAAGAGGTGTTAGACATTAAGAGCATCTTCAGTTGAGTTGCTATCTAACTTGGCATCGTTAGATGTAGCGAATCGTGCCTTAAAATGGGCTCCAGCTGACTCCCTGCACTCCTCGCCATTTTCATCGGCTCACCATACCCTTCTTGCCCCTCGCCAAATCGAGAGACTGCAAACGAGCTTGCCAAATCGTGGACCTCTTAGCCCTCCTCATCGACGATGTCATGGCCACCGCGGGTTGCAGCGTCCTCACTTCCTTCCTCATATGGGCAGGGGCGAAGCAGAAGAGATCAATGCAGTCGAGGAGGGGAGGCAGCGGAGCATGACGAAGAGCAGATAGGATGACGATGCGTTAGAAATATTTTTTAGTTATAGCATATTAATAAAATATAAGTGAGTAGAATTTAGAGAGTAGAATTTAAAGAGTCGGTTGAAACAGTAAAAAATAGAGATAATTTTTTAAGAGACTATATATATAAAAATATAAGGAGTAATATTTAAGTAACCGATTGGAAATGCTCAATGCTCAACATCGCAAACAGATGCCATCGATATGATCGAACCAGTTTTAGCGATCATTCATTGAGGATCGGACGGCCGAGATCAGCATAATACCGGTTACTGTTGCTCTGCTACTGTAGAGGACCCGATCCATCGAACCCACGCAGGAAACCAGCAGTCGAAACCCCAAACCCAACAGCCTGCTTTGCTTGCTCTGCACTCCCCGTTCTCTCCCCACTGCGGAGGGGCTTCCACTGCGATTCCGAGGGATAGAAATCCAGCAGCTGGGCGGCCTCCCGAGTGACAATTCGCTGCAGCAACTGCGCCCGCGCGAGCACGGTTCTGATTGGCGCGGCGGATCTTGTCGGGCTGCCACCGCCACGATGATGAGCAGCAGCTCCCCTCCGCCGCCGGCCTCGCTTCCCGCCGGGGTAACAGTCTCTCCCCCTCCCCCTATGTCTCTCTAGATCTGGAGATACGCCTGTCTGTTTCGGACGCTTCGAATCGGGCGACCCTTGCACCGTGTGATCTGATACGCGCTCTAGAATCATCGAGTGTTCCTGTCGCGTTTTTACCTGAGGGGCCGTTGCGAAGAGGCTGGGCACGAAACTCTGTGCGAGTTGCGACGATGCTCTGTTTAGTTTATGATGCGTTCCAATTGAAATGCGTGGTTGCGTTGGGCGCATGCCAGAGATTGCAGCGTGTGGATTTCGCTAAACCGTTGGACATTCCTTAATTCCGTTTGTACCCGGTGCTAGTGAAAGGCTTATATGCTGTTATTTCTTATTTGATTCGATGCCAACTTCCAAGTGTGTTTGCTTGCTGATCCTAACAAATTTACTGACTGCTATATGTTGGCTAAAAACTGAACTGTGGCTGGAATTATGGCGCACCTTATACTGCGTTTTTCACTGATTGATGCTGCCTTCCACAAAATGCAGAGTTCAAGCTTATTCAGAGGATACACAAAGTTGTGCAAGGGCCTCGCCATAATATTGCTCCTTGTGCACCTTTTAGTCCAGCTGTTTCCATCGGCTGTTGCCTATCTTGCGCTTATTCCTTCAAGGTAGCTACTCAGATCTCGAATGTGTTGAAAGTTGAAACTTGAAATCTTGTACCCACCAGGATATTGTAGTACCAGATCTGAAGTCCATTAGCAGTTTGTTTGCCCTAGAGTTGCTTTACGTTTATCACTTACTATTTTTAGCACTTATTGCCTTATTGGATAGAGAAGTTCTTCTGATGGCATGGATTTGCAGAATGCAATATGCCTTCTGAGAAATGCTTGTTTCTCTGTAGTCATTTGCTAATATTGATTGGTATATAACTATATAAGAATTACTTATATAGGTAACCAGCATGTCCATGTAGAGTGCAGTTTACAAATTCTAAGTTATTGTAATGGTAATAATTTGCGAGTGCCACACCATGTGTTTTGCGGTGTTTTAACTAAAGATGTGTTGGTCTCACCATTAGAATGTATTCAGTACTGGATCTCGTGCACATAGAATGATGTTTTGGCCTATGAAAGAAGTTATCAGTTATTTTCTAAAGAAAGAACCACTACACCAGATGTGAGTTCTAACTGTGGTCTTTGCATGCTACACTCTCAAACTTTAATATGATTGAAGTTCTATTCACGTCTTATGAAAACTCATGATTCACTTCTCCTGTGATCTACTTTACTAGTTTATTTTTTCTACAGGACAATCCCTTTTACCTGGAACCTGATAACTGCCGGCTACGTCGAGCAAACAATTCCTGGGGTAATTGCTTTCTTCCATCATTTATCCAGAGCACTGATTTCTAATCCATTTTTTTGTCTGTCTCAATCATATGTGCATGCTGTCTGTTTCTTTTATTTTAAAATCCAATCAAGCCAAACTCCCCTGAAATTAAATAATTAAGGGAGCTGGAGTGATTTCATGTCAGCGGTAATATATGCTTCATCTGCTTCATTATTTACTTTCATGTGAGAGAACAGCACTTCTAAAATACAAGTAAACAATGCTTTTAGATTGTTGTCTATTAAAAAGAAGCAGCTATCTCAGAACTAGTAATGAAGTGGATGAGATTTAGGTAGGGATTGGATTACAGGTCAGTTGCCATTGTCTGATGCTTCAATATAACTTATTGGATTAGTCACAATATTGTAAGATGAAATAATGATTATATTTGATTCTATCGTCATTTATGCTCACCAAGATTTACAAGGCAATGGAGTGGCAATATAATTTCTCATATTACAAGAACAGACATGCGCCTCTTTGGGAACAAATTCACACTGTCTTGCATAGGTTTCGACGCGATGAACCATCTGTGGTACTCGTTAATTGTTAAAAATACTTCTTATAGATGTGCATTACAACCTTTAATACCATGTTAGGGAATGATAAAGATTACTGTTCTCTCTTACAGCTATCTTGCCCTGGACTTTTTGATCTGCCTGTTCGTCTTTGTTGTTTGTATGTTAAACAAGATATATGTCAGATCTGTAGATTCACCAGCCTGCTGGTCCTAATTTTCAAGTACATTGTTTAGCTTTGGACAAATATATTAAGTTTGTTTAAGATCATATCTATTGAATTGAGCCCCATCAACTCACATGGATTATTTTCTTCCAGGTGGTTGTCAGCATTATTGGCCTTCTTTCATTTGGGAAGCTGTTAGAGCCTTTATGGGGTTCAAAAGAGTTATCAAAATTCATTTTTATTGTCAACTTTTCAACTTCTGCATGCGTCTTCATAACTGCTATTGCTTTGTACTATATAACACAGCAAGAGAGCTACCTGTAAGTACCGTATTCCTTTACAAGCTCATAAGCAAAGCTATTTTGATGTTTCATGTTAGGTAAAGCCTTGGTCTTCTTACTGTTTGTGTTTTTTTTTTCCAGCTATACACCTCTTTCTGGATTTTATGGAGTTCTGTCAGGATTGTTGGTGGGCATTAAGCAGCTTTTACCAGATCAGGAGCTTAATCTTTTTGTCCTAAAGATTAAGGGAAAGGTATTTATCTTCATCTTTTAATAGAATAACTCTAATTATCATGTGTGTTCGCTAACAGACTTAATTTTCTGGTAATTCAGTGGATTCCATCTCTTGTTGCTCTGATCTCGGTTGTTGTAAGCTTCTTCGTAAAAGAATTGGTGTCTTACCTTCCAATCTTGTTGTTTGGCATTTATATGAGTTGGATTTACCTGCGTTACTTCCAAAAGAGGCTTGAGACAGGCCTGAAAGGAGACCCGAGTGAGGAGTTCTCTTTCTCAAGCTTTTTCCCTGAATTTCTAAGGTAGTCCATTTTGCCTTTATAGAAGATCCCGACTGTTGTGCTGTTTACTGAAGTTTATTCTGACTAATTTATCAAAACATGCAGACCTATTCTGGACCCAATAGCTTCTATATTCCATACGCTTCTTTGTGGAAGATCCGAAATATCTGATGGCAGGGGGCAGACATTAGATACCTCACCATTGCCCGGTTCAGACTCAATTGAGGCAAACCGAAGGAGGTTAGCTTTTGCATCTGTCTTTAATTTTTATTAGACTTAATGTCCTGCTCTCCTGCTCATGCCATCTGATCCATATGCAGTCATTGGGTACAATTATCACCATAATATTGCTTGTTTTGCCCTGCTTTATTGCTAATTATCTTTTTTGGGGAGTGGAGAATGCTGAAGTCAGTTTTAATTTATGTCCTGATACTGTATCCTACTTTAATGATTTCATGTTCTCCACCGCCGCAGTTGTAGAGCTCGTGAATCAAGGTGGAGCTCCATTTGTTCCTGTTGATTGTCATGGTTTTAGTTCTGCTTCTTTTGTTGCAGTAGTTAGTAGCTCTAGCCTGGTGGTTCTGTCTCCTGCATGAGATGGCTGGTGGTTTAAGATCACATATATCTGTTCCCAATTGCTAATTGCATTTGCATGATGCATACGTGGTTGTGTCCTCGGTCTGACTTGAATGCTATTGTCTCACTGCAGAGAAAGGGGCCAAAGGGCGCTGGAGCAAAGATTAGCTGAGAAGCTGGCTGCAGTCAGAAGTCCAGAGGGCACACCGCTAGATGCCGCTGACAAAGTTTGAGTCTTCTATGCAACGAACTGTGCAGTTTGTGAATTCCCGGCGATGCGTTGTCCCAAGTGATTCCTTGAATGACAGAACGAACGAGCGAAGAACATGGATTTCAGCAGCCCCGGCCGCACCGCCATGTGCGTCAATTTTCCCATGTTTTCTCGTAGTTATCATCTGTAATCAACTGACGAAGCACTAAGCACTATACAGAGCATGGCCATGGTGACGCGGGAATGCAATGCTCCGTAGGACAAGAACTCTTCTATGCTCTTTATTTTTATGTTTCTTTTTAAATTTGGAGGTTGATAGTAGTTCACAGCAACGAAACTGTCAGGAGCTTTTAGAGCTTATGTTCGTTTCTCTTCTTAACCCACTTTGTTAGAACTATGGTGACAACGACGTGAGAAAATCTTTCCGCTTTGTATTTGTTGATTGATCGGGCAGTGATATGGAACTACGCAATACAGAGAGGGTGGCTCCTCAGCGGGTGAAGGGGAAGCCTCACCTGCGTGGCCAGTGGCCGCCGCCTCTTCACACTGCTCTCCTCTCCCCGGAAACCTTCAACTCCGGCGATCTTTTTAGCCATCACCGTGCCTAACTACAGCCAGTGTTATCTGGACATAATTTAGATTTAGGTGTCTAATTTGAAAAAAAAAATTCAGAAAAAAATGGGACACGCAAAATATAATATGGAATTCCACTTGAATTTAGATGTTCGATTTTGTAATAAAATAAAATAAATAGACGCGGGTGTACACTGATTCCAGCGTGCATGTACTTGCTGTCCTATTGCCGGACTGGCCTACTACCCTTCGCCGCTTCCACGCTCGGTGTACTAAGGTTCGCTTATTAGTAAGACCTCCCCATCACTAATTTGTGCACGCCCTTAAAGCCGAAGGGAAAAACCAAATTATGAATTCACAGCTTAGTTGTTGGAAGAAAGTGTGCGAAAAAAAATGCTTATCCTGCACTACTTGAGTTTCATTAACTAGGTAATGAAACTGCCACGGATTCGCTCGGGTGCTACCTCGTCCTTCAATGAGTACTGCAGCTCTCCAATCCACTTGTTACAACCAAGATGATCGACAACCGCCATCGACAATTATGCATGTCCGTTGGGGAATGGATGTCTCCCCAACGGACTTACATGCGTTTACGTAGCTATTAGCTTCTGTTTTGAAGATATCCTAGTCTAAATCCACTACTGTATTTACTTTAGTAGGCTGTCATGTTCTTTAAGCCAAATAAAATCTAACGACAGGCGTGGAATAATTAATAGATCTATTTTAATTTAATTTATATAACTAATTTTATAATATATAAAACTAAAAAAACGCCTACGGGTTTATGTTCCACTCGCCCGGTGTTCGGCTCCGCTCCCCGCGTGAACCCGCGTCTTGCGCTCCCGCTCTCACACGTGGGTCCTCTTCACATGTGCTACCGCTCGCTGGCAGCGCGTGCTCCCGTGTTACTATCTGCGAAGTATGTGCATCCAACTAAGTATAAGATAAAAAATTAATTAATTAATTAATTAAGTTGAATTAAAAATCCATAAATATCTGCTCCGATCACATCCCTAGAAAACCCCTCAAGATTCGAGAACACATAACCAAAGTCAGGAACAAAAATAGACGAGAAAAAGGGAAAAGGCGCCGGTAAAATCAAATCGAAAATTGTCTAAGCCCAAGCGGCCTCAGCATCGCCATTCGCCACTACGGCACCACATGCCTCCCGCCGCCGCTGCCACGAAGTCTGGACCCGCCTCCGCCTCCGCCGCGCGCCCCATGATCCGGCGGCGCTACTGCCTCTGGCGCTAGCCGCAACAGAGGCGCCCTCTCACCGCCGGTGGCGGGTGGGCGGGACGGTCAGCGATGCCGCCGGCCCGTAAGAAGCGCGGGGCGGCCGCTGCTGCCGCCGCAGCTGCCGCGGCGGCGGCGCAGTGGAAGGTGGGCGACCTCGTTCTCGCTAAGATGAAGGGCTTCCCCCCGTGGCCGGCCATGGTGAGTGGGGACTAGCTGCTTGTTCTCTCTGATCCGGAGCCGCCGGTAGTGGTTTAGGTGCCATGCGGTTTGCGGATTCGAACTATCAGTTGGAGAGCTGGCTTAGGGTTCGTTGGTTGATGGAAGTACCCTTTTTTTTACTGTACCACGTTGATCCATACTAAAAGTTGAGGTTTCTAGGTGCTGCCCATTGTGACTTGACGGCCTTTATATTAAACTGTGCTAATTCTGTGGTTTTGGTGGTGTGTTTAGTGAGACTCGGCCTGTTCAGGGTCATCCGCAGTATGAAGATCGGTGATGAGTAACTCGGCGTGTTCATGCGGCAAGCTTCACAAATCCTGTGTTTTCCACTATTCTTACTGAGAGAGTACCCCGATTTCGTTTTTGCCATAAACTAGTATTTCTAGGTGAAGCTACTTCATATGATTTCCACTTCTATTTATGAATTCCTAGGTCTGGTGTTGTTTACTGGGAATTGCTATTCTCTGGGCATGCGCATAGTTGTTTGAGCTGAAATTGAAGGATATCCTCTATTCCTCTTTATAATATTTCAATTCATGAATACCCTTACTTTTTGCAGATAAGCGAGCCACAGCAATGGGGCCTTTCTCCAGTTAAAAAGAAGTTGCTGGTGTACTTTTATGGAACTAAACAGATGTGAGTATTACTTTGAATCTAAGATTTTCCTTTTTGATTACGCCTATTTTGTCCCATATACATTGCTTGTCTGGATCAAGTAGGTTTTTCTGTAGCTGTTTATTATTAAAAAATTATTCGATTGTTGGCCCTGGCGTTGCATGACATTGGATAAGACAGTGATGTATATTTTCCTATAATTTGTCACATATTGCCTTGTGGCGATGAAAACAAATACCATCTTTTTTCCCTGCATGATTCAGTAATTTATGCTAGTACCTGTCAGATATTCCTAGTCACGATGAGGATTTCAATGGTTTTGACCTTATGGTCGCTTAAGGTCTTTGCCAGTTGGATGATCTGTGATCTACGTAATAAAATGTTTGTTCTGGTCATTGAGGAGCACTGTGTGCATAACTACCACCTTTCTTTGATTCAACATTAAAATATGGGCACACCAATGTAAATCTAGAAAACCTACTTTAGATGAGATAAAGACTGTATAATATAATGATCAACTTTTAGGATCTCTTTATTTTGAGCCTAACTTTTTATGATTTTCTTAGTAGGATCCTAGTAAATTAATTTATCCTTCTCTGAATTTTTAGTTGTTTTTTTACTTCATAGTTTACATTTTACACCATCCGTGTTTTTCTTATTAAATCTGTTTTTCAGTTATCACACGATTTCATTTCAGCATTCTATATTGCACGGGTTACATGATTAGCCAGCAAGACAGCTTGTAATTTGTTGATTGCAATCCAATTAAGAATTGAAGATTGGTGAGCTGCGTATCTGTTCAAAAATGTGTACAAATATTAAAAATTGTATGAATTGTTTTAAACAAAATTTAACAACCCAACTATTAAAGAAAACTAGGCGATGATGATCATGTTCCGTCAAAAGAGTATTCCAGATAATGATTGTTTATGAGGGGGGCTCCAAATGATAAAAATGGACAATAATCAGTGGAAACATTTCTCGGACAAAATTGTTCTTGTGATGTGGTGTCAGTATACTCAACACTTGTTTAGCAATTAACTAGTGGAAACTAAGCATCTATCTGGTTTGTGAAATGCCAATCAATGCTAGATGAATACTATGGGTTTCTTTGCCCAATTTTGTAGAATCCCTTACTACCACAAGTTCTATTGCTTTTTGACCTTTTGTAGTGTGGTGGTGTTAGCATGGTTTCATCTCATACAAACAAACCAGGATACCCCATTTTCAAATGAAAGTATCTTCGGCAATGCAAAAGTTTTGGAAGAACAATTTCCTTTTAGAAATCTTGTATTAATCAATGCCATGAAAACTTGATGGAGTGATCTTTTTTCTCTTTTCATACTTTGTTACATGTTCAATATTATATTAGCAGCACCATCAATTTCTGACATTGAAATGTGTTAGCCTAAAGAGATTGGTAATTCACAGCATTTGTACCTCATGGTAGCTATCAGACTCGGATATTTACTTCTTAATTCATTAAATCTCAATCCCAAAATATTTAATTCTTTTTCTGACATTAAATTTGTAATATTGTAGTGCTTTCTGTAACTATGCTGACCTTGAGGCATTCACGGAAGAGAAAAAGAAATCTTTACTTGCTAAGCAACATGGCAAAGGAGCAGATTTTGTCCGAGCAGTTAAGGAAATAGTTGAGATTTATGATTCTTTAAAGACAGAGAATAATAATAAGAGTGGTCTTACTAAAAATAGTGTGAGGCCAGATGTTGAAAATCTTGTCAATGACAGTAGCAGTTTAGATGCTGGAGGTCCTGAGTATGGTTCTGATCCGGTCAATGACAACAAGATGGAGGACCGTCCCGCCTCTTCCATGGATCACATCATGATTAGTACTCCTGTACCTAATATCATTACAATTGAGGGCGAGCGATGTGTTGAGAATTCTGCACTTGATGAACCTATCGAAAAGTTACCTGTCCTCGATGAACTTAGACATTCTCCTTTGCATGCTAGTTCATGTTCTAAGAAGAGGCAGAAAGGTTCACAGCAACAAGATTCTTGCACACATGGTAATTTCACATTGCCACGGAGGTCAAAAAGTTCATCAGGTTCTGAGTTACGAACTAGTCTGGACTCTAGTGGGCTGATGAATGGTACCGATGTGCCTTCTGTTGATTTGATTCCTGGTGACAAGCAGGAAGACTCTGCTCGGTACAAGAGCATTAATGATGACAAACCTAACTCATGTTCCCCTTCTGCTACAAAGGAAGTTGTGCTGTTGCATTCCAGTCAAGGAACCTGCAGTCAACTTGGAGCCTCTGAGATCAGTAATGATGATAAAAAACTGAGTATTGCAACAAAAAATGTACAAAGTACTTGTAGTATTCAAGTGCCTGAAATTGGAGTCAAGGATAAGGAAGTCTGGCTGAATGAAACACACGATCTTCTCGTGAGCACAACTCTAACTTTTAAAAGAAAAAGAAGGCCAAACACTAATCGTGCTAGTAATCCTGTCATTAGTGGGGTAACAAATATGGATAGTGAATTGCAGCCTAAGTCAAGTGGAAATCTTGTAGATTCTCCAAATTCAAGTAATGAAATTAACAAGTCAGATGGAGATGAGCACTTGCCTTTGGTCAAAAGGGCAAGGGTCCGGATGGAAAGACCTCTGCTGGATAATGCCGCAGTTGATGAACCAGATGATTCTTATACCATAACAGAGCTGGTTAAACATGCAGATCAATGTTATAAGTCTGGCATGTCTACACCATATGGAAAAGATTGTTCCGCTGACGGGTTACCTCCTGGCATTGATCCTTCACCCAAAATCGACCTGTCCGTGTCATCAGGAGAAGTTCAGACTGCTTGCAAGAATAAAGAATACCAACCAAAGGTTTTGACATTGGATGCAGAAGCTGCTTTGCCTCCATCGAAACGCCTTCATCGTGCCTTGGAAGCTATGTCTGCTAATGTTTCTGAAACTATTATTAATCAGCCTGAAGTTACAAAGTCAAAGGAGATTATCCTGAAAGGCTGCACGATAGCAGGGTCCCCTTCTAATAGCTCTGCAGATACACTTGTTAAAAGTCCAAAATCTGCGATAGCTAAAAGCCCCAAAGTATCTTTGGGTGCACATTCTTTGGATGCCCCAACTGACCAAAAGCATATCTCACGACCTATCATGTTGAACAATGATGCCGTCTCTACTGTTTCTCCAAATTTGAAAAATGATGCCAGTGATAGTCTACCGAAAGACAAAGTTAGTGAAGAAGCCCACATGGACGGCAACAACATTTCTGATTTATCTGTTCATAATAGGATTGATAACGATATCTGCGGAAAAGCTCCAACCTATTCTGTGAAATTGAAAGAACTTGCCTCTGTATCATTTGATCAACCACCTTCGCAGAAAGCAAGTGGAAATGAGCTTGTGGAATCAATCGATGGCTCTACTAATGGTTTTGGCAAAAATATTGAAGGCTCTGCTGAGTCAGTTATACAATCAAATGCTGTTGTCTCAGATACTAGTGGAAGCTGCAATCCTGAGCCACATGATGAGACTGTTTTAGCTGAACCAATGGTTAATGGTTGTGACAGAACAAGTGCCTCTTCATTGGTTTCTAAAGTTTCATGTATTCATTCTGATGCAAGCACCAGGACATTTGAAGCGTAAGCTTTCTATTTCTTGTCAAAGCAAATCTTCACTTGTTTAGTTATATAGGCACATTTGTCTACCTGGATATTGCACATCTTTGCATTATAAAACTTATTGCAACAATCTTAGGAGCCATGTGTTTGTCCCCACATCTCTGCATGTCAGCATTTACTTGGCCTGTATGTTTGTACACAGAGAGTGTATAAACAGGATTAAAGGTCTTCTGCACTCTGGCTGGGTAGTCCTAAGGAGGGGGTGGAAGTGTAGGGTTTAGAACTTTAGATCCTTATCAGATTACTCTGTTAATGCTTCTATACTGAACATTATAAATAAAGATGGATGCTAATTATTCATTTGATTTGCATTTGGATGTAAGTTCAGCTATTGTTCCAACTTTCAACTGTACCAATTGCCCAGAAGTGTAAATTGGAACTGCTTGCTCAAGTTGTAGATACATCATACATAGGAAGG
This sequence comes from Phragmites australis, assembly GCF_958298935.1. NCBI lineage: Eukaryota > Viridiplantae > Streptophyta > Magnoliopsida > Poales > Poaceae > Phragmites > Phragmites australis. The sequence goes on from NC_084935.1 coordinate 2,127,078, forward strand.
TCCTATGCTTGTGGTATGCTTTCTGTTTTGGTAGTTCTCAGTTCTCACTATAGGTGGAACACATCTGTTCATTTTCCTAGCAACTACAGATGGCATTCTAGATTAATGGTTCAACCCTTCTATCTAACCTCTGGTGCCTTTGAGAATATTTAACTCGTTTTTCGTTTATGTTCTTTATCATGTTGATAGGCTTGATAATAGTTTCAATACTTAATCTTGTAGGCATAGTTCTTCGATCATTGCACCGGAGGAACTCAACCACAGCTTAAGCCTAACTGATAAGAGCTTATCTCCAGATGCGACGCCTATGAAAGAACTAGTTGCTGATGGACGTGCTCGTAGATTCTCTCGATCAAATTCTTTCATGGACAATTTTCTAGATTCTAAGGTTATTTCTGAGTCTTTGGTGAATACACCTTCACTCAAGGAAGGATCACGTGACCGGTGTTCACCATCAAATCGTACGATGAGGTCTGTGTCAGATAGGGTTCATACTCAACAAAATAGTGGTAAGAATCCTTTTGAGAACCTGCAACCAAAGGGCTTGAACAAATTAGCAGGTCGAAATGAGGCCAATTCAGCACGGAGGGCGTTTGAAGCTTTCGTTGGTACACTAACACGAACAAAAGAAAGTATAGCCCGTGCAACACGTCTTGCTCTGGAATGTGCTAAACATGGCATTGCTGGGGAGGTTAGGCCTTGCAAACTTTCACTTTATTCTTAGAACCTTGCTGTTTGTATATGGCTTATCTTGGATGTATATTTGGCATAATTCTGCATGGTTTCATTATCACCATTTACTTGATTGCACTTATACAGTTGGTAGCTTTCTATGGTTCGCATGTGAAGTTATTCAGCTGACATCACTTACCCATATGATATCCACTCATGACTAGTTTCCCCTATACAGATTGCTTCTCATTTCAAAGGCTGATTTTGCTCACAATTGGAATAGGAGAGTCATTGTCTCAGTACATTCTTCTAATGCGTCACATCACGCTGTGCACAAGTTAGATATTAGTAAAGGACATGTTATTTCCTGCTATAATTGCTCATGAGATTAAGAATTCAGGTTTTTTGTCGGAGCACATAACAACTTTTGCTGCCTTCAGTCTTATAAGTAACAATTATGCTCTTTTGTAGCCATTAATTCAATCAATCTGGGTCAAGTTGTGTGATGTAGCTGCGATTTGATTCTGCTATTTTTTTGTTCAATAACCTAGGTAATGGATATTATCATTGAACACCTGGAAAAGGAAACTAATTTATATAAAAGAGTGGACCTGTTCTTCCTTGTCGATTCAATAATCCGGTACTGCCGCAATCAGAAAGGTACTGGTATAATTTTCTCATGTTGCTCCTAACATTGTGTACGGTCAGATTTCCATCTACTAAGCTACTGTCATGAATCATGTAGGTGGAACGGGCGATGTCTATCCTTCTCTTATCCAGGCAGTCCTACCACGAATAATATATGCTTCTGCACCACCTGGAAATTCTGCATGGGAGAATCGGAGGCAGTGTCTTAAGGCAAGTGAGTTCAGTGCCTGATTGAAACATATGATAAATTTAGTGTTCTTTCACATTTCTTTTACACACTTGTGTGTCTTGATGGTTAGGTTTTGAGGCTCTGGCTTGAGAGGAAAACCTTTTCAGAATACATCATCCGCCATCACATTAAAGAGCTTGAAGCTCTTAATGAGGCTTCATTCGGAAGCTCTCACCGTCCTTCAGGTACAGAGAGAGCTTTGAATGACCCTTTGCGTGATGATGAAGCATTTCTTGTTGACGAGTATGGAAGGTAGGTCTCTACTTTCAAATATGAGAAACCATTTCTAAGGTTCAGTGAGTGTACTGCTCAGGCTTGTTTATGTTGTTTATTCCTATTGCATACTGAAAATATTTTGCATATACTTTTATCACTTTCGGATTGGTTTGAAATCTTTCCAGAAGTACCAAAAAAATCACCAATACATGAGTTTGGTGCTTATAGCAAATCATCAACTTAGCATCACCCTAAGTTCCATAAGATTAGTATCTACTACTGGACTAGAATACTAGATCGTGTTGGATGGTCAAAAGTGTTCCTCTCTACTTCCCACCTGTAAGTGTGCTCGACTGCTCGTACCAGTGCAGGGCCCAAGACATTTTTGCCAAAATAAAAGCCTGGATATATGCGTCACCTGGCTGATACTGGCTGGTTTATATGAAACCCCATAAACTTGACGAGTTCTACATTTCACATGCAAGAAAAACTTGATACTTGACTACCACATACGTGCTGGTACTTACCAGTGGACAAGTTGTTCCTGTTTTTCTTCAATCCCTGATTGGAATTATTGGTACCATGTGCTATGAAATTTCAAGCAGTTGCAATATGTTTAGTACCATTTGAGATGCACTAAATAATTGAAACATATGAACATCAGTATTAGCAAATCTGTTAAGAAATGTAAAAAGGTTTAAATTACATAAATTATAGAGTCATGAAGGCTCTGAGGGTGTTACGCCGACTGCAAATAGTACTACCTACGTTCTCAAATAATTGCCTGGCTTTTCTATTCAAACTGATCTGAGTAACTACCGATTAGTGATGCTGCTTTTTTTTTTAGATCAACTAGCGACGGTGCTTAGAAAACTTAACAAAAATATGAAAGTATCAATTTGCAAGACACCAATTTAGATTTGTATATCAGTTGTGTTGTTATTTTGTGTATGTATGAAACTGCATTTGTGCATGCTGAACTGCTGTATCATCTTTTTGTACTAAAAAATATCTGTTCACTGTGCTCCATGTTTATATGATTGATTATTCTTCACAGCAATGCTGGTTTTCATCTTCCGAATTTAATTTGCACAAAACTACTTGAAGATGAGGAAGGAAGGTCCTCTGAGGAGAGGAGCTTTGAAGCTGTTACTCCTGAACATGAAGTTACTGGTGCTGGTGAACAAGATACATCTCAATTGCATTCTGCGAAGCATCAACTCATCTTGGAAGAAGTGGACGGTGAACTTGAGATGGAGGATGCAGCCCCATCATCTGGAGCTGAAGCCGGCTTCACGTGCCACCAAGATCTAACTAATGCTATCTGTACGGGAACTGTCCAACATCTAAATTCTATTCCACCCCTACCTGATGACAAACCTCCGTCTCCTCCCCCATTGCCATCATCACCGCCACCTCTGCCACGTCCACCCTGTCCTGTCTCTCAAGGTTCACATGTGCAAGGAGCATTGCTTGTGGTAGCTGATTGCGTTGAGCAACATCATCCAGGAGCCACCAACGTATGTAGCTGTTCTTTTGTTTGTGCGGTAAGACTCCTATGAAATTTAATTTATAGTGACTATAATTACTGCTTAATGTTCTTTGCAGAATGTGGAAGGCCAACACCCTTATTCTGTTGCAAACAACCGAGGCAACATGGATGCATGTGTAGCTTCCTCGCAGCCTCCAGTATCCTATAATCCTGGATACGTAGGACATACTAATCAGATACTTCTGCCACCTCCACCACAGCCTGTTGCACCATTCCATCCTTCTGGACCCCATGTCAACTTATGTGGACCCTCAGTACCACATCATGGAAATAACTATCACCAACCACCATCAGTGCCACTGCCTAATAATGCATACCATTTACAGCCACCACCCCATTCACCTGCTCCAAATCAGTTCCTATATCCACCTGAACCTGAAGAGAGAACACAGCCTTGGAATTATAATCCTTCCTATCCTGAGAGATATCAGTATGGTGGACATGACAGAGTACACCATGACTATGATAGGAGACATCACTTTGATGATAGAGGTCATCACTTTGATGATAGGGGACATCACTTCTATGGTGAAGGGCATTGCTTCGATGATAGAGGATATCACTTTGATGATAGATGGCACCACTTTCATGATAGAGGCCCTCACTTCAGTGACAGAGCAGTTAGGGGACAAATGCACCATGAAGTTATAGATGGAGGAAGGTTTCCTCCCTACCTTCCACCAGGTATTTTCCTTGTTCAGCTATCCACCTTCGAACTGCGCATGTATCTATGAGCGGTTTTGCTGAAGTACCTGATGCGTTGAGTGTTTTTTCATGAATTGAACTTTCATGGTGAGCAAGTTTTGTTCCAATCAGTATCCAGTTGACACTATTTATTTATTGACTGCCCGAATCTTTACAATCATCCAGGTCCCCCGTTTCCAGACCACTTTGAAGGGCCACCCACCCCATTGCACTGTGGACGACCATCGGATCCTCCACCAAGTCCATGTTCTGGGTGGTCTATGCCTCATAGGAGATCCAAGTACCCTCCTGCTTCCAGAGATGCAATGGAGCCACCAGTTTCCCATGGAGGTCTGCTATTTCATATTGCCTTTTGCCCTTATGGTGGTCCTCTAGGCTCTTACCGTCAATTTGCATTATCGCAATACCCCGTGTTCTGAAGATTGTGCGGTGTAAGAGTAGCTGTTTTTCTTTTGTTCTTTGTTCACTTCAAGCTGAATATTAATCTCCATTGTAAAATCAGGTTGGAGGCGGCATGGATGACGCGATTACGACAGATAGCATTAATGACTGGGATCAGAAGCCAGGGGCGGATTTACCTTGGTTCATAGGATCCCAAAATTTCTTGGCAAAAAATCAGTGATTATTTACTTTCAGGAGGACTTTTACTCCTAGAGTGATGAATCTGTGGTGGGAGGTGGTACAAATTGCAAGTAGTATATCTTCTTCTGAAGATAATGACGCCTTGTTATGGCAATATAATGCTTCTGGTACTTATTCAGTACAGTCTCTATGCAGTTATTACTTTCCGAGTTGTCCTACCAGTTTATATTTGTCTGTTTGGAAACTATCCCTTCTACCGAGAGTGTAGGTGTTTTGTGGTTGCGTTCCAACAATAAAGTGCTGACAAGAGATAACACAGCAAAATGTAGAGAAATAGTGGACACGACTTGCTTGTTTTATGGGAAGATAGAATCTGTACAGCATTTGTTTTCTGAGTCCGTGGTTGATAAACAAATGTGGCGATGTGTTTCTGAGGGTGTTGGTGAGGAAGTTAGCTGGTGTGTTGACATAGTATTCTGAATACGTGTTGTGCAGCAACTCTTTGGTCTCTGTAGTCAAACTCAGGAATGATTCTTTGTTTTCAGGGCAAGAGCTGGAGAAGCATGAAGGAACTGGAACACAGGATCGTGCAGACATTCGGGACTGGAAAAGCGTATGCAAGGCTACAAACTTGGAGAAATGGATGGCTGTATCGAACTATTGGAGATGAAGGCTGCAGCACCGCTGACGATAGCGTCAGGTTTGGGGGCTGCAAGGATCGTCAAGCCCGGCGTCTTACATATGTACGCCCAATGATTTTTGTAAAAAAAGAAGACAGTTAGTAGGCATAATACATGTAACTGGACCAGATTATGTATATTTGAGCACAAACTCGCTAAATAGCTCATCCATTTGAGCAACTGTCAGATAGCAGACTATGTAATCACGATAGTAAAGAGTAGCACACTCTTAGCAAGCAGCTTAGCAGGTTTACTGTAAAGGTGGGACCGACGCCACATTAGCAACATGGAGTGGCCAAAGCTATCTTACGTTTGATATTTCTAGGAAAGGAAAAATGTGCTTATCTGCAAAATTAATTGTTAACCTTGTTTACAGATCAGATGATGGTCCGTTGAGGCTACTTAGCGGAAACAAGCGTAGGGTATTCCAGAGCCGAGCTTTCACGGAGCCATACAACCAAATCACGGGGAAAATGTGGCCATTTCGCGTGGCAACCAAATCACGGGGAAAATGCGGCATTGACAACAATGGAGATGGAGCTAGTGAGATTGATATTGAGGCTAATGTATATGTCTGTGTTAATATTTCAATGTTCTCTTATCAGGTCACTCGGAATTCTTCCGTTTTGATGGGAAATAGGTCTCATGCTTCTGTTTATGGTGTTAATATGGTAGATTTGAAGTTTAATCCGGAAAAAATCGGGTAGCTGAGGAACATGTAACATGTCTCTTTAATAAATAAGAATCTAGTTAGCGATTTTCTTCTCTGTAGAGACGGGTTTAATATGATACTAGAGTCTGTAAGTATGTATTTTTATTGGTAAAGGCTATGAGTGCAGATGCTTGTTCTGTTTTTTTCTTTCTGATTTCTTCAATAAATCTGCTAACCATATTTGTGGCAATTTTAATGAAGATAAGACTAGTGTTTGGCACTCACTGTTATATCATATAAACTTTGGTTGTATGACTCGACTTTTCAGTTTAAATTTAATTCTGAATTTTTTTATTGTCAAAGGTTCTAACTTTCAAAGTTGTATGCAATCTAAACAATCTTGTAAGCCTCACAAGGAAGCCGATGATAGAAACTTAGCACCATTAGAACTCATACACTTAGAACTATGCGAAATAAATAGTGTGTTGACAAATGGTGAAAAAAGATATTTTATAACTTTAATAGATGACACATCTAGATTTTGTTATGTGTATTTGTTGAGATATAAAGATGAGGTTTTAAACTACTTTAAAATCTATAAGACAGAAGTTGAAAATCAATTGGAAATAAAAATCAAAAGACTTAGGTCGGATTGTAGTGTAAAGTATCTCTCTAGTGATTTCGACTTATTCTGTAAGTAGTATAGAATTATTTATGAGAGAGCGTCGCCCTATTCGCCCCAACCAAAGGAGGTAGCTGAGAGGAAGAATCGCACCCTGACTGACTTGGTTAATACCATGTTAGACACTACGGGTTTATCTAAGACATGATGGGGATGCCTTGTTGATTTCGTGTTATGTTCTAAATAGAGTTCTTACTAAAAATAAGAAGAAAACCCTATATGAAGATTGGAAAGGGAGAAAATCATCATTTTCTTATTTGCACTTGGGGATGCTTGGTGAAAGTTAATATACCAATAACTAAAAAAACGTAAGCTGGGACCTCAAAATGTGGATTATGTCTTTTTGGGATATGCTCATCGCAGTATTGTTTATAGATTTTTAGTAGTTAAATCTGAGGTACCTGACATGCTCGTCGATATAAGAATGGAGTCTAGAGATGCTACTTTCTTTTAGAATATTTTTCCCACTTCTAGTCAAACTTTTGAGATAATTTCTGAAACTACCATACCACTGGAGTATTATGAACAACCATATGAACTAGTTTCTGAGGAGGATTGAAGCTCTAAGAAGGAGTAAGAGAGAAATGACAATAAAATCATTTGGTGATGATTTCCTTGTGGATGACACCCTCAAATCTATTTCAGAAACATATGCATCCCCAGATGTATATTACTGGAAGGAGACAGTTCGTAGCGAGATGTATTCTATTATCACCAACAGGACTTGGGAAGTCACAAATAGACTTTATGGTTGTAAACATATGGGTTGCAAGTGGGTGTTCAAAAAGAAGCTTAGGTTTAATTGTACTATCGAAAAGTATAAGGCTTGGCTTATACTTTTGAGTCTGTCTTTCGTCATCATAGAGAAAAAAAACACAAAGAAAAATACACTGATGCAGGAGGCGTCCGGGCGGGCCACGCTCTTGCCTGCGTGGATCTCCATCCGAGTCGAGCTCGAGGGTGCACAGGCGAGGTCGGCGGCTGCCATGGACAAGGACACGCCCTTATCGCCGTGGAGCTCACCGCCTTGGAGCTCCCGTCGGGTCGAGCTTGAGGGCACCCAGGCGAGGTCGGCGGCCGCCATGGCATCCTTATCTGCCCTCCACACGCATGCTTCCCTTCGAACGACGATGTCTGGTAGTGGGGATGTGTGTGTAGCAAGCCTTTGTGGAGCCCTCCGAGCTCCAGCGTGGCCTGATGGCAGCACAGATGGCTCATGTCGGTTCACCAGCATTGGGGAAGATGGTGGTGCAACTCGGTTCTCCGACGGGGAAGGCAGTTGCAACTTGGGGTAGATGTAGGAGGAGCTCGTTGTGGTCTCCTCCACTGGATATAGGCGGCAGCAAGGCATGGACGAGCTGCTGCTGCTCTCGGTGGGTGAGAAATGGAGAGAAAGAGCAGAGAGGAGTGGATTGTGGGTGGAGAACGAGAGAGAGATGAGTGGAAGGGTGTGGATAAGGACAACCGGGTGCAAGAGAGAGAGAGTGGTCATCACTTCACGATTTTTTTGGTGTGGACCTAAGTGGACGTGAGACTAAAAAGCAAAATGCATAAAAAATTCGGGTCTGGAACAGATATCACTATCGGTTTGAATTAAAAACCGACAATGATAGTATCATTATCAGCTCATGACTAGAACCGACAGTGATACTTGATTATTACTGTCGGTTCTTATTAACAACCGACAGTGATGCTCTTTTTCTTACGAACTAGTAATAATACGTTTATCACTACCAATTCTAGCCAAATTGTCAATGATGAGCCAGTAAATATGATCATTTCTATACTAATGAGACATCAAATTCATTGAGTATGGTTGGCTGTCTAAACATCCATATCATACATGCTAGGACCGAAATAAAGCAACCGCAAACAATCAGAGGTGTTTTCATGTGGCATAAAGTTGAATGGAGACCAGAGCAGAAATACAACTTCACACGCTCTTGTATACATCGTCTATCTCGACCATTCATACTTCTCACATAATACTCATATATTTTTCTAGTACGAATCTTAATATAAATAAACGATTCTGACAAATCATATATCTGTATGTGTTAGTGAAATTTTCATGTTCAAGACAAGAGGTATGAATCCAGCTTCCCACTAGTACAAACGACCGCTTATTATCTATACCATCGAGTTGGTTTTGAGATTCGTGTTAGGACTTTGTCACGTGAGTTGGCGAGAAACGGGCAAAGGGCCTCCCTGTAGCACGAATCTCAAAGCCATTTCAACGGGAAAAACAGTACAGACGGTTGCTTGTTCAAGTTATTTCACACTACTCTTGGATGTGCGGTAGAACAAGAATGCTTTTGTGCTGTTTTCGGTAAACGTCTTCTATCTTATTAAGAATCATAGTTGGGTTCATTTCAACAGAAAATACAACAAACATGGTAAGTCAACCAACATGTATTTGCAGCCCCAAGGGGCCATTGATCGCAGTGCTTTCAGTACCGTGTGCGTGTCTCCCTCCTAGATGGGCCATGTCTACTGGGGAATGTTTTTTCATGTCCCTATTAAACTATTGAGGTAAATTTTCTCTTATTTCTATTCTAGTGAAGAATTTTGCGGGACCTTATGAAAATTTTTATGGGGATTAGATTGCCAATGAGAATGTAAAATTAAATCAAAGTTGATTATTTCTATATATTAACAATATGTTTATAATATAAATAAATAATTCATTTATGTATACGAAAGTAATTAATATGAGATGAGTTAAATATCATAGGTTAGAAAAAAAGCAAATGCTTATACTCAAGAATTAGAGACAGGTAATAAACTAAACATGTCACACAAAGATCATATGCAAAAGCAAAAGCTCGTGCTTCCAACACAAGTAAACAGACCGGACGACAAGACCGATGGAATTGGAACCGTCACACGACGAGCATGAAGCACCTACAACTCATCCGTCACTTTCTACTCTACTCCCGTTGTTCGCACGAATCCAGCAACCATGCAAAGAGAAACACAATGCTGTGTCACGAGTCACGGCCACAGATCGAACGATATATAAGCCGCGGCACGCGTATGCCATGCATCGAATATCAACTAGATTTATGAAGAATTGATACTGTCTCCGCCGAGCGGCCAGTTCATGGCCGCCTCAACAACGTTCCGCGTCGCGATCCTCGCCGCCGTGCTCCTGCTGCCGTTCCTCAGCGTGCCGGCCGCGGCGCAGACCAAGAAGTTCTGCCTCACCCAATTCGCCATCGCCAGCCAGGCCTGCGCCATCCTGCCGCCCACCAGCCCGGAGTCGCACCACCACCACCACCATCACGACGATGATGAGGATGAGGACGACGACGAGGATGAGCACGACGACGATCACCACGGAGATGACGACGACCATGGTGGCGATCACGACCACGACCAGGATAAGAAGAGCGGCGTCGTCCGGAGCCCCGCGTCGATGATCACCGTCGAGACGGAGGTGGACGGCGACGACGACGCTGCCCATCGCAATGGCACCAGCCGCTCCGGGGGGAACCATACCCGCAGCGGCGGCCATGGCGCCAGGCACCGCCACCGCCACCGCCGCGGCCGCGTGCGCGACGGCGACGACGACGATGACCACCATGACGACGACCATGACGACGACGACGATGAGGACGAGGATGAGGACGAGGACGACGATGACGACGACGACGACGACGAGGACGACCACCGCGCGTACAGAGACTGCTGCCGGTGGCTGAAGGAGGTGGAGCCGGACTGCGTGTGCGAGGCGCTGCTCCGCCTGCCGCCCTTCCTCATCAAGCCGCAGCACAAGTACAGCGTGAGGGTCGGGCACACCTGCAAGTTCACCTACAGATGCGGCGGCGTCTGAACTCTCAAGCTGCCATGCATGCATGGAGTAAGGTTACAGACAATTAAGTACAGGCTTGCATGTGTTGGCTGGTTCTTCTGTACGTGCATGCATCATATATTGCCAAGCGAGAGGTTTGGCCTTTTCCCGTACCGTGCTACTGCTACCATGCATCCATCCATCCATCAGCTAGTCGTGTGATAAAATTGGTGTGTTTATCAGGCAAGTGATGAAAGAACAGTACTTGAAAACAAGAGTTCGGAGTAACAGGCTACAGGTAGATATACATGTTTGTAATAGTTCTGTAGGTGCTACTTACTGGCCTGTTTTGGGCTAGAAGCTGGTGTCAGTCAGTGTATGCGTGTGTGTGACTACTGGCTAGCTAGTTGATGCACTTTGAAAGAAAACTCTGTACCTGTACTGTACGTACCTTACCTAGAGATGCATGATGTGTGTGTTACTCATATGCAAGCATGGTCGACCCGATCGAAAACTAGTGCAAAGTTTTAGCACTACGTATCATATAGAAAAAAAAAATACATACATAAAAATGTACGTGCTTGTATATATTGTTTGTTCTATTAGCAAGATATACATTATCCCTCACTGACAAACTGTACCTTATCAATCTCATCATACGTATTTTCCGTTTCATGAAAAAGCTAGCATTCCTTAATGGAAGACGTGTTTCTATAGCATCCTCGATCTCCCATTGTACGTCAATCTAAAACAACGAATTGTTCTATCTTAATAATCTTTTCTCTAATTATAAACCACGAGTTAGTTTTCGTGTCATCTCTTTCTTTATTCTCCTCTAAAATAGTAAAATCTTTTAAAATTTATTTAATTTATCAACTTTTACTATCTACTTCGTTTTTTAGAAATACTAAATATTCGTTCGGTGACGCTGCTACGACATATCTACATTTTCATATTTTAAGTTCGTACTTTATGTTATCATATCTAATGCTTGTGTTTTCGTTACAACGTACAAATATTTAGCTAGTCTTAATAATACAGTAGTATTTAACAGACATTCTGATAGCCGAAGTTTTTTAAAAGAAAAACTTATGCATCTCGATATGTCAATGAGTAACAATACGTACATTATCCAGCTTTTAAGGGGGCCCACGCGCCAGTCTCCACCCTCCCGAGCCAGAACCGGCCGGGCGAAGCCGGGGACGGTAGGTGGAAGAAAAGCGAAGCTTTCGAGCGAGCGAAGCATCCTCTCCCTCCTCTTCCCACCGAAAAAAAAGGCAAGCAAAAAATCGAAGCGGCACGCAGCGCAACGCGTCCTCGACGCGACGCCTCCAGATCCAGCGCCACATCGATGGGCTGCCGCGGGGGGAGGGCGCAGTAGCAGCGGTGCGCGAGGGTGGCGGAGGAGGAAGAGGAGGGGCGGATCTGGGTAGGGGGGCAAATCTGGCAGGCGCCACGGTGGGGCTGCGGGCGCGGGGGAAGGCGGGAGGCTGGGCGGACGGCGCAGAGGGCGGGGACGAAGGGGAGGACTGCAGGCTCAGGCCTTGGCGGCGGAGGCTGCTCGCGTCCATGGCGCTCTCGTGGCCCTCGGCCGTCCGCCTCGCCGTCGCCGCCGTCCTGCTCGTCGCGGTCGGCGTCGCGCTCTTCACGCTCCCCGTTGAGAAGGTGCGAGTTTCCCTCTCGTTGTGAATTGCTTCGTTTGGGATTCGATGTCTGCCATGCCGGAGTTGGTAACATCCTGATGAATGAGATCATGCGACGTGTACATGGTTTATGGTTAGTCTTGGATAGAGTCGCGTCCGTATTGCTGAAATGTGGCTTTGTTTGGGCTCGTGATTGGACGAACACTCCCCTGGGTACCCTTAATCTGCCATAGTTATGCTTCATGTTGCTATATGTCTGGTATTTTCTGTTCGAGCGGAGCTAGTGATCGGCTGTACCAAATGTGCATTAATGCTTCAATCATCAGAAATGTAGTGTTGTTTAGGGTAGACTGGCCAATGCATTATAATATGGCATGGTTATAAGCCACGTGTCATGAAGACACGGATTCACAAATTGAAATGCATTTCCTATCTAGCGACTAACTTCAAATGGTAGTCCATCGCATCATAACATGCACTGTTGTGTGCCATATATCCGGTTAAATGGTGTACATGAGTCGGGGGATCAATTGCAGGCAGAAGTTATCTATCTACAGAATTGTTATTGGCATTTAACCACGGAAATGCTTAATTCATCATGCATTCATGTCATATTCTATTCTGAATTCACCCTATTGTAATGATTACTTTGCATAACACCGTCTTTTGTAAGTTTTGTACTTAGTTATGGTTTTTGAGGATCATAGAACTTTTCAAAGTGGGACCATTTCCATAGATACTGTTTTTCCATTGTAATGTTGTATCTAGCTGGTCACTTAATACCTGCAGTTTTCACTCCTCTCTACTGCTTGCATCCACTCGACATAGTTGCCTGCGTTGCTAGTCTTCATCTTAATTGAGATAATGTTTTTTTGGTAGAAAATATGCTATGGGGCTATGGGAGTTAGAAGGAATTACTCAGAGTCCCAACCTATTGTGCTATTGTTTCTATTTTATGTTGCTAGCCTTTTACAATCAAATATTGGTGTTAATCCTTAAACTTTAATTTTATGTAGAATTTAATCAAAGTCAAAGTGTCATCTTTCTATGAAATGTGTCTCTAGTAGTTTTTATTTTACCTTATTTAGACCATAATATTGTAATGTGGTGACAATTATATCTACTTTGACAATTATATCTACTTAGAATAGTCGAGAGTATGAGAAATTTTTTCTTCCCCTTTCACTCTTCACTTACTAGCTGAAAGTACGAAGCTTAGAATGTGGATTAATTTAAGATTTTGCATCAGATGCTTATTTTTTTTAGTTTGCATTGACAGATTTTAAAGGACTTTCTGGTTTGGATCAAGGAGAACTTGGGTCCATGGGGTCCTTTGGTGTTGTAAGTATTGAACTCCCTTGCACACAACTTGATTAATTTCGCACTTGCACCACACTTTTGTAGCGCACTGAGTATGGTACTACATTACTAAGCTTTTCATAAAGAACATTACAACATACACCCCGCCCTCTAAAATAACCCAAAGCCACCTACAAGATACAAGAGTATGCTTTGTTATTTCTGTTACTTGGTTTGCAGTGAATCTCCATGGAGCTGGAATGTTGCGATTCTATATTTCACCTTACTAGTTTTTACATTCCTACTTGATAATTTATGCTGTATATTATTACAGGGCCCTTGCTTACATCCCTCTGACAGTATTAGCCGTTCCAGCATCAATTCTTACAGTATGTGTGATTCCTATTTCACTTTTGTATGAGCCTTGCCATTTTCCTTTTTTATGAGCCTTCAACTCTTGGATCATCTTTTTATGTTGCTGTCTGCAATTCTATTTGCTAGCTTGGAGGGGGCTATCTATTTGGCCTTCCTGTTGGGTTTGTTGCTGATTCCATTGGAGCAACAATTGGTGCAACTGCTGCATTTCTGCTTGGTAGAACGGTATGTTTAATTTAAGTGTTTTTTTAAGCTAAGCTGTCTAGTGCATATTGCAACAGGTAAACATCAACTGCCAGGTGCTAACTCAATTCATTCATTGCATATATGCATTTGTCCAGTCATTGTTTTCTTTCATGTTATGAAGTGTATATTGTCAGTGTTACACCTGAGTCCTAAATTTTTTTTGCCGAGTCGGATTCTCGACAGCATTCCAAGTGATATTTGGTGAGTCCAAAAAAAATTGCTGAATCGGACACCCGAGTCCCCCATCAGATTCCGCCGGTGTCCATGTAACACTGTATATTGTGTAATGCATGGCTTTTTTGTCTTTTATTTCAACCGCAATCACATCAAAGACAATTTGATAGCACTTATACACCTTATTTCTGTGGATAAACATGTCGCAGAGTTGTCACTATATTTGCATTACTACTTTTCCAATATCTTAATAGCTGTATAATATTGTTGCAGATCGGGAGGCCTTATGTACTCTCAAAATGCAAAGATTACCCCAAGTTTCAAGCAGTAGCTATTGCCATCCAAAGGTCTGGCTTCAAGGTAACCTCATTCAGTCTGGAGGTTATATGCAACTGAAAATAGCATTTGGCTGATGTTTGAAATTTTGGATTCCCAAAATACAATCATATTGCGATCATGTTTGACTTATTCACATGATTTTACAAAGGCTTCTTATTTATGCCTGCAGATTGTGTTGCTACTAAGATTTGTACCTTTACTTCCGTTCAACATGTTGAACTACTTGTTGTCTGTCACTCCTGTTGGCATTGGTGAATACATGCTGGCTTCTTGGCTGGGAATGATGGTATGCCTCAGTTTGCTTTTCAATAGGCTCCACAGTCAGTTTTCTAGGCAATGTTATGGGACCATGCTACTGGCGCATACTCTGGCTTGCCCAGAGGAACCTTGCTCTGTTATCATCTGCTACATTGTCTGCATAAATGCAACCATGTGTTTCTATCAGGCTTTTGCATAATTTTCTGTCTTATACCATGTTCTATCAGTAAATGCACTATTGTCCTTCGGTAGTTCTTGATTGTGTACTTATTTTATCGACATATTGACACAGAAAACTTTGTAACTGATAACAGGATAATCTTATCATTAGCTAGCTTGCAGCTTTATATTACCTTTTTTACTTAAGAATTGATATTAGTCCATTGCTACATTTTATTTTTGTTAACTATATTTATTTTGCAGCCAATCACACTCGCTTTGGTATATGTTGGAACAACACTAAAAGATCTATCAGATGTGACACATGGGTGGAGTGAGATCTCAACTACTCGATGGGTGAGTAAATGATACAATATTTCATTTGGTTACGTTATATTGTAACGTGTCACATATTTGGGTTGTGTTTTGTTAACTACTAGTTCATTAAGTTTCTGAATACAGAGTAAATAACTTTTTTCGAGAAGGGAGAATAGATCGTTAGATTATTATTTATGTTTCTTTGTCATTTATCTTGGTTCCTCCCTAAATATAGTTGATTAATAAATACATTTATTCACATAAGCCATGCGTTGTTTATCTTACAAAAAATTTAGATGACTGAGATCTATTCATAGATACTGTATATTTTCACTTTGCATCTGATTTCACAAGTGTCTCACTTGTTGTCGCTTGTACACTTGAATGAGTGATTAATCTTGGGACGCTTGATTTGAACATCAGGACAAAGTTTTGATAGTGGCTGACTGCCTCTTACTTACCTGTTACGATGGTATTAGTGTCAGATAGGATGTATTTGATTTTGCACGGTAGATGTGACCTCTATATTTCATCTTAGTTTGAGCTGAGACATGAAAGGAAAATACTTTACATACCTGATCACCAGTGAATCAAACGATGTCCTTCACAAGTTTGTTTTCTTCATTTGTATTTCAAAAGTAGATAGATTGTTATACATAACTTCCTAGTGACTTCTGCTGACACCTATGCTTAATTCTTCTTTTCAGATTCTGATAATATCTGGCTTCATAATGTCTGGTAAGTGCCACTACATTCCCAGCAAATCCCACCATCCCTTTCCTTATCTATATGCTTTTAGTTACATCTGTTTTTTTAGACCTACTTTTAGTTACACCTAATCTGGAAATGGGAAGCTCTTCTGATTTTAGTCAAAAATGTTGATGCCCTGAAAATTATCAAGCCAGTTGGCTTAGTTTTTCTCTCTCTTTTCAATACATCAGTATTTTGTGAGGACACTTCTTTTTCTGGTCATCTCGCTTGTTGCGGATCCTGAGTAATATTTAGTTCCAGAATATCCTTGGTCTTAATTCTCATCTTAGAAACACGAAGTGCTAGGAGATTCGAAACCCCCTTACTCCTGTTTTCCGAATCTACTTAATAAAGAACAACAGTGCATGATGAGATAAGGTAGTCCCATAAAAATTTGTTTGCACTGAGTATGGATAACTAGGGAAGAGAGCAGAGGTTGACCAAACATGATATGAGAGGAGTCTGTAAAGAGAGACTTGAAGGAATGTACTATCTCCAAAGAACTATCCACGGATAGAAACGCGTGGAAGTTAGCAATCCACATGCCAGAATCATAACTTATGCATAAATCTCCTTGTACCGTTATTACTTTTTGTACTATTACTAGTACCTTTATTATAATTACTGTTCTCTTATCATCTTTTTAGTTGGATCTTGTGGGTTCATCTTTAGCCTACTCCAACTTGCTTGGGACAAAGGCTTTGTTGTTGTTGTATATAGCTTCAGGCCTTGAGCATATAAAATTGATATTTAAATGGCTCTAATTGCAATTGAGGAATGTCATTGGGTGCAATAAATCACTCTTGCTAATCCTTGATCCGATTAATAGATAGCCAGAAAGCAAACATAACTGCAGTCAACTCTAGGCCTTCAATTTAGCTTAGTAGATTTTAATATTGGGCTTTGCAACATTGAGCTTGCAATCCGTTATTTTCAAAGCAAATTAGAAGAATATCTCTTAAAGCATATGTTAAATTATTGCTGTTGTCTCAGCAAGGCTGTCGTCCCTCATATACTGAATGTTTTCTTTGTGGTCCTGCAGTTGTCTTGATTTTGTGCGTGACAAGAGTTGCAAAATCATCTCTGGATAAGGCATTGGCTGAGAATGGAGAGGTCGATGTAGGAACTTCACAGCTTCCTGTAGTAGCCTCTCCCTCGGATCTACAACAACCTCTTGTAATCAAGATTGACACATCAAATGAAGATCACGAGAAGTAAAAGTGTTGTTTACAACTTCAGATGTACATTCTTTGGCTGTTGAATCTGTAGCACTATATACCCATAGCTCTGGTTTGAGGCTTATTGAGGCGGTGAAGGGGTAAAAAGCAACCCAAAAAAAGTGAGGGGAAAGGGGGATGTGAGTTTGACTGATAGATAATACTAATACACTATACACTTTGTTTCAATCCACGTGCTACCTTATCTTTGATGAAAAGACAAATGTAGTACAAGTTTCGAGCTTCAGCTGGGCCTTAGCCATCATATGCTTCGTCTGTACTCTAGTGTACAGAGCATACTTACACTGTTTGAATTACTTGTTTAAATATACATTTTTAGACAAGTAGTAGAATGTTAATAGAGAAATTCTAGCTGAATATGTACGCTTGGTACAATCAGCAAGATTTACCGATATGTGCTTCTATGTTCTATCATACTTACCTGTCTCCTACGAGGTGAGCCGGACGCTTTTAATCGTGTTCCCGCAGCTCTTGGTGGGCGTAAAATGCGAAACTGTTGTGTACAATACCTAATCGAAAGCTACAAATTTGTGTCAGGAAAATCATTTCCCACACTTGGGGCAAGTTTTGGCTAGAAAAATAGCTCCATGACTGCTAGGCCTGGAGGCTAAAATAGTTGGAGTTTTTTTTAATATTTTTTTATTAAAATTTAAATAATAAATTTCTTACATGAAAAATTACAAAACTAGACACCTGCAGCCCTCTAAAATGCGGTTAGGCCACTTAACCGCCCCCTGAGAGGGCGGGTACGGCCTGCCCGCCTGAGCCGCCTCCCTTGGGGGCGGTAAAGGGCCTTCCCGCCCGTCGCGCTCGGCTGCCCCCTCCACCTGGTCTCTACTATAAAAGGGGCTAAAATTAGCCCAAAATGTTATTTTATTTAGAAACAAGAAAAAGTTGAGAAGAGGGAGGAGAAGAGAGGGGAGGAGAGGGGAGGAAGAGAGCCCGGCGAAACCTTGCTGTATTTGAGCCGCGGATTTGAAGATTATTTTTGGGTAAGTCTTTTTTCCTTTTATTGTTGTTAATTAGTGCATTAGTAGTATATGACATAGGTTTTAGATATTTATGACATAGGGTTTAGAAAATTGTCAAATTTACTTAGAAAATTGTACGATAGCAGTGAAATATAGAATATTATTTTTAGTATATTATTTTTATTATATTAGGGTTGTAATGTGCAACGTAGGAGGTAGCAGTATATGATAATTTGCGAACCTAGGATGCAGCATTTAGAAATTATTTTATCCGATAATTAGAAATATAGTTTGTTGGTCTTAACATTGGTTATGTTTGCGGGTGTTTCCAGGGATGACAGATAAATTAATTTTTTAGATATATTATGGTGAGGATGAAATTAGGTACGATCCTAACAGTGTAGATCTGTCTGGATTTCGTCATGTTATAAAGGGTCTTAGTAAAGCTAATGAGATGACCATTGTAGGTGTGTGCAAATAGCTCATGCGGTTTTTCCAACTGGATTCGTAGCAACATAAGCTGAAGTTGACAGTGAGAGGACCATTGTGGGTGTGTGCAAATAGCTCATGCGGTTTTTCCAACTGGATCCGCAGCAACATGAGCTGAAGTTGAAAGCTGTCCTCAGCTGTGCTTGTAATGGATACTTTGGTGAGCTTGTTCTCATCGAAGCCATATAAACTTGGAGGTAGTATATAGATATATGTTGTGAACGTGGTCTGCCGCTGGTTTTGTTAGCTGAGGCGTACCTGAAAGATCAAACTGAGGTGAACTCTGCGGAAGCAGTAGCAGGACCAAGTGAGGCAGTGGAAGATGAATTAGAGGCGGCTAATGTTGGGTCCAGGAATGATGTTGGTGATATTTCAGAGCTGCAACCGATAGGTGTAGATGATGAAGGGGAGCACATCCCTAGCATCATTGAAGATATGAATTTGGAGGATGAAGAATTGGAGGAAGACCTTGCCGATGGGGATTCGTCTGACGATGAGGGTAATGCTTCAGTTCCTGTAGAGTGGAGGGATCATGAATTTTCGAAGCTAGTGGTTAGCGAGGCTGACCGGACACCGTGGCAATACCATGAGAACGAGGTGTCACAGGGTGCTATGTACCTACAAAGGAGACAGTTATTGATGCAACCAGTACACATGGACGCTAGCAGAGCCTTCACAGTCCTCCTACCCTAGTCAGTAGGATGAGGCTGGCCCGGACGCCGCATATGACCTCGTTCGTGACTTCTTCGGGGGCACACCTGACTACGACGTCCTCCAGCGGTCCCAGGTACCCAGTGCTCCCCTTCGGACACAGCCCACGCAGGACGAGGTCTCGACACCGGTGCTCCCTACTAGGCCTACCAGACACGTTGATCCACCTGACCCCCTCACCTACTCCAAGGGTCACGTGAGGGTTAACCAGCGGCATCGGGACCACAATGGGGCGCACGGGCGACGGCAACGATGAAGGCAGCAGTAGAATTTTATATTTTATGTAACCTACATATGCATATTCGCTTCGTGATGTGCTCCTACGTATTCAGACACATTTACTCTTTATGGTCCACTTAGCATATCGTAACTGCATTTTGTATTCCAAAACGATGACATCCTAGTTGCATTTCTTAATCCGACACTATCACAAGCTACATTCTGTCGTCGTCATTATATCTTACAAAAACCTCGCTTACTCTGTTGGGAGTGTTACTTTAATGAAGAAGTGACCACACTACTGAACTTTAACCATGACTTGACAACACATGCCTCCTTGCGCAGGCTTTAAACAAGAAGTGACAACACTACCCAGTTTTTTTTCCAAACAATAATGACAACACGGGTACCAATAAATGTGGAATCTCTGGCCATGATCAATAACACAATTTTCCCATTCTTCAAGATGGAATCTGATGCTCCTGCCACCAGCTACGCCCCTGCACTCACTTCTTTCTTCAAGAGCGAATCCAATGCTCCTGCCTCCCCCAACTATAAATAGCCGAACCTCCTTACGTTGATGCACCACTCATTTCTCAGATTTCTCAAGTGCAATATCTTCCTCAGCTCCATCAAGCCCACCAAAGAAACATTGGGGGACTACCATACCTGAAGGTTTCGAACCACCAATGTGCTTCTGTGGTGACCTTTGTAAGCTTCGCGAGTCGCATGACATCTCATACACCTATGGGCTGCGCTTCTTCATGTGTGCCAACTACAAGTATGACAAGCCTCAACATACAACAACTGGTTATCGACCGATACGGCAACAAATATCAGCCTCATCTCTTCCGATTTCACACCCTGTTTTACTAATCGCTCATCTTGTTCTATTGGTTTAGTCTCCTCCACCGCTCTGTGATTTTATTCAATGGCTCGACAATGAGCAAAATGACGCACATAAGCAGTGGGTCGACATGAACATGAGGTGGAGAAGGGAAGCGTACGCACATCGGGAGTACAAGCAACAGTAAGAGGAACTTCGCCTCAAGCGGGAGGAAGAAGAGCGCATGAGGAAGGTGGCGCACGACCGTACCGTGGCTCAGGCTCGGGAGGCTGAGAGGGAAAGGAAGCGAGAGAGAGCAAGCCGTGCTAAGGCGGCAGGTCCCGATGCCCTCCGAAAGGAAAAGTATCCTAGATGCACTCAGTAGAGAGTATCGAATGTAACTCGACATACTTTCTCTCCCTAAGACATGTTATGATTAGGATCGGCGCACTAATAAGTAGGTCTTAGTGCGAACCGTACATGCCACCTTTGTTTTCTCATCGTGTCGTCGCGGTTACAGTGTATTGTAATATTTTCACCCTATGTTTAATACTATGTTTATCGTCATTCGCACCCTATACTTACGTAAAATATTGCAAGTGCTAATTACTGATTTTTTATTCTCTGACTACTACATAACCTACTCCAAATTTAAATTCTAAATTTTCTTAAAGCCCTTTTCTTATTTCTTGAATTACACAAAAAAATTACATTTTTAAGGAAAAAAAAAGACCCTAACCGCCCTCTCAGGGGGCGGTTAGGTTGCCTAACCGCCCTCTCAGAGAGCTGCAGGCATCTAGTTTTGCAATTTCTCCTGCGGAGAATCTATTTATTTAAATTTTTAATCAAAAAATATAAAAATAAAAAAACTTGTGGGCTTGTGGCAGAATGCCGTGACATCGCTAGGTTGGCTTCGTATGTCTTTACCACGATTTTTTTTAATGTTTTGAAAATAAAAAATTTATAAAAATAAGCGCTCATTTGAATTTTGTTTGCAGAACTAGGTTACTGTTGAATTTGTAGCACTATATAAAATTGAGTTGAAATTTTTTAAAGAGTTGGATCATTGTAACCTCTATATTACTAACTTTTTTCAGAATTTTCAAGACGAGTAATGAAAATAATATTTTTTATTTTTAAACATGTCACCCGAAGGGCGACAATTTATTTTCTAAAACCTATCGTCCGTAGGAAGAACAACATATACATACCGTTGTTCCTGCAGGCGACATTATCCTAATTCTTAAAAAAAAGAGAAAAGTGCAAAAAAAACCCCCAAAAGTCATTTGGATTTTGACTTTCCCCTTCAAAAGTTATTTTGTTGCAAACCCCCCCCCCCCCCCCAAAGATTTGGTTTTGTTGCGAAAACACTCCCAAAAATTCATTTTAAAAAAAAAATCACAAAAAAAAAAATCTAAAAAAGAACTAGAGACAATTCTAAGACCTTTTGTGAAATTGTTTTTCAAAAATAATATCCTTTGCATCATATTTCATGGAGAGGAAGTTTGAAAAAAAAAAGAAAAACGTGCAGCTCATTTATTAATTCGGGTTAAATGCATAGTTAATTATTTACTAATCCAAAAATTATGAAACTATTTTTTAGTTTTCTTACATGATCCTCTATCTTCTAAAAATACATGAAATCTTGAAATAGTTATTGTAACGTGCAGGATTGTGTAAATGTGTTGCTGATAGATTAATTCAAAACTAATCCATAACACATCCAAAATTAGTAAAATCATTTTTATTAGTTTACTTAAACAATTATTTGTGTAGGAAAAATAATAGTAGATATGATAAAGTTAAAATAACATGAGTTAATAAATAAGCTGCATATTTTTCTTTTTTTCCAAACTCCTCTCCATGAAATATGATGCAAAGGATATTATTTTCGAAAAAAAAATTCACAGAAGGTCTTATAATTGTCTCTAGTTTTTTAAGAATGTTTTTGGTTTTTTTGAATTTTTGAGAGGTTTTTGCAATAAAAGTTAAACTTTTAGGTTTTTTTTCTAACAAAACAACTTTCAGTGGGAAAGTCAAAATCCAAATGAATTTTGAGGGTTTTGCATTTTTATGTCTAGCGGATGTCTATTTTTATAATTTTTTATTTTCGAAATATGAAAAATAAAAAGCTCTCTTTACCACTATCAACGACCTCACAGCCAGTGCAGACAGTGTTAGTGGGCCGGGTAATATACACGGAGTTTGCGAATAATATTTGGGCCGTTAGCCCATTACCCGGCCTAAAGCTGTAACACCCTTGAGAATTTTGGCAAGTGTTTTAACATCAATACCGTACCGTTTACGTAAGATTATCTCTAACTATATTCCCTTCATTTCATTATTTTTCTGATTACTTTCACTATTCTCATTCGCTTTATTTTTTCTCATCTTCAACAGCTTCACTTCGAGAGGAATCGCGATGAGAAAAGAGAGAATCTCGTCTTGAAAGAAATAACTTAAAAATCTCTTCGTGACGAAAATCGTGAAGATAAACCGTTAAAATACTTAAAAAACGAAAATGCTTTCATGATAAAAATCTAACCGTGAAAAGAATCCCTGAACTTAGTAGTCTAAACGAAAAGAAACGTGCTGATAACCCGCTCTCCACCCCTGCTGCTACACCTCGTGGAAAGCGCGGTTAACAAGCACATGCAAATGCTAAAATTCTCGATTACAAGCGCACGCCATGTTGCGCTAGCGTTTTCATTTTTTAAATGGCGATTGCCTTTTCCTTTTTGGCGCCAGAGCAGCAGGGCCGCTGCCAAATGGCAACGCCTTGTGTGGCGGTTCCAGGTCGGCCGGCCGAGGGACCAGGTTGGTTGGCTACCGCAGTTGAAAGTAGTACCGGATGTGTTTACTGTAGTAATAATGAGACAATTCAATATCTATTTTTTTATTGTTATTTGGCTAAGTTTATTTGACGGATAATATAAATTTCTTTCGGTATTAATCCTCATCTAGTATCTCAAATATATTTGGTGGTTGATTTATTGGGTTATGTCGAAAACTTAAGTACCACGTTTTGGTTGGAGCGAGTGCTCTTTATTGGACGTTATGACTGAGTCGTAATGATATGATTTTTGACAAGACAAAAGTTCAAATTTTTATAAAATTTATTTTTAAGGTACACACTGGATTCGCTTCTAGTACTTACAAGAGAAGGTGGAAGAGTAACCTCTTATAATAGAGGCATGCCGAAGATTAGAAACTACAGTAATAGAAGTCTATACTAGACATATGTGGCCGTTTAATCATGACTTTGCGCTTGATAAAGCTTTTAAGTTAATGTATGTGTTGCTCTTTTACGTGTTACTTGGATTGTTTGATTTTATACTAAACTTTGTAATAATCAACGACTGCATGCCGCCGCCGTCGTTCCTCGGGCTCACCGAGAAACACAACCGGAGTGATCGGTTTTTTTTATCCATCAGCGCGCCTCTCGTTGCTTCCGCGTAATCCAAGAACGAGGGAACAATACAACCGTCCCACCTTACACACAACAACGGCAACAACAAGGTCACAAGAAGTGACAATCTCTTGCCCTTGCCCTTGTTTGCGTTACGTGCCATGCCGGCCACGCCACTGCCGCCGGTGCAAGCCTGCAGCCAGGAGCGATGGAGATGGCGAGCGCGAGGAAGAGGGCGAAGCAGAGCGGCGACCAGATCGTGCTGTGGGGCGCCTGCGTGCTCCTCTCCTCCCTCTCGCTGCTCGTTGCCGCCGCCTCCTCGGGCTTCGGCGCCGCTAGGCCCACCGGGGAGGTCAGCGCGCTCGTGAGGGCCACGAGCGGCGTCGTTCACGCGGGGGCCGACGTCGGCGGCGGGTACTGCGGCGACGACGACGACCTCAGCAGCATGTCCGTCGACGGCGAGTGGGTGCGCGACGCCGAGCGGCGCCCGCTCTACGAGCCGGGGCAGTGCCCGTTCGTCGACGAGGGGTTCAGGTGCAGGGAGAACGGCCGGCCGGACGGCGACTACGCCAAGTGGAGTTGGCGGCCAAGGCGCTGCACGCTGCCAAGGTTTGCACGTACGTCCAAACACCAAGCATGCATGCATCTGTGTGCACACTTTTCACCGTGCGTGCCACGTCGCTCGCTTCCAGATTCGACGCCAAGAAGCTGCTCGAGATCCTCCGGAACCGGCGCCTAGTGTTCGTCGGCGACTCGATCGGGCGGAACCAGTGGGAGTCGATGCTGTGCATGCTCTCCTCGGCCGTCGCCGACAAGGCCTCGGTGTACGAGGAGAATGGGAACCCCATCACCAAGCACAAGGGCTTCCTCTCCTTCAGGTTCCGGGACCACAACTGCACCGTGGAGCATTACCGGTCGCCCTACTTGGTCCGGCGCAGCCGTCCGCCGCGCCGCGCGCCGAAGCGCGTGGAGTCCACGCTGCAGTTAGGCGCCATGGATTTGAGGGCTCCCCAGTGGAAGGACGCGGATATTTTGGTGTTTAACACGGGGCACTGGTGGAACCAAGAAAGGTTACAACAATTGTAAGTATTGTCACGGCCTAAACTGCATATGTCCTCATCCACAGTTGTGATCATTTGCACTACATGCTGATAGTAGCGGACCCATAATAAAAATAAACGGGTGTTTCAGACTAAGGGTCTGAGTGTCTTATTTGTTGGATTAAGAAGTATTAAATAAGCTCCTATGTATGATAGATTATTAAAAAATAAAAATTTAACCGGTGTCATAAAGTGGATCCAACCGCTTGCTGCTGACTATGCTGTATCAAATTTAAAATTAAATAGTCTAGTTAATTATGCATACATGATCAAGTAATCGTTCTCTAAAGCATGGCAACATATTGCGGTGGCAGAAATTTTCTTCATCTGCTATATCATTGCAACTGGCAGGGCAAACTTTTATACCGGACATTTCATATAGTGTTTCCTGTGTTGTAAAGAGGATGCTACTTCCAGGACGGTAAGAAGCTGCGGCTGAACATGAGCGTCGACGACGCCTACCAAAGAGCGGTGAATACGCTGGAAAAATGGATTCAGAGGGAAGTGAACGCCACAAAAACTCTGGCCGTTCTCCGAACATACTCACCGGCACACGCAAGGTCAGCAGTTTTTGCACACATGTGATTATGTGACAATTATAAAAAATACTCCATCCAATCTAAAATAAATATCGTTTTAGGTTACGTATAATTAATTGTTATAAATTTTGGTTATAAATTATTTTTTATGTATTGAGTTTGGATATATTTAAAAATAACACAGGTAGATTTGTTTCAAAAAATAATTCATAATAGTATAATTTTGTTATATTTTTTATCATGATATTGTAACAAAAAGTAGTAGTTAAAATCGTATTTTGAAAATCATATCGATATTTAAAACGATACTTATTTTAGACAAAGAGAGTGTATACCGGATTCGCTTGTGTAATTGAATAAGATGTGCGAAACTGACAGGGCCGCAAACAGTGGAGGCTGTGCCACGGAGACGCTACCGGAGCTGAACACTTCCAAGATCGCCCTGCACCGGTGGCCGGGCATGCTGAACCCGGCTTTTGAAGCACCGAGAGCACACACCGCGCCGAAGCTTCATGTGCTGAACGTCACCCTGATGACGGCGCAGAGGAGAGACGGCCACTCGTCGATATATAACGTCGGCCCGTCGTCAAGGATGCCGGCGGGGCAGAGGGCGGACTGCAGCCACTGGTGCCTGCCCGGCGTCCCAGACGCGTGGAACGAGCTCCCCTACGCTTTAATTATCAGGAGGTTTTTGTGATCCGTCTGGCAAATGTGATGGTGTTCCTGGCGTTTGGAAATTCAATGAAACGGACCATCTGTAACATGGAGTTAAATCAATTTGCTTTCGCCAATTCCAACACTAAATCCAATTTTTCGTCGTATATGATCTCACATCTTGTAGTCATGAATACTAGTTATTCGTATCAGAGACGAGAAAAATTCAATTTTCTAGTATACATCGTTCACGAAGGTAATACTACTTTCTCAGAGCTCTGTTACCGATGTGGCTTGAGTCAGTGAGTGAGACGGTAACTTAGGTTATTTTATTTAAGGTGGTTATTTTATTTAAGGTTAGCTAAGTTTAGATTGCCATAAACTATGGTTAATAAATTCTTAATTATAATTGTAATAAAGTTAGTTAAAAAAACTAAGTGTATAACGTGTATGTTAGAGATTAGCAAAATGTGATTTATTATAATTATGATAGTTAATCAAATAATTTCCTAAAAATTCTATAGCGTGATTAATCAACATAGCAAATTTAGATGCGAACCAAACCGCAAGCCCGCAGCCTACCAGCCTACGTAGTGGCACGCCGGCACCATGTGTTCGGGTCGATCACATTTCGAGGGATTAAAAGGCTTAAAAAAAAGTGTTTGCCAAATGAAGAAAAACACACGAATAGGAGCGATGATGCACAGGATGTAAACTTTGAACAAACCGTTTACACATTCCAGGGGACAGTTGCAGCTAATCAGAAATTCATTTGAGACAAATTATTTACAGGATTCTAGGAGGCGCTGCAGCCTGCAAGAAGCAGCTGGAGCTGACCAGAGTTGGAAATGGAGAGGAAAGGAACAAGGCCGAGGCCCCTACCGCTGCCGTCGCTGCACCTACAAGTCTACAACCTTTGTTGCTGCTCCGCCTTCGGCATCTGTCGCCATTGAACCATAGCCGTGAGCTTGCATTGTTGATTGGTTCGAAAGTGAGACAGATACATGTTGGGTCTGACCTGAAAATAGTGTCAATTTTCTTGCATGGTTGGTTGGGACGAAAGTAAGATAGATGTTGATTTTGATGCCGGGTGTGAACTTAAAACAGCGTCGATTTTCTTGTCTTTGCCACATTTTCTGCATTTGAAGTTGCAATCCTTCTCAACTTTTAGTTTCAGGATATATGAAGAGGCAGAAGAGCTTATTATGGAATATCGTACGTCGGGAACCACTTTGCACATGTGTTGCAGTAAAATTTTAAAAAGTTCATTGGAAGTGTTACTTGCCATTGTGGATCCGTTCTATTTTACCTTTTGCAGGTGCTCCAGGACAGTTGATACGTTACAAGAGCAAATATTTGCTATGAAGCTCCTAGAAGTAAAGTCTTCATGGCAAAGTTAGGAGTTATTCAGAGGTGTTAGAGGGAAGGTTCAATCTAGAAGAAAAGCAAAACCTAGGTTTTCTGGAGGACAGGAGAGGAAGGGCACATAGCTGGTACAAGAGGGCAGCTCAGTCCATGGCTCATTTGTTGCCTAAATCCATCTCCAATGCTCAGAGCAATGCGCTAAACAGACTGACTTGGAATGTTCACTGGGGTATTGAATTGAAATGGATCTGCACGAAGGACATGTCGAAGGAGATACGGAGAGAATGACAATAGTAGTGGATAAAAAAATGATTGGGTGTCCTACTTGTTAAGTTAGAAATTTAAGTGTCTTATTTGTTAGGCTAAGAGGTATCATATGAGCCTCGTATATATGATAAATTATTGGAAAATAAAAAATTATCCGGTATCATGTGCATCCTCCACCTTTAATGTGGGTCCGCCCCTGAGTGGCAAGATGATAACCCTGAGATCTAGTATCACAGGGAGGTTTGGAATGTCGACAGCTTAATCCGGCACAACATTATGTCGAGCGGTTAAATTTTTGATGATGCTGCAGGACTTGTATGCTCCACTTGCCGGCAAGATGGGGAGGTGCAGGTCATGGATCGCTGGCAAAGGAGACTAGTAAACCACGCCGGAAACTGACGCCATGAAAGAGTCCTCCGTGGTGTAGCTAGCAATGCGTGATCCGTTGCCGACATCGGAGACCAGGTCCGTTGGAGCTTGGAGCCAATTCCACAAACACGTCTTGGGTGGTGCCGCCACCTTAGATCTTTTGCGGCGAACTGAGCAGCAGCAGCCCTTTGCTTCTTCTCCTGAGCCAGCGGACCATCACTGCCACCGGTGTCTAAGCCTGACGACGAAGACGCCTTGTGCGGATGCGCCTGATCTAGGCCGCTAAAGTCTGATCGGGCGGCTACTAGGCACCTAAAGGGTGGACGGTATTTCAGATACTGGCTGCCCCACCTGGGCGGTATGGCTCTGATCGGCCACGATCTCTGGGAGCGACCCGATGATCTCCTTCTTTAGCCTGGAAGGAGCCACGGATAGCACCTCCACGAGCTTTTCGATGAACATGTCGGCATCAACGAGGAAATCCATCCATCAGAACTACGCGATAATAAGCCTCCCCACGCCGTTCTGCAGCGACAATCCGTCGAGCGCGCCATCGTTGAAGTGCTCCGGTAGCTTCTCGAGGAGGAGAGTGAGGAGGCCCGGCTGGAGCGCGGGGACGAAGAGGAGCACATGTGCGAGGCTCAGTGCGTGCGGGGCGGTG
Organism: Phragmites australis; assembly: GCF_958298935.1. Classification (NCBI taxonomy): domain Eukaryota; kingdom Viridiplantae; phylum Streptophyta; class Magnoliopsida; order Poales; family Poaceae; genus Phragmites; species Phragmites australis. The sequence continues at coordinate 2,155,868 of NC_084935.1, forward strand.
GGGAGAAGGAGCTGGCGGAGCTGCGCAAAGGAGGCGACAAAGAAGGTGCGTGAGGTGGGCCGCGAAGAAGTGTGGCGAGGGGAGGGATAGGGGTAGATGCAGCGGACGAGAAGCGTGCAGGCCGCATCGGCAAAGAGCGTTGTCGTCGCATTGACAGCTGCGGAGGGGTTGGGCTCGGGCTCGGTCCTGGCGGAGGGGAGGTGTTGATAGCAAAAAATGGCATGATCTAATTTTTTTTAATGCCGGATAGTCTGATGATCTATGCTGTGACTTCGCCAGACTATCCGATGTGTAGAGTAGGTTTTTGCAGAGAGGGTGTAGAAGTTTAGCTCCCTGGAAATTAGTCCAGTGAGATATTTAGTAAATGTCAGACTACGCGGAGAGCGTGTGGATGATTTTTTGCAGAGAGAATTGCTCTCTGGAAAAATCAGTCTGGTGCATATTTCGGTGTATACGTCGAAATATCTGGTGAGCTTAAAGGTGTTTTTTGCAAAAAAAAAATTGCTCTATGAAAAAAATCATCCGGTGAAGATATCAAATGATCGTCAGACCATCTGGTGAATGTAAAGATGATTTCTTCTGGAAATATTGATCTGGCATAAGGCTCCGGTGAGCATATTTTGGTCGGCGGAACGTCCGGTGAACTTTGGACTAGGATTTAGGTTTTGGTCGAGTTGAACTCGCCAGATGGTCCAATGATCTCATTTTTGTTCTCACCGGACAATCCGATATTCAGTTCGAAACCAAATTGAGTTAGATTCTCAGATTTGTTCAGATTCTTTTTGTTTCTTTGGACAAACAGGTCGTGTTTGCGTAGGTTTTAGGGTTGAGAGTCATATTTCCATAAGGCTAAGTCCAAGCCACCCTTATAAATAGCAAACGGGATGAATGCCGATTGCAACAATTTAGTCAATCGTAACAAATGCATATATTTTCATTCTCCTTTACTTTCCTGCACATTATGGTAGTTTTAGGGTTAGTTCTTCGCTGTTACTTCGAATCCTCGTGATTTAGGTGGTAATTCTTTATCGATTTGCTTGTAAATCGTCCGGGCGATGGCTCTCAAAGTTGCTGGTCGAAATTATTTGCTTGTTTGCTTATAAACAAGTTGTGTGTTGCTACGAAAAGCCAGGACGGATTTGTATGTTGCATGGATTGCAAAATCTCGCGCCAACATTAATTGGTGACTCTACTGGGGACGAGGGTTCTCCATCAACATCAACTTCTAGGGTTTCAGCGCTGACCTCTCTTGTACCCTGTTGTGCCATGTCTAAAGAGGAGGGAGCTAAAATCAACCCCAACAACATCTTCGCACCGACACTTGAAGAGCTTCAAGATGAGGATCACCAAGCCATTGAAGCTCAAAAGCGAGAGGTGGAGAGGATGATGCTTGCATGCTATCAAATAACACAATAAGGGATCATCAAGAAGGGCAATCCAACGTCGATCGTCCACACAAAACATGAGGTAAAGCCCAATGTCAGTGATTCTCCTCATGCTTTACAAGAGCAAATTGAGCATATGGTTGATCAATCTGTATGGGGCTGCTGTGTGTAATAAATTTGATGCATTAGCTAAAGGGTTAGATCAATCACTTAATAGTCATTTTGATTCTATAGCTCTTGAGATGCAAGGCATTAGAGACACGCTGAAGCAACCTCTTTCATATGATACTAGTGCTTCAACTTCCAATAATGATAGCAAAATTCAGCAAACCCCTTTTGGTTCGTTGACACAATTCATGTCTCCTACACCTTTACAACAAAACATGCTGATGCATCAAATTCATAGCTGAACTAATGTTCTAGGTTCGGCTAACGTTGTGACACCTCCGCTTACCACACCGAATACTACTAAACCGGAGGTTGCATCATTTGTTTTTTTAGTGCCAAATTCTACATATAGTATAACTAGCTCGGTTCTATATGTAGCCAATAGCCGAGTTAATGAAATCTCAGCAAGCATACCACTAGTTCCATATAACACTGTGGCATATAGTACATCTCACATACCTCCATAAGGTACCGGTGTCCCTTGTGATCCATTGCCGGATACTTACTTTAACATGCCTCCACCAAATACTTCATATACACAGCCCATAACGCCTTCACAAAGCATGCCACAAAACATTGTGATGCCTATTCGATCTATGGCTGAGCAACCCATAAGGCATGAAAGCATTAGAGAAAAATGGCTAGTCTTTTGATGGAGCATTTTGGGGTAGAACCTAAAGGTAGAGCACATGTTTATCAAAAATCTTACCCCGATTATTATGATACAATTACATATCCTCGTGGGTTTAAATTATCTGATTTTGTTAAATTTAATGGGGAGGATGGTAAAACCATAATGGAACATATATGACAATTTTCTGCACAATATAGTGAAGCTGGTAGTAGTGATGCTTGCAGATTGCATTTATTTCTTTTGTCACTTTTCAGCAATATATTTACTTGGTTTACTTCACTTGCACCTAATTCTATTCATACATGGGCACAATTTGAGCTAAAGTTTATGAATATTTCTATATTGGGGATACAGAATTGAGACTGATTCACCTAACATCGGTTACACAAAAGTATAATGAGTCTGTTTTTTAATATATTAGAAGGTTTAGGGATACTAAAAACCGATGTTTTAACATGACTCTCTCTGATAGAGATCTTGTTGAGTTAGCATTTGTTGGTTTGCATGCACATATCAAAGAAAGCTTAGAGGGGGCATAAATTTTTAGATGTGAACCAAGTATTGCAGCGGGCTCTGGCTTAAGAAAGCCGTGCCAAGGAGTATAGGAAAGTCCAAAAATTTAATCAGAATAACAAAGTAGATCGTTCCAGTGTTAATGTAGTTGAATATGAGGACAATTCATCGGATTATGAGAGTGTAGATATGTGTGTAGCTGAGTGGGCATGTGTCGGTGACATGCGAACCAGGGGTCCCCGAGTCCCGAGGCCAGGACCGCAGAATGCCACGTGGCGTCATCCCTCGGAGACCATCTCCCCGAGGACCGAGAAGAGCCAGTTCCGGAAGGGGTGCTCGGGCCCATGAACAGTGGTCCCCGAGTACCTGTAGTTCCCCAAGGACCCGAGAAGAACCAGTTCCGGGAGGGGTGCTCGGGGCCATGAACAGTGGTCCCCGAGTACCCGTAGTTCTCCGAGGACCCGAGAGAAATCAGTTCCGGGAGAGGGCGCTCGGGGCCATAAACAATGGTCCCCGAGTGCCCAGAGTTCCCCGAGGACCTGAGAAGCCCCTTGCCGGTGGACCCCACAAGGGCTCATCGGTGAGGTGTCAATCGGTGGGAGGCCCAATACAGTATTTAAAAGGGAGCGTGGCCTGTCACTTCCAACCACTCCCCCCCACGCCTGTCGTACTGAGTACGTCAGTCCCTGCCACCGCCTGGCAGGGGGCGTGGGGATATTTAATGCGACGGGTCCCATCGCACGTCACCCTACGGGGCCCATGAAGGAAACAGCTTAGAGATATCGTCGCTGGGCTCAAGGCGCATCGCCTGCCCCCCTGTTGTGTTAGGTTTGTTCTGATCAGGTGGGCATGCGGGGCAGTTCGGCGGCTGCCCGGTGGGCCCTCCCCCTGCACCTGCTAAAGTTGGGCGACGGGACCGGCCGGAGACGCATTTTCAACCCTGTAACATCAACCTGCAGCCCCATGACGGTTGCTTTCCATTTATGGCTCATGGGAACTCGTGCCCCCGTTCTGGGCACGCCAAGCCTCCCCCGACAGGATAAAGGGGGTGCACTCCGGAGAAGGGGGCTGAGCGGACTTGGAAGAGAAGCCACGCTGAGCACAGGTTCACCAAGCTCGAAGCAGGACCGAAGCTCTAGACTTAGACAAAAAAACCTTGTAACATAAGAGATCCAGAGAAAGATATTTCCAGAGCATTAATAGCACATCATACACACAGGAGTAGGGTATTACACTCCGTGCGGCCCGAACCTGTCTAAAATCCCTTGAGCATTTACTCTCACTCGCCGACGATCATTCGTCCCGCCTAGATCTCATATATTCGTATTAAGTCCACATACGAGGTAGATCTAGAATCAACCCCCGGCCGAATCTCAAAGGGGGTCCCTCAGGATCCCTGCTTGCGGTGTTCACCCACCGACATCATGGAAATATAAGTCTAAGCCATTTGTATGCTCTGCTTTAAAGCCGAATTCACAAAAAAAATCAGCATGAAAAGATGAAATTCACATTTGATGTTACTATGTGTGATATGATATTTGATCTCTTGCTACAGGAAAAGCAAATTAGTTTATCTCATAATCATGTTATCCTACCACTTGAGGTGCTTAAGAAACGTGCATATTGTAAATGACATAATTCGTATTCTCATGTTACTGATGATTACAATGTCTTTCGTCGACAGGTTCAATCATCCATTAATGAAGGACGATTGAAGTTTGCTGAAAGTTCTAAGATGAAGCTCGATAGTTGTCACGACCCCGAACTCAGGTTCCCCTGTGCCTCATGTATCAGTACATGGATCAAGTAGCTGATACACACATAATTCTGAAGATTGATAGCAAATACATAATTCGAATAAAATAAAGTAAAATAATTACTTGAAAAGCGAAGAAAATGGTCGTGTGGACAAGTATCTACAACAGACCAGCGAGGCAGAAGAGCCTACAACACAACAGAGCGAAACGAACGATGCAACCCAATACCATAGGCAACTCGGGTGCGGACACGACCTTATATTTCTTCCATTCAATTTCATTTGGATTGAGATTGATCTCCATTTCAACGATCTGAAAGTAACAAGGCTGAGTACGAAAGGTACTTAACAAGTCATATACTACTTCAAGGGGTTGATAGATGCATAATGAATATTTTAAGAATGAGGCTTTATGGTATAGTTTTAAGTGCAAAGTAGATTTTATGTAGGTATCCAGTTATATTATCTATTCTTAACATTTTGAAACAAAGGTAACCTTGTAACAAGCTTTTGAAACGGTTTAAATAAGATAACCTGGTATCAAAGCTTTTGAAATGGTTTAAAATAAGGTAACTTGGTAATAAAGCTTTTGAAATGGTTTAAAACAAGGTAACCTGGTAACAAAGCTTTTGAAACAGTTTTAAATTCATAAAACAGTAACAAGTTATATATTGGGGTTTTTCGGTCATGGGAGGGGCTACACCTCACTCTGCACTTCCTATCATCTCATCTATTTTATCTCTAGTACCACACAACTTTTAATGGATTGAGCTAGTAATCTTATCACACAGATATCTAGTCCACACACTCAATTATCAAAACACACGCGTCCGGAGTCTAGTCAAAAAGGTTCAGCCTTCACATGTCTATGACCGTGGACATGACTATTCGAATAGATTTACATTCTATAGAGGTTGTACAGCTTTACCCATGCGATATGCTTAGTCTCCAACCGTTGTAAGCGGAGGAGCGAATCATACCGAGACTCTCCAAACACCTTTTCCTGCCGGGTTTTTCTACGAGATTTACCCCCAAGCGTTATTTTCCATGTATTGAAGGCCAGTCCCCTTTTTAAGTCTAGGCCGGTACTAGCAACCTCCAAACAGAGGGACAAATGGTCACTTGAGTGCTTGCTGCTCCCAGCCTCCTAATATGATGCCCAACTCAATCCGGTGAAGGAGAAGTCAAGTCCTGTCCATTCGGGACGCATAATTGCATGGGGGCTGTTAAGGTATGGCTGCGAAATGACTCGGTCCTTAAATGGCTAGGACATGTATTTTCCAGCAATGAATACCACAAAGGTAACTTAAGCCCCCAAGAGCAAACTCGTCCAAAGTACTACTCTATCTACCACTGTCAAAGCAGTTTTCACCCATTTTTACACATTTCTCGCCATATCCCACATGACATCAAGGATTTCACAACCACCACGAAATTCATAACCATCAAGGATCCATGGTATATGAGTTATCATTGATAACAGTAAATCTTATCTCCGAGGAGAGGTGTTTTAAAAGCAACGTCTCCGAGGAGCTATATTTAATCCGAAGCATGCTAGATATCAAGATGTCATCTATCATTAATATAGATAACAACAGATAATCCTAGAGTGATATGTATTTTTTTATGATAACATTTATGGCATGTCATGTGTTGATAGGATTAGCTACTATAAGCAGTTTGTAAAGGCGGAATACATAGGACATGCGATATAAGTCAAGTTTTAAGTTGATCATATAAATTATTTGAAAACATAGATTCAATATGATCAAAGAAATAGGACTTGCCTTGACGAATGCCAATTCATGATTGATCTTGTCGTTCGAGTTTCCTGGGTCCTTCATCATCAGACCTCGCCTTCAACTCCTTCCTCGCATTCTTGCTTAGAACCTTGACTTCGAGCCTACGCAGATTAACGATAAAAAACGCACAACGACTAAACAGATGAATATCAGAATAAAACCAAATGAAACACCAAAGCGGAAGAAGAACGATTGAGGGAAAATGACGAAAGCTAAACCTAGCGGAGGATGATAAGAAACTCTAAGAAATGCGAAGCTAATACACAGAGAATAGCGGGATCATCTAGCGAAGCTAGGTCAGATGCTAACTTACTTCATTTTATTAACTTAAGAGAAACCCTAAACAAGTTATGATCAACTAGGCGAATATTTATTAGCTTTGCCGGAATACGGCAGATAGAGATTCTACGTGTAGGTGAGTGCACGTGTACAGATATGAATGTATGTACGATACTTATGTTTATATGTATGCGAGCATGGATACATATATACGTAAGTATAACCCTAGATGATTATATGTGTTTAAGTGTTGGATTAAACATTCTAAGCTATAACACTAAACTAAGTTTATCTAGTAATTAAACTTAATTACCTAGTGTTATTTAATTAACACACTAATTAAGCTATAAACTATAGCTATGGTAAAAGCAGGCATGCAATTAATTAACTTAGTTTATTTACTGCATTAATCTAATTAATTAATTATTAAAAGGGTAACTAATAGTTAATTACCAAAGTTAATTATTTTAATGATTGGTATTTAATTATTAGCTACATTTGTTAATATTATGACATTAATTCAACTAAGATTTAATTCCCTATGAATTAAAGCATGAAATAACAATCTACTCTAATATAAATTAAAAGATTAGCTCTTTAGTTTATTCTAATTCTAGACCTTATTATTTAATTAACAAAAGGTTAAACCTACACCTAACTAGATTAGAAAAAGTGACTAATCTACGATCATAACCTAAATATAGCTATCGAACTATCTAAACTCAACTTTAATTAACAAAGACGAAACTAATTCTAGAACAAACACCGCGACACGGGTTAAATACCGGATGAGAAAATCAAATGAACACCAAAAATTACAAGATTTGGCTGATAGATAGATTATGATTTTAGAGGAATATCGGTGAAGGAATCGCCGAAATCAGAGTTGAAACGGAGGAGATAGGGCTATTAGAAGATTTATCGGAAATGGAAATCCTGGAAATTGGAAATGAGTACTATTTCATGAACTCGATCCACGAGGCTATGAACCAAAGGATGTTTTTTGTGGGAGTTCATGGTGGACTCGGTGTATAGGGTTATAGACCAGAGGGAAGCATCAGTGGCCGGTTCATGGTGGACCGAGGCCGCTGGATAGGGGAGCCGACCCATGAGGCCCACATGGAGGTGAGGGAGAAGATGGGAAAAATGATAAGGCCGACCGGCTTGCTTTTGAGTGGGCGCGAGGCGCTGAGAGAGAAAGAGGAGAGGAGGGAGGCGCCGTCTGGGAGGAGCAGAGGGAGATGGAGGCCGAAGCTGACCAGAGGGAGGGAGGAGCGGGGGTCCACCGACGGCGTGAAGGAAGTGGTGGCCGCCTGGGTGAAGGAACTGGCAGAGATACGAGCCGGTGGTGAGCAAAGGAGGAGTCGAGGGCGGTGGGAGCTAGATTTGGGCGACCGGGGATGGCACGCCCGCGGAAGGATGCAGCACGATTGGGACGACGTGAGCCGGTGGTGGGACAGCCAGCATGGGCTGACTGGGGCAGCACGTGGGTGGTGAGCAAAGCGCAGAGAAGGAGGATGGCTGGAGGGGATGGAGGCACACTGGTGGCACGTGTGAGCGGCGAAGGCCGGTGGGGCGGTGAGGGCTGGCTGCACAGGACGACGACCGAGGCTCACCAAGGAGAACAGGGGTGCTGGGGAAGAGGTGGAAAGGGACGGGGGGGGGGGGGGGAGCTCGCCGAGGAGGATGGCTCGGGTGGCGCGACGCCGGTAGGTGTGGACGGCGGAGCGACTATGCGGAACGGGCACAACACGGAGGAGCGCGACCAAGCGGTGACGTGGGACGGTGCTGCGGTGTGGGCCAGCGACTGCGCGCGGGCAGAGTAGAGGCACGACGACAGCGGCCGGGAAGGCGCACAAGCGGGCAGCTCGACGGAGGGAGGCCGGAATGGAGGGATTTCTACTCAACAAACAAAATTACCAAGAAAGAAAAAAATGTTAGGGTTTGGACACAATACGTTTCTACGTAGATCACGGTCAAATAGAGCTAGCAAATGCAAGTAATCAAAATTCTATACCCCTTGGGGATGTAGTTCATGGTCATGGCAACTGTAACCAAACTCCTCAATTGCATCTCTCAACCATCCAAACTCTAGGTTCTACAAACCGAGCCGGCTTATCAGCAAATCAGCAAGAATTGAGGAAATTGGGAGGCAAGTACACTACAAGCTAATAGGGATTCAATAAGTACCTTTGGTGAATACAGTCACCGAAATATCCTGCTTACAAGATTGGATTCCCTCCGATAAGCGCCAAATTGCAAGAAAATCTGGTCCTCAATGCTACAACAACCCCTAACTTTGGCGGGCTCAAAGGTTCGGAGCTTGCTCCTCGCTCCCTCGTGCTTTGGCTCCCCATCCTCCCTCACGCCCTTGTTCTCCCTCATGCCCCCAATCCTTCCTCACCCTCTCCTAGTGAGTCTTGTCTGGAGAGGAGCCGTGAGTCTTGGGAGGCCGAGTCTGGGTCACTCGATCTTCTAGTGAGGTGAATTGGTGCACACAAATGAAATAAAAGGTACATTAGTTATTTAACACGGTTTAAATGGGTAAATAAAAATAAAAATAACTTATTTTAGGTAAAATAATGATATAGTTATTAGTGGTAATTTATCGAAGCTAAAATTTTAAATGGCAAATAGTGGAAGCCCAGTCCCACCCCCTCTGCCTCCTTCCCTCCCTGGCTCCCGTAACGCTGCCGACCTGCCGTGATAAAAAAGAAAAAAAAAGGCAGCGAGCGAATCTGCGCCTCCATTCCCGCGCAGCAATCTCGTGTTCGTCCGTCGATTCGCCACGAGATGATGATCCCCTGGGGCGGGGTGGGGTGCTGCCTCAGCGCCGCGGCGCTGTATCTCCTCGGGAGGAGGAGCGGAAGGTGCTGATTGCTCCCGTGTTTTTTTTTTCTCTTTCTTTGCCGCGATTTCTGGGGATTTCTTGTAGTTCTGATTTGGTGGTTCGGTGCGCAGGGATGCGGAGGTGCTGCGGTCGGTGGCGAAGGCTGGCAGCATGAAGGATTTAGGTCAGTGAGTAACGACTAACGAGTTAGGGTTTGGCTGTTCTATTGCAGGTTGGTCGCTTAAAATGTGCTCAATTTTTTGCGTTCCGCGGTAGTATTAGTAGTGTATGTATGCTGCGTCGTGGCAATTTGGTTCTACTGCGGTTGTTGTATTCAGCCTTTGGAATGTTTTATGCTTTGATCTAATCTTGACCCTGCTGTTGTATTTGAGACTAAAGGGCAGAAAAAACGAAGTGTTCTCCAGAGTGTGTATATGTGGAAAAAAAAATGGATTGATGCTTTCGGTTGTATTGTTTGATTCTATCTGTCGAGATGAGCTACATTAGGGCCTATTTGGTAAAACTCTCCCTGATCCAAATTCTCTGCGGAGAGTGATTCGCTAGAGGAAGTGATTCTGTGGCTGAAAGTGATTATTTAAAATAAAATATATGGAGAAAGTGATTGTGCGGGAAGTGAATCAGGAGGAGTTGTTTTTTCAACTACCTAGCTTCTAGTTCATTTCAGATAATCACTCTCAAAGATTCCACTCAGGGAGCTAAAAGCTGAAAGCTGCTGTTTGACAGAGCTCTCCCTGATTCTAGCTTGGAAGCTGGTCTGTAAGCTCTGTCAAACAGATCCTTAGTAGTACTCCTGGTAATTAGGTTAGCACTCAGGTGTTAGTTTATTCTGTTTGCTGGTTTGCTGTTAGAATTGTACCTGGATTACACTGAGCTGACTTGATTGTGATGGTAGGATTTACACATATGTCAAAAAAATTCTGCTTGCATAGTTGATTCTTTGGTGATTTATCTCTATTGTCAGAATCAAACCAGGACACATGCAAAACACACTTGAACACAGAACATAGGAGGATTTCTTTTTTTGTGCTGTGACACAAAATTTGCAGCGTTTTCTGATTTTTATATTGCCAGAAGTAAAATGCAATTACATGGGCTCTTATGAGCTAATTACAAATGGTGGCAGCCATGCATAAATTAAGCACCTACTTAACTCAGCCCAATGCAAAAAATAACCGACATGCACATGCAAATGAAACGGTCATGCAGTAGTAAATTCTAGGCACATGCAGAAAAAGAAACGGAAATGACACTAACTCTGCTCAGGACTAATCGTGCAACATCTCTGTGTAGATAGATGTGTTGATTTTAGTTGTAGTCTCCAGGACACTAATCTGCGGTCTCGGTAAAAGTGCAAGTGCTCATTTATCAACTTGGCTCAGATTTGGCAATTAAAACTTGGTTTTTCAGATCTTCTCAGTATTTGGTTAACAGGAAGAACTTTAGCCTCGCTATGTTTCGATTGGTTAAATATACAATGATACTATTTTTTTGCATGTCTACACCGTCTTGAGCAGCTGCTATCTTGGACACTGCAAGTAAAGTCCTGCCACTTGTAGTTGCTGTTTCTGGACGAGTTGGTTCAGACACGCCACTTATATGCCAACAAAGTGGCATGAGAGGTGTGATCATTGAGGAAACGGTAGCTACCGATTTCATTTTATTGTTTTGTTTGTTGTGATGGGTAGATGGGCTGTATTAAATTTAGTGTTTCTGCTTAAATTTTCCATTTGTAGGCAGAACAACACTTCCTGAAGCACAACGATGCTGGATCCTGGATTCAAGATTCTGCAGTGATGCTTTCTGTTAGCAAAGAGGTTCCATGGTATCTGGTAATCGACTGCTATTGCTATTTTGCTGTGTTTTTCTTTGCTTTTGTAAATACAAGACATTCAATTTAGCCTGGATTTGAACTAGCACTATTATGTGTCCAAGCTTGGGTTAAGCTAATTACGCAAACTTGTGTTTATTTTAGTTAGCAAACTAAGCTTATAGTGTCTATTTGGATTACCTTATATTTCAGTTTCCTTATACCGTTATTACCTTTTTTTTTTATTACTAGTACCTTTATTTAGTTGGATCTTGTGGATTTCATCTCTAACCTACCCTAACTTACTTGGGACAAAGGCTTTGTTGTTGTTGTTGTTGTATTACCAGTATCTTTATTATCATTATTATTTTCTCATTATCTTTTTAGTTGGATCTTGTGAGTTTCATATCTAGTTTACCCTAACTTGCTTGGGACAAAGGCTTTGTTGTTGTTGTTGTTGTTGCTGCTGCTGTTGTCATGCGGATAACTCAGCTTATAAGCCCCAAAACCCAGCCTTGCTAGCTCTGGCTCCTTTTCGGAGACCCGGCTTACGCCTAAAATTAGCCCCTAGCTTAGGCATTGTTGATATTCTACCTGAGCTTCGTGTCCAACATAAATGATGAGGCTAAGCCTAAGAATGCCAAGAGGGTATTTAATCATTAATCAAGTTACAGCTCAGGATGAATATGAATACGGTTTCCAGATTCACTATGTGGATCCTTTAAGCAAATAAAAAATGATTTCATTTTTTAATATTTTTGTCCACAGCTTGCAAGTGAATGCTTCTCTGACCCTTAAATTATCACTAGGATGATGGTACTGGACGTGTCTATGTGGTCGGTGCTCATGCTGCAGCCAGTTTAATTTTAAGTGTTGCCAGTGAGGTTTTTGAGGAGTCAGGGCGAACACTTGTACGCGGAACTCTAGATTATTTACAAGGACTGAAGGTTTGTCTTTGTCTAATCACATCTTCAACAATGCCAATGCTTAGAGAAATTCGATTAATGATTTAGCACTAATCTCTGTAGATGCTTGGAGTAAAGCGAACTGAAAGGGTTCTTCCAACTGGAACCTCATTGACGGTTGTTGGTGAGGTAGTATTTGTATCTTTAACTGGGCTGTGTTGTGTTGGATTAGTTTGTGTTGACATGTCTAATGTCTTCTGCCCCTTCCTTTTCTTCTGTATCCGTATGCTGTATGATCAGGCCATTAAAGATGATGATGGAATTATTCGAATTCAGCAGCCGCACAAAGGGCCATTTTATGTTTCGCCAAAAAGCATTGATCAACTTATCATGAATCTTGGAAAATGGGCCCAGTAGGAAAATTTATCAGAATTTTCTCTTTCTCTTTCTCTTAGTTAGGGTCTCTTGATGCTAATAGCATGTTTGTTTGTGACAGGTTATACCGGCTTGCTTCCATGGGCTTTGCAGCATTTGGTGTCTTCCTTCTTGCAAAGCGTGCACTACAGCATTTTCTGGAAAGAAAGCACCGGCTTGAACTGCAGAAAAGGTGTGTCCTAACTCCAAACATCAATTCCTTTTAGAACATGAAAAAGCAATGTCATTCGATCGATGTTCGTTTTTTGAAGAGGTTCCTCTTTATTTGCTGGGCATGGCTAGAATGCAAGTGATTTGCATTGCATTGTTATGATTTATTGTGTGAGAACTGTTTGTGTGATACTGAGTAATGTTGTAATCTCAGTATTGTTTTCCATTGAAATAAACCCCACATGTGCAACCTGTAGCTAATATATTTCTTTTGTCGAGGTCACATACAATTTTAAAGGACAATTCTAAAGAGTGAATACATTGTATGTTCTTAACCCTGGGACTATTATTGTGCTGGATGAAAATGCTAGTAAAACCTAAAACTGAAAGTGCTAAGAGGTTCTATTTGCATTGTAGTGTTGACACAAACCAATGCTCAATGTGACCGCATACTAAGAGATTTAAGATTCTGATACTATGTTATCCATATAGGGTTCTTCATGCAGCAGCACAAAGGCAAGCTAGAGAAGCTGAAGGTGATTTTCTTATAGATTGATTATGCTGTATTATTAGTAAGAGGTCATGTTTAATCATTATCTTGTACTATTTTCTTCAGGGGCGAATGGTAAATCAGACACAGAGCCTAACAGTAAAAAAGATCAATTAACGCCGGACATATGTGTCATATGCCTAGAGCAAGAGTACAATGCTGTTTTTGTGCCGTAAGTATCTGAAGTATTCCAGGACATGACTTTTCTTTGTTGAGAATGAAACAAAATGATCTCTTATCTTTTTCCATAATCCCAAGTATACTATCCAACATTTATAGTTTTACTGCTTCTTCATGTTTATGAGTTCGTCAAATTTGTTCTTAACTTGCATTATAGCTTTCCAACCATTTGAATATTACTAAAGGGTTGATCAACTCAATAAACATTTGTTATAACTTATAAGTGATGCTTTAGAATCTTTGTTTGAGCCTAATATTCGAACTGCAGATACCCATATGACTTCTGCTCAAATTGTATTGTCACCCCTTAAAAGTTTTATCTAGAGTGACTCAGTAAATCAAATGTTATACAGGTGTGGCCACATGTGTTGCTGTATGGCCTGCTCTTCACATTTAACAAACTGCCCACTTTGCCGGAGAAGAATCGACCAAGTAGTCAGAACTTTCCGCCATTGACAGTAATATATGATGCAAAAACTGGCATCCTACCACCATGGTGAACTGCTTCTTTCGGAACCAGTTGGTTCTTAAAATGCTGGCTGCTGTCAGCCAAGGACATGAACTGCGATGCTGGGCTGAAGCTGGTTCAAGGAGTTCGCTTTACTAACTGAACAGTGAGTGATGCAAACTCATAATTGGCGGTTAACATACTCTCCAGATAGTGTCAATCGGTGCTCTTGCCTGTAATGTACGATCGTGTACAAAATGTTCTTGTGTAAATCCGCATAGACTAACAGCATCGACAACATGGATGCTAGTGATGTCTGTTGCTGCCCAATGGACATTTGCGCAAAGGAATAATGAAGTTTCTTCACTTTTGTAAATGAATCCATTTTGCTGATTAATGCAATTGAGACGCCATCTCTTGATGGTTTGTGTGCTCAAACTATTTAGCAGGGTCATAGGAAGCAAAAGAAGTTTGTAATGTTTTGCCATCTATTTATGCGACGCTCATTCTGTAATCTATATGCGGAACGGATTCTGTATGACTTCTAGTACGCGTAAACTCCATGTTACGTTGTCTGCTAATTCCTCGTTGGTTTAGAGAGGTGCAGTAAGATGGCTTATGTGCCAATATGTTCATTTGTGTGAATATTAGTGACAAAAATAAGTAGAAGGAATTGGATAACTTTTGGTTAGGTTTATATACGCCCCCCCCCCCCCCTTTCCTAATGTTGCAACCTGCAAATTGAAGATTGTTGTACTTTCCTGCTCAGCGAGCACAAAATTTATAGAAAGTTCACATGGAACAATTTAATTTCCGTAAGATTCAAGAAAAGCCCTCCGCATTTCAAACATGAGTTTGTGGATTGAAAAAAAAATCGAGAATTTGTACTGCTTAATTAAAGCGTAACACTGCAGCAGCCAAGTGATACGTTAGGAACTTAGGATTTGGATTGCCATTGCCATTGCCCAACAACCTGAGGTATCTTGGGGTGGGTGTCTGGGACTAAGGGTGATTTTCTACGCCCAGATTCGTATGACCAGGGCAATCCAAATCCTAATCCACACCCATTCCCTAACACGAGGCTGAGGTTCGCCGAAACCCTAATCCGGTAATCCCCTCCGGCACCGGATTCCCATTCCCGATCCTACCTCTCCGCGCCGCTCAACGCCGCCGCCGCCGTCCCCCGGCCTTGACCTCCGCCGCTCGTGGGGTACGCCTCCGTGCTCTCTCGTTTGTCTTCTAGATGGCGATGCCAAATTCTCTGTTTCAAACCAGGACTTCTTCCCCTTTTTTCTTTTGAGATTTCTTACTTTCAGATTCTCACGTTCCTATCTTGTTTACATCTCAATGCTTGCGGTGTCAACGATTTATTTTTTGTTCTAGGGATGAATCATAGTGCAAGCTCCAGAATTGTCCGCGGCAGAGGAAGAAATAAAAGGAAGTGGACAGCAGATGAAGACGAAGAGCTTGTAAAAGCCTTGTGCGAGGTATCTGCTGATCCTAGATATAAGGTTGAAGGAGGGGGCTTTAAGAACTGTTACTCCCAAGGCATAGAGAGCATTCTTTCACAAAAGCTACCTGGCCGTGGTATTAAAGCCAGCCCTCATGTTGATTCTCGGTTGAAAGTGATGAAGCGGAAGTATTATGCAATCAAGGATATGCTAGCATCGCCAGACTTCTCTTGGGACGACACAAGAAAGATGATCCAATGTGAAAAACAACGATACGATGAATATTGCAAAGTAAGCCATTCTGGTATTTTTGGCACTTGTATGTTTTTCATCAATGTGTTTTTTGTTTTGACTTGTTTGTTTGCTGCAGGATCATCCTAGAGCCAAGGGTCTGTATGGTGTCCCATTTGCATATTTTGATACATTTGACGCCATATACGACAAGGACAGATCCACTAGAGATGGGTTGGAAGGGTCTGAAGAAGCAATTGCTGACATGGAGAATGAAAATACAAATGAAGTTGGAGATGAGGAAGTGGAGGAGGATAGGATGTCCACAGGACCATCTGGTCGCTCCTTGGCTGCAACATTAAGCTCTAAGAATCAGAAGAAATACAAGCATGATGGGAAAAGGAATAGGACTGAATCAAACTGCCCTTCTCTGGACATGTTCAAGGATGTACATGGTCACTTTCAGAGTGCCATTCAGCATGTCAGCACGATGGCGGCAGCAATGGAGCTGTTCAAGGATGTACATAATCACTTTCAAAGTGTTGTTGAGCATGCTGGTGCAATGGCAGCAGCTATGGAGCTGTTCAAGGATGCACATGATCACTTTCAGAGTGTTGTTCAGCATGTCAGCACCACGACAGCTGCAATGGAGCGGTTCAAGGATGCACTTGATCATTTCCAGAGTATCACTCAGCATGACAGGGTGATGGCAGCAGTTATGGGGTGTGATACTGATATGCAAGAGAAGTCAATGTGTGAAGAGCCCCAAAGGAAGGCTAAAGTAACAGCCATTGCTGAAGTACAAAAGCTTGGCTTTACTGGAAGTGAAGTGGTCACTGCCGCAAGCATTTTCGCAAAGGAACCAAACCAAATGGACATGTTTTTAGCACTCCCAGAAATCTATAAGAGGGATTACATACTCCAGATGCTCAACGGTATTCCATATGACCTCTGATCCTATATAAACTGCATCTCACTTAGTTCGAATTTGATGGCTCTAACGGTTCATTAGTATATTTGCTTTAGTCAAGCTTTTGTACTAGTTTTTTGTTAGTTTCGATTTGAGTTTATGCACGTTAGATTCCAGGTTGCTTCTCCTAAGGGTGCAACATGTGGAAACTGTAGGTTTTGGTTCAGCATTCACATTTGGTAACTAGCTGCATATGTCATCTTTAGTTGGCTGTGTACCCAAAAACATGATCGCCCCACCACACATTTAGTTTGCTCCAGTTATGGGTTGCTTCTGCCATTTAATTTGTCAAATCATGTGCGCCATGAGAATAGGTAGTTGTTGATTTTTTTATAATTATCAACCATTGCTAACATTTTTGGTTTGTTAGTTTCCATTACACGACTATTCCAATCTGCAAGAACATTGTATTTAGAGTATTATGTAGTTCTTTTTGCTTATCTTGCTTATGCTAAAATGTGAAGCAAACCACATTTGTTTTGTTTGCCGGTCTCTGCATGCTTGTTGACAAGTGGTTGCAGTTTTGCAAGATGGAACTGAATGAGCCAAAGTCTCTTTCGATGTCACTTGAAGCTAACTCTTGTTGCATTTCCTTTTGTTTCAGGTGGACAACCTATCCATTTTTCAGTTGGTTAGTCTGTATTCTTGAAAACAAGTTGGATTGAGATTTGTAAACGGTTATTATGTGACATGTGTTTTCAATTTCTGATGTGGTCTGTTAGCCTGTTCCAAGTAAAGCGGATTGTGTCCGGGCACTATGACTTCTAATCTCTATCGCGGCCGTTTGGTGTAGTTTGAGATGTGTGCATCGTCCCTTTTCAATCCATTTAAGATTTCCAAAGACATAGAAAGAAATGGCTGATGGAATAGAAAAGGTACATGCACAGTCAAATTTCACGTGCTGCCGTGCACCCATGTTATATATGCTTTCCTGGCTTTCGGCATGCGGAGTGCATTGTTACTTATAGTAAGCATGAGAGGAAGGTAATTATAATAAGACATCATTGAACAGGACACTTTAGGCTCAGCGCAGGAACGAGAGTCACAAACCGACTGTTATTACTTATTAGTCGGCAGGTTTGGCCGTTGGCTGTTGAGAAAAAAAGCTTGGGTAGATTTTTGGCATGGTATACTCCAGCCTCACCCCTCTAATGCTTCTACTTTCATCTCAAATATCAATTCAATCAGCGTGTCATTTTTTTTCCTCACCATATCCACCAAAGGCGCGCCACCTTCCAATCGGGATCCTTTGCAGTTGCAACTAGCAACTATATAGAGCTATCCTAAAATACATTAGTATCTCTTCTCAACCGTCAGATAAAAAATACATTGCCTTCTCCACTGCAGAGAATCGGGATCCACCCTCTTCTACTAGTACAGCACCAAACCCTGAATCCCTAGCATCCACTCATATTTTAGACAACCATCTCCTATAAAATCCTTATTTCCCCTACATGACCCACCAAGAGTCACCTTTAAGAAGAAGAAAAAAGGTAAGCAATAAATCAACACTCACATTTTTTTTTGTTAGACGATTAAAGCATAGGATTTATTACTCCTAACATTTTGAATAAGATACTTTGCAAACCATTTTTTTCCATTCCGATTCCCAAAACCAAAAAGCTGCAGAGAATTCATGACTGGTTAAAAAAGAGTTTGGCCCTACAACAAATCAAGAATTACTTTGCAAACCATTCCTTTCTGAAGAATATAAACAGGGTAAATAGAGCTAGAGTTCATTTATGGCTTCTTCCTCATCAGTAACTATTCCCAGAAAGATAACCTCCGCAGTCACATAGTACAACGACCCACGATAACTGTTCTAGCATCCTGAGACAAAACTAGCGTCGTTCTTTCTTCAATTCTTAGAAAACATCAACAAACCAAACGAAATGGGCGAGATTTTTCTCCTATGTGAAATGTAAGTCGGATTAGATCAAGAGTCTGAGTTTAC
Organism: Phragmites australis; assembly: GCF_958298935.1. Taxonomy (NCBI): domain Eukaryota; kingdom Viridiplantae; phylum Streptophyta; class Magnoliopsida; order Poales; family Poaceae; genus Phragmites; species Phragmites australis. The sequence continues at coordinate 2,174,337 of NC_084935.1, forward strand.
CTCTTAAGCTGTTTCCATTCACAGGCAGATCAAGAGTCTGAATTCGACAGAGGTACAACTCAGCCAGATATCAACAGCTAGCTCTGCAAGAACATTGTATTTAGAGTATTATGTACTTCTTTATGCTTATCTTGCTCATGGTAAAATGTGAACTAAACTACCTTTTTTTTGTTTGTCAGTCTTTATATGCTTGTTGACAAGTGGTTGCAGTTTTGCAAGATGGAATGAATAAGCCGAAGTCTCTTTCGATGTCACTTGAAGCTAATCTCTTGTTGCATTTCCTTTTGTTTCATCCATTTTTCAGTTGGTATTCTTTAAAACGAGCTGGCTACAGGTTTGTAAGCGGTTATCATGTGACATGTGTTTTCAATCTCTGATGTGGTCTGTTAGCATGTGTCAAAAAATTTCTTACTTGTTTCCTTACTGACGTAAGAATTACTCGCAACTTGATCTCATTCTTATCCTCGAACCAACCATATACCCTCCCAGTCCATTCCTGCTTGAAGCATTCCTATACACTATTGACATTTCCATTCCAATTCCTAAAACCAAAAGGCTGCTGAGAATTCATGCCTGGTTAGGAAAGAGTTTAGCCAGGCTACAAGTCAAGAGTTTAGCCCAAAGATGACTGTTCTAGCATCCTGAGACCAAATAAGCGCCCTTCTTTTGTATTGGAAAGCATCAAACAACCATACGAAACCGGCGTGATTTTTTTGGGTATGTGAAATGTAAGTCTGGTTTGATAGCAAATTGAACGCATATTTCCTCTAAACCGTTTCCATTCACAGGCAGATCGAGAGTCTGAGTTCCAAGGAGGTACAACTCATCCAGATGCCAACAGCTCTTCCAATCATGCAATACATATGATCCACATCCGCACAATGGCCCGTGATTATGTCTTGCGTTCAGGATTCAGCCCGATTTGGGTAGGAAATGGATTAGTTGACTGCCATCGAATCACATGAACACTAAGCGAATCATGATTCGACGTTGAAAAAAAATATATGAAGCCAGCTCCAATTAAAAGGAAACACAAAGGACGAAAGGAATAGTGCAATTAACCGCTGATGTTCAAGTTGCTGACATTAGATATCCACAGATACCAACTGAACATGAACTGGAAATGCATTCAACTTGTTCTTTGACAGTATTATTTTGCAATCGAAGAAGACTTCATAGCCTGGGTAATATGACTTCCATGCAAAGTACAGAGATAACTAGTTAACCCACCGGAGTTCACTCCTTTTTCCCAATCCCGTGAGACATGTTGTAAACTCCACGACCCTGTTTAGGGGACAAGTCACCAGTTGAATGGAAATAAGAAAAAAAAGGAAACCAATAACAATAGGCTTAGAATGAAAGTTGAAACTTACAATCATGAACAAGCTGGAGGCAGCTAATGCAAGGGGGATGGCAACGGAGGTGACCACATCGTAACGCCCTTTCAGGTAAGTGTGCTTGGTCAAGTTCTGGAAATAATGCTGCTGCTTGAAGAGCTTCTCACGTGGAAAAAATGGTGCTTCTGTCATCCTGCATTAGGAGAGAAGAAACTAGACAACTTATTAACACAATAGAAAAGAACCTCTCTTGCACTAATTTTCAGATAGGAGAGAAATTCTCATGGGAAGTTACGGTGAAATCATTAATTTTTACAACTGTAAACGCAAAAAAATCAGCACAATTGGCCATGAGAACTCCTGTACTGATTTAACTCTTACACAGTTTTTATTAGTAGTTCAATTGCTCCTTTTAGCACCTATCCGTAGAGGGGTGGGGGGCACAATCTATAACCCAGTACACTGTTTCATCTAGCAAGCGTTACAAAATTTCACATTGTAGTGCGATGGTTTATCTGTACTTTAATAAAATAACTAGTACAAGTAAACACCCAGACTAACACATAGAGTGTAGGCTGCATTAAACTCTTAATTCTTGGCAGGATTAAGGGGGAAACGCAATTCCTTGGACATCACTGCATGGCTGATCATAACCAAAACAGTATAGTGGAACACTAAAATATTCAAATTAGCAACCAGACAAAGTTCCCAAGCATGATATGTACTAATTCATGTCTTTCAAAGAAAAATCACTTCGCAACAAAATCTCATGCAACAGCACTTGAAAGAATTTGCAAGCACATTATGTACCTTCCATCTACCAATTGCTCAATAAACCAACTCTACGGATTCATAACACATGAACCAACTCTATGGATTAAAAGACCAGAGACTAGGTTCGTGCATTACATAGGGGAAAACTATCTGTACGCGTCTTTACATTCATCGATGCGAATAAACTAAAGAAATGCCTTGAAATCGTACGGTAACAGCAATCCCCGACATATAGCCAATCATGACACCACACGGCACAACTCCGGACCAGAATTTGAATCGAGCAATCCAATCGCGCAACTAGGCAAGCTACTAAGTAAACACCAGATCAGGCAAAGACCAGAACCGGACGAGAACACAACATCACCAATCACTCCAAACCGCGAGCACGGAGCCCGCCACGACACCACCGTCCTACCGAGCAGCGCATCACATCGAGAGAGAGAGAGAGAGAGAGAGAGAGCGAGATCTAAGCACGAACACCCCCACCCACGCGGACTATCCATTCAGCGAGATCCCATCACAGAAAACAAACTACGCGTCCTTCGGCCGCTCCGGATTCAGCGACCAATCGGCGGGACAGAGGGCTGGGTTCAGCGGGAAGGGAAGGAGAGATATCGACGCGTACCTGGCGGCCGAGGGGCGCGACGCTTTGGCCGGCGGCGACGGAGAGGGTGGGGATCTGCGAGAGGCTGGTTGGGATGCGGGGGGAGCTGACCTGACGGGAGGTGAGGAATGGAACGAGTCAGGGTGCCGCTGCTTTTGTGGTGTCGGGCGTGATCGGACCCGGTGGGCCCACCACTTCTGGGCCCTTACCAGGCCGACGCACAGGCCCAATATACCGGGATTCATACAGAATTTAAACTTTATAGAATAAAAAAATTAATTTATACCTCTATTTTTAGTCTAAAATAAGAACAAAATGACTCAATAAAAACCTGTAATCTACCCACAGATCTAGCATCGCCAAACAGACCCTAAATTTGCTATCGATTTCCTTTTTAAAAATCCTTTTCCCGATTTGCTAGCAATACGTCTGGGTGTATTACTGTACATTCACAGCGTAAATAAAACAGCGTTAGTATTATTTAATCAAACACGTGGATGCTTCCATTCATTCGGTCGTGCCCGACGGTTCCACATTTTGGGCATAACGCTTCTCAGAATATTCAAGACACGGGGCAAACCACTGCAGAACTTTGTGGTAGCATCGTCTGAAAACTGATAGAAACTGTAAGGATCAAGATAACACAGACCAGCAGGATCAGCAAAAGAGACTGTTTCCCCTACGGTCTATGGCAATGTTCAGACCTTCAGATAGCATTCTGTTGCCAGGTACACAGACGTATTGGAGCTCTCAACCAATGCTGGATGCAGGAATGATAGGCAAATTTCTGTCAAATGTGATGCCCTGATCTCCCAATTTGATGCAGCCAAAAATAGCTCATCGGTATTGACAACACGGTAAATGGCAATGCAAATACCAAATGAACTACCCTATTAAAAGGCATTGAGAGATTGAATACTGGACAATCCTTCAAAAACGTGTGTAGCTTCTGCATAACTTGTCATAGCTAAGTAATCACATGGTTCTTTTTACATATTTAGAATTTAAAACTACCCACTGCCCGGTAAATGGTTCATAAATGAACCAACACCACTGAGATCGTCAATGATATATATGAATATCACATTGTTCACTATCAGGGAATATGAACGAGGAAACATAGCTATTAGCATGTCCTGAACCAATGGTGGTTCTGAAAGAAACTGTTCAAGCCCTGTTCCAAATTCCGGTGCAGTCAATGCACATTAACCAAACAACGGTATAGCACACAAGTCAAATAAAAGCAACGTTTTTTTTTTTGCAACGGGCGGGGGAGCTTATCCCGCATACTCTCTAAGAAAGGAGGTGAGCACCTGCGCCGGCCTAGGCTCGAACGCGGGCGGGCGTACTGGCAACCAGCCAGCTTTGCCAACCGAGCTCGGTTCTCAAAAGCAACGTATTTACAATCACACAAGGACAACAGAACAGATTGATGCATAGCCAATTGCCACTTGATATCTCCGGCGGGCTTGAAGAAAGGCAGTTTTTTTTGAGAGAGCATGAAGAAAAGCAGTTAACCAATCTTTATTGGCCGAATCACGGTATCTTGCACAAGTAATGAAAGGTAAGAAATGTAGAAATACAATTGGCACTTCCATACCAGCATGAATATTCAAGCACTATCATCATCATCCTCAATATCCCAGCTCAAATCCTCGTCGTCTTCAGCAACACTCAACCTCTTCCGCAACTCCTCCTTCAGAGAAGGGCTTGAGCCGTGGGTGCTGCCTTTCTTTTCTTCATGCTCTCCAAGATCCTCAATATCATCCCATTCAAGATCCTCATCCTCCGTTGCTGTTCGCTGTCTAGACACTATGGAGTAACCACTATCCTTGCTTGAATCGCTTGTCTCATGCATTGCTCCTTCTTTCTTGTCACCTGATTCTTCAACATTCGACTTGGAGGGCTCTTCCTTCTCCTCCTCATCCACTACCACCAAAGAGCTACCGAAAACCACTGGTTGTGGCGCATCAGAATTCTTCTGTTCCTCCTCCTCATCCACTACCACCAAAGAGCTACCAAAAACCAATGGTTGTGGCTCATCAGCATTCTTCTCAGGCGCTTCTTCTGCTGCCTCGACTTTGCGTTCTTCCACTACTATCTCATTTCCCTTCTCGACCACTTCATGTTTGATTTCTTCTTTGATCGGTTCTTGCCTTGCCGCTAGCTCCTTTGCATCTTCTTTCTGCTGCTCTTCCTCATCGTCTTCATCCACCTCCCAGCTCAAATCCTCATCTTCCTCCTGCGCAATTACACGCTTCACGAGCTCTGCCCTCGCGTCCTCCTGCTGCTTCAGCTTATGGACACGGTAGAAGTATCTCGCCCAGAACACCTCGCTCTCGACGGTGTCCGGCACGAGCCTGTCCGCCATCGCTTCCAGCGCGTCGCTCTCGTAGCACAGGGCCTCGATGTCGCCCTTCCTCTCCTCCACACTAAACCCCTTACTCCACGCTGAGAAGTCCTCGGCATCCTCGGGATCGGCGGTGAAGGTGGCCGGATCCGCCTGGAGCGCCCGCAGCTGCGCCTCGAAGCGGTTGTACCGGACGTGGCCGGAGGCGGAGCTGGGCTCGGAGTCGCCGCCATCCGAGTGCGCGGAGGCGGGGGCGGCCGCGGCGGCGACCTGGGAGAGCGCGTCCTTGCCCTGCGCGACGATGTCAACGAGGCCGTCGAGCGCGTGTGCGGATGAGGGGATGTCCCGCGCGGCGCGCGCGGCGGCCTCGCGTAGCACCTCGGTCTCGCGGCGCAGGCCGGTGCCGAACTCGGCGAGGTCGCGGCGGTAGGCCTCGAGCACGGTCTCGGACTGGGAGGTGAGCGTCTTGAGCAGCCCGCCGAAGCCCCACCCCCCGCCGCCGCCGGCAGCGGGGGCGGCGGGCGGGGAGGAGGCGGATCCGGCGGGCTCCGTCTCCGGCGGCGGCGAGGCCGGGTCCGGATCGGGCTCGGCGAGGATTGACTTGAAGAAATCCATGGCGATTTGGATCGGGTCGGATTGGAGAGGTGGGGAGGGGCGGAGAGGGAGAGCTGTGTCGGGAAAGGCAAGTCCTTTCGTTTCGTTTTCGTTCGTGGGGAGGGCTGTGCTTCGCTTTCGCTTGCTGTGCTGTGCTGTGCACGGGGTTCGCCTTGTGTCGCACAAAAGTGGTCGGGATGGACTGCCGGCGCCGGAGGCCTGGAACAGATTCCTACCTTGTGCCGGCGCCGTTCAGCTCAGCGGCTCGTGCAGTTCAGCTTCTTTGCCTGGTTTGGGCCACCGTCGCGCTTGCCATGCACCCGGAGTGGCAGGACCACGCGCGCCGGGAGGTCGTCGCCGTCTGCGGCCGCCGTGGCCTCCCCACCAAGGACCACGGCCACCTCCCCAAGCTTAAGACAGTACGCACATACTGCCACAGCATTGTACATGACGTTGTGCTGCAACGATCGATATCTTTTGCTGATCTTTCTCGCGTCGATCGGCGTTGTGCTTTGTGCAGCTCGGCATGATCGTGAACGAGACGCTGAGGCTGTACCCGCCGGCCGTGGCGATGGTCCGAAGGCGAAGCGGGACGTGGAGCTCGGAGGGTGCGTGGTGCCGGCGGGCACGGAGATCATGATCCCGATCATGGCCGTGCACCACGACGCGACGGTGTGGGGCGCCGACGCCACCGAGTTCAACCCCGCGCGGTTCGCAGAGGACGGCGACCGGCCACGGCATCCGATGGCGTTTATGCCGTTCGGCGGCGGCGCGCGGGTGTGCATCGGGCAGAACCTGGCGCTGATAGAGGCCAAGGTCGCGCTGGCCGTCGTTCTGCAGCGGTGCGAGTTCCAGCGTATGTGCACGCACCCAGGGTGCTCATGATAGACAAGCCGCAGTACGGTGCGCCGGTCATCTTCCGGCCGTTTTGACCCACCGCGATCTCGCAGCGGATCTCAGAAATCCAAATAGGATTCAATTAATTCCTTCCTGTAAATTATCATCCCCCATTGTCAACTGCAAGTATATATAAGTATACCATAAGTGACAGGTATCAGACATAGAAAGAAGGATAGGAAAAAAAAAACTTTTCTAGCTGTTAATTTTCACACTTCTTCATATATCAGCAGCTCAATCTTCAGCACTCCTGAATTTTACGCAAACAATGTACAGTACTATTTGCAAACATGAGACATCGAAACATGACAAGCGTGCCCCCGTTCAAAATGGCAGACATTATCTCCCAATTATTAATGGTATCAACACCACTCCATAATGCAAATTATTCCATATAAGGAATCTGCTGCAATTTCCATTTACCAATGTATAATGTCGACAAATCCTGGCAGGAATGCAAAATGTTCTTGTGAAGAATGCACTTCTTGGCCAAACTTTTCCCCTATGAAAAACAACCTCTGCAGGGCAGCATATTACACAGCATGTCAATAAAACATACTGTGGGGAGAAAGGGTTTCCCGAGGGTCTATACTGATAAGCGCACAAGCTTCTCAATTTCCTTGATAATCAAATCTCTCTCCTCATCAAGTTGTTCATCTTCACCTGTGAGAAATTTGCATATTCTCTTAGCCTGCCAGTAGTTGATGACAATATAGAGTACAAAATAATTATGGAAGATACACTTAATGGTACGAAACACAACAAGTAAACAAATACGAGAAAAGTGAGGATGAGATTGAGAAAGCTATATGGATACTTAAGACACTGAGGACAATCTTTCACGCTAGTTTTTTTAGATAACCGAATATAAGGTAGGTGCTTAGCTTTAAGCAATCATCGGTCATATAGTTATGTTAGTTTCGAAATCAGTCATATAGTTATTTGATAGTGAGAGAGCACGACAAAAACTTTCAAATATTAAGTAGGGTACGCTTGAGTTTGAGTACTACAGAAAATAAACAACACGCAAGTTTGACAAAAAGTAAATAATCAAAAGAGGTCTGTATTTTGAAAGAAATCAAACTGCTATCTGAATCTAATTAACTTCAATAACAGAAGCTAAAAATCTGCATAAATCAAGTGCAAATAAGAACTCATTAGAGAAATCAAAGTAATTGTAAAGGATGTTTCTTCAAGTGAGGGATCTAAAGGCATCAACTTTGACAATCATAGAAGCACAAAGGCTGCTACTTTCATCTATCTAATGCAAATAGCAAGTGACCAACCACACCTAGCCCTTTGATTTGTGACTGAACTCCACACTATGACACTATCACATCACCAATCACCAATTTAAACTTCTACTGTTATGAAGCATGCAACCTAAACAACCTTGAGGGAATTTGTTACAGATCTAGCAGCGGAGACGTATCTACCCATCCAGCACCAAAGTATCAATCACACTGCACACATTGCCATCCACACCAGAATAGATAGAGTTTTCCGAAGAAACCTGCTAGTGGACTTCTCCATATTACCGTATCTCTAAAGTCAACAATTTTCTTATCACGAGATGAAGCGCAAGGGGAGGTTAAGTGGTGGGGGGGGGGGTTAGGGGCTTCCTTACGAAAGAGGAGGAGGCCTGCAAAGGTGCCACCGAGGAAGGAGTAGGCGACACGGCGGATGGAGAGGTCGAGGCACGCGTCCCACTTGGCATCTAGGTCGTACCGCGGCGGGATCCCTGACTTCGGGGGCAGGGAGGAAGGTACTAGCGGCGCTAGTGGTGGCGGGGTAGGGGTGGGGTGGCAAGTAACTACACAAGGGGGGGGGGCAGAGACAGGGAGGCTGGGTAGTTACTTGCGCCTTGCACCTTTGCTGCGTTGATGCAAATGCAGTGCAGAGATGATCTACCAACGACGTAGGGAGCTTCTTCGTTACCGAATCTAGAAGAGGTTCTAAGGAGGGAGGCTAGCCTAACGAAGGAGGCTAGCATGGGGGCAGAGCAGCATGGGGATGTCGCTAGCCGTGGGTGGCGAAGGAAGGCTGGTGAGCCAATGACGTCAGGTTAGTACAGTGGAGGGCGATGACGACGAATTCGACAATAAAAATGCCGTCGGAGATGGATTAAGAAGGCCGAGAGGTGGAAAATGAGCACAAATGTGAGCTGATGGAAAGTTAATGACGGATGCGAGGACAGGAGGCAAATATGAGATTGAAAACGAATGTGGAGTCATTGAATAACTATCCAACGGCTCACGGCCGTTATCTAAAAAAATAGAAGCTCATCGTCCTTTTCTTTCTGTCTCTGTGTGTTCAGTAGTACACCGCAAAGTGTCCCCCCCCCCACCACCCACACTGCAGCACCCTAATCTCTTTATGACACACCATGCAGCCCGACTGACCTCTACAAACACGACGAACGAATCCGAGGGCAGAATCATGCGAGAACCCAAAACAAGAGGAGAAAGAGAGCTACACATGCATTCCCGGCCCTCCCTCCTCCGGCCTTGATCAATGTCCGTCCATCTTCCAAACTAAACTCCTCTTCCAGTCCCCCATCCTTGAGCTCCCACCTCGACCGAGGTTCGTTGCATGCGCCGATCTAACGCGTACACACCTCTCCCTCTCCTTCCTCGCCGATCTGCCTGCCCTTCGGGCTCGATCTCTTCGCTTGCCTTGCGGCGCCGCATGCACGGTCGGGTTCACTCCTCGAGCGCGGTTGCCGCGGCCTTGTAGAGGTCGTAGGGCGCCCAGAGGTAGTCGACGGTGCAGGGCTTTCTGGAGTCGAGCCGCAGCCATGGCTTGCCCTTGCCGCTCCAGTGCAGCAGGCTGATGGGCCCCGGGTGCAGGCTCCGGCACTTGCCCTCCATGTTGTCGCCGCCGAGCCCGTGCTGGTTCCACCGGTGGTCCACCGGCTTGATGTTGCCGGCGAGCACCAGCAGGAACGGCGGCAGCGAGCCGAGGTGGTAGATCCGCTTCTGCTTCTGCACCGCCATCCACTCCTCCACCCGCCTGGTGTACCCTTGGCGCCACTTGGCCACGTCCATCACCATCACGCCCGTGTTGAAGTAGCACGGCCGGCGGCCGCGGAACGTGGCGCTGAGGTACGGGTCCGACCAGAACGCGTCGGTGAAGTACTTGGTGAAGTTGACGTGGCAGTACTCGGGCGCGGCCACCACGTGGCCCCCGAGGTCTACGGACCAGAGCTTGTGGACGTCGTCGACGACGACCACGTCGGAGTCGAGGTAGATTACCCTGCGCACGTCGGAGGGCAGCGTGTCGGCGAGGTAGATGCGCGCGTAGTTGAGCGGCTGGTCCAGCGCGTGGCGCACGGAGCGGGAGATGCGGCTCCGGACGCGGGACGGGTCGAAGCGGTAAACGCTGGGGTCGAGGTAGGGGAACGTGGCGCGGATGGCCGCCAGCAGGTCCGGCTCCCGCCGGGCCGACAGGAAGTGGAACGCCACGTTCTCCGGGCACGCCGTGTGCTGCAGGATGGAGAACACGGCCGCCATGGTGCCACGGAGGTAGTTGGCGTCCAGCGTCATGGCGACGTCGACGCGCCCGTCGGCCGAGCCCCGCGGCGGGCACTCGTCGCCGTTGCGGAACGCGGGGGCCTCCCTGAACGCCGGGAACGGCGACGCCGACGGCAGCCGGATGACGTCGACGCGGATGGCGGACACCGCCGTCGCGCCGTGGCCGCCGATGAGCAGCAGCGCCAGCAGGAGCCCGGGCACCGCCGCCGCGCACGCCCGTGGCAACGGCACGTCGACGGGTGATGACGCGTTGGACCCGAGGCGCGGGGCTGCTGCCATCCGGGTCCTTGGCGCCATGGGACCGGACGGGGTGGAGAGGGGCACGGTGGTGGCTAGCAAGGGAAGGGTGCCACCACCGCCGGAGGCCCGCGTTTTTTGGGGGGGAGGGGAGGATAAAGTTGGCAGGGGCGGGTACACGCGCGCGGAGGGACGGGAGACAAGCTAGGCAGGGACGGAGACGAGACGCGCGCGAGCAGCCGAGGAGCTAGCGCACGGGAGCAACCCGACCCTATGCTTAGATCATCAGTTCATGGCATGTGATGCACACTAGTCATCCCAACAATTTCCCACATGCCTTCTCGCTCGATCGCTCCAGAGCTCACGGCCGGCCTTGTGTTCAGCTGGGCTCCAAATGGACACGATGTTTCGTGCTCTGTGCAGCGGCCTGAATGATTTGATTATTGGAGCAGCCGCCGTGCCGTGACAACAATGTAAGTGTCCGACTGTCCGGAGATTATTTATAGGGGGTGGATCCGTGGATTATACTACTATTAGAGAGAGGAATCTGTGAGGAGATCGAGGAGTTCGTGCAGAGGGAGGGAGGGAGGATGGTATCGGAGTTCGTGTTGGCTGCTAGCTAGTCCAGCTTGCATTGCGCGTCGAGGGGCAAGGCGCTCCACCACGCATGCATGCATGTCTCCGGTCTCCCTCCCGCCAGCGGCCAGCGTGATCGCAGAGGCCAAATCATTCGATCGACGTGCGTAGTACAAGCAGCAGCCTGTCTGCCAGTACAAGTGTACAGCACAGGTGCACCACGGAGACCAGATCATTCGATCGCCATGCTTAGTACAAATAGTTGCGTCGTGACGGTCGCTGACGTCTGTGCTCGATTATCCATCGGCGTGAATCACTAGTAGAAGTAGTATTAGGGTAATACTATGACTCATTAGTATTTAGTTTGTGTGATTTAAGTGTTTTCGTGTGATGAGTTTAGTATTACCTTAATAGTATTTGTATTTCAAATATAGCATCTTGAGTTAATTTTTTTACATGAAACGATAGCAAAAATGTAAACACTATGTTATGCATACACGGTCTATTTAACCCTGGCATCCAACCGACAGGTGCGACTAATCGAATTGTATGGTCGGACACGTGTGACTAAAAAACGAAGCCAAGTCAATGCGCTAGCTAGCTGCAGCTAACCAATGGCATCCAACCGACAAATAGACAGTAGTTAACCTGGGAAATGGCTGAATCTGTTCATATTTGTTTTACTGAAATCGAACCCCTGTCAGGATAACCAAATCACCAGTATAAAAAAAGAATTACTTTTCTTCGAGAAACCTTATTACTAAACAGGAATATCTATAAAAAAAACTAAACAGTAATACCTGTTTTTGTTGCCCAAAATTGTTTCCCAATCATGACACTAGAGCTGGCTGCAGCTTCCTGTGATTTTTTAAATAGTGGACATTGGCGCCACTAATCTTGCCTCAACCAAGGGCCCAATCAGTGCCAATCAGTGGACTTCACTGCTGTACTTTCGAGTAGTTTTTTTTAATAAAGGAACAACTTCCGGCTTTTTCATCGATCATTGCATACAGGCTGTATTTATTATTACATGGTTTCATCATAAATGAAAACAACATCAATAAAAAAACCTTAATCATATAGTCTATGGTTGTACGACCACCCGTTCTTATTGAAGAAATACATGACCACCATCTCTAAACAGTGGCATACCTTCAGAATATCTTCCTTTTCTATTTTCTTATGTAGCAACCTTTAGAAACGCAACCAATAGATTTCCTTAAAAATTACTTGCATCAAAGTCATGTTAGGTTTTTTTATTAAAAATAATATCATTACGGTAGAGCTATATAGATTAAAAAAATGATAGCTACCCCTACTTAGAACCCGTGATTTAGTAGTAGCCCACCTTGTCCTTAGTCAATTCCCCATTATATGGCCCTTACTGCTAGGTTTCTGAATTCTCAAGGCAATAGTGATTATGTGCCAAATAGACCTAGTAAGATGACACTCAAAGAATAAATGATGCATGTTTTCATTGTGATTGCAGAAGCTACATGTTAAGCTATCATTCTAATTTCTTTTGGCCAAATTATCCTTAGTCAAAATCACTCATCTACATAAATACTACAGGAAAACATTGATCTTGTGTGGGACCTTAAGCTTTCATAGACCTTTTGCTAGGACGGATACGACTTGTGTCATCATTTGTTTGTACATGGAATAAACCGAAAATTTAGCATTTGCATGCAAACCCCAATTAAAGGTGTCTCAGCCATTGCATAAATGAGCATGCACTAGTTTGGTCACCATATTATGCTAAGCAATTTGTTTATCCCCAGTATTTGGTCTACGAAACGAGAGGTTTAGCGGTATGGAACTCATGACTTATGCCACTGTGAATTGTTTCCTTCTAACCACACTATACAACGAAGGATATTGTTAAGTCAAATGTGTGTTACCCAAACAAGTATCATTACAGAATCTAGTTTGGCATCCATCCTTAATCTGGACATCCCCATATGAGGAATTCATCTTTCACTTTCATGAGTCCAGACCAGAAGTGAGAATCTCCTGGTTTTCCGTCAACCTGAGTGAGATATTTGCCGCCTAGGTATTTATTTCTGAGCATTTGCTGTCAGACCTTATTCTCATTAAGCAGTATAAAAAGCCACTTGCTAAGGAGACAAATATTCTTAACCAAGAGATTAGTAATGCCAAATTCACCCTGATCTTTAGGTTGGCATAGGATGTCCCATTGAGCAAGCCGATACTTATTTTTAAGGTTATCTCCTTGCCAAAAAAACCAAAACCGAAGATAATCCAATCTTTTTAGCACCCTACAGGGAACTTCAAAAAGAACATCATGAGAATAGGAAGACAACTTAGTACTGAGTTTAGAAGTACTAATCGACCTCTAACATACATAAGTTTCCTTTTCTAACTACTCAATTTCCTCTCAAACTTTTCTTCAACCCACTTCCAATCACCATTCCTTAGCTTCCTGTGAATCATTGGAATGCCAAGATATCTGAAGGGCAAAGATTCAATATCACATCCAAATAATTATGTGTACTGGTCTTTATAATGTTTAGCAGCCCCGTAGTAAAATATCTCATTTTTATGAAAGTTAATCTTAAGCCCAAATTTCAAATACATATAGCAAAAGTTTCATATTTTTTGCTTGCTCAAGGTTATGATCCATGAAAATGATGATGTTATCTGCATATTACAGAATAGATAAACCATCATCTATCAGGTGTGGAACCACTCTAGTGATTTGTCCATCCTTTTTTGCTCTAGATATTAATACTGCAAGTATATCTGCTACAATATTAAAAAGTGATTATTAACTTTTTGTATTTGGAAACAAGGTCCAACATCATTATTAACTTTAATTCATGTGTGGCCCCCGGACACAAAGCTTTGTATCTAATCGCACCATTGTGCAGAAAAATCCTTTCATTCTCAATGTCTGCTGAAGAAAGGGCCATTTAACCATGTCATATGCTTTCTCGAAATCAATTTTTAAGATCACATCATTTTGCTTTTTCCTATGCAACTCATGAATGGTCTCATGAATTATTATCACTCATTCCATTATGTTTCGACCATATATGAATGCAGTTTTTGAAAGGCTAATTACTTTTTTAGTAACAGTACCAATCTGATTTGTGGCAACTTTAGTGAAAATTTTAAAACTGACATTAAGGAGGCAACTTGGATGATATTTTTGAATTTTCAGTGCACTACTCTTTTTAGGAATTAGGGTAATAACACCAAAATTTAGATTGTAAATAGATAATTACCCTTGGTGAAAGTCCTTAAATTCAACAGGGAAGCCATCAAACCCTGACGCTTTATTATGCTCTATTTGGAAAATTTTCCTTATACCTCCTCCTCTACGAAAGGGGCGGTAAGGATCTCATTTTCTCTTTCACTTACTTGAGGAATATCGCTAATTAGTGATTCATCTATTGCAAAATTATTATGCTCCGGTTTTCCAAAAATGTCTTTATAATATTTTGTGATATATTTATTAAGATTGTCCTCTCCAATTAAAGGTCCATCCTCCTGTTCCAATCAGTATATTCTTGTCTTTCTATTTTTTTCATTGGCCACTAGCTGAAAATACTTGGTATTATTATCCCCTCCAGCAGTTCTTTGACCTTAGCTCTTTGGTACTATTTGAGCTTTTCTTCTGTAAGCAAATGAGCTAACATTTCATTAAGGTAATGCATTAGTGCTATCTCATTAGGCGTTAAAAGGATTATTTTCTACCCTTTTATTTAGCTCGTCTATCATTACGTTGAGCTATTGGTTTTCTTGCTTGAGAATGTCAAAAGTATGTTAGGTCCAACCTCTCAACTACTTTTGAGTAATTAGCATATTTAATCATTTGTTTGTTCTTCTAATCAAGTCAGAGGAATCATGTCATGTACCCAGGCCAGCTACACACCATCAGAATTCTTCAGAAAGATCTCTGTTGCAGCGACTTTCTGATTCTGTATTGTGCTATTGAACAGGTTGCTAATTTTGTTCTACTTTTTTCTTTTCTTGGATGCCATGTAAGGCTGTTGTGGTTTCCTTTCCTGATTCTTGGATCCATGCATGGAGCAACGCTCTGAGGACCGCCAGTGAGCACGCAGAATACACGCACGCACAACACGAGGAAGCTAGTGTGTCGGTGCACGCTGAGCACATGCATAAATTCGCAACACATTTCGTACCCTCAAATGAATGCCACACTTGCCATCGTTAGGACAGGCAAACTAACTGCAAATTTGCAACAGCCAGAGTCGGAAGTTGAAACTTACCTGGCCCAGGAGAGGTGGTACAAGTTTCTTCAGGAATCAGGAAATGGGAAATCCAGCTCTCTGTCATCAGTCTAAAAGTTGTTATCTACCAGCTCTACAAGTTGCGCAGACTTCTGTACCTGCACTTGCTCTAGGACTTGAGAAACATCTCGTCACTGCGCAATTGTGGTACTAGTGCAGCAAAACAGCATACATATCGCTCTCAAGAGTAAAATTAGCAGTCTTACAAGAGCAAAATTAGCAGTCTTCTCAAGTAGTTCAGAAACGCACTGATCCAGGAAGCAGTCTTGCAAGAGTAAAATTAGCCAAAATTGCTAACCATAGGTGCTATTCAGAAAGGATCCCTGACAGCTGTGCGCGGCGTTGCGCTGATCTTCTATCTGCCATTGACAACTTTAAGGATCATCGTCAGTATGACAATCACAACAGTGTTTGTGGAACTGGAACTGCTTAGAAAAACCACAAAATGGGCCCAATGGTTCAAGAAACAGGCAAGGATTCTATCATCTCATTTCTTGTGAACAACGGTTTAAACCAAAAATTAGATATGTTTCTTAATATTCATGTGAATTGTCACACCAAGTGTTGCAGGATTCAGGGATTGTAGATTTGATTAGTGGTACAATTGCTAAGAACATGGCACGCATATTATTCCTTAAGGAGAGAATGCCCTCCTTTCTCTGGATGTGAAGAGCTGCCACTGAAAAGAAGTAGATAAAAAACAAACTAAACTGTGAAAGTACTTCTGTCAATATGGGGACACTGTTTACAAAGGCAGAGGAACTAAGGTTCACCATCATATGCAAAACGGAAAACTGTACTTCACAGAAGAGGATTAAAATATGGCTCCAGATGCCTTAGAGATCAAACTAATAATAAAAATTCAAGTTTACATAGGATATCTTCTCTTTTTTCTTTTTCTTTTTTTGCGGAAGGGGCTGGAAGCCTGATTGTATTAAAGGAGTGCAGTATAACACTCCCGTTTTACAGAAGTCATCCTAGAAAAGACAAAAATTACAAACAGATTCAGAACCACTCTTTCAAGAGCATCATCGCCCAATCTGTACGCCGTCCACCGGAGATGGAGAAGATATGTCTAGATCAGGATTAAGAAGCCACAACCAAGGATTCTGAGTAGCCCGTTGATTACCTTGGGTAGGCAAGAAGCTGGCGTCGACGAAGGGAACCTCGATGACCAGCATCCCCTTTGCTTAACTTCGTCAACAAGCCGTCTCCATCCTTTCTTTCATATTTTGCTTGATCTCTACGTGCACATCTAGGATCACCCTTGACTCAGTCCAGTCTCCTCGATCGTTCAACACCAAATACCTCACTTGGCCCCGATCATTCCACAGTCAACCGTCAAGTTACATCTATCGCCTACACAACATAAGACAAGCAAACATGTATCTCTAACAACATATAACTCTATCTACAGTTAGTTCAAATCAAAATAATCAGTTCAAAACAGATCTCAGAAAAATCATGAATGCATGCTTCTAGTAGTTCAAAAATGCACTTTTAGAAGAACCGCACCGGCTGCCTATTGTATTAAAAAGTAGGAGTTCAAAATGGCACTGATCCATGCAGCAATCTTGGAAGAGCAAAATCTGCGAAAATTGCTAATCTTAGGGGCAATTCAACTAGGATTACTGACATTTGTGCATGGGATTGCACCGACCATCTTTTATCATTCATGGACAACGTTAAGGATCATCATCATTCATGACAACCACCACAATGTTCATCGAACTGGAACTGCTTAGCAAGACAACAAATTGGGGCCAATGGTCCAAGAAACAGTCATTCCTTGTGAACAAGAGTTTAAACAAGAAAACAGATACCATTCTTAATATTCATGTGAATTATCGCATCAATTGCAGTAGGATTCAATTCTAAAACAAAAGTGCAATAGGATTTAGGGATTGTAGATTTTTCCTTAAAGAGCAACCGACCTACAAAGTATGCCTTTCTTCGTTAAAAAAAAATATAAGGTACGCCTTTTGGAATGATTATGTCATATCAAACAAACCTAAATAAGGCGAGAGCATCATACAGAAAATGGAAAGAGAATGAAGATCTAGCTCTGTCCTGCCTAGCCTTAATGGCTCAGCAGTAACGGCACGAAGAATGACACAGAAAGAAAGAAAAATGACATTTTCATCAAAGGTAACCTCTGATTTGCAGCCACGCACGAGCTTACCAATGACATTGCCTTAAAGATCTGCAAAGTTCATTTTTTTAGAAGAGCAAAGTGTTAAAGATAAGAATAGAAGTAGGAGGATAAGTTTAGGAAGTTGTGATCATGTGTAATCAGTTAGATAAGCTTTCCTCTTTCTTGTTTCCAAAGTTGAAATCCCTGATTGTAAGGCCACGCCAGGGGCTATTCCTGGTTTATATTAACACGTAACTGCGGCCTCTACGGAGGTGTGACGCTTGACCAATTTAGGTTCTTCTTCATGGTACCAGAGCCTCTCCTCCACCAAAATTGCATCTAGCAAACATGGCGAGCTCTTCCAATGCCGTCGTGAATCCTCTGGCCGGCCATGTTGTCGCAGAGAAACTAAACAAGGGGAACTATCTCCTCTGGAAGGCACAAGTTCTTCCTCCTGTCTGTGGCGCTCGGTTGGAAGGATATCTGACCGGCGCAAGCAAGGCTCCAGATGCTGAAATCGGCTCATCTGAGAAAGATGGCAAGACCATCGTGCAACCAAATCCAGCCTATGAGGCGTGGATTGCTGCAGATCAACAAGTTCTCGGGTACATCCTGTCTTCTCTTTCAAAGGAAGTACTAACTCAAGTTGTCAATTTATCAACTGCTGCAGAAGTGTGGAAGGCGATCGAGAACATGTTCTCGACACAAAGCCGCGCTTGTTCCATCAACACGCGCATCGCTCTTGCCACCACCCGCAAGGGTAACCTGACGGTGGCAGAATATATCGGCAAGATAAAGGCTCTTGCTGATGAGATTGCTTCGTCTGGCAAGGCTCTAGACGATGAAGAGATGAACGCCTACATCATCGCTGGCCTCGACGCCGACTTTGAGCCAGTGGTGTCCTCCATAGTCGGGAGATCACATCCTGTTCCTGTCTCGGAAGTTTACGCACAACTTCTGAGCTTTGAGAACCGGATGAAGCTGCGACAAGAAGGGGCGAACTCGTTGGCCAACATCGCCAGGCGCGGTGGCCGCGGCGGCGGTGGTTTTGGACGCGGCGGCAGCGGTTTTGGACGCGGCGGCGGCGGCTTCAACTTCAATCGAGGTGGCAGGGCTGCCGCAGATGGCGGTGGTCGTGGTCGCGGCAGAGGCCGTGGTCGCAACAACACTGGAGGCTTCGGCGGCCGCGGCAACGTCAACAACAAACGCCCTGTCTGCCAACTTTGTGGAAGAACAGGTCACACTGTTTTTGATTGTTGGTACAGGTTTGACAAAGAGTTCATTCCAACCGAGAGAGAAGTGATGCTGCCATCTCCAACTCGTACGGGATCGACACAAACTGGTACATGGATACCGGTGCAACTGATCACATCACCGGCGAGATAGAGAAGTTGACAGTTCGTGACAAATATAACGGCAAGGATCAAGTCCACACGGCAAGTGGATCAGGTATGGATATTGATCATATTGGCCATTCAATTGTTCATACCCCTAGTAATCACAAGTTGTTCCTCAAAAATATTCTGCATGTTCCAAAGGCTAAAAAGAATCTTGTTTCAGTTCATCGTTTTCTTTATGATAATCATGCCTTCTTAGAAGTTCACCCGTTCTATTTTTTGATAAAGGATCGGGTCACGAAGAACACGCTTCTTAAAGGGTGGTGTCGCCATGGCCTCTATCCCCTTCCTTCATCATCCAGAGAGGTCTATGGAGTCACAAAACCTACTGTCATTAGGTGGCATAATCGCCTAGGACATCCATCCCTACCAGTTGTTCATCGAGTCATTAGCAAGAATAATTTGCCTTGTTCAGCAGAGTCTATTGAAGAGTCAGTCTGTGATGCTTGTCAAAAGGCCAAGAGCCATCAACTGCCTTATGTTAGGTCTACAAGTGTGTCCAAGTTTCCTTTAGAATTAATTTATTCAGATGTGTGGGGTCCTGCACCTGACTCTGTTGGGGGCAAAAAGTACTATGTGAGTTTTATAGATGATTTCAGTAAGTTTACATGGATCTATTTGCTGAAATACAAGTCTGAAGTTTTTGCCAAAATTCATGAGTTTCAAAGTCTTGTTGAGAGACTCTTCAGTCGCAAAATTATTGCTATGCAATCTGATTGGGGTGGTGAGTATGAGAAGTTAAATTCCTTTTTTTTACTAAAGTAGGAATCACTCACCATGTCTCATGCCCTCACACACATCAACAAAATGGCTCTGCTGAACGCAAACATCGTCATATTGTGGAAGTTGGTCTTTCTTTACTAGCCCAAGCATCTATGCCCCTAAAGTTTTGGGATGAGGCTTTTTTGGCTGCCACTTATCTCATAAATAGAACACCCAGTAAAGTCATCAACTTTGCTACACCCTTAGAATGTTTGTTCAAAGAAAAACCCAACTATTCATCCCTTCGTATTTTTGGATGTGCATGTTGGCCTCATCTTCGTCCATATAATTCTCGCAAACTCCGGTTTAAATCCCAACAGTGCACTTTCCTTGGCTATAGCAATCTCCACAAAGGATTTAAATGCCTTGATATCCATTCTGGAAGGGTGTATATTTCACGTGATGTTATTTTTGATGAAAGCGTGTTTCCCTTCTCTCAATTGCATTCCAATGCCGGCGCTCGATTACGATCGAAAATACTTCTTCTTCCACCAATCTTGCTAAATCCTACTACTAGGGGTGAACATGATGGTCAATTGATTAATGATCCTAACAGCACTGATATTTGTCCTGAGAATGATGCTGCAGCACAAGCTTCAAGTGCATGTGATAGTGGTGCAGCCGACCAGGGAGCAGAGATTGCCTCGTCTGCTCCGGAGTCAGTGCTCGCCGGCGCGCCAGATGCAGCGCCCACGGCTTTTGGTGATGATAAACCAGATGGCGCCATGCCTCTCTCCGCCTCCGGTGCTGCTGTTCCCGGTGGGTCCCATGACAACTCGCTGGTTGCTGCCACGGGGGACAATGACACAGCAGCAACAACAGCCGATGTCAACGACACTGCAGCAACAACAACTGATGTGACGGCAACCTCTGCACCTGCACCTGACGATGTCGCTCCTACAGTGCACCCATTGCGACCATCAACACGTTCTCAGAGTGGTATACGACACGACAAGGTCTACACCGATGGTACAATACGATATGGAAAACGTGGTTTCTTTTCCTATATAGGTGAATCACAAATCAATGAGCCTCAAAGCCTTGATGAAGCCCTGTCCAATCCAAATTAGAAGACTGCCATGGACGCAGAGTATCAGGCTCTTATGGACAACAAGACTTGGCACTTGGTTCCACCACATAAAGGTACAAATGTTATAGATTGCAAATGGGTTTACAAAGTCAAAACAAAATCTGATGGTAGCTTGGACAGATATAAAGCACGCCTAGTTGCAAAAGGTTTTAAACAACGATATGGCATAGACTATGAGGACACGTTTAGTCCTGTAGTCAAAGCTGCTACCATTAGAATTGTTTTGTCTATTGCTGTATCCAGGGGTTGGAGTCTACGACAACTAGATGTGCATAACGCGTTCCTTCATGGTGTTCTGGAGGAGGATGTTTACATGAGACAGCCGCCGGGATATGAAGTAAAGTCTACATCACACTATATTTGTAAGTTGGATAAAGCTCTCTATGGATTAAAACAAGCACCTAGAGCATGGTACTCTATGCTGTATGCAAAGTTATGTGAACTTGGGTTCAAGGCTTCTAAAACTGATACATCCCTCTTCTTCTATAATCAAGGAGATGTTACTGTCTTTGTTCTTATATATGTTGATGATATAATAGTTGCTAGCTCAACACACAATGCTACTGTAGCTTTACTTCGTAATTTGAAATAGGACTTTGCTCTGAAAGATCTTGGAGAATTGCATTATTTTCTTGGCATAGAGGTTAACAAAGTTCGGGAAGGAATCCTGTTGACACAAGAAAAGTATGCTACAGATGTCTTGAGGAGAGTTGGAATGCTACAATGTAAACCAGTAAGTACTCCATTATCAGCCTAAGAGAAATTGTCAGCACATGAAGGATCTTTGTTAGGACCTCATGATGCAACTCAGTATAGAAGTATAGTTGGAGCTTTACAATATTTGACCTTGACTAGACCGGATATTGCCTTTTCTGTAAACAAAGTGTGTCAATTCTTACATGCACCTACGACAATTCATTGGACAGCTGTTAAAAGGATACTGAGATACATAAGGTTCACAACAAAGCTTGGTCTTAGAATTGGCAAATCTATGTCAAACACTGTGAGTGCCTTTTCAGATGCAGATTGGGCAGAATGTGTGGATGATAAAAGGTCTACAGGAGGCTTGGCAGTATACTTGGGTGCAAACCTAGTGTCATGGAGTGCACGAAAACAAGCCACTGTTTCAAGGTCTAGTACAGAGGCAGAATACAAAGCAGTTGCTAATACTACAGCCGAGGTAATGTGGGTTCAAACTCTCCTAGAAGAGCTTGGTATACAGACTCCAAAGACTGCACAGTTGTGGTGTGATAATATTGGAGCTACATACTTATCAGTTAATCCTGTGTTTCATACTAGAACCAAACACATAGAGGTTGATTATCATTTTGCCAGAGAAAGAGTAGCTAGAAAGCAATTAGAGATTAAATTCATAAGTTCAGGAGATCAGATTGCTGATGGATTTACTAAACCCTTGTCAGTTCGGCAGCTAGAAGTTTTTAAACGCAATCTCAACTTAGATAAGTTGTGATTGTAGGGGTCTGTTAAAGATAAGAATAGAAGTAGGAGGATAAGTTTAGGAAGTTGTGATCATGTGTAATCAGTTAGATAAGCTTTCCTCTTTCTTGTTTCCAAAGTTGAAATCCCTGATTGTAAGGCCACACCAGGGGCTATTCCTGGTTTATATTAACACGTAACTGCAGCCTCTACGGAGGTGTGACGCTTGACCAATTCAGGTTCTTCTTCACAAAGAAGAAAGGCAAAGTACTGATAGAAACCCAAGGTTACATAGGATAACTTAAGCTCAATTCTAGTGCATAATTAGGATAAATATGATATTAAGCCAACACGATAATAGAAATTCAAGCTTGACTAGGTTCATCTAAGCAATTTTCGGTGCCCTGATTGTCTGCAATTGGTCTACTTTCGGACTTTCGGTGCTGCACTATTGCTCTTCCTCATCCATGCCAGTCTGTATGCAGTCTGATGTTAGAAAGGCAGGAAGACTGCACTCCAGGCTTTTGTCAGGGATCCAAGTTGGTGTCTCCCATGGTATTAAAAGCATGCGGTCTTTGAAGCGTTTTAAGGTCTTGTCAGATACATCGAATGTTCCACTCCAGGTTCTGGTCAGATAGGACAGGCTGTAATATGGGGAGATGTATGCAGCAGTGCTAACTCCAATCTGACAGCAAACTGCAATGACATGAGAACAAGGCTTGTGGTGCAGCTTGGGCTTGTTGCAAGAACATTCAGCAATTTTTCTGGGTGTATCAGCCTTATTCATGTTACCTATATATGTGGATTTCACTTTCATGTGAACAATCACATGCCGTTGCTTCAGCTGAACCTTATAAAAAGACTTACTGCCGTCGGTGCTCATAGGGATCACTTGATGCATCTGAACTTTTTGCATTTTGGCATTCATGTCGTCCCTGGACACGCTCAGGGAAGCTCATTAAAGGGTTGCCGATTGCTTTCTTTGCCGCAACACTTCTATTGTCAAAGTAGTCTACCATCCGCCGGAATGCCACCTCTACCATTGCGGTGAGCGGAAGGCACTTTATCCCCTTCAATACATGGTTATTATTTATATCTGCTATTTTAATACCCATGATGCCATACCTAGCTCCCTTTGTGTCATGAAGCAATGACCATTTCTCCATTGATTTCGGACGGATCCACTCAGAAAACGACCTTATCTTGGCGTTGCTGTCACCAGAATGATTTCCTTTGCCGTCACCAGAATGATTTCCTTTGTCGTTGCAATCACCGGAATCATTCCCTTCCTCCCCATCCTCCACTGAAAAGGGCTGGTTGCACGGGCTTTGTGCCTCAAGCTCTGTCTGATCATGGTCAGCTGACTCCTGCTGCATATCCGCACTACCACTGCCTTCTTTCTCAGCCATATATTTGAATGTCAACTCGTCTAGCTCCTTCCAGATCTTAACAAACTTACTTTGTTGGTTCTGCTGACAAAGTCTCTTGAACAGCACCATAAGCTTCTTGTCCCCAAAATGTGCCAAAATGTTTTCAGCAAGGTGTTCCATGCAGTACCGGCTTTGCACGTCTCTCCATGGGATTGGCTCCTGCCTGTTACGGTTATTCTGAAGGTCCTCTATAGCATCCAGCAACTCCCTTTTGTAGTCATGTATAATGCAGACATCAGGTCGCTCCTTCACAACTACTTGCTTAACATTCTTGAGAAACCACAGCCAGCTTTCCTTGCTCTCACCCTCGATGACAGCAAATGCTACTGGAATGTAGTTATCATCAGCATCTAACGCTAGTGCAGTCAGCAGCATGCCTTGATATTTCCCGCACAGTGGCATGGCCTTAATGCAAAGCACAGGACGACATGACACAAAGGACTGTATGCATTGTGAAAAGGCCCAAAATATACGGTGGAGGAATCGAAAATCTTCACAGCCTGCAACCTCTGTATCCTTGATGGCTACAAAATTTCCATGGTTGTTGTATTTTATGTCCTTAAGTAACCTTGGTACATAGTTGTATGCATCGTAAAAGGTACCAAATTGCAACTCCAAGGCCTTCTGTTTCACTCTCCATGCGCCAGCACGACTGATATGCACACCATATCTTCCATTTGAAAAATCTGCTAGAATTTCTGTAGTCGTCAATTCCGGGTTCTCCTTGAGGCGTTCAGAAACGTAGCGGGCAGGCCAGTTAGCTGACAGAGATTTTTGCTCAGGCAACACCTTCGTAAGTGTGCATTGAGGGTCAGCACCCATTGCCACTTGATCGGCTTTGAACAAACTTCTGTAGTGCCTGATTTCAGAGCAGTCCACGCACAGCACAAACATTTCCATCCCGTATCTTCTCTTTACTTTCTTGACATAAGAAGCCCAACAATCATCAGTATATAGATAGTGGGTCGTCCAGTCTAGATAATGGCGATCCGTATTAGGGACAAAGGGGCACCTTTCTGACAAGAACCCCCTAATCTGGAGATCCTGCGTTTCTGGATGCAGTCGGAACAGCTTGATGATCCAGCACTGCAGGTCCACCAGTGACATTGACCGTGGCTGCAGTAGCTCGCTGACCACGTGCTTGCATTGTCTCAAGTCACTTCCTGTCATGAACTCAAAGTCTTTTTCTTTATTCCATAGTACACGTATGCCTGATTTGTCCCGAAATCCTACACCAAAGAATGGCATATGAAATACATCAAAATTCTATCGTGTTTGGGGGCAACAGTAGATAGCAGATTTTAATCTGAAGTCGAAGTCTCTCAAGGATGTATCAACGGTGACCTCCTATAGTTTTAGAGGACTTTTACAGCAAGAGAATCAAACTCAAACAAGATGCAAGGAACTATTTAAGTTCGTATAAAATGATCCTTTTTATTCTTAAGATGCAAAAAAAAAATTGCTATTTTTGGAGAATATGGAATGCTTGTGACCAGTACAAACCTTGGGCCGCTTCTGAGGCTTCGGCGTGGCCGCTGCAGCCGGATTCTTCCGCTTCCTCTTGCCGGCGGTCGCACCCTGCGAGTTCAGGAACATCCATACCTCAAGAGTCAAGAATGCGAGACGGCGACCGAGCTCAGGTGAGATAGCGCGGGTGGCGAGATGAACTTACGGGGTCGGGGTCTTGGGCGGGTGCGGCGGGCGCGACGGGGCCAGCTGGGCCATCGACGGAGGGAGACGACGATTGGGAGGAGGACAAGACATAAAGCTCCACGTCCGGGCCCTCGCCCAACGCCATGGACGCCTCTCGCCGGCCTCCACGGAGAGCCTCGTCTCTCACGATGATCTCTCGGCGGGCGGGCGGGCGAGAGGTCGGTCGGTTGGTTCCGTCGCGGCGCGGTGGGGAAGGGAAGGGAAGGGAAATGGGGGTTTTTCCCTCCATTGCCGGTTTTCCCTCCATTTCTGCGGGTGCGGCGGGCCGCGACGGGCCACTGGGCCGTGCCGGAGCCCGTTAGATGGGCCCGTTGGTGGAGTGCCAACTGTGGTTGCTTCCGTTGGGCTTTGGGCTGTGAGTTTCTGGTGCCAATTGCTGTTTTTTTTTCTTAATGAAATGGGCCCAATTACTGTTGAGCATACTTTTTTTAAAAATACCAGTACAACTCGTAAATGTACACACTCACACCGCTACACATACACACACGCTTAGATATTGAAGACCGGATATGCAAAATTTAGAGATTGATGAAATCATCTTAGATGTCTCGCTATAGATGAGTACGCATTTGGGGCACACTTGGGTGAAGGTGAAAGGCAGTTCCTGTCTCCGTACATATTTTGGGATTAGCAAACTCGAATCCGAAAGATAATCGGCACTCTGTAATAAAGATAGAATTACTCTAATCAGCCTGAACCTTGAAGGTAAGTGCGGCAGCCAGATTGATAGCTACCCGTGCCTAACACTCACTAAAAAGAGGATTAGAAATGGCTGCCGCTGATTTTTGGCATTTTTTTCACGAGAGACGCAATGAAAGAATCAACATGGTATTGCTGCATGCATCCACCGTGACGCAAAAGTGGAAAGCGTTCGAAACGTAATCGATGATGGATCACGTCCAGTTCCCTAAAGGGCAGAAAGTAATGAAGGAGCCGTGGTTACACGCATGCACTGGACAGTGGACACACGCGACTCGTGTTACTGAATTCAGAGAAAGAGAGAGACTACATGGCTTAATGACGGGCACTGGGCAGAGAAAGAACCGACTCACGCAGCACCACGATCTTCTTCCCTACAGTATAAAAACGGACGAGAACGATAAAAAAAATCTCTAACTATTTTTTTTTATATTTGCTCTCGAAAATAGAATAAAAATGAGAAAACCAAAAACAGTTACGAACTCAAAAATATCGGGATATCGAAAACGAATCAATCCGAATAGAAACACGCTCATATCGATCAGAACCGATAATTCAAATCGAGAACATCGACCCACGCATAGAACCATAACTTCAAGCATCGACGCGGCATATAATTAATCCACACCAATAAAAATAATTCATACAATACATAGATAGACCACGTAATGATATAAATCTCAACTGAAAAATAACCACAATATCTTAACTCAAATACTCGACATAACATAGAGTCACACAAAGATTAAGGTTGAAGAAGGCGTAGATGCAAGAGTTTAAACAACATCGGTAGGTCGACAGCCGACTGAGATTAAACCATTAGGGTCTGGGTGAAATTAGGATACAGATGATGTTTGGATTGGTTGGCTGAGCTTGGCCTGTGTGCTATATTATGATTTGTGACGTTTGATCTTAATTAGAAAAACAGGAAATTCCCGATTAGAAATGGAAAATCCAAAAACAGTTGGGAAAACAATAAAACTGTTTTCGGGACACGTAAGTCCAAAAATCCGAAAACAGTCCGAAAAATGTAGAAAACGGATCGAAACGAGACGGGACTTACGTTTTCATTCCTAAGACTTCTTGATGAAATGGCACATAAAGTTCTTGCGTGTTCTCAAAAAATAGAGATGGGTGTGGATGGATCCGTTGGTCCACTCTAATTCAACTTAATCAGCTAATTAGTTAATTTGATATAGTTAATGATTAGTTAGTTAATTAAGTTAAACTAGATTGAATCAACGGTGTAACACTATGAGCTGTAGCATTTAGATTATAGCAAAATTCACTCTTTTTAAAATTTTCAAATTAGTTAAACCAACATAAAATCGAGGAAGTATATGTCTGAATATATATATCTGAAAAATATATTCAGATATATTAGTAATTGGCTAAGTACTCCAATGTGCACCGAATTAATTTATAAAATTTAAACTCTGCAATGAGATGATCATATGCATTTGGTTTAATAGTTTTTGTGCTTCTTTGCGTGGAGATTTGAATTTGAACGTCTCTTAAATTCAAATATAGTCCCTATATTCAAATTTAGTTGAATTCTAAATCAATTCAATTCCTGTTAGGATACAAATGTTTTGGATCCAAAGCTCTCCAAAAAATCAAGGACTCAAATCCAAATAATCCTATCTGAATTAATACAAAATCCAATTCTTTTATGAATTCCTTTTCCTTTTCTTATTATGGGCCAATCCCATCCCTTCTTTCCGGCCCACTCATTTCCCTTTTCTTCTCTCTGCATGGCCCAACAAACCAGCTTGGCCACTACTCTCTCGGGCCCGCCCACTTCACCCAGCTAGCTCTGGCCACTGACATGCTCCTTCGGCCCAGCTACGACACGACCCGACCGTAACACACCAGCCTGCTCCCTCCCACCGACACGCGGGACCTGCCGACCAGAACCATCCCCAACCTGCACTCACTGCTCACAGTTCCCATCGCTTTCCTCCGCATTCAAGGAGCCAGCGACTTCCTTGTCCTCTCTCCAGCACTCTCTCTGCTCTCTCTCCAGACCCTTCTCTCTCTCACCTCTATCACGTGCGCAACCCGAGGGGCTCCTCAGGCAAACCGAGACTTTGGAGGCCCCTTTTGCTCTGATGAATGGTGATTTCACAGTCACACGACCCACGAAACCCGGTGGGCACTGGCGACCGCCCTGCTCACCCGGCCACGTCACCATTACAAACGCCACACCGCCTAAGGGTATGTTTGTTTGAGCTGGAGATTCTGAAAAACAGCTTGTAGATTGTGGATTGTAAAAAACTTTTAGATGCTAGATTCTAAAAAACTTTTTAGCAGTTTAGTAAAATGTATTTTCACCATCTATGAAAAGCTGAGAGAAATCAGCTTCTCATATTCTCACAATCCAACAAGCGGATTGTAAAAGGCTATCACAAAAAGTTGTCTATTTGTTTCAGCTTCGAATTATAAAATCTGAAAGCCACAATACAAAGCTGAAACAAACAGGACCTAAGCCCTCTATCAAATGGGCACGTCGGCCCACTTTTTCCCCCATTTTTCCCTAACCGAGCTCCAACCCTTCCCCAAATTCGCCCATTGATCCCTAGCGTCACCGCCCTTGTTGCACTCGCTGCCACCGCCCCCACATTCCCCTTTCGTTGTCGAGGAGTCGAGGAAGGCCGTGGGAGCCGTAGGATTGAGCCAAGATGACGCCAGCCCGTAACCACCCTAGCCGTCGGCCACTCTTTCCCCGCCGCGCCAATGAGACCTCGATCCCTTCCCCTTAGTTTTTCCCTTTTATTGCTCTATGTGGAACCTCCCTTGGTGCGGTGTTGATGCTTGGAGCTGAGGATGGCCACAGCGACGAGTCCATTTCCGATGGTCGTTTTCCCCCTATCGAGCCGGCCTTTATGCAGTGGAAGTGCCTAGGAGGTCGTAGCAGTGGGTTTGCAGGTGTTCGAACCATCATCTGGGCATGCTGCGGCCGTCGCCCAACAGCGGGGATCTGTCAAACGAGTTCCCTGTCTTGTGTAGATGTTCGATGCCCAAATCTAGTGTCGATATGTGTGCTTGAGCTCGGTTCTGGCAGAGCTCTGACAAGGTTCCCGATGGGCACCGCTATGAACCACAAATCTGGCCCCTGTGCTCTGTTCTCTCTAGCCGAGCAGGCCACAACTTGGCCCGCTAACAGGCCAGCCTGCTGGCACTGCCCGGTGGTCAAAGGCCCCTCTCTATGGGCCAACTCCCTTTTCCTTAGCCCGTGAGCCAAATTGGCCCGAGGCTATTTTTTTCCAATGGGCCGCTTCTGTGCACCCTGGCCTAAACCGAACGCCGGTCCTATTTTCCTTCACATGGGCCACAATTTACCTATATCAGCCCAATAGGTCTTGAACTTAGAGCCCAATCTCTGACCAGACCCGACCCAATCCAATCCTAGCCATACACTGTTCAATGGGACCCACCTGTAGGCCCCACCCATAAATAGTATCATTTTGGAGTTTTCCGAATTAATTTTAGATTAATCTTCCGAGAGTCATAGCTTCTCCGTTTTAACTCCGATTTCGGTGATTCTTTCGTCTAAGTTAATCTAAATTCGAGATCTATCTATCTATCACAATGTGATATCTACTAGGATTTATTTGGTTTTCTATTTAGTGTTATTTGGTTCTTCAGTAGCATAGGCCATCGTTAATCGTAAATCATGCTTTGCAGAACCGGAGGACTTCGCGGAGGACCCGGAGGATCTTGACTTCGTCCAAGGACTTGAGGAAGACTTTGGACAAGGAAAGTCCTATCTCCTTGACCATGTTGAACCAAGTTTCAATAATCTAAATGATCGACTTAAATATTGACTTATCGCATGTGATGTATACTTGTGTTATTTCAACTACTTGCAGTAGTTAAAACCTATCAAATACAGTCATATCTTAAATATCATTACTCTGAATCCATATCACCCTAGAATTATCTGTTGTTATCTATATTAATGCCGGATGACACCTTGATATCCAGGATGCTTAGGATTGAATACATTTCTTTGAAAATGTCGCCTTTGGAATACATCTATCCAGAGATGTCGCTTCATTGAATACCAATTCATCTCATATACCATGAATCCTTGATGATTGTAGAATCCTTGATTATCGTGCGAGATATGACAGGTGGTGTGTAAAAAAGGTAAAAATTGTTCTAGCGAGGACAAGTAAAGTAGTCCTTTAGTGAGAATGCTCTTAGGGGCTCGAGTTACCTGCATGGTACACGTTGCCAACGTTGAATATGTCTACCTCGGTCATATAAGAACTGAATAATTGCACCGTCATGCTAAGCCCCCCCCCCCCCCACAGTGCAATCATGGATCCTGTTATGAGCAGGACTTGACTTTTTTTATCTCTCGACCAAGCTGTGCATTTTACTATGAAGCCAGGGGAGCAACGAGGATCCAAGCGTTTGTCAGGTGCTCTACGTGAGTGTTTATAAACCTAGCCACTTTACGTTGGGCAATGGGGGAGTACACCCAGTACGATACCTGTAGCACTTGGTGTGTCTCGATGTAGTGTCCGACAAAGAAAGGTGATTGAAGCGTATCGATATGAATCGCTCCTCCGCTTACAATGGTTTGGAGACTGAGCATATTGTGTGAGTACAATGTACAACCTCTACAGAGTGTAAATATATTCGAATAGCCGTGCCCACGATCATGGACATAAAAAGCGATAACCTCACTTGGTTAGACTCGGGGCGTGTGCATCCTTGGCAGGTGAGTGTGTGGACTAGATGTCCGTATGATGAAGTTGTTGGCTTGATTTGCCAGGAGCTGAGTGGTATTGTAGGTACACCAGACACATTGATAGGGACTGCGAAGTAAACTGTAGCCCATCTCAGGACAAAAAACCCCAGATATACCTTGATATCTTGTTATAGCTGTTTCAAAGTTAGCGTTAGATAATACAACTGGATATCTGCATAAACTGTTTTATGCTTAAAAATATATTATAAAGCTTTATTCTTTATGCATCTATCACCTTTTGAAATAGTATAGGACTTGCTGAGTACTTTTCATACTTATTATTGCTGTCATTCAAATGAGGATATGGATGCCGACTTCACAGGAGACGAAGGCACGGATGAGGAGTGGGCATAGCTGTCACGTTCGCACCCGAGCTGCCTGTTGTGCTGGGTTGTTATTCCACTGTGCTTTTGTTGGTCTGTTGGCTAGGTTTGTAATATACTATATGGTTTAAAAATCTTTTATACTCAGATAACCTTAATCTCTTTATATGCGATGTATGTCTATAATGCTATAAATATTATACTACACGTATTAACTACTTGATTCAGCGGTTAATACATGAGGTATAAGAGATCAAAATAGGATCTTACAAAGGGATATCCGCGGATTGCTTCACTCATATCCTTAAAAAAAATATAAGCCGCGCTCTACACTTTGGCGTAGCCGCGTGGCTAAATTCAAGTGACGTATACATGGTAACTGCAGCCCATTACAGCCCAAACATTTCTGAACCGTTCATCAGCACGTTTGAAATCATTGGGAGAAGCTAAGGTAGGCAAATCGGCTTTGCAGAACCAGGGAGTTCACAAATAAAACGAAAGATTCGTAGTCGTAAAGGGCGTGAGAATTTTAAATATCCATGGCCACTTTCTCCTGGTTTGGTCCGGTGAATTGGACGCTAGCTAGTGGAGCCTCTTACTGCCATTCCATTCGCCGTCTAGAACGCGCCAAAGAACCAAAAAATGTCCTTGTGGTTTTTGTAGCGTTTTGAGGTTTTTAGCACTGTGCGCTGTGCTGGTGTTTTCTGCTTGAATGGTTGTGCCGGTAGAGAAAGTATTTGTCCAGTCCCAGAAGACAAGATTGCCCAGGACGATGTGGATGATGGACTGACGCTTATATGAGCGCTACGTTTCCACACAACGCCATATCAAGTTGCTTGATCCAACATTACAGCTAGACCGGTCAATGCAGATGAACCAAGTTTCTTACTAAGATTTCCAAAAAAATCCGGTTGGAACATTATAAGGTGTGGTGACATACCCAGTGACTGGATGCTACTTTTTTTTAGAACCTGACTTTTTTTAAAGGGTATAAGGAGGACGCATATAATTCACACACTCTAAATCTATTCTTAATTATCCAGGCGCTCTAGAAAAAAACCCCGTGAGACGTGAGCGCTAAGCTCAGGGTTCAAACGCTCTGGGTACCGAGCAACAACATGCTCGTACTACCGGGCTACATACCCGTTCTCGACTTAATGCTACTTTTAATAAGGTAGGGATATTTTTATCGAGTCCACTACATATGAAAAGGAAAACATTTGACTTCCTCTCACCACTTGGATACCATGTACGGGTTCTCTTACGCAACCTCTAAAATCTCTAATATCGGAATCCTCGTTCTCTTGTTTGAATCCCTCCACCTCAACATATAATCCCACCACATTATAGCCACACACATGTTTAATGGGAAAAGAGGTGATGTAGGTGAGTCAAGATCAAGTGATGGTTCCGACTCTATATCTATTCACCGTTATAAACGAGTCAGTCACTAAGTCATGCTCTATACATAATGTCTCTTCTAAATGGTCGTGACTCATTCCCATATCAATTTTCAACCATGGCCACCGCAACAATTACTTTTGAACCAAAGTTGCCTTCATACAAATAAAAAGCAAAAAAAATATGCTTTACACATGCTTTTTTTGTCATGCCTTACCCTCCATAGCAATGTCAGCAACCTCAGCACTACTCATATAAGGAAAGATAATTTTATAGAATATTGTACAGAAAGATATTCGTAAGATCCTATCCACACCATTCATCTCGTGGTATAATGGTTAGTAAAAAAATAAATATAGGTTATTATAAGAAAAATAATTTTTTATAGAATCGGATATTACAGAATTTACTTCCTGACGTAAGTGTCACTGCTCCCTGCTTTTTAGCGAGGCTAGTCCACACCAACAAAAAGCGCAAACTGACCCTGTGCTGATGCAGACGCGGTTTCTCTAACTGTGCGCGTGACACGAACTCTCAAGTGCAGTTAGCTCAGTGGATCGATCTCTCTCCGTGCTCGTGCTGGTATGGAGCTGGCTGCTACGCCCTAGGTTTTCTATGTGGATCACCTCTCCCCTTTGGGGTAGACGCATTTGAATCATTCAATTCATTTCAGTCTCCTCTCTCCCCTTCTTCTCGGCTTCTCCCCTTCCAATTCTAAACTCCCCGAGCCCCAAAAATCACGCACCCAGAGAGCCCCAGACCCTAGCCACCCGTCCGTCGATGGGGTGCACCCAGGGCAAGTGCTGCCTGCCGCGCCACCCGAGGCGAGGCTCCGGCGGCGGGGCCGGCCGAGGGGGTCGTGGGCCCGGAGGCCACGGCGGCGCCACCCTCGGCCGCGCCGCGGTCCCCGGAGCGGGGCTGGTGCTGGAGCACGCCACGCTGGCGGTGGCGGGTCTCTACCCGGACTCCCCCGGGCGGGAGTCGCAGGATGAGCACCTCGTCGCCTCGCGCTTCGCGGGGGACCCCGACCTCCACCTCTTCGCCGTCTTCGACGGCCACGGCGCCGCGGGCGCCGCGTGCGCCAGGTTCGCGCGCGATGCCCTCCCGCGCCTCCTCGCCGCTGGGGCGGAGTCAGGGCGGCTGGTCTCGGACCCCGCCGCGGCGTTCCGGGAGGCGATGGTGGCCGCGAACGCGGAGATGCATGCAGCGGCCGGGGTGGACGACTCGATGAGCGGGACCACGGCCGTGGCGGCCCTGGTGGCTGCCGGCGCGATCCACGTGGCGAACGTGGGGGACTCGCGCGCCGTGGCGGGGGTGTGGCGCGCGGGGCGGGTCGTGGCGGAGGACCTCTCGTGGGACCAGACGCCGTTCCGCGCCGACGAGCGCGCGCGCGTCAAGGCGTGCGGCGCGCGGGTGATGTCGGTCGAGCAAGTGGAGGGCATGCGCGACCCGGAGTCCGAGGGGTGGGTGCCCGACGAGGGGGACCCGCCGCGCGTGTGGGCGCGCGACGGGCTCTATCCCGGCACAGCCTTCACGCGCAGCCTCGGCGACCTCGCCGCCGAGGGGGTCGGGGTCATTGCGGAACCTGAGGTCAAGAGCGTGGAGATCACTCCAGCCCACCTGTTCTTCGTTGTCGCGAGCGATGGCGTGTTCGAGTTCCTCTCCAGCCAGGAAGTCGTTGACATGGTATTGGTTTCTTTCTCTGCTCTATTTTTTCCAGTCCCTTCATGCTTGCATAATTGATCCATTTTAATGTTAGTATGTTAGCCACTACATATTGTATTCTATGGAATAAACAGGTAGACTAGTTATGAACCTGTAATGTGATGCTGCTGCATTCTTCCTGAATTACTTCCAAGGAGTACACTAATCAAATTATTTTGTTCATTTTGTCCAGTCAACTAGTGCCTTGATGTAGGGCTTTGGATTTTGGATGTAACCTATATATCATTTAGTGATATAGCAGACTTGGCTGCTCGCCATGAATTACATCAGTAGCGCACACTCTTAGTCGTTTTGGTTATTCAACTGGATCACTTAATCTGGGTAAATGACAGGATTTTGGTCACCACAGCAATGCATGCTGGGACACGTCGAACCTCTATTTATAAATAAGTTGACTTCCTGCACAAGGCAGAATGACTTCAATGAGCTTAGTGTACGAGCTTTTGGGGATTAGGATAAAGATGGACATCCGTGGTTACTAATGAGTAACAGTTAATCTACAGTATAGTGGGTCAATTTTGACATGCAGCAAACATTACATATGGACCTGGATTTCAGATTTAACTCTACTTTTTCTCGAAAAAGAATTCCATCAGCCAAGTCACTTTGCTTAAAAAGTTGCAACTGCAGGATGGTGTAATGATTATGAAATGGTGAGGGTTTTAAGGTCGATTGATGTTGTCATTATGAAAGCTGTCTCTCTGAATAAAGTTCTGCATAAGTGGAGGTAACTTTATTGAGTAGTAGAAGAATAGACTAGCATTTGAACTGTGATGGAAAATTGTCTAGTCAGAAGTGCGAGCAGAAAAGGGGAGAGACAAGCTAGGCAAATGACTCTAAGGACTTAGGAGTCATGTCTTACGACACTTTCTTAAAGTACTGGTGATAAAAAGGTATATTGGCCATCATATTGGTCTCAAAACTGTCAGATCACTTCAGATTGGCCTGTTGATTTCTGAATCAATAGTGTTGTACCTGCCTTTTGTCAATTTTATTCTGATTAGGCCCAAACATGGTCTGCAGTAACAGTGGGATGGTCCCCTCATAACCTCCTCTTCCTTTCCAACATTTTCCCTGAGTGTTGAAAGTAGTATACATAATGAAACCAGGTTGCTAACAGCTGTTTAGTGTTATCATGCTTTTTGATGTATATTATTCTATTTTTGCGTCTGGTGCACATCAAGCAACTCTGTTACACATGCCAGGTTTGGAGCTGTCAAAAGTCTCTTGTTTTACGGCGACCAGTGGAAATTTTTTCAGTAATGGTCTAATGTTATATATGTGATTTTTCTTGCTTGGCTTTGCCTGTGATATCCTCTCTGGCCCTGTCTGCATGTCACTAATTCTGAACTCTTTTCTGGTTCTCTACAGGTTGCTATGTATCAAGATCCACGAGATGCCTGCTCAGCAATCGCTGCAGAATCATACAGACTATGGCTGGAGCATGAAAACAGGACAGATGATATAACAATAATCATTGTGCATATCCGGGATTCTGAAAATGTAGGTGCATAAAATTTTATATTCTGCAAGTGTAAAAAGAGAGAGTATTCAGTGACTTGCAGAAATTTATTGTTCTTTCCAAAATTTACTCAGTCAGGTCCTGCAGGGAGTGACAAAGTGGACTACAGCAGCGGCGGAGCATCAATAGCTTTGCACACAGTACAATCAGAGATGCCTGTATTTGTACCATCAGAAGCGAGTCACCTGAACAGATGTGCTGCTACTGAACTGCAGTCATCGTCTTCCAACTCTCCAACAGAACGAAGACTCTCCTGTGTTGTTCCTTCTACGCACACTTTGTTGGTACACGGCAGAATATCAGATGCTACCAAGCCTATGCAAAGTGAGAGACCTGCATCACATCGAGCAGAAACATGGCATCAGATGGAAGGTGGTACTGCACTGGAGCGGCCGGTGCAGCGGAGTATCCCCCCAGCGTCCTGCTGAAGGTGGAGGTAATGCTGCCGATGTTCTAAATTATAACTGATGGATGGAGAAAATGCAAATAAGCTCACATCAGTTCACCCGTTTCGTTGCAGCATTTAAGCTTAAGTGGCACAAAGAAAGCTGCGTCATCCCGAATCATCATCCATCGTAAGATCTTATCCTAATCTTTTTCTTTTGGTCAGATTTTGCAGAAAATATTATAGAGAGGTTGTCTTTTGCAGGGAGCTACTAACCGTACCATGGATTGTCAATTTGTCATGTTGGCCAGCTGCAAATCTCGGTGTTGTTGCTCGTGTTTTCTTAGAGCTACTAACCTGCTGCTGACTGACGATGCGAAGATTCTGATCCAAAGAGGGTCATCTAACCAGGGATTGAGTCACTGAGACTTCAGCATGTGGCGATGGGCGCCGTCTGTGGAACGGAGTTATCCTCCGTAGTTTGTATTTGTTAACTTTTTTTGCAAATCTTAAATAAGTTGATGCTTGCCGTGATATCACCTGAGGTGCAACCGTGCAATGCCATTCTGCGGCAGAACGGCAGGCACCAGAGAATTAGGATCTGGAATTGAGAAGTGTATGCCGTGCAGAACAAAATGTTTAGTTGATGCTTTCAGAAGGAAAAAAAACGAATATCGGACGCTTCTTTTAGCCGCTTTACAGCCACTTTTTGAGTTGAATATTATCAAGAAACGTTGCTTACTGATGGAAACACGTTATTAGCTTTATTCCCTTTCTTGTGCTTCCTGATTCCCACTGCTGTATCACGAGGTAATCGTGGGTGTCTGCTAGCATCCACTCCGGCAGTCGGGCTAGAGTGTACTAGGGACTAGGGGTGTTTGTTACTGCCCACTCGGGTTTGATCACCAGGCTGATAGAAAAATCCATTCCGACTTCTTTGGTAGTCATTCTTTCTAATTTGGTTACGATCATGCAGACAAGGGAACTAGGGTGCCGATGAGCACTTGATTGATGAACGATCATCCGAGAATATGCAAAAACTTCTTGATGGCTACACTATTAACACCATTTAATTCATGCACAAATGCCATGAACTAGTGTGGAAGAAAAGAATGTATCTAGGAACCCTTCCAGCTAGCCTTCCACAGGCTCAAAAGTAGATGGAAAGCGTCTCATCGATCCTGTCCTGCAGCTTGGTGCACTGATCCAGTAGCCGAGCAAGATTGGCATCCATCTCAACTTGCACAAGTTCCCTCAAGTCCACTCTTCTTGGTCTGTACAATTCATCAACTCCATGCACCCCGTTTGCCTCACCGTTGGTGTCAGAAGGTGCTTGAGGTTCATCATGAACCTTGGCGAGCAGTCGTGGCGGCAAAGGTCTTACAGGTTGCGTATCAACAGCATCC
Source organism: Phragmites australis (assembly GCF_958298935.1). Classification (NCBI taxonomy): domain Eukaryota; kingdom Viridiplantae; phylum Streptophyta; class Magnoliopsida; order Poales; family Poaceae; genus Phragmites; species Phragmites australis. The sequence continues at coordinate 2,211,705 of NC_084935.1, forward strand.
AGATCACAACTGCTCTCGATGACTTCATCTAGTGAAAGGCCGGTTGACACAGCAGGCATCATGTTGTGATCCTCCAGAATGGACGCCTCGTCCGTGGTGTTGCCATGGGCAGTGAGCCCGTGTTGTGTTGCACCATTAGAGTCAGCTGCAGGAGCTTGATAGAGGTGCTGACTCAGGACATAAGCTTCTGGGAACTCTCCGGTAGAAAGCTTTGCAAGCCTCCAGTTGTAAATACGCCGGAAAATAGCCACCCATCTGGGCACAAGGTAATAATACGAGTCACAGAGCACAAGGCCGACACATTTCTGCACCATAATATTCACCTCAAAGGCCTCCTGGGTTTCATTCAACAACCGAGCTGATTTGGTCACAACCTGGGTTTCTCTTCTGCGAGCTGGTTTACAGCATTGTTGAATGCAGAAATGCAATCCCCAGGGCCGACTCCAGGTGCAACATGTCTGTTACGCTGCTCAAGTTGTGGGCTCAAGTAGTTCAGAAGCATTGCATGGGTCTTCACAAGAGTGGCATCAGGCTGCGGAGGCAACTTGCTTGTCAGACACTTTAGCACCTCACGCAACTTGTCATCATCAAAGAAACCATTGGCATAATCTTCTGTGGAGTTTCCATCAAGAAAAACAACCATTAATGAAGCAATGTTTCCTCCACAAAGACCACTGAGGCCAAGCATGTCAATGACATAGTGTGACGCATAATCATATCCTTCATTGTATGTATCGCCACTCAATATCAGAAGAGGAAGATTGAGATGAGCCGGTATGGAGGCTAATAGACTGCTAAATCTCGCCTTCTGTATTTCCCATGAAATATTTTCAGACACTAGAAATAATATACAGCTTGTACCAGCAATATTGTTGCCGGTGACTTGCTGATCACTGGCCCTAACAATAGATAGACAACATGTGTTCGGAGAACTGATCCACTCTGTCCAAATTGATAGGCCTGCTGAAGAAAGAACCAATCCACCATCTTCATTTCCAGAACCCAAGAGCTTTCTAAGTAACCATTTTGAGGCAAAATTGTTGGTCTGGGATTCCATGGCACCTTGTGGGACAAGTACAAGCAACTTCCAGCAGAGGCATCTAGCATCAGGGTTCCTTTCAAGTAAAATGGGACCAGACAACTCAGAAATATTTAGTTGTGACCAAGATCTTTGCTGTCTTGTCTGTCTTTCTTTAAAGGCATGTCCAATGTCTAACTCGTGGACTGCAAGCTTATGCATCTTCATTGTAGAAAAGTCTGTGTATTATTATCGTGTTTTGACAATACATTGAAAAACATACAGAAAACATCATTTCATAAAGAAATTACACAACATCAGAAGCAAAGCTTAAATTATTTAGCAATTAACAGAGGGGGTATACAAATTGAGATAAACAGTTTTCTTCATCTTGTGAAGCGGTGTTTTTAAGATTTTTAGACAAGCAATATCTCTGCGATTAACAGAAACTAGAAAAATATAACATATCTAAGGATGACTTACCAGTGTAGTATTGTGAACTGGTGGGCCAAGTGACAGAAAATTTAATGCTGCAACAGCAAGAGTATTTTTCTGCTCCCTAAGAAATCTCTTGTCTGCAGCATGCTGCCTCCATTTCCTGAAAAATCACAATAGGGATCAAAGTTTCGTAAGGTACCACCAGAGTGCTATTGATGGGAACATAAATAGATCAATGATTAAAAAAGCAACCACAGTATTGTCTTCAGCCTTTCATTGGAAATTTTTTTCTTGGGAGACATGACAATTGGTAAACGGTCATCTGCTGTGCTGTTACTAATATTATGATCCCCATATTCCACATGATCGGACAAAGGGAAGCCAACAAGTGATCCAGGTTCGATGAACAGTACTTCACGGTATGGTGGAGTTCCCTCGTCCGTATCTATACCGATGCCAGAACCATGTGCCCTGAACTCATCTTCCTCTCCATGCATATTGGAGTAATCTAAAGATATGATATCTGCAAGAGGATGCGAAACAATTGGTTCTTCCAAAGCATTGATGTGTTCTGTGTTGAAGCCGACAAACGAGCCGACAAGAAAAAATGAAAAACCACAAATAGAAGGAGTTTAGATCAACAATGTGGGTATTTCTAACAGTTCTAGCTCATAGCACCTTCGGGATCGCATGCGTTCAGCCATCTCTTGTTAATCCGTAAGTTCACGAATGATAGCATCGAATTACTAAAATGGTTCACATCACCAAGTATTGATGGAGATGCACTACTACTCAACTACTCAAGGCAGGATAGTGCCTGTCACATCCAGGAACTAAACATTGCTATTACAATGAGGAAAGAAAATTGTGTGTGCAACATGGAAAGGAGACTGGTCGTGGATTCCAAACTTGGATGGTACAAAATTAGGACCGAACTATCAGTAGCAACCAGAGATGACCAACACAGCATGGCAAACAACATTTAGTACTGAAAATACCAATTAATAGCTAGGTAACCGTGACAACCTTTTTCCAAATAGTTTTACTGACAAATTAATAGAAGCTAAAAGGCAATAGAGTACATAATATGGAGAAAATTGTATCGAAGTACTCACTTATACACATGAACACGAGGATCAGTAATCTGCACGGGATGATGATCTTGAAAGGTTGACGGGGGTCTAAACTTGCTGGCAATGTTTGATGGTGGTGATCGTGCTGGAAATGTTTGAAGGTTGCAACCTCATTTGCTCTGAAGGTCACATCCTCAATTGCTCTGAAGATTGTAAACTTCCATTTGCAAACAATAGGTCTGCATAGTTCACCAACCTGTTAAAAGAACAAACATTAGGTTTCGAGTTCCTGATGGAATGCACCCAAAAAACTATGGTATTTGTAGCGAGTACCAGGAAGACCTTGACTTAATACATGCGCAACAAAGAAATCTTTTCTAAATCTATACAACTATATCTACTACTCATCACACAGCATGCTCCAGAAATAGAATATCATGTCAGGTGTGCCAAGGCTAACATCAACTACACACCATGTTGCATATTCCAACAGCAGATATCGTAGTTCACCTGTATCGGGGGGAAACAATATCATAATTCACATAGTTTTCCATTTGAGAGGTACTGCTGAAGAAAATACATCATACTTCAAACCGTGTGATTGTGGTAAATAATTGCTAAACAGTTTTTCTACGCGTCAGAGTTCAGCAGTAAGCTGAGAATATTTGGTACGTCACACACTTTCCTGGCAGGCTGAGGCTTATGTGATAGAATGATACTAACATTACACAGAATATCCTGTGCCATATGTTCTTTGAACTACAGCATTTTGGAAATGATACTAAAATTTGTGACAAAAAAGCACAATCAAGTAAGCTCCAAAGGAAGAATGTAGTTGCCAAAGTTCCAGTTATACCTTCTTTTTTTCTCTCGAACCGGCAGGAGAGTTGCCTGTCATTATATTAAGAAGGAGCGAAAGGATAGAAGTCCGGTACAAAACAAACCAAAAGAAAAGGAAAACCACACCAAAGAAAGGTAGAGAAGAGAAACGCACACACTCAAAAAGGGGAAAAACACCACAAGAATCTAAGAAGCGACCCTTCCTCAGTTATACCTTCTCATGAACCATTATGTACTATCAGTCGCACCAGGGATACAACACAAATGCATCATAATCAGGACCAGAAAAAACACGATTTCCTTTACAACAAATCAAGTAGCATGAGAGAGATACATCAAGAAGTATTTATACCTTCTTTGTCCCATACCATTACCATAATCTGCAGGAGAATCCACATGAGGATTTGATAGAGGTGATAAGGGCCTGCTCCTTGAGGAAATAAAAGGATCAATGGGCATGCTTGCCGATGGTGCAGCTGGCCTACAAAGAAAAGGCATGAAGAAGTCCATCAACAAAGAAGCAAAGGCTACTGCAACTACAACCAAATAGATAGAGGTAGTAAGGGCAGCTCCTTGCATGGCATCCTAGCAACAACGGACTTCATTGTACATGTTGTTTTCATCTTCAAACGCGTGCAGCTAAACATGTTATGCAAGCACAGGAGTTCATAAGGGATGGAATCAGCTAGATAATTGATACGTGCAGTTTGCGACATTTCTCTACAATGAGACAACAGACCTTGCCGATTTACAATATCAACCTAGAACAGTACATATTGGAGAAACTGGCTGCATTGCCCGCACACTTGTCTGGTTTGGTATTATGGCACATATGTTATATTTGAAATTGCAGTTATATTTATGTACAACTTTAATACAAATAATTGAAACTTTAGTTGTACATGTTATACAACTGTACTAGCAATAGTTCTATTTACCTACCTCTTATTCTTTTTCAATTAATGTCAGAATTTGTAGCCCTAGAGTAAAGGAGGTGCCTCGAATCCCACCAGTTGTTTATACTTATATAGATTGGAGTGGTATGATCTGCCAGTTGTCACACAAGACATGCATACATTCGAGCCCGACCAAATAAAATTTCTCATCTACACACCTAGCAAGCTCCAGTGCGGATATCATTAATATATGCGATCATAATCATAACACAAGAGAAACTCATGTAGGTGGAATATAGCTCGGTACAATGCAAACAGCATGCTTCAGGTTTTCCACTATTCCGTGACTCTAATGCTACGTTTCTAGCATCTACACCTACTTAGATGCAACAGCAAGTACAAAAACCTAATCACTAGTCACTTAGCTCCATAACAAAAATTAAAAGCACAAACACAAACCAGCGCAACCCATCAATAAGGAGGAAAAGCGCAAAATATCACCTCGGCTGGGGCTGAAGATCCCGAGCGACGTGGCGACCAGTGGCGGCCGCGCCTGGGTCAAGCGAGGGACGAGAGCTCTGGAAGTGCGCGCATGCGGCGGCGCGGCCGGGAGCAGCGGCCGATCCCACGGAAGGAAAGGGTATGGGCATGGGCGGAGTGGTAGCAGGGCGTACGGCGGCCGCGAGCTGGGAGCGAGGGCTCGGGAAGCGCGGAGCGGAAGCACCGGGAAGGGTGGCCGGGCGAACAGAGGGGAAGGACAGGGTGGCCAGGGGGCGAAGGGGAAGGAAGAGGCGGCGGGAGAGGGGTTAGAGGCGGACGAGGTGGCGGCGCCGGCGCCGAAGGCGGGGAAGGCGGAGCCGGGGCCGCGGATGGAGGGCCCGGCTTCGCGGCCGAATCCGGATGCGTCCATTGGCGCTGCCGGCTCGCCAAGCACAAAAACCCTAGCCGGCGGCGCTCGTCGCCGGCGTGGCAGAGTGGAGTCAGAGAGATCGGAGGAGACGAGTGGATGACATTATTTGACACCAACAAGCTGCGGGCGCAGTTTATTCTTCCAAATATTTTGGGGGTTCAACTGTAGGATCTGTAGTCCGCCCCTGTCGTCAGAGAACGCTTTGATGAGCATATGGTTCTTGCAGTATGTAGGATTTATAAAGTTTGTTCTTGGATACTCTGCAAAGATCGTTCCTTGGGGCCGATGGCTTGGGCCTGGAGCTCTTGATAGGTGTTCAATTAGTTGTTGGCTTGCTGCCTTTTGATCTTACTTACTGGGAAATTCGACGTGTAGTCCAGTAACTCCAGTTGGATGTGGATTTGTTTGCTCTTTACTGGCTGGAATGATTATATGGTTGGATCTGGAACATGGAATCACATGCCAGTTTACTTTTCTCAGTTTTCTTCATTGGTATTGAAGTCGAAAGTTATGTATTGTTTGGACTAATTTTCAAAATAAGTAAATTTCACAAATCTACAACTCTTTAAATATTTGTAATGTAAAATTATAATTTTTAAGATTTATTTTATAAAGTTATAATTTTTAAAATAAGTAAATTTTACAAATCTACAACTATTTGAATCTTTGTAACGTGTAGGGAAATAGAGATGAAATCTTTAAAAAGGGTCTGGAGAGAGATTTAGAGTGTTGAGATGCTCTAGCTCCGTCTCTGATCTCAACCATCCACGCTGTAATGTACGGTGCCATACATCCACAAAGAGAGCAACAGACAAATAACGAGCCTACCATTCCAGCTTTCTGGCCCACCCAAAACTAGGCCAACCGGGCCCTTGCTAGCTAAGGGCAGGCAATCTGGGCCGTCTGGGGAGATGATAATGGCAGCTTTGTATTCTCAACTTCTCAGGACTGGGCCGACTGTCACTGGATTTGCCTAATTCTTATGCGTCCGATTCCTGGCCGCCGACGTGGTGGAAGGCGGTTGGATGGGGAAAATAATTTTATGCGATCTGACCTCAGTGTATTTAAAAGCTGAACTTAATTCATAGCGTGACACGTGGCATAAGTTGTCATAAAATGTATGGATGAATCAGATAAAATCATAAGTGGGAAAACAAAAGAAGAAAATAAAATATCATGTGTGGCACCATAAATTAGGTATAATCCTTAAATACACGAGACTAGATCTTATAGGATTATTTTTCGTTAGCCAGCAGGATCACACTCATGCAAACCATCGATCATATATACAAGATTTCTAAGATCACCATTCACACAATTCCCCCTTTTTTTCAAGATGAAGTCATATACGAATTTACTGTCCACGTTACACTAGCAACGACTAGCCAATGCCTTTCCTCAAAAAGAAGCAGCAACACACCTTACTTACTAGCATCTTGATTCTGAAAAACTCACTCTCTTAAGCCAAATCCCTCTAAAATCAGGGAGTCCATTGCTTACGCACTTGGAAGCACTACCTTTTGGATCCAAAGGGAGAATCAGAAGCATCTTTGGTTAGGATTCCTTTTGCCATATAAAAAGTATTAAAAACGTTTTAAGTAGACCTTATTCACAGAATAATCTTTGATTAGGTTAAGGAAGAACAAATAGCATATAGAATGCAAGTGCTTGCAGGGGAGGATGCACAGCTACAGAAAAAGTGATTTTGCAACATCGAATTAATATAGTGCGCTTATTTTGTAGCTCCGGTGCTCGGTGAGGTACCAATGATTAAGAGGTCTCGTGCATGTAATTAACGCTAATTAATAGATCATGCAATGATTGTTATTGGTGCTTGCATTAGAGAGGAGCGATTTGATATGTATGCATGCATACTACATATGTGATGTCTGATGTCTCACAGGTCACAATCACAAACATTTTTTTTTCATGAGATGAAGTCACCCAGGAGTTGACGCTTGACTTGAGTTGTAGTAGGAATAACCGGCTCCCCTCAATAAGATAGCGACCGCTAACACCTTACATACATATTCCCATTATTAGCATCTTATAATTCCAAAACGAAGAGGGTCCAATAGCATATTTGGTTATGATTGCTTTACCTTTTTTTTTAAGAGCAATGTATGCTGCCTAAGAGCATCTTTAAGAGACTTCGTATATGACGCTATTTAGAGGTTCTAGCCTCAGAAACAATCTCCAACAAATTTTTAATATGCCTCTTTAAAATTACCGAAGCCCAAAAATAGCCTCCTCGTTCGCTACTTGTGGGGAGCGAGTCCCGCTCCCTATCCGCCCCTGACCCACCCACCCACCCATCCGCTCGGGTCATCGTTGCTCCTTCACGCTCCGCTTCTCTACTTGGGACGTCGCCAGAGCTCCGCTCGACCTCGCTGGTTCCCGTGACGCCAGTAGCTCCTCTACCCCAACTCGCAGCCTAGCCTCCCAATCCGTTGCCACCCATAGCACCAGCGACCGCTATCGGCTCCTCTCCACACCGTGCCCCGTCGCCTTCGTCCGCAAGCTTGGCCCCGTCGCGAGCTCGAACTCCACCTCTGCAGCCTCGAGCATGACGTGGTCCCTGCCTCTGGTCCTCCGCCACTCCGATCGGGCGGCGAGGAAACGGAGGAGCCTTCACTGCAGCGCACGGTCCTCACGCCCCTCGTTACCATGTCGGTGACATAGAAAATGGAGCGACTGCTGGGGTCCACTCGTCGGTGAGATAGGAGAGAGAGAGCCGTTGGAATATAGGGATTAAGCTACAGAGAATCTGTTGAAGAGTGTAGTAATATAGGGAGGTAATTTTTTTTAGGATGACTCCCTATATAAAGATATAGGAAGTAAGCTTTAAGGTGTCTTCTGAAGATGCTCTAAATAGCTATTGCATTCCGAAAATATTGAGTGCTTAGAATGAGTAAAGCGGTACATAATAGACAAAAGAAAAACCACCACCGTAATTCCAGCATAACCAATAGATGTAACCATGTAGGTGTATTTGTATATTTTCTTTGCAACGTGTAGTGCAAGAAAAAAGAATTGTCTTGAGTACAATATTTCCATGAAATGTTTATAGAAATAATATAGTCAAGCAAAAGATTGTTTGTGATCTTGCTACGGGGTAATGTCGCAACGACTATGCTATCGATAGGGTAACAAGCGCCAATACAATGCACTAATAATCCATTACAAGATATGCATAAGTTATAGTCACATACGACATATATATCTACTTAACTACCAACGATAGTTACTTAAAATCAAGATATGAAAAAACATGACTTAAAATGTAGAATGGACCATATTTAGCAAATAGGTGAGAAAATCAAACAAGCTATATTTAGGATAGGATCAAATATTGAACAAAAATTATTAATTATGTACACCCATTCTACAAACGTTGGGTGCTTGCGTGTTGTCCGATAGGTCACAGAGTACCCGCTGCCTACATAGTGTAAATAACATTAACTAAGCAATACAATATGATTAGGGCTGATGAGAAGATTGTGCTAATCAACCATGATGAGATTCGAGATCGTCTAGATCTAGCTTTTAGTAAGTTGTGGTAGAATCACTGGAAAACACAAAAATTTTATATATATTCATTCATGGGTTTTTGTTGGCGGCTTATTCTGAGTAAGGAGGAGGCCCCGCTTAGCAGAAAAGACAACAAGAATGTAAGTTCATCAGCCTCCAAGAATAGGTAAAAGAAGAGGAATCCATGCTTGAGCATGATGAGATTTATGACCATGATATGTGAGCCACCCTGCCCGATTGAGGTCAATGTTTAGGGAGATGATGTTGACATTTGGGACCAACATGTATCCGCATATTCACATGGGATGTGTTTGGTTGATCAAATGGTTGTAGAGCTGCATCGTATATTCTGGATGAGGAGAAACAGGTTGAGTGGAGTCATATGTGTTAAATAGAGTGTTTGGTTGGTAGTATCTGAGGCCATATGAGCGAATGCAATGGGTTGATTTTCTGTTTAGCTGACTGAATCTAAGGTCGTATGAGCGGATACAAGAGTTGAGATTGTGATTAATTACTCGCATAAATATATTTTTTGATACTGACAAGTGGATCCGCTTGCATGAGCGGATACAGAGTCTGCATTTGCTCATCTAAGGCCATGCATTTGCATGAATAGATGCAGGCAGAAACAGTAGATACAGACAAACAAACACGCTTCTTGCTGAGATTATATGCATCTGCTCATGCATGCTAAGGCTCATTTAGAGAACCAAACAGACCCATAGATTCACTTGGGGATAAAGGTCTTGAATAGTTATCTGATCGTTCACATAGACTTAGGTTCTGTTTGTTTGGATTTTTATTGATTTCTGCTTCTCAGAAACTAGAAGCTTAAACAAACAACATATTTTTGTTGACATCTGGATGTGGTTTCTAAAAAACAAAAACAGTCATTACTACTAAAAAACAACATAAGTTAGAGGCAACCTTTTACTAACTTCTACCAGCAACATGCTTTTGAAGAAACAACAGTTTGTTAGAAGTCCAACCAAACATAAACTTAGTATTTAGGTACTAACTACCCACATGGTGTGCAAAGTATATCAACTGATGACAATGGGTGATCTGATTGGGTCTCACAGGGAGATCTTGTGGATCAATCTCGGCATGAGACGAATGGGAGGAATTACTGAAGATCATATTAGAGACCTTGTTGAGAAAACAAGTAATTGTAACAATGGTTCTGTTGATCATGAAGATCCTGGTATTTGGTGTCTTTCAGGCTTCTCTGATGGCATGTGACCGGCTTGATTTGTGCTGAGCCATTTTTTAATGGCTTAGACATTAGATTTTATCTCGTTAGCCTTGGTAGTAGGTGCCAATGGTAACTACTGCAAGACGTCATGTCCGTCATGGCTCCCATGGTGCTCGCCGTGCTATTGCCCTAGTTTGTGTACGCTTCTCGTTTTACAGGACCCTTTTGGTGCCTTCAAACATTAGCTAGTCCTTATTGGTCACGCCATGCACTCATGTACTATTGTATGCTTACTGCATCGTCGTGTACTAATTTACAAGCCACATGGGTGTAAAGAAAGATAAATGCATATGCTATTAGGATGTTGCTCGGGAAGAAATAGTTGTTTATTTTGGCTGTACTGTGAGTGGTTTTGCAATCTGATTTACATAATAATCTTTGGTTAGGATTAAGTAGACCTGATCCATACAATATTGCCCAACGTTGGGCTACCCGATTTGACAGCCACTGATTGCAATGTGTAAGATCGTCTCCCGCCATATTCTTTTTATTTTGTTTATTTCTTGATTTCCCTCGTACTTATCGTTTCCTTTATTTTATCTTATCTATAACATCTTTTTTCAAAAGTATTCGTGAAGTAAAAGAAAATAGAATCTCATCTAAAGAGAATAAAATTAAGAATACATTCATAATAAAAAAAATATAAAAACGATTAAAACGTTGAAAAAAATGAAAATATCTTCGCTAAAAGATTTTCATAAAAAAACACTCCCTTAAAGATTGTCTAAGTTTCTCAACTATGGTCGGCTGTGCAACTGATGTGATGCTGAGATAGCGATTCAGCTCGTCAATAATTCGTAAACAAGTAGTGATAGATAGTTTGTGCCAGTACTGTGGTGAGGGTGAGCTGAATCGTGTTGGGATCACGGTTCATCTTACCGACCGGAGCTCGGTTATTGAGGTCCAGCGGTAATCGAAAATTTACGGTTACCGCGGTAATCGGTCAAATTTTTTTAAAAAATTGGATAAAATTCATTTAGTAAATTTTGAAATTTGAAAAAAAATTGTGATTTTAGTCGTTCGGTAATCGGTCGGTTTGGATCGGTTACCGAGCGGTTTTCTCAAATTTTTCGTATTGTCGGTAACCACTCGGTTTTCTCGATTTATGGAGTGGTTTTCTCAATTTTCAGTAAAGTTCAACAAAAAAACATATAAATTATCTCAATTTTGTAAAATCAATAACTAATTCATCTGAATTTCAAAAGTGAAACAATTTTTGTTGGCTTCCTTGTAACATGATCTACATGATAAAAGTATTTATACTCATAAAAAAGTTCAAAATTTTCTGTGAGAAATTGTATTTGTTAAACCAAGTTAAATGCATAGTTTACTCTTTGCTAATCCAAAAATCATGAAACTAATTTTTTTAGTCTTCTTACATGATCCTATGTCTTTTAAAAATACATGAACTCATGAATTAGTTATTGTAACATGCATGATTATGTAAATGTGTTGCGACTAGATTAATTCATAACTGACCCATCACACCTCAAAAATTAGTGAAACGACTTTTATTAGTTTATTTATACTATGATTTACGTAGGAAAAATAATAGTAGACATGAAAAAGTTAATTACAGTGCTGTTTCTTAACATATTCACTTTATGCTTGCGAACTTTGTAAAAATCATAGAGAAATTAATAAAACTCTAAATAAAGTGAAATTAATTTTAAAGATCCTCTTAAGATACGTTTTACAAAAAAATGTGTTTGTATGTTAAATTTTTTCTTAATATGAGTTAATAACTAAGCCGCACGCTTCAATTTTTTTCAAATTTCCTCCCTATAAAATATGATGCAAACGATATTATTTTTAAATTTTTTTTTCACAGAAGGTCTTAGAATTGTGTCTAGTTTTTTTTAAAAGATTTTGTTTGAATTTTTTTTTGTTTTTTCAAAGTTTTTGAATTCAAATTCGGTTACCGTTCGGTTTCTGAAACTGAACCGGACCGAAAGGGTCGGTTATCATGATTTTTACTCGGTTACCGTCGGTTTTTTAACCCTGTTTGGGATTCACAATGCCTTCGTCACTTTACCCTGAACAATCGTCGTGGTAGTGATCTCTGACAATCTTCAGTGCTATCCTCTGAATTTTCTCTCTCTACAATCGAGTGCCTTTTTGACGCACAGCGGTCACACCAAATCCACATACATGGTTGAGCGAGGTCAGAGATTTTCACTCACTGATCTCAGAGATCAGATCGAGCCTGGCTGACCAAGCTTCAAGTTTGCTGCCGCTATTGTGACGGCGTCGGTGGTGGCGGAGTGGGGGCTGCTGCTCCTCCGGGGTCCGGCTGGTGAAGGACAGGGTCGAGCTGTGCGCATTTGTGCACTTGTGCATGCAGGCCACTAAAAAACTGTACGTAAATCGCTCGGTTAGGTGTGCTTTCTGACGGCGTCGTAGCTTCTCTCACATGCTCGTCTTATCCTACTTGTCTTCTTCCTCGTGTCCATGCCTGCAGCATGCATCATTTCGCCATGACGATCTTGAGACCAAGGTTCTTTCGCTTTCGTTTCTCCTCTTTTTTTCTCAGGACGTGCCCTTCGATCGTAAAAGGCCGCGAGATTTGGTCCGCGTGTTCCGTTTCAGCCGGGCTTATGCTCATGAATCCATTGCAAATATTTGTTGACATCATTCACTCCAGAAAGCCAAATCCTGCTGAGTTAATTATGACATGGAACTCGCTGTGAAGCCTGAAGGACTGACCTCTCAATGATTGGCACTGATGAACTGAACGTTGCTTCTTGGCTTCTGGATTGTGTCTGAAAAGGGCACATAATCAGCAAACTACTGGCGAGGATGCTCCGGGAAAGATCAGGGAAAAGCTCGTGTGATAGGACTGCGCCATTGCACCTACCAGCCATGCAAAGTTGCAGGGACTGGAAAGAAGAACTTAACACGGCAAACTTTGCGTTTGCTTCAAAGAAATTGTTGGAGGCAGGTGAGGTCAACCCCCTGTGACTAGAGAATTCTAGGAAGTCAGCACTCAGCACCACTTCAATAAAAGTGAGATATGAATGATTATTTGAACTTAATTAAAAAATGATTATTTTAACCGACAGAGCAGATCTATTTTTCTTGTTCGAAAACTGGTTATGTATCTGCTGATATTTTCTACGTATACGACTTCGGTAGTTCGGTGTTGATTTTCAGTAATTCGGGGAGGGGAAGTGCCGTTATTTTTGGGTTCATTTATAGTTTAAGTTGTTCATAAATCACAAAACTATAACAATTTTACCGGGACTGATCTTTAAGCATTCTCATTAACCCTTTTAATTAATTGCGACAAGTGCATGATTCGGCAGATTATCCATACCATGTAAAGTTGGTAAACCATGTTCAGCTGTCACTTGTCAGAAACCACAATCCTTCAACAGTTCAACGTCAGCAAGGTCATTACTGATCTGATCACATCGATTTTGCGTCAGCGTCAGACGCTGACCGCCTCTCCACACAACCGCCTGCAGAAGAAACGATGCCAAAGCAAGCTCACCGATGCACTCCGGCGGCGGCAAACACACGCACACAACTTCTTCAGCCCGTGACGTGATCTGCACCTTGGTTTGCACAGCGCTTCTCGTGATCGGAGAAAAGGCCGGCAGATGCAATGCGGGGATCCGGCCTGGTACTCTGAAGCCGAAAGCGGCATCCCATGCAAGAAAGCAATGCATGGACGGATCATGGACGGATGGGTGGATTCTGCCGCTCGTGGAGTGGTTGGAGGCGCCAAAAAGAGCAGGGCAGCTGGGTAGCTGGGCTCCTAGCATTACCAGCTGCATCGCATCGCCACTGCAGTCAGTGCCTGCATAGTTGTACTGTGAGTGCAGAGCCGATGTGCCATGTCCCTTCCATTGCGTTTTGACTCTTCGTCCTCTGCAGAAATGCGTCTCATGTGGATTGAGAACAGATCGCACAGTTCCATTCATGCGGACGGCCTGAGAGCTGAGCTATTTGCACAGGGCTGTGACTGCTCCGCTGTTGCAGACAACGATCTAGAGGTTGCCAGGTTGGGAAAAGTAACTGAGAAGTAACAAAGTCGCAGTCGCAGTCACTCGAAGGTTAGACACTCCAAGTATCATTATAGAATGTTCTTGGTTCTGTTCCTTTTCTGAAGGGTGAAGGGTGTGCGGTGTATCATGAACATTTTCACTCCCAGTGTTGCTACCATATTCCCTTCATTTCCTTTCCTTCTCGATTCTATTTTTTTTAGTTTCTCTCACCTCTAACAGTTTCACTTCGAGCGGAATTGCGAAAGAAAATGAGAGATAATCTCATCCTAAAGAGAATGACCTTAGAAATCCCTTCGTGACTGAAACCGTTAAGTGAAACTGTTGAAACGCTAAAAAAAATAAAAATTCCTTCGCGACGAGAATCTCAAACATGAAGAGAAACACTTAGACCATGGTCAGAACAGTATATAGCTGCCCGTGCACAAGTCCTGTTTAAATTCTTGATTTTCAGTGGACTTAGCATTTTTTTTAATTACAAAGATCCAATTATCAATATTTTTCCGCTCAATTTTTACGCTAGGTCTGCCCTGATCGAAGGAGTAGGTATGCATTGGTACAGGACACGACAGTTCCGGAACCAGCAAAACGGATCTCAGCTGTGGCCAGGCGCAGACGCGAGCGTACGTACACGCATACGAATACTCAAACATTTCCCGTGCAACTACCGCTAATCCGCAGCCGAAGGGAAAGCGAAGGCGTCGGTGTCGCCGTCCCGTGTCACTGCGCAGCTAGCCGCCGAGGGATATATTACGCGGGCAAGCCACTGGGCGCGCACGCGAGCAAGAAAGCAAAGGACAGGCGAGGCTCCGGCGCGCGCGGAGCTGCTGCACCCATCGATCGCCGCGGCGCCGGCCTGGAATGCCCGAGGACGCCGCGCCGATGCGCATGCTGCGCCGCGTCCTCGACGGCCTCCAGTGCCTGCACCCGCGCCGGCGCCGGCGGCACGGCGGCTCGGGGGCGGGGGCGGGGCCGTCCAAGACGCGCGTCACGGTCCGCCGGTTCGGCTCCAGCAAGGCCACGCCGTGTAGTGGCAGCAGCAACGGCGGCGGAGGGCGGGTGGTGACCATCCGCGTGGCGACGTTCAACGCGGCCATGTTCTCCATGGCGCCCGCGGTGGCTGCTGAGACAGCAACGGGCGCGGGAGCGGGAAGGGAGCGCGGTGGTGGCGGCCAAGTGGGCAGCCCGGGAGGCGCGCGGCGGCCCAAGGGCATCCTGAAGGCGCAGGCGAGCCTGGCGCGGTCTCCGAGCAAGGCGCGCGTGTCCATCAACGTCCAGGACAACGAGATCTCGCTGGAGCGGGGCAGGCTCTGGCTAGGCAAGAAGCAGCCGCAGGGGAGGCGGGAGGCAGGGGAGGCGCGGCGGCGGAGCGTGGAGGAGGTGCTGCGTGAGGCGGGCGCCGACATCATCGGGCTGCAGAACGTGCGGGCGGAGGAGGAGCGCGGGATGCGACCGCTGTCGGAGCTCGCCGAGGGGCTGGGCATGCGCTACGTCTTCGCCGAGAGCTGGGCGCCCGAGTACGGCAACGCCGTGCTCTCCCGCTGGCCCATCAAGCGATGGAAGGTGCACCGCGTCGCCGACCACTCCGACTTCAGGCCAGTCCCCCTCTCCCCCCAAGCGTCACTCCCATCACTCCATTGTCCTGCTCCTGAATTTATTCTATATCGTACCGCATGAACTTGGCATGAATTTCACACGAAATGGATACATCTTCTTCCAAACAGAGCCCAGAGGGTGATCAATTTCTCAAAAAAAAATGTCAGTTGTTGGAATCAGTTTTGAGTTGTTTCTGCTGTAGCAGCATGGGATTCAGAGCTGGATTAGT
Source organism: Phragmites australis (assembly GCF_958298935.1). Lineage (NCBI taxonomy): Eukaryota > Viridiplantae > Streptophyta > Magnoliopsida > Poales > Poaceae > Phragmites > Phragmites australis. Next base: position 2,227,498 of record NC_084935.1, read on the forward strand.
CATGTCATGGCTTGAATGATCTGTTCTGTTCTCGAGCCGACGCCTCGCTGTAACAGTAAAGGCCCGTTTGGCGGTGCTCCAAACAGCTATAGAGAAAATAATAGTTTGATAGTTTTTAGTTTTAGCTTTTAAATAATGTTATGAGAGTAATTTTTAAAATAAATTAGATATTAGTAGCTAAAAATTAATTTCCTTTGATTCAAAATCACTTCTTCAAAGTTTACTAAAAATCACTTTACATAGAATCATTTTTCGCACAAAATCATCCACCCTAAAATATGTAAATAAAAAAGTTCTACTAAGTACTAACCAGACCCTCTCACCGTACCACTTTGCCCGACCGCGGTCCGTGACACTTGACATGTCAGAGCTCGCATGTACATCTGTGGCCCACCTCGCCAGTGACTCGAACTCGTCGGTGCTGCCTGCCGCCACACAGGAATGGCAGCTGTTAGGGTATCTACAGCAGATCTTTTATCCAGTGCTACAGTACCCGTAAAGTACTGTAGCGCTGGATATTCATCTTCATCGGATTCAGTGCTACAGGCTGCAGAGAGGAACGGGCTACAGTGCTGTAGAGAGGAACGGATGCTCTGAATTTGTCAGGTACTGTAGCAGCCGTAACACTGTAGCAGTACTGTTTACAGAGACTGACACTGGGTCCGGATGGAGAAAAAGAGTAGTAGAATATAGTAAATAAAGTAACTGTTGTAGATGAAAAAAATAAGTGATGTTATAATAATATTATGGGATACTGTAGTAGTATTATAGAGGACGAAATTTTAGAGTATACGTGGAAGATAGCCTTACCTCGTCATAGTTTATGCTGCCGCCGCTGGCTGCTCTTCTTTCCTGTTTGAAACGTTAGCTGCTCGTGTCTTACCTGAACAGTAAGCAACTGGTGTGCTCCAGGCCAGATGCGCCGTCGTGCTTGTTGGAATTTTCCTTGTGAAAAATCATCAAAATTTCAAATTTTGAGGATTTCCTTTCGCTGGAATTTAATTGGAAAATAAAAGAGAGAAATAGGGGTGGGACCTGCTTGTCAATGAGACGTAGGAGAGAAAAAGGGATCGTGGAATTGATCGTTCGTGTGTGCTAGTCGGTAGCAGTTCTAGTGGCTAATCTCTTTTTTTTAAATAACGGTATTAATGATGTCGATGTTATTAGAGAAGAAGAAAATTAATTTGATTTATAAGGAAAAATGGATAAAAAACTTAACAACAGCACAATTAATTTAGGGCTAGCTGATGAAAAACCTAACGACTTGAGCGTCCGGGCAAACAAAAGCCGAACTCTATTTACACACCGGAACAAACAAACGGAGTCCGCAATCGGGTTATCGTTGCTAAACTCGCACAAATGGTGGCTAATATTCTTATCCTGGTAATTTGGTGCTTGCTCTCGTAGACAAGTTCTTGCTAGTTCTGTGTGAACATTCAATCAGCTGCCATATTGATTACTTTCTAAAGTTCGTGCCTGCCTAGCTTATAGCACTTGGTTCCTGATTAGCTTCGCTGTGTGTTAATCTTGATAGCTGTGCTCGGCTAGTGATTCTTCAGTAATCAGTGTGATAATTTCTGCTGGCAATTATCAGTTTTTTTCAATAATCAGCACCTGAGAAGTATTCTTTTACATGCATACTCAGATGGATATGACCATCGATTGGGAGTGTATAATTTATTTTATTCGTGTGCTTATTCTTGCTGCCTTATCAACGATTTTGGGAATTAATCTCGTATTTAAAACAAGCCTGTTAGCACAACGCTTCCAACAGTGCTGCGTTGTCCGGTGTGTCACGTCGCATCAATGGGCAAATACGGGCAATTCACTCATACTTAACATTAAATCATTTAGCTGGCGGCCGTTATCACGGCTCGCCCAAATTCTGAGCAAAGCGTCCAAATGCAGCACTACTCACCTACCTTTACCTGCCGATTAGTCAAAATGTTGTATAATGGTGGCAGTTTGGGATTAGGAGCGTTACACACTACAGACAAGCGGCAAGATGCTTAGGGAGTAAGTATGGCGGATATCATGCTTAATTCAGCTGCTACCGGATTATAAAAAAAGGATTAGGTGAGCTGCTCCATTGTCATAGACTGGAAGCAGGGCGGCCAGCAAGCTTTGCAGCGCCCATGATCGATCCAAAGGCAAATGCGCGTCTCGGATGTCCCCACAGCTTTACCAATTGTAGCTCTGGTCCTGGACTAGGAATGGTTATGGCCAGATTAGTTGGTTCCGGCGAAAAGGATTAGACGCCACCGGTGCACAGGGTAGGTGCTCATTAGCTGCAGGGGAGAAGAGAGGTAGGAGAAGACATCGCATGGTAAAGCTGGATCAATGGAAAGGGCAAAAAAAAGCCGTCTTGTGAGCGATCTCTGCGGCCGAATGGTCGCCGTCAGGAAACTGGTAGCTGGGCAGGGCCTTTCTGGGCAAGACCCTGGGCAATGGTGGGCGGATCCAAATCCTCTGTATTAAGTCAGGTTTAGGTAGAAAAAACACTGTTTGTATAATGAAATATATCTTGTGTTATAGTACTCTATATTAATTAATCATTTTACTGCAGCTACAGTGGATCACTGTACTATACAGAAACTTTTATACTGTAGTATTTTACTGTATCACTGCAAAGGATCCGTATCGTGGGCAATGGCCTCTCATGGATAGCAACCCTTGGCCATGCGAGGAACCAGAAGAAGTTATTGCAGGACGCTTGTTTGCAAGTTATAAATAGCCGGCACAGTGCTTGCGATTTTCTTTTCTGATTCGTGCAGGCTGTCCGGTTCTCAGTCTTGATTCTGAAACAATTATGGATATGGCTACTGCAAGTGTACTGCATAACCACCACTACTACGAGTCTTCACATTGTTTTACTAGCGGATGCTTGGTTGGTTAGGGTATTTGTGGTGGAACCTGCTCACCGGTTTCAAGTTCTAAATTTATCATGGGTGTTTATATTTATAAAATAGTTATATGTATCTTTAACGTTTTGACGTCAGAGAGTTGTATCCCTTGTCTTAAAAAATACTACTACTGCAAGTGTACTGCTTAACAACCCAAATTCATTCTAAAGTTCATCCAGCGTTGCGAGAAACAAAGGGGAAAGAGCTGAGTGTAGTAGATACACTAAGTTTCTCATGAAAGTTCACAACTCTGTAGTAAATCCATGATATATTGCCCCTGTTTTAACTGCTCACATCCACATGTTCGTATCAAGATTTCTTTTCAAAGACCTTTCAAGCACGCATGAGAGCAACACGGCGATTGCACACTCGCTGTCCGACCATAATGCTCCCAACGTGATTGTTTTATTTATCTCTGAAAGGAACAGCGCGACTGATCACTCACTGAGCGACGCAAAACCTGCACGGTGCATGCAGGAACGTGCTGCGCGCCACGATCGAGGTGCCGGAGGCGGGGGAGATCAACTTCCACTGCACGCACCTCGACCACCTCGACGAGGGCTGGAGGATGAAACAGGTGGACGCGATCCTCCGGTCCAGCGACGGGCCACACATCCTCGCCGGCGGCCTCAACGCGCTCGACGGCACCGACTACTCCGCCGAGCGCTGGGCCGACATCGTCAAGGTAGGCACTGATCGCCCTGCATTTGCCTGACGTTGTTTCTGAATGGCCGGAACCTAAGGTCCGGTTTGTATTGTGGAATTCTTTTTCCTGAATCCAACGGGAACTAAAATGTTTCATGTTAAATTTCCTGTAAAATTCTTTCGTTCCAAATAGACCCTAAGATGTTCTTTACGTTTACGACATTTTGCAGTACTACGAGGAGATCGGCAAGCCGACGCCGAAGGTGGAGGTGATGAAGTACCTCAAGGGGAAGCAGTACGTTGACGCCAAGGACTTCGCAGGAGAATGCGAAGCTGTGGTGGTTGTGGCCAAAGGGCAAGGTAGACGCTGCAATTCAGATCATCTTAGCTCACAGAAACTTCCTTTCAGTTCAGTCAGTTTCATCTGCTGTTTACCGAGGCACTGAACCTGCGATGGATGGACTCCAGATGTGCAGGGGACATGCAAGTATGGCACGAGGGTGGACTACATACTGGCGTCACAAAACTCCCCATACAACTTCGTGCCTGGATCCTACACGGTCATCTCTTCAAAAGGAACATCCGATCATCACATCGTTAGCGTCGACTTAATGATATCTCAGATCAAAGAAACCGACGCGGAAACCGGGAACCGGAAACAAAGAGTAGTCAGGATGAACAAGAAGATCTCAAGAAAAGGAATATGGGGGGCTAAATGATTTTTTTTTTGTCCGAGTTCTTTTGCATTGTGTTCTTTTTGGGGTGATATGGGTTGTTTTAATTGTGTATACAGTTATGGTTGTTGGAGTGAGACTGAAAAAGCCTGGTTGCAATGGCTGCTGTCCCTGATGTGATGTAGAGTAACCAAGAAGTGGAGGCAACGTATTTTGGTCTGGTTTCCCTTCTGTTGGTTACCATCTTGCGGAAATTTTTAGCTTCAGAGTGTCTTCAGGTGGAAGTTCTCTATTGTCGAAGGCATCGCAGCAAACCGGGTTGCCGTAAAAGAGAAGTGCTTTAATTGGCGAGATTAATTTATTCTCGTGGCTTCAACTTCATAGAAAAATGATTCGTATTATAAAAAATCATCTAAGCTCGATTACGAGAAGACAGCATAATTCTCAAATTATATTCCTCATCTAGCAAGAATGCATCAGCCAAGAGAAACTGGAACAGAATGTGCCTCAGCGTCATGGAAAAAATACAGTAGTATAGGAAGACCAGCACGGTTCTTATGGCTCACCTGCGTTTTAAGGGAAATATGTCCAGTCTAAGCAGGGCCTACTTTGTTTCCCGGGATCTGTCTGCATGCTCACACAGTAGTTTGTTTTCAGACACCACCTGGCAAGAATCCATTCAGTTTGTTTCCATGTCTCGCCAGCTCAAATATCTGAATAGAGAAATGAAGGAAACATCTAAACCGTACCAGCCGATCCTGACAATAATTGAATACGGCACACTGTACCAGCTGATGGACACACGCTGCAGCTAACAGTACTATTAAGCAAGAGCAAATTACTTATTTTCCGGTCCTACAACTGACTCCCCTTATTTGTTCCTATTTGAACCAACTTCAATCATATATTTATATTTTAGAATCGGATCTCTTATTTATCCATTTTCGTCTAAAAAGTTAAAAAATCCATCGTTGACCGTTCCATTTCTATATGCACATCGTTACAATTTTACTAATATCTAGACTGTCCTCAACTCTCTTTCCTATCCATATACTCGCACACCTCACCGAAAAAGCACCTGATGACGGGTGCCACCACCTCCCTAGGAAACCCGATGGAGGGTTCATCGTCTCCGCCACTCACTGATCCACTGGGGCTGACACTGCCAGCTCACGCAGCCCCTCCTCGTGCCGCCTCCATGGCGGGCACAGTCGCAGGCTCGAGGCCAAGCATGACTATGACCAGGCCCTTGCCACCTTCGAGCACACCCGTATCTAGCTCCTCTCCGCCCTCGCCTCTGGACCTACCCGCCTTCGAGCGCCAAGACCCTAAGGTGCCTCCCCCCAAAGACACGTGCAAAGCCTCCATTCGTCAGGGCGCACGCCAAGACCCCGAGCTACCCGAGGTGAAAGGGGGTCATGAGGGGATGAAGTCCCCAAGGTGCGTGTGAAGCCTTGATTCACCGAAGAAGCTCAATCTATCATGGGTTCCTATGGGGTAGGTCTCTTCAATATATTTTATGTGCTAGATTTAGGATTCATATGTCCTGTAAATTGTTTGATGAATTTTCGTTTTCATATGTAGGATGGATCATAGCTTGGCTTGCAGAGTTGCCATTAGAGTTCATGCGTGTCGGAGAGTGAACTCCTGTCGCAGGGATCCCGAGAGACCCCTCTTTAGAGATTCGGCCGGGGGGATGATCCTAGAACAGCTTGTACGGGAAATAAGCGGGAACGGAAGTAAATGCGCTGGCTTGCGGGTACACCGGGTTTTTGGACAGGTTCGGGCCGCGCGGGGGCGTAACACCCTACTCCTGTATGAGTGTTATATCTATCCTTGAAGGGGATCCTTCAAGGATATATCTGGTTCTCCAAGGAGAGCTGTTTACAAAGAGCTGGAGGCTCTTATGTTCTAACTAGCTGGTCTCTTGATCGTCTTGCGATCGGGGGCTGTTGTTTTCTTGTTCTTCGACTGACTCTTTTCTTCCTCTTTTTTCTTGGTGTCCTCCATCCTTTCCTTTTATAGATGCGCCGACCTCGACATATCCTGAATGGGAAAGAGGGGACGCGAATGCCCGGGTGCCACGGAGAAAGGCGTAATCATTTCATTTTGGCGAAGTGACAGGGGCGGTGGAGGAAGGCGGCGTGCATTCGACCACCAGCCGCTGCGGAAGCTTCGGGGTGCTCTGAAAAGGGCCCACCGGACAGCCTCAGAGGTGCCCGGTGCGCCCACCCTGTCTTGTTCTCCTGCCAGGGCAGGGTGGCAGGCCGAGCGCTTCGATTCTGGCGACGTTATCCCGAGGCGCGCAGGCGAAAACGGGACGGGACCCGTGCATTTAATGGACCCACGCCCCCCTGCCAGTGCATGGCAGGGTCTGACACTGGGGCGTGGGCAGCCGAGAATGTCAGGATGTCAGAATGTCAGGCCACGCGCGCCTATTAAATGCGGCATCGGGCCTTTGACTGGATGACACCCTGACGACGGGGCCCTTTGAGTCTTTGAATGATCTTGCGCGAACCTTCTGGGGACCGAGTCCTCGGGGGCTGCCACGGGCAGCCCCGAGCATTCTCTCCCGAGCACCTTGGAGGGACCTTCGGGGCACCGAGTCCTCGGGGGCTGCCACGTGCAGCCCCGAGCACCCTCTCCCGAGTACTTCAGCGGGACCTTCGGGGCACCGAGTCCTCGGGGGCTGCCACGTGCAGCCCCGAGCACCCTCTCCCGAGCTCCTCGGTGGGACCTTCGGGGCACCGAGTCCTCGGGGGCTGCCACGTGCAGCCCCGAGCACCCTCTCCCGAGTACTTCGGTGGGACCTTCGGGGCACCGAGTCCTCGGGGGCTGCCACGTGCAGCCCCGAGTACTCTCTCCCGAGTACTTCAGCGGGACCTTCGGGGTACCGAGTCCTCGGGGGCTGCCACGTGCAGCCCCGAGCACTCTCTCCCGAGCACCTTGGAGGGACCTTCGGGGCACCGAGTCCTCGGGGGCTGCCACGTGCAGCCCCGAGCACTCTCTCCCGAGCACCTTGGAGGGACCTTCGGGGCACCGAGTCCTCGGGGGCTGCCACGTGCAGCCCCGAGCACCCTCTCCCGAGTACTTCAGCGGGACCTTCGGGGCACCGAGTCCTCGGGGGCTGCCACGTGCAGCCCCGAGCGCTCTCTCCCGGGACTCTGCTTCTACCTATCTTGCAGGGTGGTGATATGTGGTGGACGGCCGGTCTGGCCTCGGGACTTAGGGACCCCTGGTTCTAAATACACCGACAGTAGCCCCCGGGCCCGTTTGGCAGCTGATGGGACAGAGACTGCGAATGGGCCCTTCGTCGCGACCGAGGCCAAGGCGGCCAAGGCGGGCCGGATGCCATGTGGCAAGCTTTCGAGAGGTGGCCCCTGCAGTTTTTAGACATCAAGCAGGCCCCAACGGGAAGATGAGTGGACGTGTGTCCATACAACTTCCGAGGGGCGTGATAATCATACGGGCGGCCCGCGCGGTTGTCGCGCAGATCGAGGAAAATACACCTGGCAAACGCTGACGTCGCGCGATCGGCGGGAAATTCGCCCGACAGTTGTGTCGACCGAGGCGACGCTTCGCCGAGCGAACCGTCGGGGCGGCAGTTTTTGAATTTTGAGATATAAAAGGGGGAACGGATCGGTCCGTTCCCCTTTTTCACGCTCCCTCGCACTCGCGCTCCTGCTTCCTTCGTGCTTCGAAGCCCTAGGAAAATCCCAGGCAAACGGAGCGTTCCTCCTTCTCCCTCTCTCTACCACCGAAAATCACCTTCCACTCCGCCGAGATGACGAGGGTTGGAGGGGGACGCCGGGATAGGACTCCGGTCAGCATCTTGCCGGAATCCCGCCTGAGGAATGAGGAGGCGGCGGATAAAATCAAGAAGCTGCTAGTGCCGGAGGGTCAGGAAGGCGCTGTGGTGGTGAGGCCGGCGACTCTGACGCCGACGACGACCGTTCCTGGACGAACCGTCCTCTTCACCTCCTTCGTGGCGGCGGGGCTGGTGCCGCCGTTCTCCGCCTTCTTCCTGCAAGTGCTGGAGACGTACGGCATCCAAATGGCGCACCTAAGCCCCAATTCCGTCGTGGCGTTGGCGGTCTTCGCACATCTCTGCGAAATGTTCGTGGGGGTGATGCCGTCGGCGACGCTGCTTCGCCACTTCTTCGTCCTTCGGCCGGTGGGGAAGAAGAGGGGGCACTCCACGGCGGACGTCGCGGGGTGCTGCAACCTTCGGCTCCGGGAAGGCCTGGGGGACCATTATATTCCCCAGGTGGTGCGCAGCAAGTGGGAGGAATGGCGACGGGACTGGTTCTTCGTCGACATCGACCCCCACGAGCGGCTCGAACTGCCAGAGAAGGCGGCGGAACCTCGGCGATCGACGTGGGAGGCGCCGCCGCCAGAAGATGCGAGGCTAAAGCCGGTGCTGGAGCGCATCTTGGAGCTGCGCGAGTCCGGGCTGACCTCTGTCATGGTGGTCGTGGACTTCCTGCGTCGACGACTGGCGCCCTTGCGGGAGCGAGCCCGACCAAGCTGGTTCTATACCGGGCCGGAGGACATCACTAGGACCCAGATCGGCGCGAGTTGGGATCTGGGGCAGGCGGAGCTGCAAGGGATGACCCGAGTGATCACCGGGTCGGAGGACATGAGCCGGGCGGAGCTCCCGTGGCCGGAGATGGCGCTCTGCGCCCATCCCGACCGGGTGGCTATCATGAGGCGGCTGCCGGAGTTTGACGCCCAAGGGCCCGTGGACCGGCCAAGAAGCCGGAGTCCCGAGGCCTCTGAGCTCCCCGGGCTGGAAGAACTCCTGGGTGAGGAGGTTGTTGGCAGCTCGGCGCAGGCTGGCGACGGGGCCGCCACAAGCAGTAGCCGCCGCGCCAGAGAAGAGGGCGCCCCTGAAGCTGCTGAAGAGTTGACGCCGGGAGACCGGGGAAAACGACCCCGGGCCTTGATCCTGTTGCCGGAGTCTCCGCCGTCGCCGACGGCAGCGGCGGCGTTTCCGGTGCTGGAGCCGCGCCTGGTGCGGATGGGGCCCGCGCCGACGCCTGCGACCTGCGCGGCGGAGACCGAGACTCGTACGGCGGCACCCGAGGCCCGTGCAGTGGCCCAGCCGAGCCCCCAGTGGAAGAGGCGGCGGGAGGGGTCCGGACCGACGGCACCGGACCCGGACATCAGGCTCCCAGCGGCTAAATGGCGGTATCGGTGAGTCATTTTTCTTGCTTTTCCATGGGTCCTCTCGGCCCGAACTAAGTTTTGACAACTTTTACTTGTCTCCCGTAGGCCGGCCGCAGGCGTTGCGGCGACGGAGAGGGAGCAGGCGCCAAGGCCAGAGCCGAACCTGCCCGCTGCGCCAGCGGAGGCCAGTGTAGGAACGGCGGAGGCGCCAATCGACGTGGAGGCGCCAATCGACGTGGCGGCCATAGGGAGAGAGGTGGTGGCGGCGACTACGGGAAGGGCGCCGGCGGAACCTACCCCGGGCGCGGAGAGCCCGGGGCGGAGAACGGTGGAGGCGGATGCCTCGCCGGGGCCGGTGGGCAAGGCGGCTGATGCGGGAACGCAGCTGCCGTCCGAGGCCTTGGCTCCGGAGGAGCCTACCCCGGGCAGGCAGAGCCCGAGGCGGATGGCGGCACAGGGCCCTGCGGAGAGCTCGGCCCCCCTGGAGGCATCCGGCGGAGAAGCCTGGGACCCACCGGCGCTCGCAGTGCCTGGCCGGCCTGCCGATCCCTTCCTGGCCGCCATTGAAGGCGTCCGAGCAGCAGTCGGGCAGTTGGGCGCGGCGGTAGAGGCCAAGGAGGGGGAGCTCGAGGCCGAGCACGCCCGCCTGGTACTGGAGAAGGCGCAGCTGGCGGGCGCCCGAGAGGAGGCCCGTGCGGCAGCCGCGCGGGAGCAGAAGCTCCTTGAGGACATCCGTGCGGAAGCCGCGCGGGAACGAGAACATCTGAGGACCGCGCGGGCAGAGGCCGCGCGGGAACGAGAAGACGCCGCCCGCCTGGCTGAGGCGTCGAGGCAGCAAGCTGCCGAGGCCCTTGCCAGGATGGGGCAGGCGCAGGAGAGGGAGGCGGCAGTCACGGCCCGGGAACAGCTTGCAGAGGAGCGGCAGGCCGAGCTGGCCCGCCGAGAGGGCGCGGTCGAGAAGACGCGCGCCGACCTCCAGCGCTGGGAAGACGACCTCCAGAAGATTAGAGGAGAAATCAAGCGCTGGGAAGAGGACGTCTCCGTCCGGGAAGTGGATAACGAGCTATCAGCGTCTGATCTCGGAGCCCGGGAGGATTCGGTGGTCCAGCAGGAGGAGGTGCTGGCCCGGCGGGAGAATGAGCTGAGTCGCCGGGAAGGCGAACTGAATCGCCGAGAGGGCGAGCTGAGTCGCCGGGAGGGCGAAGCTGCTGCCGCGGCGGCCACCGCGGCTACCAGGGCGGAAGAAAATGCGAAACACGAGGCAGAACTGACCGCCCGTGAACAAGCCCTGTCCGAGGTGGTGGCTAAGGCGAAGCAGGATGCCGTCCCCGCCGCAGCTGGCGGTTCTTCCGGTCCGGCCGAGGACCAGGGACTCGAGGCACAGCTGCGGGCCGCCAGGGAGAAGCTCGAGGCAGCCTTTGTTTCGCGGGTCAACCTTGTGCAGATGCTGGAGGATATACTCCGGCGGATGCGACGGGCCATGGAGAAAGGTGGTCTTGGGCGGCTTGTCGGCGACACGAAGGGCGACGGCCCCGCACGACAAGTGTTGGAGCTGCAGCAGGTCTGCGAGCGCCTCGAGACCCTGCCCTGGGCAGTTCAGGAACTTGCTGCCCGGGAGGGACGTGGCTTGGCCCAAGCCGTGGCCGAGCATGTCCTGGCCTGCTACCGAAGCAGGGACCCGGACTTCCCATTGGAGCCGGCGCGGGAGGGAGTGGTCGAGGCTGAGGAGGAGGTCGCCCGAGCAGCGGTTAGGAGTACCGCCTCTGCGGTGGCGGCCGGCTTCAGGCGAGAGGTGCCGCCACCGCCAGCCCCCGGGGACGACTCAGAGGACTCAGCCGACGCCTCTGCCGCTGACTAGGCCTTCGGCGCCCTTTTTTCTTTTGTTGTAGATGCAGGAGTGAATATTAGGAGTGAACCCTTAGAAAAATGCTTTGTCTATGTCTTGTGAATATAATGGCAGCTTTTCCTTGGGCTCGCAACTCCAATTTCTCTGTATGCTTGATGTTTCCTCTGGCGCTCCGCCTGGAAGTCCCGAGGAGTACTCAGTCGGGCCGCTCCCGACCTTCCCATCCCCGAGAAATGAAGTTGTTCTGGTTGCTGGCGTTGGCGCAGCCAGCCTTCAAGCTCTCGCGAGTCCGTACTGCCTAGTTTAAGAAACAAAGACACAGACTCCCTTGCTCGGGAGATGGAACGGCCCTGCCCGGAACACGCCGTGCCCAGCGGACACCTTTTCACTTTGCGACCACTCAGCCGGTAGAAGGGAGACGCGTGTGAGCGAGAATGTGACCAAGAGTCCTCGCGGTCCGGTGGTGCCCGGGCTCAAAAAGGGCCGGACCGAGCACTGACAGCCTGCCCCCAAGGCCTGAGCTCCGGACTACTCGAGCAGCTCGAGTGATAGGATTACCCAGGGCACCTGAGGACCCGGTAGTGCTCGGGGTCCTTAAGAGCGGACCGAACACCACGACCACCATGAAGGGCTTCGGTCAGACGTTACCGCACGCACGGTACTCCTTTCTACGAACCGCTCTGTCGTTCTGGAAAAAAGCCGACACGTGGCAGGGTTTTTGCGTGCCAGGAGACCACCTCACCGAGCAGATTAAAGCGCAAGAGCCCCCGAGAAGGACTCGGGAACATAAATTCACTGAAAACAGACTTGTCTGGTCATAACCACTCACCGGACAGCCGTCGGCCTTCCGGCCAGCCGATCCAGAAGGGGTTGATTCCGAGCTCGGGGGCCCGGGGACTTGATTCTTTCAACGGAGCGCCCGAGCGCTCAGAGGCATACGAGGCTCCTAGGGTCGGGTGATCTCGACCACCCAAGCCTAGGCGGTAGGACCACCCGAAGACCCTTGGGGCCGACCAGAGACCGGGGCATTGAAGCCCTTGCGGCCGAACTGCTTGTGATTGCCGACCTGTGACTTGAAAGAGAGAATATAGAATTTCTTTGTCTGGTGCGCTCTGTTAGTGCGGTACTTGCCATAGACTGCTCTCGTTTTTTCGACCCGAGACCTCTCGAATACCCGAACCGGCAGACAAGGGCGGACAGAGGCATAACCTAGAGGTCCTATGGTTCGGTGGCGCCTGGGTATGACAGGCCAGACCGAGCACCGACAGCCCGCTCCGAGGGCCTGAGCTCCGGCCTACTCGAGCAGCTCGAGTGATGGGATTACTCAGAGCGCCCCGAAACTCGGTTAGTGCCCGGGAGCCCGTCACGACACCGAACACCACAGCCTACCATGTCGGACGTAAGTCAGCGGCGACTGCTCGCATGTATACCGATTGGGATTCTTTTGTCAACGGGAAAAAATGAGAGAGCGAACTTTTTCTCGCACAACCGAGCACCTCACCAGACAGATTAAACATAGGGAATCCAGAGAAATAATTTGACATAGTGATTGCTTATTAAAATACTGAATGTACGATATTTACAAGGTTGGGTGACAGCAATTTACCACACGGGGCGAAGCCTCCAGACTGCTCGGGCGGGGAGAAGCCCCCGGCCTTATCAACCTGAACCGCGAGCTTGACCGTCTACGGGTAGAAGCGTCGAAAGCGGCGATATCTTGCATCCACCGGCCTTCCGGAGTGTTTGGCGTGGACCGAATGGGAGGGTGCCTGAGGAGGGCTTGCGCTGCAAGCAAGGCGCTCCCTGGGCTGGCCTCACTAAAAGCGAGCCTGCGCCGGGGCGGCGCTCGATGTGATCCAGAGGCGGACCTAGCGGCCGGGGCCCCGACCATCTGCTGGGGGTCGGAGAGTACGCCGGCAGCGGCGGCGCTGATGGGCCCAGCGCCCTGATCCCCTTGGGCGGGAAAAACCTCTTGGTCGTGGGGCGGCGTTCCGTTACTGGAAGTGGAGCCGGAACGCTGGAGACGGTGCCCACCGGCCATCTTTCCCTGTGGAGAAAAAAGGGAAACAAACAATCTAGGGATATTCCCCCCTACCTGGCGCGCCAGCTGTCGGAGAGTGAACTCCTGTCGCAGGGATCCCGAGAGACCCCTCTTTAGAGATTCGGCCGGGGGGATGATCCTAGAACAGCTTGTACGGGAAATAAGCGGGAACGGAAGTAAATGCGCTGGCTTGCGGGTACACCGGGTTTTTGGACAGGTTCGGGCCGCGCGGGGGCGTAACACCCTACTCCTGTATGAGTGTTATATCTATCCTTGAAGGGGATCCTTCAAGGATATATCTGGTTCTCCAAGGAGAGCTGTTTACAAAGAGCTGGAGGCTCTTATGTTCTAACTAGCTGGTCTCTTGATCGTCTTGCGATCGGGGGCTGTTGTTTTCTTGTTCTTCGACTGACTCTTTTCTTCCTCTTTTTTCTTGGTGTCCTCCATCCTTTCCTTTTATAGATGCGCCGACCTCGACATATCCTGAATGGGAAAGAGGGGACGCGAATGCCCGGGTGCCACGGAGAAAGGCGTAATCATTTCATTTTGGCGAAGTGACAGGGGCGGTGGAGGAAGGCGGCGTGCATTCGACCACCAGCCGCTGCGGAAGCTTCGGGGTGCTCTGAAAAGGGCCCACCGGACAGCCTCAGAGGTGCCCGGTGCGCCCACCCTGTCTTGTTCTCCTGCCAGGGCAGGGTGGCAGGCCGAGCGCTTCGATTCTGGCGACGTTATCCCGAGGCGCGCAGGCGAAAACGGGACGGGACCCGTGCATTTAATGGACCCACGCCCCCCTGCCAGTGCATGGCAGGGTCTGACACTGGGGCGTGGGCAGCCGAGAATGTCAGGATGTCAGAATGTCAGGCCACGCGCGCCTATTAAATGCGGCATCGGGCCTTTGACTGGATGACACCCTGACGACGGGGCCCTTTGAGTCTTTGAATGATCTTGCGCGAACCTTCTGGGGACCGAGTCCTCGGGGGCTGCCACGGGCAGCCCCGAGCATTCTCTCCCGAGCACCTTGGAGGGACCTTCGGGGCACCGAGTCCTCGGGGGCTGCCACGTGCAGCCCCGAGCACCCTCTCCCGAGTACTTCAGCGGGACCTTCGGGGCACCGAGTCCTCGGGGGCTGCCACGTGCAGCCCCGAGCACCCTCTCCCGAGCTCCTCGGTGGGACCTTCGGGGCACCGAGTCCTCGGGGGCTGCCACGTGCAGCCCCGAGCACCCTCTCCCGAGTACTTCGGTGGGACCTTCGGGGCACCGAGTCCTCGGGGGCTGCCACGTGCAGCCCCGAGTACTCTCTCCCGAGTACTTCAGCGGGACCTTCGGGGTACCGAGTCCTCGGGGGCTGCCACGTGCAGCCCCGAGCACTCTCTCCCGAGCACCTTGGAGGGACCTTCGGGGCACCGAGTCCTCGGGGGCTGCCACGTGCAGCCCCGAGCACTCTCTCCCGAGCACCTTGGAGGGACCTTCGGGGCACCGAGTCCTCGGGGGCTGCCACGTGCAGCCCCGAGCACCCTCTCCCGAGTACTTCAGCGGGACCTTCGGGGCACCGAGTCCTCGGGGGCTGCCACGTGCAGCCCCGAGCGCTCTCTCCCGGGACTCTGCTTCTACCTATCTTGCAGGGTGGTGATATGTGGTGGACGGCCGGTCTGGCCTCGGGACTTAGGGACCCCTGGTTCTAAATACACCGACAATGCGTATGTTGAGCTGCCATGTAATGAGTATCATGTGATTGCGGATGTAAAATTGACAGTATACAAGTATACTATGAATTGGGTTGATTTTTTTGACAGATCTAGATGCAAAGATTAAGCATGGCAAGGAACAAGACCTGCATGTATCTTTTTGGGACAAAAATAGCAAATAGTAAACTCGGATAGCTTCTGATAGTGACTTGTTCAATGTATTTTCTCAATACTGGGAGATAAGAAGATTACATTGCAAGTGAGTGTGCATGATATAGCTGAATTGACAATATTGATGTGCCTACTTCTCAACCCAACCCTCCAACTACAAAATCAAGTATTGATGTTCCATGTACTCCCTCACTTACAGTAACAACACCACCTAGCCAAAGTCAACATAGTAGCACCACCACCACCACAAAGTTTGATGACGTGGGCGATGTTGACGAGCTTATGTGCTAGAATATGTTGGTGTGGATGATGAGGGTATTTACTTGTGTCCTAATGATGATGATGCAACCCCTACTAATGTTGTTTTAGCTTGTACCAATGTTGCACTAGTTCCAAATGTGGGTGGTGACAAGGAGGGTGGTGAAGAGAGTGATGGGGGTGTTGATGATGCTAATTGGGAAGTCACAAAAAACAACAATAGTTTCATTCCTGTAGTTGTGCATGACAAGGAAAATCTAATCATAAAAGTAAGCACAACATTCTGATCCATTCATGAATTATTGATTGCAATATCACAATATACAATTAAAAAGGAATTTGATTTTAACACGGTTCATGGGAAGATAGTTTTGAGAAACTATATAGCTTCAAGGCTGAAGCAGAAAAGAGATGCCTTGGCTCTATAGTTGAAATAGATAGGGAGGTGGTGAAGGGCAAACAATGCTTTAGAAGTGTTTATTGCTCTCAAGCCCTATGTTGATAGATTTCTTAATGGTTATTGTCCTTTTTTGATATTGATAGCATCGTATTAACATGTACACTCTATACTTTTCTCTATACACTACATACACTGTTTTGATGGCTGAGTATTTATTTCTGTTTTATGCATGATTATAGGAAAGTTTCGAAGACAGCTAGCTACTGGTTGTGCTATTGATGGCCACAACTGGATGTTCCTAGCTGTATATGGAGTTATTGAGTTAGAATCAACTGAGGGGTGGCAGTGGTTCATGGAAAGACTATGTGAAACTATTAGGAGCCCCCCCAGATCTTGCCATATGCATTGATGTTGGCGTGGGGATATGTGAGGCTGTGGCAGCAGTTTTCCCTCTAGTTGAGCATATGGAGTGTATCAGACATCTGGTGATAAATTTTAAAAAGAAATTTGTGGGAAAAGTGTTGGATGATCACTTGTGGCCATTTGCTTATTCATGGATTCCAGAGGATTTTGAGTCCCATATGGCACCAATTCTAGCAACTAGGTCTAAGATAAAGAAATATCTATCTGTATGGCACAATTGGTTGTAGAGTAGAAGTAAGTTTGCAGAAGGTTGCAAGATTGACTATATTACTAACAACCTAGTTGAGTGCTTCAATAATTAGGTTAAAAAGCGTAAGTGTTCGCTACTAGTAGATTTGCTTGACAAGATTATGCAAATGCTCATGATAAAATTCAGGAAAAGGAGAAAAATTGGTAACACAATGGCTGGTCTTATTCTTTCAAGTATCACGAGAGATCTAAATGAGAAGAGCATGAACTTGTGCTATGAAGTTGAGTCTAGTAGTGACACAATGGCTAAAGTAAGTGGCAAGGTATATCAGGACATTTTAGACACATTGTTGATGTACATACATGGACTTGCACTTGTAGGTGATGGCAGATAACCGACTTGTCTTACTTTCACGCCATTGCTTTCATAACATCACTTGCAAATAAAAAAGTAATGATTTTGTACACTCATACTACTACATTGAGAAGTTAAAATTGACTAATGCTAGAGTTATTCCACCACCTACTGACCAATCTAAATGGCCCAAAGTGGACCTTAGATTTAAATTGCACCCTCCAATACTTAGAAGAAATACAGAGAGGCCAAAGGTACAAAGATATAAGCGAAGTCATGAGAGGGCCAGTAAGAGGGCGCCTGCAAAATGCCCAATATGTGGTGATACCAACCATAGATGAAAAAAAGTGTAAAAGAGTGTAACCTAAATCTGATAATGGAACCGAAGAAGAAGAGGTATAATTTCATCTTTTTATAACTGTTTACCTAGCCTAGCCTCGTTGATTTACTCTCTTTTGCTTTATTGCATATAGAAGAAGAACAAAAAAGGACCTCATTGTTGATGGTTCAAATCAGTTAGAGGGAGGCTCTAAACAGCTAGAGGGTGCATCAAATCAGCTAGAGGGAGGTTCAATTTCAATTGTGCAAATGAAACTATCTTCATGCTCTACAACACCACCTCATAGGGGGAAAATGATTGCTACACCTGATAGCCTGGTGTTTAGAACAAGAATAAGAAAGAAGCTTGGTGGAAAATACTAATTGTATTATTGTTGTTTATCTTTTAGTATAAAACTATTTGATGGATGGAATGTAATCTCGAAACTTAAATTTGATAACTGTGTATGAATATGTAAAACCTGATTTGATCGTACATATCTATTTTGATGACATATTATGGATGTGTTGTTACTCTATTATGAAAATGGTATATCGTTGCAGGCTTACTTTTTATGTAATATGGGAAGCTTTGTTAGATTAAAAAAAAAAAGGCAAATAAGGGAAAGCTTATTGAATGTGTTTACATTTTGAGGCAAATAAGGGATGTCTCCATTGAAGGTAAATTTATCTACATAGCAAAAACTAACAACGGTAACCTAAAAAGGAAAATAAGAGTAGTGATTTCAAAATCTAGGTAATGGTGGAAATTGGTTCGTAGAACGGGGAAAAATAAGTAATTTGCCCATTAAGCAACATGTTGATACCACAACCAGCCTGAATCTCAAATGATAGACCATGGAACGTGCATGGTCGGGCCAGTGGCCCTAGCATCCGAAGGGTGCTTACCACCTAAATGCCTAATGCCATGCAGATGATGCTGGTGCATTAGATGCAAACATAAGTCCCAGATGTCATTCAAACACCTAATTCAAATTCCAAGGTAGTTAAAGCCAAACCATAGTTCAAAACAAGCAGGTAGACATACACATCCATAATAATATTTTGCCTGCTCATGTAACATACATGGTACAATGATGAATTTTGTTTCTACTTTAAGAAGTTCAACCAGTCCGTCAAAGTTCACCAGTTGCTTGAGCGCACCAAATAAACATTAACAAAAAGGTTTGAAGAAATCAGGAAAGCTGCATTCCCTTATAAGACCCTGCACAGGCAACTAGTATAGAAATGAGCTCCATCGGTTTGCATTATTTCAGTGAATGAAAACAGAAAACTAGTATAGGAGCGACATGTGTGCCGTATTATGCAGAAGCAGCCAGCAGCTCCCTTTCAGCTCGTTCACGGATCCTCCTTTCGAGCTCTGGCCTGAAGTGCCTGATAAGACCCTGCACAGGCCATGCTGCAGCATCGCCAAGGGCACAGATAGTGTGCCCTTCAATTTGCTTTGTGACCTCCTGAAGCATATCGATTTCCTCTAGCTTTGCGTTACCAACCTTGAGTCTCTCCATGATCATCCATAGCCAGGGTGTGCCCTCCCGGCAAGGTGTGCACTGCCCGCAGCTCTCGTGTTTGTAGAAGTATGACAGCCTAGCAATCGCATCAACTACATCTGTGGATTTGTCCATCACTATAACTGCTGCAGTACCCAATCCAGACTGCACAGCCTTCAGTGCATCATAGTCCATCATCACATCATCACATATGTGCTTTGGTAACAGGGGAACAGATGAACCACCAGGAATAACTGCAAGCAGGTTGTCCCATCCTCCTCTCACACCTCCGCAGTGCCTCTCGATCAATTCCTTCAGAGGGATGCTCATTTCCTCCTCCACAGTGCATGGTTTGTTCACATGCCCAGAGATACAGTAGAGTTTTGTTCCTGAGTTGTTCTTGCGCCCAAAGCTTGCAAACCATTCTGGACCACGCCTAAGAATTGTTGGGGATACAGCCACGGTTTCAACATTTGTCACAGTTGTGGGGCAGCCATAAAGCCCAGCATTGGCTGGGAAAGGCGGCTTCAACCTAGGCTTGCCCTGCTTCCCTTCAAGGCTCTCTAAAAGGGCAGTCTCTTCACCACAGATGTAGGCACCAGCACCAAAATGTATGTGCACATCAAAATCATAACCAGATCCACAAGCATTCTTACCAAGAAGTCCGGCAGCGTATGCTTCCTGCCGAGCTTTCTCAAGGTTGTGACGCTCATTCACATATTCACCTCTAATGTAGATGTAAGCAGCTGAGGCTCTCATTCCAACTCCAGCAATAAGGCATCCTTCCAGAAGCTTGTGGGGGTCATGACGCATGATTTCTCTGTCCTTGCAAGTTCCAGGTTCACTCTCATCAGCATTAACAACAAGATAAGAAGGGCGACCATCTGAGACCTTGGGCATAAAGGACCATTTCAGACCGGAAGGGAAACCTGCACCTCCACGCCCTCGGAGACCTGATTTCTTCACTTCATTCACTATCCAGTCTGCTCCTTTAAGCACCAAATCCTTGGTCCTATGCCAGTCACCCCTCTTCATCGCACCTTTCAGAAAAGGGTCATGCAGACCATAGAGGTTGGTAAAAATGCGGTCCTCATCTTTGAGGCCACCAAAGTGAGTCTTCTCTGGAGGGGGAGGCGGCGGTGGAGGCTGTGGGGTGCTTGATGTAGTAGCAGCCTGGGTGCTGAATGATCTGCTAGCAGGATAAAGTCCAACACCATTGAGAGAACAAGCAGGTTGTGACCTTGATAGAGAATGCAAGTACTCAATTGCAGCCTGAAAAGAAGAATAAAAATGAGGCGCATGCCAATGAATTACAATAGCCAAATCAATGAAACATGAGTACATGACTGAAAAAATGAACAGTGATTTGATGCCCTCACAGAAGAATAGATCCGTAGTTAGTTTACTGCAGTACTGTCAGAAGCATTGGCGAAAGTAATTTCATTCGGCAAACAATCTTTATTTTTTGCGAATTCTAATTAATATACAAACGACATTTAATGAAGCGCGACTTTGAAATACAAAAGTCAATATTTGACAATAAAATCATGTAGCAAATTGCAAGGAAAACAATTAAAAAGGGCAACACAGCAAAGCATCTTGAAGAAATGGAATGTACCCAAAAAATTGTCTTGGGATAGAAGCATGTGTAAATTAAATTAGCAATCCATATGCCAGAACCATGACCGAGAAATCGAGCTTCTTTTACTACCATTATCTTTCTTTAGTTCACGCGGTTCTTGCTGGGTTTCATCTCTAGCCTACCCAAGCTTGCTTGGGAACAAAAGCTGTTGTTGTTGGGTTTCATGGGTTCATATGGCGCTTATTGTTTTTGGCGCTACGCCCAAGGATCGACAATTTTCTACTGAGGCTTGCAGCAATGCAAAACACATACCTGAGCTGTACGGGTTGAACATGAGTAGCATTTGCGAATATTTTGCGTCAGCAATGTTAAGAGACAAAGGAGAGTAACATGTTCACTTCGAGTCCACGGTTGAGGTTTACATGCTCCAGTCCGAGCAACTTACCACATCGAATCATGAACTAACCGAAAAGCAACGTCCCTGCACTATGACACCCCCTCCTCCGCGAGTTGAGAAATCAGAAGGCTAGTGAACTTAGCGTAGGGAACTCCTACACCGCAAGAGTAAAACACGGGACCTGGACCTCCTCCGACATGGACACCTCCGCTAAATGCCCTCTCTCAAATCCCTCCCCTTTTCCAGTTTACTACCGCTGTTGCTGATTCCTGAGGAAATTCATCACCACGCGCCAACACACACCGATAGGAACCCTTCCCCACCCTCCACAGCTCAAACCCATCACCCTCTCCATCTACACCTACGACGGCGCCCCCAGGTACAACTCTAGCACCGGATTCCGCATCCTCCCGACATGGGGATCCAACCGAAACGGGGCCACGGATAGGAGGAGGGGGAGAGGGATCGGACCTTGCGGTCGGGGGAGATCTCGGCCGATCTGAGGAGCGCCCGTCGCAGCGCCATCTCCGCCTCCGCCTAGCCTGCTCCGCTCCGAGTCGAGGCTGTTGGTCTGGTCGGATTGGGGGAGATCGGGGCGGGGAGGGGGGAGAGGTGGATGGGTGAGGAATGCGGAGAGAGGAGGAGCGGCTCAGCGGCTGCGTGGGCGAGCTCCTGGCCAGAAGGGGATGCGCAGAGCGAGGCCTGCACACGCAGGCACACGGCCTTCGTTTGGTGATTCGGCTTGGGCTTTAGTTTGCCTATGGGAGGCAGTGCGGTTTCATGATGCGGGCTTCGGGGATCTCCAGGACCGGAAGGGGGGAATTCAGAATTTTAAAGTTTCAAAAAGAAACCTCACAATTTAAAAAAGGTTTTGTGTGTATGTTTTTTTAAAAATCTCAGTATAACACGTAGATATATACACACTTATAGTACCATATGTATACAATCACATAGCGCCTACCGAAGATGTAAAACTTAGAGATTGATAAAATCATCGCATATGTCTCGTTGTCGACGGATACGTCACCGATAGCAAATTTTATAGGAACTTCCTACAAAAGAACTCTGTAAGATCCTGATCCAGCCACATATCCTCTGATCCAACAGCTAGTCTGAAGAGGATAGAGAGGAATAAGACACGTGTCGTCGCAGGATAGGGGTCTTTCGTAAGACCCGGTTTTTTATAATTTGCTTTATCCGTTATCTACTACTGAAAGAAAATTGTGTCTCGATAAGATATATAAGAAGTAAAACTGATTGTTTTAGAAACTTTAGGCTTAAATAAATAAAAAATGAATGATAATACATTCATATGCCATAAAATGATGCTGAACTATTCCGGTGTGCAGTTAGCCACGCACGAGAGTGCCCTGTATTACGCATGCCACCGTAGGCATATATGCTTAAAACACCAAACACACTCAAACTTGAATGTAAATACATGAGTGTTGAGATTTAGTGCTTGTTTGGATTGACGTCCGTAGTCCCTCCGTCAAAACATAGATGTTGATCGGGTGTATGAGTGTATGTTTGGTTAAGATCAATTATTGACTCACTTGAACTAACGTTGGGTTGCGTAGTTTATTTTCGCACCCATACGTTAGTGAATCAGGTGATAAAATCGCTCACCAATTTTAAACGAGCCAGCGTTATGATAAGGTTAGCGGCATAATCTAAACACGTCTTTTAGGTCCATTTGGATGGTTGGATGGAGTCGTCCGGTATATGGCCATCCATGTTCATCTGTTGTTTGGTTGCACAAGAGAGCGGATGGGACGACCAAGTATGGGAGAATATTCTCGTAGATGCTGAATGATTCGGTCTGGCCAAATCGGCCAGATGGAGCCATCCAAGCTCACGTGCTCGTTCGTGTACATGCACGTTAAGATTTTTTTATTTAACTTACGATTTTATTTTGAAATATAAAAGTGATCCAAAAATTATAAATGTTTTTATAAGTAAACTAAAGCTCACTAGCAACCCATTTTAATTAATTTGATTCAAAAAATATGAACCAATATTTAATTAAAATTATCTAAAAAAGTCTACTTTTGTAACTTTTAGCAATTTTTAATATCCCAAATAAATTTAAAAAATCTAAAAAAATTCACTAATATTCTTTTCATGTGATATACTATAAATATAAATAGATCATCTTATCACTCTAATCCCACCGACCAAACAGAAAACTAGTTCATCCCATCCATCTTAATTAAATAGAAAATTAGACCATTCTATCCAGAAAACTATAGATAATCATATATTATCCAACTTCGCCCTTCAAACAAATACACTCTAAACCTCGATGGATGAATCCATATTCCACGACTCTACCGAGCCACGTTGCAATGGATAAAATTCACAGAAACTGTATCATATCAGCAAGATGAAACTAGTAATCGATGGGTCTGGCGACAACAGATCAATATATAGGTGCAGACAAAGAGTGGCAAAATAACACATATATACAGTCGTGTACGTACAACACACACAACACGGCATGGCGCTACGTACGATGCCGCGACAAGTGCAAACCTAATGAGCTCCCGAGCCGGCATAGCTACTGCGACGCCAGCGCGCCCGTCTCGGGCTTCGCCGGCGGGTACCCGATCCCGTGGCGCGTGGAGGGGAACACGATGAAGACGATGCTCGCGACGGCGCCGACCACGACGGGCAGTGCCATGACCACCTGCTTCTGCTGCTTCTTGAGCGCCGGGTAGAAGCACGCCACCGTGTTGGCGTCGGCCAGCAGAGCCACCGCCGCGAACACGGTGACCGCGAAGGCCGCGTGCACGAAGTCCGCCAGCCGCAGCCGGTACTTGGAGAAGTCCCTCCCGGCGACCCCGTTGTCGGGGACGAACGGCAGGAGGCCCCGGGGCGTGATGAGGCCGTACTTGACCTTGCCGTCGGCGCCGACGTAGCTGTCGATGAAGGTCGAGAACGCGCAGAAGAAGGCGCAGAGCGCCAGGAGGATCGGGGTGACCACCTTGTTCGCGACGTGGCAGTCGCCGGTGTTGGTCACGATCGGGTTGAGCACCTCGTACACGATGACCGTCGCCGTCGGCAGCAGCTTGAGCACGTCGCCGATGCTCTTGAACGTCGCGTCCGCCATGGCCCCCGCGGTCGTCGTCGTCGACGCGCCCTTGTCCTGGCCTGTGGCGGCTTCTGCTTTCTTCGGCTCCTCTTTGATGCCTTCCTCCATTACCCAGCCCTTCTTATTGAGCGGCTGCTTTCTGCATTCTTGTGTATTTATAGGCTACTTGTGTGTAAAGAAGCTTATATGCATTTACAATTATGAAGTTGCTTGGGGAGAAATTGTTGCTTGATTTGGCTGTTATGCGATAATGATCATCAACATGATGCGGCACGCGCCAACCATGAAGGTACATTCCAAGCAAAAAATATTTGATCCACACGATAACTACGAGATTTATTACGATCTTGACGTGGATGCATGCTCGTGTAGTACTTTCCTGTGGAGTTCTTGGCCGAGTATACGTAGTTTGCTTGTTCTCGACTCGAACTCACGAGCTCGATTTATTTGATATGGCAGCAGCTTTGAACTCATCTACTTCAGATTGGCTGAGAGTTTCTTGCATCGGTGGATGAGTGAAATGGTCATCTTAGTTTATCGTCGAGCTGGTCAGTGGTCACTGTGATGCTGATCGTTTAGCTGTTCTACGTAGATGACTCGTGTTCTTGGTTGACTTTGTGATCGACATGAAGGCATGCTGGGCTGCTACATATCCTAGAGATGGTGGTTTGGAAACTAATCTAGTAATGATTAGGTTGCTGTTGCCTATTGCACACCCCAATCCAAAGTTTCGATCGGCTTTCCTGTCTAAGTGCAGCTATTATTAAAAACTAGTCTTTATGATGATAGAGAGAAATATATATATGCTAGTCCAATCAAGCGAAAGTTTGATGCGTGCCTGGAATTAACTTCTTTTACTTTCCTGGCCAAGTTTAATCAGATAGAGTGAAGGAGTTCATGATACGGCGCCACACGCAACAGGGCCTGGCAATCTTCTAAGGCTCCGTTGTCCAGACTCAGACATCAACACTGTACCTATCAGGCTCCAGAACGCGGAATTCTGAGCTATGAATGTGATTCACCGTGCTGCCCTGTCCAAATTGGCATATTTCCATTTCCCGTCCATCGTCTTGGTCTGTCGCACCAGGGAGGCTGGCAGGAGCGTGAAGGGCGTATCTGCACGCCAGGACCACCAGAAACTGAGCGAGGATGCGATCCAACACATAAAGACATGTATTGATCTTGAGTGGTTTTATACATGTGCAAAGGCGCAACGAGCGTAACAAACTCCGGATCCGTGTTTGGCATAACCGAAGCTTATGGGTTTTTGTTGAAAACTGTTTATGGCTTTTGGTTGTTAGTTTTTATGAGAAATATTTAGATTATTAACATAGCAAAAGTTAAGAAAAATCACTCTCAGCCAATTTACCAGCGTTTAGTTTATCATTAGAAACCAATTTTTTTTAAAAATAATAATAAGGTAGTCTATTTATTTCAACTTATTACTAATATCAACAGAAAAAGAGGACGTAGACGGCGTGTAGTCGATGTGCGTGCGAGAGAACTATTCAGTTTTGTGACGAGCTAGGGACTGAGCCAATCATAGCTGTTATCGTCAACACCCCGTCATAGTTGAAGTGTCGTCCTTGTTGATGCGCAAACTAGAATGAAACTCGTTAAATGTCACCGTTGGGAGGCCCTTTATCGTCATTTCTACGAATTGTTTTACGGTGGGAATATGCAGAACTCAAAGTTCACCAATAGCTACTTTCTTGCGAACGAAATGGATATCCAACTCGACGTACTTGGTGCACCAGTGATGAACTGGATTGGCAGCCATGTAAACAGTAGAAACGTTTGGTGGCCATGTAGACAACAGATACATTATCGCAGTACACCGCGGTTGCCTTGTTGACAGTGCAACGGAGCTCGTCAAGGAGTTGTCTAAGCTAGCAACATTCCGCGACCAAATTCGCCACGACGCGGTATTCGGCCTTGACACTCGAACGACTATAGCTTGTCATTTGGATGACCAAGACACCAATGAAGCGAGAAGAACCACACAGTACCTAGACGTGGAGCGCCTTGTGTTGAGGCAGCTGATCCAGTCCACGTCCGAATAGGCGATGATGTCCATCGTTAGAGAAGAATGGAGATGAAGCATGTACGAAGAAGTTTCACGAACATAGTGCAATATCCCTTTGACGAGAGCCAAGTGGTAGTCGCAAGGGTCATGCATATGTAGCATACTTGTTGGACGATGTATGTGATGTCCGGCTGTGCCATCGACTAAGGGTCTGTTTGTTTCAGCTAGAGATTCTGAAAAGCAGCTTATAAAAGTTGGATTGTAAAAAGTTGGATTGTGAAAAGCTTTTAGATTGTAGATTCTAAAAAACTTTGATGAACAGTTTAGTAAAATGGACTTTCACAATCTATCAAAAGCTGAGAAAAATCAGTTTCTCAGATTCTTACAATCCAACCAGTAGATTTTAAAAAGCTATAACCAAAAGCTGTCTGTTTGTTTTAGCTTCGGATTGTAAAAGCTGAAAGCCACGATTCGAAGCTGAAACAAACATGCCCTAAGTTGCGATAGGAAGAAGGGCCGCTGATCGGCTTGCTAGTGGAGCTGGAGGTCTTCAGTTTGGCATCGACGAGCGTGCAAATAGGCTTGCAATTTGCCACCGACTAAGCTTCTATAGGAGGAAGGCTCATTGTTTGGCATATTTACATTTTCCGCACCATCGTCTTAGTCTGTTGCACCAACGAAGTTAACAGAAGCGTAAAAGCCTAAAAGGTGGACCACTAGAAACTCTTCAATTTTCATTAGTGGGCGAATGCCGGCTCACCAACGAATGTTGGCAGGTACCCGACAGAGTTGCATCGACCAACTTATGGTAGCGCGAGAGGATGAAACCTTGGAGCAGCCACCAAAAGCACTGTACTTTAGGTTTAGAAATAATAGGCCTAATTTTTTAGACTTAGTTATTCAAGTTGAATTTTGATTAAGGTTTTCTCACAAAATATATTATTTATAGCTACAAAACCTATATAGTGTTGAATCATTTTGAATTGTGAATCTAGTTATATAATTTTTATATACTAAATATTTTTATATAAATGTTAGTCAAAATACACAAAGATTGATTTTTTTTAAAAATACGTCTACTATTTTTGAACGAAAGGAGTATATTTTATGATATAGAGGCTGTGATACTTTTATTCCATCGGCTAAAAAAATTAGGAGCAATAGGTTGTATTTGTCTGTTGGAGTCTCAGCTCTGGTTGGCTGCACTGCACTAATATTGTCGTCTTCTCTCCTCCGAGTTGAAGCCCACATCATACGAAGATCATCAGGAACATAGGTCATCAAACTGACGCTATTGTCGTTACATACCGGATTGCTTCAGATTCAGTAAACTAAACAGAAATTTAGCTTAGTATGTTAAAAAATATAACCAATCAAAAACTTTTCTTTTCAATATTTTTACATTCGCTCGATCTATATATACTATTCATATGGATAACAGTGCGAGCAACCAATCACCCTATTAACCCTCTGAGCCTCAGCTCCGGTGCTTGACCTCAGCTCTGGCAGGCTACGACATCGTCGTCTTCACTCCTGTGGGCCAAAGCCCATCTCGTACGAAGATCATCATGAACATGGGCCATCTAAATGGGCCATTGCCGCTGCAGGCCGGGCCGCTTTGATTGTAAGTCTGTCCCAGCCTATGCAGCCTACATTTTGGCGGACCGGATCGAAGGCTAGATGGGCTGAGGCCGGAAGCAAGCTTGCACCAAAATACCCTTCGCTGATCGCAGTATTACACAAGAGCCGGTTCAGGCTCAGGCTCGCCCGGTTGCACCCAACGAACGACCCATCGCGGCCGACCCGGTTCAACCCAACCACGAGTCCACCACCGCACCGCCCTCGCGGACGAACGAGCTCGTCCTACATACCCTCGACCCATTCGCCTTCGTGTTCCTCGCGTCCCCGTCTCTCCCCTCCAAACCCTCGGCTCGCTCGCGAGCGCGAGAGACAGAGCCTCCTCCTAAACGAGGGAACCAGTTCGCATCGGGGGAATCGAGCCCGCGCGTTCCCGACCCCCCTCCCCCTTCCCTCCGCGGCGGCTCGCCGAGCCCTCCCGCCGCTGGCCTGCAAAACCCTAAGCCCTGGCGCGGTAGGGTTTGGTTTGTCCGAGCGGGGCCCGCGATGGCGCCCATAAACAGCAGCAACATGGAGCAGCACTCGCAGCGGCTCCTCGAGCCTGACCTCCGTACGCCCGCGATCCCTCCCGCTCCCCATCGCGTTTTCCGTTCGCCGTCTCGGTCGAGTTCGCGGTGCTGGCCCGCGATTTCTCTCGGCCTTCAGATTGGCTTTGTTTTTTTCTCGAAGTACCGAGCTTTGCCGTTCGCTGTCTGTATCGAGCGTT
This sequence comes from Phragmites australis, assembly GCF_958298935.1. Taxonomy (NCBI): domain Eukaryota; kingdom Viridiplantae; phylum Streptophyta; class Magnoliopsida; order Poales; family Poaceae; genus Phragmites; species Phragmites australis. The sequence goes on from NC_084935.1 coordinate 2,255,529, forward strand.
GCTCCCTCCCTCCCCTCTTTCTATGTCTCAATTTAATTTCCATTTGAATTTTTCACGAGTTTTATGTTTTAAGCGTATACGAAGTGTGTCTTGGCATCTCCTGCCACGGTTGGGTGCTTGCTGAGGTCTTTTTTTTTTTTTCAAAAACTAATCTCTGTCTGCATCTCTTTGTTTTTAACTCCGATTTTCTCATCCAGCTTATGGGTTTTGCTCACCCTCCCGAATTTCTATTCTATCTTTCGAACGTTTTCTCACCTAAGATTGTTTTTTTAGCTGCTTAACTTGATTCCGCAATTCCTTTTATGAATTTCGCATAAAAAATACACCCTTGCCATTTAATCGTGCAAAATACGCATACTCCTTGCTTAATACGCATGCCTTTTCTGGCTGAATGGGCTGATCGTTTGCTCTTAGACTCTGCAGCTGTGCAAGTCAGGCTGCAGCTCGCCATGGAAGTTCGGGACAGTCTAGAGATGACCCACACTCCTGACTACCACAATTTTCTTCGTTGCTACTTCAGGGCCTTCTCAGCAATCCTCACCAGTTACACCAAGCCGCAGGCCACTGAAAATGCTGAGCACAAGCTGCGGAATGTTGTGATTGAGATCCTCAACCGCCTTCCACACAGCGAGGTGCTCCGTCCGTTTGTGCAGGATTTGCTTAAGCTTTCTCTACGCGTGCTGACGCAGGACAATGAGGACAATGCTCTCCTCGCCATCCGAATTGTGTTTGACCTCCTCCGTAACTTCCGCCCTACTGTTGAGGCGGAGGTGCAGCCGTTTCTTGATTTTGTTGTTACCATATACCGTAACTTTCCCAATACCGTCGCCTACTTCTTCGATAATCCCAGTGCCAACACCAATATATCTGCTGCCGTGCCCATTCAGCATTTGGACCCCACTGCTGATGCCCCAGGCACAATGGCGGTGCCTGGCGGGGGGCAACTCAACCCAAGTGCACGGTCATTCAAGATAGTCACGGAGAGCCCTCTTGTGGTGATGTTTCTCTTCCAGTTGTATGCCAAGCTTGTGCAGACAAATATCCCGTTCTTGCTGCCACTCATGGTGTCTGCCATTTCTATCAAGGGTCCAGACAAGGTTCCACCGCATCTTAAGACACCCTTTAATGATCTGAAGGGTGCGCAGGTTAAGGTAGGTCTCAGTCTGTACTCTGTTCGATTTTAGTTGCCTTATCTGTGGTGTTCGTAATGGATTGCTTGTTGTTGCAGACCTTGTCATTCCTGACGTACCTGCTGAAGAGCAATGCAGATTACATAAAGTCATATGAAGAAAGCATATGCAAGAGCATTGTGAACTTGCTTGTTACATGCCCTCCTGATTCTGTTTCCATCAGAAAGGCAAGATTTGACCTGGAGTTTTTCTCAAATTCCTGTGATTATATGCACATTGCTTTGAAAAATACTAGTTTCTTTATCTGTGTACACTGAATTGCAGGAATTGCTAGTTGGTCTGAAACAAGTTCTCAATACCGAGTACAGGCGAGGGCTGTTTCCCTTGATTGACACACTTCTCGATGAAAGGTACTCAAATTATTTTGTCAGCAATTGTCATTTTGGTGTCTGAATCCAGCTATCTGGTTTGTTTTGAAATGTGTGCTTTCTGGGATCTCATTCTGTTTTGATTTCATAAGTTAGCTACATCTTGATTTTTTTTTCTTTGGGTGCTCTTGTTTCCTGATTTGGAAGAGGCAAGCCACTTTACTTTGGAGTGCTTCATGTGGACCTGTGATCATAACTCGTTTCCTCTTTTTTCTTTGCGTGGCTTTATTGGAAGTTACTATTAGAAGGCTGACTGTTCCTAAAATAAAGAATAGCTAAAATTGTCAATAAGCTCTTTCCCGTGGATCTAAGGGTAATGCAAAGAGATTGGTTCCCACTGATGACCAACACATTAAGAAATGGATCAGTTCCATTTGACCACCTTCACAAGAGTTCAATTTTCTCCATCATCTATGAAAGCATATTCTTCTTCTTCTTCTTCTTCAAAAAAAAAAAAAAAAAAAAAAAAAACTATGAAAGCATCTGAGTTTAACTCCACAACTCTTAAAACCAGTGCGAATAATAATCCCCTTAGCTAAAACCAATCTTGTGAGAGTTCAAGGGGTAAAATGGATCTGTTCCTTAATAAAAATGGCTTTTCCATGACTTGTGTTCGTCCGAATCCATTTAATTTGAGTTCTCAGAAAATTGCTGTAGAATTGCTTAGAGAAAGGATTTCTCTATGCATGAGGCACCATGTGGTATCGTGCTAGAAAATAGATAAAGTGTATCTTAAGCTTCTCATTGCCTCGTTTGCTTATGATAGTTTTATATGCAAGCCAACTGGGTACAAAACACTTGTCTTTTTCTCCCTTTACAGATGTTGTAGCATTCATTGTTCTACATGTTTTTACTCCTTGTTTGATTCATTTTTTAACACCTCAGTTTTTTGTTTTGTCAGGGTTTTGATTGGCACAGGTCGAGTTTGCATTGAAACTTTAAGGCCTCTTGCTTATACCCTTCTTGCAGAATTGGTGCATTATGTTCGAGAAGATCTTTCGCTTCCACAGGTTAAACATGGATGTTTTAGAATTTTTGACTCATCTATCTTATCAACATATTCGGAGCAGTCTTTTTCTTCTTCTTAGATTTGCAAGTATATTTGTCATTATTATGCCCCCCATGAGAGCTTTTATGCTTGCGTAGTTGCCTTGCTGAACTTCGTCAAGTGAAGCTGTTATCTGATTTCTCCATTGCAGACACCATCGATACAATATTATAATTTAGACATGGCTTAAGCATCTGATTTATTGGCTAAGCTAGGTGCCTTGTCATATTTCTGTTTGGCTAGTCAAGAATAGAGATTCTACGACTTTCCTGGATACAGTATAATGGAACTAATTAGTCATTTAAATGATGCTGTAACCCTTATAAGATAAAAATCACTTTAAAGGCGTTTGTACTTTGTAGTTTCATTTGGTCCGTCGTATTCATATCTTGGTTTTGATTATGCTGCTACAAAAATAAAGTAACTTAACTTTTGTGCAGTTGTCACGTATCATCTATTTGTTCTCTTGGAATATGCACGATTCTTCATTAACCCTTATAATTCATACGACGTCTGCTCGTTTGATGCTGAATCTGGTATGCTTACTATTCTGACTTTCTTTGGTAGCGAGAACTTGGATTTACATTTTGATACAGTTTATGTTGTTGGGTTTCTTTTCCTTCTCTAACTCTATGCATATGAACATAAAAAACTTCATATATTACTGTGAAATTTGGCAGCTTTGAGCTAAATCAGTATTTGTAAGTCGCTGCTTTTCCTGGTGTTCCTTTAGGTTGAGCCCATATATCAAAAAGGTATTGACCAGCAAAGTATGGACGAAGCACGGGTTTTATTGGTAAGAAGTGTTTGTTCATAATAGTACTGCAGTTATTTTTCTTAATCAACTATACTTATTAGCTTGAAAATGACCAGGGGCGCATATTGGATGCTTTTGTTGGGAAGTTCAGGACACTGAAGCGAACAATCCCTCAGGTATACAGGATATTCGGTGATTTCTTTTGGTTGAGCAGGGCATGTTGGATTGGTAAAACCTTTGCCTAATTGATCGGCACATGACATGAAAACGTGGGCACGTGCATTCGATATCGCAGTAGTACAAAGTCCCAATTCCAAAATTAATGGTTGAAGAGATGGGGTTGAGGAGAACATACATATAGATGAAATAGCTAAGTGCCCATGCGTTGTAACGAAAATACAAACATTAGACATAGTAATATCAAGCACAAACTCAAGGTATGAAGATGTGGATGCGTCATGGAAGCACTGCCGAACGAATACGTCGGGAGCGATGCTGTAGCTTGATTTCAGATGAGATCGAAAAAAGGAGATTATCTGCTAATTTCCCTCTTAATTTTTTCATTTATTTTTAATAGTAAATCGAAAAAAGCTGAAGGATGATGGTGGATGACAAAAGTGGGTAAATTATTAAAATTTTAGGGTTTTTTATTAGATAGGAGGAGAGTAGCGAGAAGAGGTGACGTGAGAACCAACTTGTGTTTTATACGAACCCTGTTTGGCAGAGCTCCAGCTTCGAGATTCATGCATGATTTAGAGTTTGTAGGATAAAATAAAGTGGTTTAAATATCAGTTTTTGGTCCAAAATAAGAACTTGATGTCTAAACCAAAGACTCTCAATTTGCCAACAGATCCAGCTCTAAGAATTCTTGGAGTTGGAACTGTGCCAAACAGGCCCATAGTAGAGAGTATACTGTTCTGTTGGAACTGTAAAGCTCATAACGGGCGTAAGATCAAAATTCGTGTAAATCTTGCAATGAAGTGGTGAACATAGTGCATGTAGTCGTTGCTCAGTTGTTCTTTGCTGTGCTCTTTAGGTTCTTCAGCCCTAATCCCCACTGTGTACACACCGGCATGATATGCTCTACCTTGCTATCACTTTTCGTCTGCATGATATACCCTCTGCCATTGGCACTTGATGGTGTGATTTACTTATGTGTTCTGTGACCGGATTGAACCATGGTATTTGTCAAATACATGTTTTAAACAGAAGATCAGTGTTATCTCCTTCTGTTTTGTTGCCTATATGGTCAGCTTACTTCTCTCTCTCTCTCTCCAGTTGCTTGAAGAAGGTGAGGAAGGGAAGGAACAGCCGAATTTGAGAATGAAGCTTGAAGCTCCATTGCAGGTATGTCATGTGAACATTTCTTTCCTTGGAGTTAGCAATACCATTCATTGATCGATACTGCTGACTGCCCCCCTCTCTCTTGGGACAGTCATAAAATGACGCTTCGTCTTGATTGAATTGAATTTCCTTAACCATAGATAATTGTCTAGCTCAAATTTCTCATAAAAGAAAACAAAACAAAAGAAATGGCATGTGATTTTTAAAGATTACTACCCCTCTATCCGCTACGCAAGCAATAGCAAGCTTCTCCACCATGTGCAGGTAGCCACATTTTTATAAGCTTTGTTTGCTAATAACACACGAGGGGCGCTCGGTTGCATCCCACTTGTAGACAGTTGGTTATGGAATAAAATGTAGGATCTTTGGTGAAGTCTGATACAAACTGAGGCTGTTTTGTTTTTACTGATGATTCGATGACCATTTGTTTTGGCAAATTTTACAGACTGTGCTGAATTTGCAACCACCTTTGGAGTATACTAAGGAAATTAATGACTACAAAAGTTTGATAAGGACACTTGCTATGGGTATGTATTGTTTGTTATAAACTATCTGCACAATTCCACGTGTTTAAGAGTCTACTACAATTAGTGTCTACATTCGAATTACTATTTCATATTGAACTCATTCCAGGAATGAAGACAATAATATGGAGCATAACACATGCTCATTGGCCACGGTCACAGGTATTATGAACCACCCAAATTTAAGGACAAATTTTTTTTGGCCATTTTGATATTATGCTTGGGCTTGAATCCTTTAGTGCTTACAATCCTATAATGTGGTGGACAGCAACAAAATCAACAGTCTTCTAATTTACCTGTTCAACCCTTCAGAGGATTGCGGGAGGATGAGGTCCATCACTCTGAAACTTTCTTCCTTTTTCTTTGATTGATTCGTTGCTAATCAAATTTGATTGTCTATTTTAGGTGCGGAAGACATCAGGTGTTCTGAAGTCTGGTGTTCACTGTTTGGCTCTTTTTAAGGAAAAAGACGATGATAGGGAGATTCTGCAATGTTTTTCACAGATGTTAGCTATAATGGAAGCTCGTGATATAATGGATATGTTTTCCTTTTGCATGCCGGACCTCTTTGATTGCATGATAACCAACAACCAGCTCTTGCACATATTTTCCACTCTTTTGCAAGCTCCCAAGGTTCTCCGGCCCTTCACCGATGTATTGATTAATTTCCTTGTTAGCTCAAAGCTTGATGCCCTGAAGCAGCCAGATTCACCTGCAGCAAAGCTTGTCTTGCAACTTTTCCGATTCTTGTTCATTGCTGCAGCAAAAGCTCCGGAAAGCTGTGAACGAACACTTCAGCCACATGTGCCCGTAATAATGGAAGTTTGCATGAAGAGTGCCACTGAAGTTGAGAAACCCCTTGGTTACATGCACCTTCTCCGTAGCATGTTTCGTGTCTTGAACAGTGCTAAATTTGATTCATTGATGCGTGATCTTATACCATCTCTGCAACCCTGCCTCAATATGTTGCTCTCCATGCTTGATGGTCCAATAAGTGAAGATATGCGGGACTTGATTTTGGAACTGTGCTTGATTTTACCTGCCCGCTTGAGTTCTTTGCTACCCCACATTCCTCGTCTAATGAAACCTCTTGTTCTTGCTCTAAAAGGTAGTGATGACCTTGTGAGCTTAGCTCTACGCACACTAGAGTTTTGGATTGACAGTCTGAACCCTGATTTTTTGGAACCTAGCATGGCAAGTTTAATGTCGGAGGTCATTCTTGCTTTATGGTCTCACCTGAGGCCTCCTCCTTATACATGGGGCACAAAGTCCTTAGAACTTTTAGGTAAGTTAGGGGGTCGAAACAGGCGATTTCTGCGGGAGCCTCTTGCACTTGAATGCAAGGAAAATCCGGAGCATGGACTACGTCTAGTTCTCACTTTTGAGCCTGCGACACCGTTTTTGGTTCCTCTAGACAGATGCGTACACCAAGCTGTTGGTGCAGTTATGCAAGGTAGTGGTATGGAAGCTTTCTACAGGAAGCAGGCTCTTCAATTTATTCGAGTGTGCCTGAATTCTTTGTTAAATTTGAGGGAAAATGTACCTAGTGAGGGTGTGAGCCCTGGTATTCTTGGGACATTGGTAATCTCTTCGTTGGATCCCTCAAGACGTCGCAATGATGCTTCAGACATGAAGGTTGGTAGGAGTGCTATTGAGCATTAACCATTTAACATTGCTCCTGATGTAGTTTACTAGTTTTGTTCTGCATGCCTCTATTATCTTATGACATTTGACATCTTTGATTAATCGATTTACATTTTCCTGTTGTTGTTTTATTGTTACTAATTTTTTTGAAGTGGTTGTAGTTGTATTTTGAATTACATTCAAATAAGTTACGAGCTTCACACTGTGTGGTATAGTATCATTGACATGTTTCACCAAGTAGGTGACTGTAAGCTCGCAGAGTTAGATGACTTATATCACCATATTAAATTCCTCCATAGACCTACGCAATTTCATTCTGGAATAATAATTATTGCCAAACTGATGTAAAACCAAAGCAATTTTCATTCTTTTGCACTGATGCTGTTCAGTTGTCTCCTGTACTGTTACAACTGGATCTATGTATTGTTAGTTATTACCAAGTACCAAATACTGACAGCTGATTATTGGAGTTTGGTGTCTTGGTGTGGTCTCTGGGATGCCTTTGTAACTAAGGGTCCCTTGTAACTAATCTGCATCTACATGGTGAATCAGGTGCTACCACAGTAGCAATGCTAGACTGCCCCCGTTATTACTCCATAAACAAAATAAATGATCGTTGTGAATGGCCATTTAGATATCTTAATTTTGTAACTGTTACATATTATTTCTTAGTTTCTACTGATTCTTGTCCAAACAAAATGATTTTGTAGATTATTGGAGTTATAGTTTCTTTCTAGTGGCCTTTGTGCTCTAGTCATCTTATTGATGCTTTCTTGTTTCTTCGATTTATAGGGAGATTTAGGTGTGAAGACAAAAACACAGCTGTTGGCTGAGAAATCTGTTTTCAAGACTCTACTTGTAGCTATCATTGCAGCTAATTCTGACACAAGTCTTCATGATGAGAGGGATGACTATGTTGTCGATATATGTCGGCATTTTGCTATGCTTTTCCATGTTGATTTGCCATCCTCCAGTCAATCTGGATTTATGCAGCCTATTGGTTCTTCCCTCTCATCTAGCATCAGCATGGGATCTAGATCAAGAAACAACACTCCATCTAATCTCCGGGAGCTGGACCCCTTAATATTTTTGGATGCGTTGGTTGAAGTGCTATCCAGTGAAAATCGTCAACATGCAAAAGCTGCCCTTTCTGCTTTGAATACTTTTGCTGAGACATTAATCTTTCTTGCACGTATGAAGCACACTGGTGTGCTAAGGGGAGGTCCTAGCACCCCTATGCTAGTTTCTAGTCCGTCTTTGAATCCAGTATATTCTCCTCCCCCAAGTGTGCGGGTTGCTGTATTTGAGGAATTGTTGCCTCGGCTATTGCATTGTTGTTACAGTAGCACGTGGCAAGCTCAGATGGGTGGTGTAATGGGACTTGGAGCACTGGTTGGTAAAGTGTCTGTGGAGACCCTATGCATCTTTCAGGTCCGAGTTGTACGTGGTCTTCTATTTGTTCTTAAGAGGCTTCCAGTGCATGCAAACAAAGAGCAGGAGGAGACAAACCATGTCCTCACACAAGTTCTACGGGTAGTAAACAATGCAGATGAAGCAAATAGTGAACCTCGCCGACAAAGTTTTCAGGGAGTTGTTGAATTTCTTGCACAGGAGTTGTTTAACCCAAATGCTTCAATGGTCGTGAGGAAGAATGTGCAGGCATGCTTATCACTGCTTGCAAGTAGGACTGGCAGTGAGGTCTCTGAATTGCTTGAGCCTCTGTATTCACCATTGCTTCAGCCTCTCGTTTCACGACCTCTTCGCTCGAAGAACATTGAGCAACAGGTATCTTAGATTTTTAAGTTCTGAGCCATTCAAACTCGAAGTCCACAATATGAATAGATTGATTTTCCCCCGTTTGTCACAGGTGGGCACTGTTACAGCTTTGAACTTCTGTCTTGCATTGAGGCCACCTCTTCTGAAGTTGTCTCCTGAGCTTGTCAATTTTTTGCAAGAAGCTCTTCAAATTGCCGAGGCTGATGAAACTGTGTGGGTCACCAAGATGATGAATGCCAAAGTAATTCTGACTTGGAACAAACTAAGAACTGCATGCATTGAACTACTCTGTACTGCCATGGCATGGGGAGATCTAAAAGCTCCAAATCACAGTGATTTGCGTGCAAAGATTATTTCAATGTTTTTCAAGTCTCTAACATGCAGGGCTACAGAAATTGTCAATGTTGCCAAGGAGGGACTTCGTCAGGTGCTTTAGCTGTACCTATGCTCTCATATATTGACATGAAAATTCAGAACATGTTTTATTATCATTTTATTCGCTAGTTTCTTATACTTTGTTCTCGATGTTACAAATTTGCTGTGTCCATACTGATAACTGCATTTTATAGGTTGTTCAACAGCAAAGGATGCCAAAGGATCTTCTACAGAGCAGCTTAAGGCCCATCCTAGTTAACTTAGCACACACAAGGAGTCTTACCATGCCGTTGCTACAAGGATTGGCTCGCCTGCTTGAATTACTGTCAAACTGGTTTAATGTCACTTTGGGTGCTAAGTTATTGGATCACTTGAAAAAATGGCTGGAGCCAGAAAAGCTTGCCCAGACCCAAAAATCTTGGAAGACTGGAGATGAACCAAAAATTGCAGCAGGTCTGAATATTCTATTGATTTTCTTATCTGCCTCCGTCTATGTGTACTTTGTTAATGACATCAAGTCTCAAAATAAATGCACATCACTCCAAAGTTAGGAACTATATCATATTATTCAATTGTGTTTATAGAACTACACTAGACTTGTGAAGTAGATGATTCTGATTTGCATTGAGAAACATGAAAATAACCAACCCTTGATTTGTTTGAAAACTAACTAGTTTGAAAAGGACTAATTCTTCTCGTGTATGTGAGCTTCCTTTTCTTGTAATTGATCTTGTCTCGTTTGCTCGTGGTTGGGAGTTATTCTGATATCATGTCTGATTTTGCTTTTCCTTTCTTGGGCAGCTATGATTGAGCTTTTTCACCTTCTTCCCCCGGCAGCAAGCAAATTCTTGGATGACCTTGTTACCTTGATAATTGATCTGGAAAGGGCACTTCCTGAAGATCAATTTTACAGTGAAATCAACAGTCCTTACCGTGCTCCACTTGCAAAATTTTTGAATCGCTATGCTGTGGAGGCTGTAGACTATTTCCTTCTTCGATTGAGCCATCCAAAGTATTTCAGAAGGTAGACATTTTGCAAATTCATTTTTTTATGTTGAATATTCTTGTCATCAGTGAAGTCATTTGACTGCAACAAACAAAGTTAAGTGATTTAAATACAAATGCCTTTTATTTTTGCAACGATGGGAAGCTTCATTCAGCACCACATGCTGGTTATTTATATGTTTATATTGGTATACTTTTCCTTTAGCTTTTACTGTACCATTGCTGTCATACCAAACTCGGCAAAGTGATCAGCTGCAAAGACTTGTGCTGGCCTATTTCAGAAGTTTTTTTGGGTTATATTGGATAGTTCTGGATATAATTTTCCCAATCTGCACCTTGTTGCTACTCCTTCTGTCATTCCTGCCTTTTGATTTCTTTTTCATTTCTCGTACCAACCATTTGTGTTGTAATGAATCTGATTGGCAAATAATATTTGAATGGCTCTTGCATAGCAGTAAGTTGTCAATTCGATTTATGTTATGCTCTGTCCTCATTTTCATTTTTTGGTTGCATGCCGTAGCAAAACATTGACTTACTATTCTGGTGTATTCAAATTTTAAATATGTGAATAGCCTTTAGTTCTATGGAAGTTATCATTGCTGAGATGCACTACCTACTCTTAGGCTTAGCATGGGGATTACACGGATTTGGCCGTAGCAAAAGGTCTCCAGGCGGTGTGGCCAGACTAGTTTGGGATGTGGTTTAGGTAGTGGTAGCTTTTTTCCTTGTAAGTGGCGCGTTTGGTTAAGCTTGTGTGAGGTGTGCGTGGGTGTTTTGTTTTTGTTTCTTTTGGGTATGGCCTATGTAAGTTGTCCGTTTTCCTTCTCTATCTCACAAAGATACGCAGCTCTCCTGCGTATTCGAGAAAAAAAATTGTTTCTTATTATTTCTTGAAAATTCAGGTTTATGTACATAATCTGCTCTGATACCGGGGAGTTAAGGGATGAACTTGCGAAGTCACCTCAGAAAATACTTGCTAGTGCCTTTCCTCAGTTCTACCCTCAAACTGAAGCAGCTGCTACTCAACTATCTTCGTCTGTGAAGGATGAAGCCCTTACTGGGGCTATATCTGAGAATTTTACTGGACAATCTTCATCAAACATGGTTACTGGTTCTGATAGTTATTTCAATGGATTAGAGCTTGTCTCAGCCCTTGTGAAATTGATGCCTGAGTGGCTTCGTAACAACCGGATTGTCTTTGATACCTTACTACTCGCATGGAAATCACCTGCAAGAATTGCTCGCTTGCAGAACGAGCAGGAATTGAGTTTGCCCCAGGTAGCCATTGGAATTGCTATATTTGTTTGTACACTGCTCGTGTATAAAATCTCTGATATCTCAGATTTATGCCATACTAATTTAACAATAATGTTTCAGTTGTCTTTCACTTATGAACATTTTTATTTTCTGTTTCGTGCATTATTTGTTTGTTTCGCATATTAATTACTTTAGTTTGTGGCCTCTATTTTTGCACTACTTAGTGACCGTTTGCACTACAAATTGTCAGACAAGTTGGATGCCGTGAAGTTACTTAAGATCCTGTAACTTTCGATGATCTTGTGCTAACATTCTAAAATGATAGTTGTACACTTCACCACTGCAGTGGATTGACAATCCCAAGCAACTTGTTACAATATCATATGGAATTTAATGCTGGTGTATGCAAGAGCTAAATACTCTGGCACTTGGCACTTATCACTCGTATTCACAGCTGCACAAGATATATTATATATCTCCTTCACTCCTGTACACAAACTGCTGTCATCAAAGTTTTGAGTTGCTTTCATACCCAATATCATATTTCTCGTTTGTTCCTTCCACGTTGTATTTGTCCACTATCTACTGCCTTTGCGTTATATAATATTGCTTTCTGTACAGGTGATGGAGAGTAAGCGGCTCATAAAATGTTTCCTGAATTATTTAAGACACGATCGTACTGAAGTTGGTGCACTCTTTGATATGCTATCAATATTCCTGTACCGTAGTCGGATAGATTATAGCTTTCTTAAGGAATTTTATGTCATAGAGGTAACACCATTTCTTGTCTCAGATTCATATGGTAGTTATCTTTTTTGTGTATTTATTGACTCTTTCTTTTTTCTTTTTAAATCATCTTTACTTGTTCTTCTAGGTTGCTGAAGGGTACACTCCAAATCTGAAGAAAACTATTCTTAACCACTTTCTGAACATATTCCAGTCAAAACAATATGGGCAAGATCATTTAGTTGTCACCATGCAGATACTTATCCTTCCAATGCTAGCTCATTCCTTCCAAAATGGACAAAGTTGGGAAGTTGTCGATCCTTCTATAATTAAAACTATTGTTGACAAGCTTCTTGATCCTCCAGAAGAGGTAACTATATGAAACCACACTACAATGACACCTGGCAACAGCCAAGTTTGCTTTACTCCTCACATGTGGAATTGAAAATTTTCTTCATTTCTCTAGGTCAGTGCTGAATATGACGAACCATTAAGAATAGAACTCCTTCAGCTTGCAACATTACTTTTGAAGTATCTACAGAATGATCTTGTTCAACATCGAAAGGAACTCATAAAGTTCGGTTGGAATCATCTCAAGCGTGAAGATAACTCCAGCAAACAGTGGGCCTTCGTGAATGTTTGTCATTTCTTAGAGGCCTATCAAGCTCCTGAGAAGATAATTTTACAGGTAGTTTGACATAAGTTTCTTTCAGATTAATTGATCATTTTCTTACATCTAGCTGCCAACGAGACATATCATTCTCTGTAGGTTTTCATCGCTCTGCTACGGACATGCCAACCAGAAAATAAGCTGCTGGTGAAGCAAGCTCTTGATATCCTCATGCCTGCCCTTCCTAGAAGACTTCCTCCTGGCGATAGCCGCATGCCAATATGGATCAGATACACCAAGAAAGTCCTTGTGGAGGAAGGCCATTCAATTCCAAACATGATTCACATATTCCAGCTTATTGTTCGCCATGCAGACCTTTTTTATAGTTGCAGAGCCCACTTTGTTCCTCAGATGGTCAATTCTCTTAGTCGCCTTGGATTACCATACAACACAACGGCGGAAAATAGACGGCTTGCAATTGAACTTGCTGGATTGGTAGTGGCATGGGAAAGACAGAGACAAAGTGAGATGAAAGTCGCTCAGGAAAGTGAGAGCCAGAATCAAATAGGTGATATGCTTAATCCTACTGTTATTGGTTGTGATCCAAAACGCTCCTCAGATGTTCCAATGTTCACCGATGATTTGAGTAAGAGGGTGAAAGTTGAACCAGGCTTGCAACCTCTCTGTGTGATGTCGCCTGGCGGGGCATCTATACCTAATGTTGAGACACCTGGATCTTCGGGACAACCAGACGAGGAGTATAAACCTAATGCTGCAATGGAGGAGATGATCATTACTTTCCTTATAAGGGTGACTATCCTTTACCTTTTTGTCCTGTGAAGTACACACTGAATTGCATCAGAAGATTGCCCTTGTTAAAACACCAAGCTGATAAGTCTCTTTCTTCATGCCTTACATTCTGATGCCCATTTGCTTTTGTGGTATACGTGACATATTCTAATGCAGTTTACTTCCACTTGAGGCATATATCACAACACACAAGAAAGCCACGCCTTTTCCATTGAAACAGACAAAAATACAACATTACAGTATCCAATTTTACTTCATTTGCGGACCAAGGAATTTGTGTTAGAAGGTCCATTGGTCTCATCTGAATCTTGGTCATATAGTGATAGTGTGAAGTTACTACTTTGGACCACCTTACTAGTATGTTTGACAATCAGCATATCCACAGCAATAGTTTAGGTATTTACATTGTTTTTCTTTTTTGCATTGAGTTGCGTGCACTCATAAATTTGTTGATTTGGAGAACAGGTGTCACTGGTGATTGAGCCTAAGGATAAGGAATCTAGCTCAATGTATAAGCAAGCTCTTGATCTACTGACTCAAGCTCTGGAAGTCTGGCCAAATGCCAATGTCAAATTCAATTATCTTGAGAAATTGCTTGGGAATCTGTCACCCTCTCAGTCCAAGGACCCTGCAACAGCACTTGCACAAGGCCTTGATGTTATGAACAAAGTATTGGAAAAACAACCCCGTCTCTTCATTCGGAATAACATCAACCATATTTCTCAAGTAAGTAACTTCAGACCATCCTTGTTCTCTCGATAAGGTCTTTGTTGTATTTGTTTTTTTGACGGGATTAAGACATTTTTCATGCTTGATGGGTTTTTGTGCTTATTCTGTTTAGATACTAGAACCGTGCTTCAACAACAAAATGCTGGATGCTGGAAAGTCACTTTGTTCCTTGCTAAAGATGGTATTCAGTGCTTTTCCTCTTGAAGCAGCCACGACACCACAAGATATAAAGTTATTGTATCAAAGAGTTCAAGATCTCATTCAGAAGCATCTCGCTGCTGTTACAACTTCACAGATATCACTTGAGCTTAGCAATGCTAACTCCATTATAAGCTTTGCACTGTTTGTCCTCAACGCGCTTGCTGAAGTACAGAAGAATTTCATTGATCCGTTCATCAGTTTGCTTTTCCGTGTCCTTCAACGTCTTGCACGTGACATGGGGTCTTCTGCTGGCAGTCATATCCGACAGGTATGTTGAGTTATGGATGCAATATGGTTATGTTCTTTAACTGATGTGTATGCATTAGCAAGCTTAACATATTTAGCTGATAGCAATATACTTTGAGTTATCTAATATTTCCGCTTATATCTTTTTTCACAGAACTTGTATGACTTTAGCTAACTCCAGTACTATTGATTAGCTTGAACATTAATGTACTGTCACAGTAAGATACTCACATGTCATGGATGAAAAACAGTACACATCTTTTCCAACGAAATCTGTCACATTGCATATATATGTGAAGATGTAATTGTCAATCTGCTAATAAGTATTAATTCTTTTCCTTCTGGAAAGTTTTTTAATCAGTTTTAGTTCTCCCCAGGGCGCTTTTGCTTTCTTCTGGAAAGTTTGTTTTTTGATAGTTTACTTTCGCACCAAAAAACAGTTGGATGACTACATCAATCATGTCTAAGCTCCGATGATCTATTACCATGTCAGTGCGTCATTGACTTTGTCACAATTTCAGGGACAGAGGCCTGAACTGGATTCAGCAGTTAGCTCACGTCCTACTGTAGATTCTACTGTCATATCTAACATGAAGACCGTCTTAAAACTCATAAGTGAGAGGGTGATGTCCTGTTCTGATCACAGAAAATCTATGGGCCAAATACTTCAAGCACTTCTTTCAGAGAAAGGCACTGATTGCAGCATTCTTCTATGCATACTAGACATGATAAAAACTTGGATTGAGGATGATTGCAGACTTTCTTCAGCTACTGGCTCTGTTAGTTCGCTTAACCCAAAGGAAATACTAACTTATCTTCAGAAGTTATCACTAGTTGACAGAAAAAGCTTCCCCCCCTCTGCACAAGAAGAATGGGATGCAAAATATTTGCAGCTACTTTATTCGCTTTGTGCAGATTCGACCAAGTAAGGACATATCTGTAAAGCAAGTCATTTGAGTTTTTTGTCATCTATTTTATGATTTCTGTTCCTGCAGATATCCATTGGCTCTTAGGCAAGAGTTTTTTCATAAGGTTGAGAGACAATACATGCTTGGACTTAGAGCTAAAGATCCAGAAATGAGGAAGCGATTCTTCAAGCTTTACCATGACTCTGTGGGAAAAACGCTATTTTCTAGACTGCAGTTTATAATACAGTCGCAGGACTGGGAAGCAGTGAGTGATGTTTTCTGGTTGAAGCAAGGCCTCGATCTCATTTTGGCTATATTAGATGAAAATGAACCAATTACACTTGCTGCAAATTCTGCTCGAGTACCAGCGCTTATGATAGCAGGGCCAGTTCCAGATCGTATTGCCATGCCTCAGCAGGTTTCAGATGCTCAGGAAAGCATGGATGGCACTTCTTTATCATTTGATTCTCTTACAACAAGGCATGCTCAGTTCTTAACTGAAGCGAGCAAGCTTGTGGTAAATACCTGCACTCTGAGCTATGCTGGTGTCCAGGATTACCACTTTATTCCATGCCTTCTAAAGAAAACACTTTTTTGACATGAATTTAACCCAGTTTTAGGACTTAACTGTTTGTTATTCTCAAATCTTGTAGGTGGCAGATATCATGGCTCCGTTGAAGGAACTTGCATTTGCTGATCCCAATGTTGCATATCATTTATGGGTTCTTGTCTTTCCAATTGTTTGGGTCACCTTACATAAAGAGGAACAAGTTATACTAGCTAAGCCAATAATTGCCCTTTTATCGAAAGATTACCATAAGAGGCAGCAGGGATGCAGGCCTAACGTAGCTCAGGCACTACTTGAAGGTCTTCATTTGAGCCATCCTCAACCACGCATGCCTAGTGAGCTTATCAAATATATTGGAAAAACTTGCAATGTGTGGTATACTGCAATCGCCTTACTTGAAAGTCATATGTTGCATATGAATGAGTCTAAGTGTTCTGAGTCCTTGGCGGAGTTATATAGGCTTCTTAATGAAGACGACATGAGGTGTGGATTATGGAAGAGAAGATCAATCACCGCAGAAACAAGAGCTGGGCTTTCGCTTGTCCAGCATGGTTATTGGCAACAGGCACAAAATCTATTTTACCAGGCAATGATTAAAGCAACTCAGGGAACATACAATAACACTGTCCCAAAAGCTGAAATGTGTCTTTGGGAAGAACAGTGGTTATCCTGTGCGACTCAGTTAGGTCAGTGGGAAGTCTTAGCTGATTATGGTAAAGGTGTGGAGAATTATGAAATTCTTTTAGATTGCCTTTGGAAGGTTCCTGACTGGGCATATATGAAAGAAAATGTATTTTCCAAAGCTCAGGTAGAAGAGACACCAAAGTCACGCTTGATTCAAGCCTTTTTCACCCTCCATGACAAAGGGACTAATGGTGTTAGTGAAGCAGAGAACCTTGTCAGTAAAGGTGTTGAACTTGCACTTGAACAGTGGTGGCAGTTGCCTGAAATGTCGGTGCAGTCCCAAATGCCTCTGCTGCAGCAATTTCAACAGTTGGTTGAAGTGAAAGAGTCCTCTAAAATACTGCTTGACATTGCAAATGGGAACAAGCCAGCTTCAGCAAGCTCTGGTGCCAATTCCAACCCGCATAACTCATTTGCTGACCTCAAGGATATTCTTGAAACATGGAGACTTCGGACTCCCAATGAATGGGATAATATGACTGTTTGGTATGACCTGCTTCAGTGGAGGAATGAGATGTACAATTCAGTAATAGATGCATTCAAGGACTTTGGCCAAACAAACCCTCAACTCCATCATCTTGGCTACCGAGACAAAGCTTGGAATGTGAACAAGCTTGCTCACATAGCTCGCAAGCAAGGTCTTCCTGAAGTTTGTGTAACTATACTGGATAAGATGTATGGTCATGCTACCATGGAAGTTCAGGTGTCTACCTTGACCATCACCATATTTATAATACTTCATATTGCACTATCTTTTTATCTTACTAGTTTGCATTCTGTTCTGGTTGCAGGAAGCATTTGTGAAGATATGTGAACAAGCTAAGGCTTACTTAGAAATGAAAGGCGAACTAATCAGTGGTCTTAACTTAATCAATAATACCAATTTGGATTTTTTCCCTGTGAAGAATAAAGCAGAAATACTTTGTCTCAGAGGTGACTTCCTGCTAAAAATGAATGACTATGAGAATGCAAACCAGTCTTATTCGAAAGCAATAACTCTTTTTAAGCATTTGCCAAAAGGATGGATTAGCTGGGGAAATTACTGTGATATGGTATGCCTATGCTCCTTCATGTCGTTAATAATATCCCTTAAAATTTCCAGAATTCTTGACTAAGTTCTGTTGTTGTGCTCTTTGCAGATTTTTAAAGAAACAACTGAAGAGGTTTGGCTTGAGTACGCCGTCAGTTGTTTTTTTCAGGGCATCAAATATGGAGTTTCAAATTCAAGGAGCCATCTAGGTCGAATTCTCTACCTTCTCAGCTTTGATACACAAAATGAACCCGTAGGAAGGGCTTTAGATAAATATCTTGAGCAGCTGCCTCATTGGGTATGGCTTTCATGGATACCTCAGTTATTGTTATCATTACAGAGAAGTGAAGCCCAGCACTGCAAATTGGTTTTGCTAAAGATAACTCAAGTTTATCCACAGGTAAAAGCAATGTTGCTACGTTGTTTGTATTCATTGAATTTAGAAAATGCATATTCTTGCTCTGGGCCATACATATCTGAGACAAGTTGAAACAGGCCTTGTATTATTGGCTTCGTACCTACTTGATGGAGCGCCGTGATGTTGCTACTAAAACTGAAATGGGAAGAAACATGTTGGCTCAGCAGCGTATGCAGCAAGCTATGTTGTCAAACAATGCTGCCAATAACTTACCTGATGGGAGCGCAAGGGCATCTAATCATTCGGGTGGTAACATGACTTCTGACAACCAGGTTCATCAAGCCACCCAATCAGGTGGTGCTACTGGTTCTCATGAGGCGGGCAACCTCCAAGGACAAGAGCCAGACAGATCTACTGTTGAAGGTGGTGCAAGTACCAGCCATGATCATGGTCAACATAGTTCGACAGGAGCCGAGGGTTCACAAGTTCCACTAAGACGCAGTAGTGGACTTGGTTGGGTAACTTCTGCAGCAAGTGCATTTGATGCAGCAAAAGACATAATGGAAGCTCTTAGGAGCAAGCATACTAATCTAGCCAACGAACTTGAGGTAAGAAATAACTAAGTAATTTATGTTGTCATTGGAAATCACGTTAATGAGAATTGACAATAATTTTTCTATTCTGCTGCAACCTTTTTTGTTTTCTTTTATGGGGTGGGGGTTGGGTGTAATGGCAATGCTGAATTCTGAAATGGAAGGTTGTGATTGTTTTGTGTGTCTAAAAAATGCAACAGAGAGTGGATAAGATTGGTATAAAGTAAGCTATGGCATACTAGTTACAGTATAGTTTAGCAAAGCTAGCAAATATTTAGATGGGGAAGAAAGTGGTGAATATTTACTGTATATAATAACAAATTTTGTACTAGTTATCGAAATGTTTACAGAGCTAGCATTTAGAATCGACATAAGGTGGTGAATATTTACTTCTTAAGTTTCTAGTATTTATAAATTATGATTATGATTATAGAAGCTTGTGAATTCACCATGTAGAGCGCTTCTAAGCTTCTCCAATGCTTAAGAATTTCATGTTATAAATACTGATTGGTAGTCTAATGTTATTTATTGCTGTTTCAGCTCTTACTGTCAGAAATTGGATCAAGATTTGTTACTCTGCCTGAGGAAAGACTTCTTGCTGTGGTTAATGCACTGCTTCATCGTTGCTACAAGTATCCAACTGCAACCACAGGCGAGGTTCCACAATCTCTCAAGAAGGAACTCTCTGGTGTATGTAGAGCTTGCTTTTCGCAAGATGCTGTTAACAAGCATGTTGATTTTGTCAAGGAGTACAAGCAAGATTTTGAGCGTGACCTTGACCCAGAGAGTGCTACTACTTTTCCAGCAACCCTTGCTGAACTTACTGAGAGATTGAAGCACTGGAAGAATGTTCTTCAGTGCAATGTAGAGGATCGGTTCCCTGCAGTATTAAAACTAGAGGAAGAAAGTAAAACACTTAGGGATTTTCATGTAGTTGATATAGAACTCCCAGGGCAGTACTTCACAGATCAGGTTGGTCGCATGATCACTTTTTATTGTCTCTTTCGAAGTCAATATATCACTCACAATTGGTGCATCATCAAATGGATGATTTGCCACAATGTTTTGAAAGTAACAACGTTTTATCATGCAAGGAATGTCATGTGACTTGTTTTGCAATGTGATAGCTGCATTATGCTATTTCCCCTGTCATTACACTGGTTGCCCTTTCTTTGGTCTTACATTTTCTATCTGTTGTAGGAGATTGCACCTGACCACACTGTTAAGTTGGATAGAGTTGGACCTGACATACCAATTGTCCGGAGGCATGGTAGTAGCTTTCGCCGGTTGACACTCATTGGTTCTGATGGTTCACAGCGCCATTTTATTGTTCAGACATCACTGACTCCGAATGCTCGGAGTGATGAAAGGATGCTGCAGCTATTCCGCGTGCTGAACAAAATGTTTGACAAACACAAAGAATCTAGGCGGCGCCATCTCGCTATCCATACCCCAATAATTATTCCTGTTTGGTCACAGGTGAAATACTCTTCTCTCTTATTCTTTTACACGAGATAATAAATTGTTATCCTGAATTATTTGCTTCCGAGTACTAGTACATCGAGTCCTTGGTTTGACACATCATTTTGTCTTTATTTAGGTTCGGATGGTTGAGGATGATTTAATGTACAGCACCTTTCTTGAGGTGTATGAAATTAACTGTGCACGTCATAATAGAGAGGCTGACTCGCCTATTACGATTTTCAAAGAGCAGCTTAATCAAGCCATTTCAGGGCAGGTCTCTCCTGAAGCAGTTGTGGAACTACGTTTGCAAGCATACAACGAAATTACTAAAAATATTGTTAATGATAATATCTTCTCCCAGTACATGCACAAGATTCTGCCAACTGGCAACTACCTCTGGACCTTTAAGAAACAGTTTGCAATACAAGTGGCTCTCTCCTGCTTCATGTCATATGTGCTGCAGATTGGTGGCAGGGCTCCTAACAAAATTCTATTTGCTAAAAATACTGGGAAAATCTTCCAGACTGATTTCCATCCAGGTATGCTCCTTGACGGGTATCAATCTTTGTAAATAAGGCTTATCTGAAGGTTATGATTGCTCATTTGTTTCTTTGTAGCTTATGATCCAAATGGAATGATCGAGTTCAATGAGTTAGTTCCATTTAGGCTGACACGAAACATGCAAGCTTTCTTCTCGAATTTCGGTGTTGAAGGTCTCATCGTGTCCGCCATGTGTTCTGCTGCCCAGGCTGTGGTTTCACCTAAAGTGAGTATTTACACTCAGCATGCTTTTACATTTCGACAACAATGTACGGTTGAATTTTTGTAGGGTAGGCTAAGAGGGTGAATAAAGATTCTTTTGTCTTGTTATTTGATCTGTTAAGTCCTTATATGCCACTGAATGCTTGCCTCATCCCCTGTATTTCACTCATCATCTCACTGACACGTGGGCTGGATCCACCTTGTCAACGACATAATGAATGATTTTGCAATTTTCAGTGTCATATAAGGAATTAATGCCTATTTTTATTGTGGTTGCAATTGACCTTGCATATTTCTTGTCGGATATGAATTTTTCTGTTGCATCTTTTTCCTTGTTTCCTAGCCTGAAAAAAATGTGATTGGATTGTTGTTTCGTGTTTTTTCAGCAAAGCCAGCACATTTGGCATCATTTGGCTATGTTTTTCCGTGATGAACTGTTATCTTGGTCATGGAGAAGGCCACTTGGCATTCCATCGGTCCCAATCGCTGCTGGTATGATCAACCCATTGGATTTTCAACAGAAGGTGATAAACAATGTGGAGCATGTCATCAATCGTATCAAGTCAATATCACCACATTATCTTGCTGATGAGGTATGCTGTTTCTTTTATCTTGATTTGTTCCTGTTATTTTTCTCAAGAAAGATCTTTCTGGTCTTGTGCTGATTGCCCTAGCCAGCCACAAGCTTTTACAATGATGATGCCCTCACCGGAATTGTCTGTTCCTTTTTTTTTAATGGGTGCAGCAGATTGCTTTCTGCAAATAGAGAATAAAAATGCTTGTTGTGATGAGATAATGATATGCCACAGGATTAGGTTATTTGCATGTATTTTTTTCGGGGTCCCATCACCCCACCTTTTTATTTGGTACTGTAGGTGTTGCCATATGCTGCATCCAGAATTCGGACAGCACTACATGGTTTTTAAACATAAACAACTATTCTTAATGTTATTCATCCAATAAAACTATGATATTACGAAAGTGCATTTCAAGACAATCTAGTCATATAATTTTATTTTTACAATCTATATTTTGAAAGACATGCATAGTCAAATTTTGGAAGCTTGTCCAAATGTTTGTGACTAAAGGGTGTATTTACTTTGGTCTTACCAATAAGAATTCAGAGGCAAGTAATTTAAGTTATGCCACCTCTGATCATCATCTTGTTGTATCAGGAGGAGAATGCAACCGAGCCGCCTCAGTCGGTCCAAAGAGGCGTCACAGATCTGGTGGAAGCGGCGCTGTCTTCGAGGAACTTGTGCATGATGGATCCGACATGGCACCCATGGTTCTGAAGGCAGCCCATTCTGATTGTAGCCTGACCAACAACCGGCGTGTGTTCAGTCCCTTCTGATTAATATCTGGTAGCCTGCTCGTAGATGCTGTACATATTTCTTTGCCTGCAACGCCGGCAGAAACTCCTTGTGTTATGTAGATAATGCCAGGGTGTCACCCTGCCCGTTGTTAACTGCTGTATTGGCGTTGCTTATTGTCAACTTAACTTGAGGGTAATTAACGAGATATCATCCAGAATTATTATGTGCTCATTTCATTGCAACTATATGTTTAGATGCTCTTCATTGCCTTTAACTAGCGGCGGTAGCATTTCTGCTAAGTTTTGTACAGAATCATTTGAACCTATTTTGTACAGAGGCGTAGGGGAAACCGATCTGTCGCAACTCGCGAACAGGTTGTTTTGTGCAGAAGCTGCAGCTCCGCCTCTACATGTGCATCGTCGTTGGGGGAGGCAAACCAGTCGGTTCCGACATCAAGATCGTGGCGGTGAGCTGTCCTGTCGTCCGTGCCGACCAAACACCTTTTTTCTCTCTCTTCGTTTAGTCTGAGCAATAGATTTGAATCTCTAACTGGTATACGACGTACTAATCACATCGAACTCTCGTCTCAAAAAATTATACAGTATCGAACTTTACGCACAGTTCGAGCAACACCGACAGTGCAGGAACCACTACCAAACGTGTAGTCGAGGGGATAGGAAAAGGAAATCCACTGATGTTCCATTCCCAACACGATAAAGGAATTACATCAAACTTTGTGAGCATTCGTGAAAATCATCCTGAAATTTCTTCTGCATTTTCCCTTCTTACTGCTCTTTATCACCAAAGACAACCCCACAACTCCAGTAAGCTGTTACCCTAAAAAAAACTCCAGTAAGCTTTTCAGAGGCAAAATGTTCTCTCTTTTTTTTTTTTTTTGCGAAAGGAAAGAGACTATATTAAAATTTGAGCACAGTGCATACCCATGTTACAGAAAGAACTCTGGAAGTGCAAAAATTACACAAGAATCCTATCCTGATCCTTCAGTTGAATGGAGCAACGCAGAAGGATGGAGCCAGAGATCGGACCTGTACTGAAAGCGTTGAGCAACCCCAGCTTGTCTCACCGCAAGAACTAACGCCCGGAGACGCATCTGGCCCTCTAAAAGCATATCGACCATTGTCTCACCGGATGCGGTGCAGGAAGACGGCATCTTCAACCTCACATCAAACGAAGTTGCTAGCCTAGCATCAATCTCTACGGCCACCGACACCAAGTCAATGACCCAAATTCAAAACTCAAAGGAACATCCCTCCATCCGACAACCATACCAACCTAGCAAATCTAGTATTTTTTTCAGCTCACCGTAGTTGGTCGGGCCTCCCTATGTGAGGAACGGTGATATCTCGATAAGAAGAATGAATTATGACACTTAAAAACTAATAGTTTTAAAAAATTATAAAATAAATTTATTTTAAATTCTATTTAAATGCGCTCTAAGTTTATCTAATATGTTTACTCTACTGCTCAAAAGAATTGTAACTTACTCTAACAAGTTAAATTGCAAGAAAGTAATGCGAAAGTATAAATAAGGTAAAAAGATAAACTCGGCAAAGGGGATTTTTATCTTGTGATATCGATGGTATGTGTCACCCATAATTCACGTTGAAGCTACACCGAGGATATACTCCCGATCGGTACCCGGTCATAACTCTTGAGCCAACAAGCCACCAAGTCAAGGCCTCAAGCTAGATGAGTCACTAAACCACCAAGGTAAGGTCTCACCACTAGTCTCTCTTCCGATCACTTACCGTCGTGATCACTTCAAAGATCGAGCCGCTAAGGCAAAGGTCTTCGTGTCCCCATACAAGTGTCTTACTGCCGCTGCACGCTAAGTCAGAAGGTCAACAAGCTTGCCGGTGAGTCACCAAGGTTCCAAGGTGTCGGCGTACCTCTTGGTACAAGGTTGGATAACTCATTTATCCACTCTCTGGGTTGCAACACCTAGCAATACTTCTCTCTAGGTGTAATAGCACTAATCACCTTTTAATGGTGTGCTGAATTATCTTGGATGATCACTTTAAGCATTTTGGTGGCTTATATGTCTTCTCAAGTATCTATGAGATTCTCTAGACTCCAGCAGCATACCACACCTTTAAATGACTGAGTGAAAGGTTATTTATAGTCTCAAACCTGTCAACTAGTCATTTTCCTAACGTCTCAAAAAAGCTGTTAACAACAGATAATCCGGTGAGAACATTAGTACTAAAACTAGATCATCCGGTGAGTACTACCTCATAAACTAGCAGTTGGAACTCTATTTAATGCCTCTGTGAACACCGAACACTCCAGTGTAAACCCTAATCTATCACCAGACTATCCGGTGATGTCCTTAGTTTTCTCCCCCTTTGTCAGAAACACTCCGATGAGTTTATCTCCTACTCACCGAACTATCTGTTGCGACTATCAGGCTCTAGACACAATGCTTCGGTGAGTGCAAACTTCTCTGCACCAGACTTTCCGATTGGGCAAATCTTTCTGAGACTTTTCCAATTCAATCAAACTTTGTTCCGACTACGATGACTTTTTGATGTATTACATATATAAAACTTACTAACATATATTCTTTACAAATATGTTAATCACAATGACTATATTGTCATTAATCACTAAAATCACATTTATAATCTAATAGAATTATTTTCGCTACACCCTGCATCTCCAACACCGGAGAGGTCATTAGGATGGAGGAGGCAGACCAAAACTATGGTTGATTGGTGATCGTCTGCTTTCACTTTCTGTACTATAGCATGAGAGTCATCTACTCAGTCCATATTCCATACTGCTAAGGCATTATTTATTTTTTATTCTGATTATATATTCTAGCCCTAAAAGCAAAAAATAAAAACAAACTATCACGGTATAAATCTGACTCACAATCTAGGAACTGAGTTTTACAACAAAATCTTATAATCTATAATTCAGTGAAAATAAACTTCCACATATTCTGCAGAATAGATTAAATTTTCATAATCTGAAAAAAACAAACATGCCATAAATTCGAGTAGAGGCAAAATGTTCTAATGCCTATGAATCCTTTTGACTTTTAAAGCCGAAGTGCAGGCACTGAATTACTAACGAAATGGTCCACAAAGTACAACCATAAAAAGGGCCCACACCTTTTTTTTAACTCAATAAAAATGGCCTTCAAAATCACTACTCCAATTTGTTGCAAAAAAAAAAAAAAAAACTGACGACTGCTTTTCGGACAGGCCGGAAGGACGCGTGAAGGAATGGCGGTGGTTGGTGACAGCAGCTTTCCTCCTTCCTCTTCGGTCCTCCTATACCTGTCGCCCCTACCTCACTCCTCCTTCCATTGGAGCCAAATTAAGCTGTAGTAGCGGAAGCACCCTGTAATTTGAAGCAAGAATGGATTCCAGGATCTCCCTCCTCTGCTTCCTGGTCCTCGCCTCTTCCCTCCTGCACTGCGCCAGATCTGATGGTAAGATCCATGGCTTCTTGCCTCCCTGCGCTTGCTCACCTTTTCTGCTCCGGTGATCGGGCTTCCCGATCCCGATTTTTGTTCTGTGACTCGAATCTGTGCTCGTGTAATGGGGTCGGATCTCATGCAATGCGATGCCTTTCGCTTCGTTTTTTCCCCGTTGTGCTGCGAGGAAGCAAGCGATGCTTTGTTTTGGATGCTGTAGTGATGAATTCGCAATGCCTTTCCAAATCGAGCATCACTAGTTTCACTGCAAGCTGGCATCGAGCTTTAGTGGGTCCTTTGTTTGCTATCCTGTTCGCAGTTCAGTAGTTTCAGTGCAAGTTGACCTTTGGCCGTGCAAGATCTGATTGATATTCAGAGCTCGTTGCGTCAGAAACCAGAGTTTCATATGGGCTTGAGCTCTTGCACGTGTCTCATTGCATTACTCGGTAGTGTTAAGAAATGGATCACTCACTGTTGTTACTTAATTGAGCTGGTGTCAAGTGTACTAGGCACACGGTGCGATTCCAGTGCATTTAGCTGAGTTGCGATTCCAGTGCATTTAGCTGAGTTGTGGTTGCATAGTACAATCGTCATGTTTGCAGATGAATGATAAGAAAACTTCTTTGTTCTGGTCGAGATCTGAATCTACTCGTATGTGGCAAGAAATCGGCGGAGCCATATGTGCAGCCTGTCAACTCTGTGCATCGTCTTCTTCGTACTGAATTCTCCATTTCAGGCAACGATGCTCAGCTCCTCAAGGGCATCAACAGCTACCGATCCTCCCTCAAGGTCCCCGCGCTGGCGGAGAACAAGAACGCGGCGTGCCTGGCCGAGCAGCTCGCGAAGCAGTTCAAGGGCCAGCAGTGCACCAACACCACCGGCGCCAACACCGTCATCGGCACGGAGCAGCAGTTCCCGGACTACCCCAAGTACCTGGACCACTGCCACCTCAACGCGTCGGTGACCGAGGACGGGCAGGTGATGCCGGCGTGCGTGCCGGGGCTCGTCCCCGACGTGGTGCTCACCAACTACACCAAGTCGCAGTACAACCGGTTCCTGAACGACAGCCAGTTCTCCGGCGTCGGGATCGCCAATGAGGGCGACTGGGTCGTCGTCGTGCTCAGCACCAGCACGGACTCCGGCGACTACTCCCCGGCTCCGCCGGGCTCGAACTGGGCAGCTTCGGTGCAGCCTTTCAGCCAGCTGATTCTTTTGTTGGTAGGATTTATAATTTTGATGATGAAGTGAGAGCCTGAGAGGTTGGTCATACCTATACACCACAAAGAGTGTAGTTTACATTGTTTCGCTCATTTTGTATCATTCAGATTTCAATTGAACTTGGCCTCATCGGCATTCTTAAATGTTTTACTTTCGATATTGATTATAAAGCAAGTTTGCTTAATCTGTCCACTGATAAATTCTCCATGTCCGTCTTCAAAAGCTAAAGCTAAAACAAGTGGCTGCCGGAATAAATTAGCCATTTCTGTTTCTAGTTTGATAACCCTTTAGGTAGAGATGGCAATGGGTCGAATCGGTTTTAAGTGGCGTAATACCATGCTCAACCCGAGACCCACTAGCCTCATTCCGACTCCCAGGAAAAACCGAACAACAACCATTAGTTATGAGGTAAAATGAACAGCATCAATGATACCATGGCTAGTACATGGCTACATGCTCAAAAATCAAATGAAAGTCGAAAGCTCACACGGGCTCACGGTCACTCTTCCTCCAGGCCAGTAGAAAAGCTCAGATCTTAGGTAGGGGTACCAATGAACCGTTGAGACTTGATAGTGTGAGCGGACGGTGAGACCGGACCACCGGAGGAGGCGCCGCGG
Organism: Phragmites australis; assembly: GCF_958298935.1. Lineage (NCBI taxonomy): Eukaryota > Viridiplantae > Streptophyta > Magnoliopsida > Poales > Poaceae > Phragmites > Phragmites australis. The sequence goes on from NC_084935.1 coordinate 2,283,102, forward strand.
ATGGGGGCATGCGTGATGCGTCTGGCAAGTGGCAACAAGCTTGATCCGGATTCCTCAGTAGGTCAACAAGTTGCCTTTGTTTGGCTGGACTATCTCCGCACTCATGCCTGGGCTGCCTTCGCAATGCTACTCGGATGACCTGTGGGCACCAACAGGCGAACATATAAACTCGCGCCTGACCAATCCATCAGACCCGTGGGCGAAATTTAACATCCGAATTCATACCCGACGGGCGCAGAACCTGCGGTATATGAACACATGGTTCAATTGTCATCCCTACCAGCGGGATGGCAATTTAATGAGAAGTTAACCCGCGGTAGAAATTATTGTTGCAATCACTGTACAGTTAAATCTAACCAAGTTTGCTGACGATCCAAACAAAAAGACTGCCACCGCAGATCGGTACAACTGTAAATGCCGCCGCAGATCAGTACAACCAAGTTGCCCGGCCTTGCTGCTACAAACAACTATAAATGTCAGGTGTTGGGAAGGGCATAAGACGGACTCAGTACAAGGACACGGTGTAGAGATGTACACCCAATATTTTTTGCAAAAATAATTGTAATTAGTAGGTATAACATATGATGGAGTCACAAGGACGAGGAGGTAATTCTACACAAACAGGTCCTAAACGACAATGACAGAGCTCATGAAGAGGAGCCCAGAGACGAGTCGCAAGAGTAGCGATCGCCACACTTGAAGAAAACCTCCCTCTCTAGATGATGCATTTATCTTTTTGAGATATGTTGAAGCATGCTTTTGTTTGGTTGCTAACTTCTGTTAGTTCTTTCCTATACTAACTCTCGTGCTATAGAGTCTGTCTGTATCTAAGTCTTTACCTTTCTATATATCATTATCTTGTTTGGATGTAACAAACTAAATAAATGTACCGTTATTTTTTATAATGGAGTGTGGGGTTCTCCCCTTATAAAAAAATTATAATACATATATACATTTGTAACTGTTGAAGATGTTCCAAATTCATTACCCAAGACAAAGGCCGACTTCTGACGGAGCGAAGCGGAGGCCCGTCGCCGGGAGGCTTGGGCCGGAGCGAAGCGGAGTCTGAAGTCGGCCCATTGGGGTGCGCCCTCCTTCACTCGGGGGGGGTGCGGGGGGCTGGCCCCCCGCGGTACGGTACATATACCCGTCGCTAGGGTTCCACTGCGACCGATTCATTCATTCTCTTGTAAGCCGCCGCACGGCGTTGTAACCCGACTCTTGATAATAGTGAGGAGTGTTTGCTGGCTGGCGCCCGTGGTTTTTCCCCTTCGAATTGGAGGGGTTTTCCACGTTAAATCTTGTGTCTCCGCTGTGATTTGATCTTGTGTTCTTCGTCGTTTATTCGCCGTCATTCACAACAGTAACTAGGTAAGATTACATATATTTAATTACTAACTCACTAAATAGCACACGCCATCTCAAGTCCTCTTCATCCTTCCCGTGTTGGGCTACCTTGCTCCCTCTAGTTGGTTGTTGACGTAAGTGCACCACTACACGTGCGGAATCACGACGTCGGCGCCTTGAGTTTTTGTCCAGTTTCTATATCACATATACGTGTCTTTCATTCGAATTTAACAAGATTATATCTGGCACCACAAGTCTACAAATCAACAAAAAGATATAATTTTAAAATGTTTAAAAATAATCTTATCAATGCAATTATGTAGCCCTTGCTGAACCAAATAAACACGTATTACTTCTGACAAAGCCTGTTCTTATATAAAAAAAACCACTATAGATTCTCTAATTCACACAATAATACATTAAAAGTTAGTACAGTCTGGTTTATAATTTTTAGACAAAATAACATTAGAGTACATATGTACACCAAGTATTTTTATAAAGTACTCACATTTTTAAAAAATAGTCAAATAGTAGCTCAAAAATAATTTGGTTTGTAACTCAATTCATTTCAACTAGCTTCGTACAACCACCACTTTCCCAATTCACTCAATTTGCGCCAACAAGCCACCCTCACACGTACCGTATGGCCAAAATAAGTCACGATTCATGCATCTTGTGAAGTAAAAGGGGAAATGTGCCTCCAAACACTAACAACTCTATCTGTTTAAGCAACAAGCGGTGTGATCACAACATTAAAAATCTAGCCAGCAACTCAACAGACTTGCAGTTAAGGTGGGACCAACACCACATAAGAAACATGGAGTGACCAAAGTAGTTTAAGTTTGATATTTTTAGTGATGTTTCTAGATAGAAGTATCTAAAAGTAAAATAGATTGATATCTTAATAAATGGCAATGATTTAATAGCTAACCTAGGTTATAAATTTTGGATATAGCCCTAGTTATTTTGAGATGGTGGTCTAACAAGAACTGCACAACTGCTGAACTTCTACACTGAAAACAGGGTCATGTTTTTACCGCATCTTCAGCAGAGAGGAATAGCAGTTATGCAGCCAGGAGACAATTATTAGCCAAAAATAGGAAATATGAAACGATCAGTATATCAAAAGCTTTGACATTATGATTTTTAAAATCTTTGCTACCTCATACCAATAAAAGGAATTATTAAACATGTGCGTAAAAGAGCATGTCTGTATCGTAAACCGTGAATAAAAGGGATTGGAGGAGAACTATCACGAGTCCTCACAAATCCTTTTCGGTGTAAGAATCCACAAACAAAAAAAGACAAACATGGTATTATTCCCATCAAACTTACCAAGTTTGGTGCAAGTAATAGCACGACCATGTGTGTATGATTGATACAGCATATAAGACAACAAGATACATTTGGACATTACATTCCCCCCGGAGGGAAGATAAAACCCCAACTTAAAACTATAATCTGTTTATGCACATCAGCTTACACCTCCTGTGATCTAACAACCCACGGATGCTCCAAAACGCTAACAGAAACTAGATCCTGCGAAGCTCACCAGGTCTGTCAAAAATCTGGAGGAAAAAAGAAATTCTTCCACATCGCAAAGTATCACCTTTCCAAACTTCAGCGTGGTCTAACGACGGTAGGAAACTAAAGATCATATCCTGGTATAACACCAGTAAAAAAAAAACATAGTAAAAGTAAATGTGTCAAATTTCAACTCGCCAAACTCTTTTAGATCCGTCTTTTTGTGAGAATGATCTTAGGGTTTGGAAGATGGTGAAGGTGGCTGCTATCAACTGCTGAGTCCGTTTCTTTGGGCAAGCCTGCATGAGGCAGTACCTGCAAGCTCGAGTTCCAAGTAACATTAGAAGTTTATAACGTGAATTTACAAAGAGGGCAAGTTTGTAGCTTAAAATCCTGAAATCCCATCTAGCTAGCCAGCTTACAATCTCCATAATGGAATTGCTAAAACCTTAAACATTTTCTTAATGAAATTGATTAATCTCATAGGAACACAAACCAAGAAGGAAATTAGTATGTGTCCAATATCACAAGAAGACATCAGAATAACAATTATCGCATCTAACCTCATAGTTGCGGAGCAAATTGGCAATCAACATTGATATCGCAAAAATCACAAACTTCTGGCCAACACATGCTCGACTCCCGGAACCAAATGAAAGAAATGATTCTGTCTTAGCACACTCAGAGAAAAGATTTATTCCGTTTGAGCCTTTAGGTGCTGCTAGTATTTCTGCAGTAAAAGAAGGAAATATGGAAGGATTAGGAGGAGGCTAATCACCAAGATCTTGAAGAAAAGTTTCGAAAGGTCTCAAAACTGTGTGACAAATTGAGATAAAGGCCAAAAAATGAACTTGACGCAAACAGTTTTCAGAAGCTTAATGCACCATATTTTTACTTCACATAATACCATTTCTTTAGTATCTACAGTCTGGTACTAGTGTTTCAATAATACCATTTCATGCCATAAATGGAATTCTCTCTCCAACATCTTTCATAGACTTATAATTCCAGAAATACATGAGTTTGGCTGCAGTATATTGTAACTGTAAGAAAGCGTGACCTAGGATTCAGGACAAAAAGGTGAAAAGAATGAGGGAGGGAGAGACCTCCAAGATCAATGCCCTTTTTGAGGAAGCGACGAGGATTGAACTGGTAAGCATCGTTGCCCCACATAGAAACATCCATTTGCACGAGATGCAAAGGAACAACCAATATCGCTCCAGCTGGTACAGTGATGCTGGCTTCAAGAGTCAAATCTGCTCTCAAGTAAAATGAAACCCAAATTAAATTAACAGCGGATAACCTATGGTAATCAAAATTGACCTACAGCTGACACATGCTAAAAATAAATGTCATCACACCATCACAGTATATGTGAGCTCAATTGCGGCTAGATTCATAGACTAATATCAGGATAGAACTTGAAAGAACCATGGTTTCAAAACATAAAAGCAGGATGCACAAAAATGTATCCATTTAAAAAGTTTAGAAAACATGCATACTGTGTTTCAAAGAACATCGCTGCAGAAGAGGTCCAGCAGGCAAAAGGCGAGCAGATTCACATACAGTAGCAAGAAGGAATTGCATCTTAAGGATGTCATCAACCTCCAGCTCAGACGATTCATTGCAAACTGCAACAACCTCTGCATGTAGCTGCAAAATAAAGCAGCAAGAGTGAAGAGGTGTAACTTACAGAAATAGTATAAACACAAGCAAACCCAAAAAAAAAAAAAAAAAAAAAAAAAAACTGGCAAAGGAGCCAAATTGGATTGCCACATGTGCAAAACCACCCTAGGAAACCAGTGTTGTTCAGACAATTCTTTTAAAGTTCAGGGGTTACTTAGATTTTTTCATTAGAATTATTAATATGCAACAAATCCATGAGACTTCTATTCATTTGAACAAGAAAACACCAACAATCATTTATTAAGAGAGCAACCAGAATAGTTTGCAGCAAAGAGAAATAAAAGAACTAAGGTAGTAATGTGTACCTGATCTTGCAACTTTGGGCACAAGGCAATCCTTGCCAAAATGTTACCAATCAGGTTAGCAGTAGTGGAAATACCATGCAACATCAAACCCATGACGTTTCCACATATTTCCTCTTCTGAACTAAGTGGCCCTTCAGCAGTCCCATCGAGACAACGACCTGACATCATGCCATCTAAAACAACTCTATTTGGATCTTTTACCATCCCTTCATTCTTCTGACAAGATCTCTGATCAACATGGCAAAGTGTATTATTTTGGTTTCTGGAATTTCTGATGATGCCCTGTGTTAAAATCTTCAGCTTAGCACAAATGTCCCGGTACCTCCTATAACCAGTTTTCCAAAAAGGCGGAACTGCATAAGAAGCCCAGAAGCAACCATCCTTTGCAACCATCATAAGAAGATCCTCATAAACAGCGGCGTCAGACCAATTGAAGAAGGCATCACCAAAAAGAGTTGCACCAATGATGTTAAATGCCACATGCTGGGAGAAAGATTTACCGTCTAGAAAATCCTTAGACATAATAGAGTCGATTCTATCAAGGGCAGCATCAATAATCTTGAAAGAACTTCGACCGGCACCAACAGTAAGTTTTTCATTCAAGAATACTTTCAGAGATTCTCTCCTATTTTTGACCTGAAAATTTCAGAACAAAATGATTATAAGAAAAAGAAAAGAAAAAGATCAAAGCAGCAACTGAGCATGCCATCGGCCAATCAAGAAGTAGAAAACACATTACACATACATTAGTAGAAACTAAAAATAAGAAAAAGTAATACTGCACAGTTGACATGGACATTGTTGCATTGACACACATACCTTCTCGAATGAGGAAACGAATAGACCAAGTCTTCCGCAAGCTAAATTATATGTCCTCCCAGTCAATGGTAACTTATCTTCAGCCTTTGTTAGCGCCTCTTTAATTAGAGTAGGATCGTTAACTGATACAAGTAGTTCAGAGGGTCCTAGCCACAGTCGAACAACTGGGCCATAGCTGCCATGTAATTTTGATAGATAGCCTGCAAAATGAAGCAGTTCAAAGCAAAATATGATCAGAAAGGTATTAGTTGCAGTAACAAGGTTAAAATATTGAGCACTGTATTTTCAGTTTTATAGTAACGAACAATAAAGTGTTTGTTCATAACAGCAAATCTGATAGCAATATGTAATACCAATTTCCAGAACAGTTAGAATGCTTTGCAACCACTTATTCATTTACACAAAATATTTGATAAACCATGTAAGATTGAGCCTTGAATTACATGGGCCCTAACGAGCTGAAGTGGGCCATCCTATGCCCATGCTCATTTGACCAACCATGGAATGAAAGACCAGCACTATGGATGCTGGATCGCATGGGACAAAAATTATTCATCAATAAATAATACAGCTACGTATGGCTACCCATTGATGTCTAGTAGTACTTCAAATACAGCATGATCGATGTTATGCCAAGTAAGTTCGGTGAAAAGTGCCCATTCCCAGGACAAAATAGAATATATGGTTAAATCTATAAAACTTAATCGATGTCCAGTTGATAGAAATCAGATCTGATAGTGATGAAGAAATTTCATAAAAAGTACGCATTACGAAGTAAATTGCTTTCCTCTTCTGCTAATTTTTTGTCTGAATCCTAAGAGGGGAAGAGTTCAATATTACCAATATTAGGACCATGAGGTAATGAAGAGATGACACCTAGATCAAGACAATAACAGAAAACCTAATCAATTGTCCAAATTTGATAAAACCCACCAGTCAAAAGCGATGTAGCTACGATAACCCTACATTTTTTAAATTTTATCAAATTCAAGCACCATGACAATGTTCAGGGATTCACCACATCATCAGCAAACCCTTGCAAAATAGTGAAAAGTTAAGGTGAACGTGCCAATCAGCGCAATTGCTGTGTGGACAATCATCAAACCACAGTGAAGCAAATTTTACCTCACCACTAGTCTAAATGCTTTACACATAAAGATGTACCAATTGCACAGATGACATCCAGTTGTCAGTAAATAGAGCTGCCAACAAAAGAAAATCTCGATCAGACGATCACTAGCTTGCAGACCCACCAGCGATAAACTTAACCACAAAATTGTCATGTAATCACCCACATCACATTAGTCAAATGATGTCCTGATAAGATCCCACCCAGATCAGCAACTAAACTAAAGCAAATTTAACATCAATTAATCAAAGCACTATGAAATTCCCAATCGACCAGTGTTCCGGACTTCCAGTGGCTCGTAACCTGAATATTCCGCATCACAAGGAGTAACTAAATCTCGAATCAAACTGCTCCAATCACATCAAGTCCCCAATCGAACAGTACCCGCACAGACGGTCGAGCATCACGAACAGGCCATACGAAAACTGTAGCTGTGAAGAGGTCGCGATCGCGCCAAATTCAGCGCCATACCCACCATAACCACCACCAAATCAACCAAACCCACTCGAGAGAAAAAAAACAACAACCAAACCCAATCAATTGGATCAAAAGTTAGTTGTGGGAACGAGGAATAAGGGGGAAAGGCAAGCGGCCACCAACCGGTGATGTCTCCGCCGGCGCGTAAGACGGCGGCGAGGCCGGGGTCGGCGAGGAGCGCGTGGGGCCCGGGGATGCGGGACCCCAGGGCCCAGAGGCGGAGGAGCGCGGCGAGGCGGAGGAGCAGGAGCCAGGTGGCGGCGAGGAGTCCCACCCAGAGCAGCGCGTTGGTGCCGCGCTCGGCGTAGTCGCGGAGGAAGGCGCGGCCGCCGCCGACGCAAGCCGGCCAGGCGGCCGGGCCCGCGGCGAGGAGCGCGCCCAGGAGGGTGAAAGGCGCCGCGGCGGCGTCGCAGGAGGAGGAATCCATGGCTGCGAGCGGGACAGGCGTGGTTGGGAGGTAGCTGGCGATGGCGGAGTGGTGGGCTAGGGAGCTGCGAGAGCTCGTGGCCTCGTGCTCTCTCCCTGTGAGAACTGAGAAGCGAGGAAGCTCAGAGGAGATGGGACTTTCGCCTACGGCGGCTCTAAAAAGATCCACGAGCTGAGCTGACTGCTGACCGGGATTTTAATTTCGTTTTAAGAAAATTGTCGATGAAAAGATTGAAATTCGTAAAATTTTATTAAAATTTTGCTTATTTTTCGTGCTATATAATATTAGTCTATTAGAAATTTCAGAATTAGATATTTCGATTTCTACGAAATTTTAATCCCGCCACTGAGTATATTTTCCGTTTAAGTCCACTTGTATTTAGGAAACTGTAAAGGTAGTCCTTAACAAAAGTTTTTGGGGAAAATGTGTAAAATGTAATTATCATTCTTTAACAAACGGAAATGTGGTATTTATCTCCGGGCAGGTGATGGTGATGGTGATGGTGATGGATGCGAAATTGAGCAGCATCTTTCAATGCAAGACCAAGGAGCTTCCATTGCGTAGGAACTAAAATAGCAGGTTGGTAACTGGAACACAATTTATCATGTTTTCATCCGAAGCATTTTAGCATAGATTAATACCAAGCATGCTTTCTGATGCAAAACTACCATGACTAGAGGCGGATCCAAAGGGGAGGCCGGGGGCTCACCCCCTACTGTTTTTCAGCCAATGGAGTCCCTAAGCGTCTCATCCTAATAATTTTTTTATCATGGAAGAAGTAGAGGAAAACAAAAAAAAAAAGCGAAGAATATTACAAAGAGGAGGAATGAGAAGAAGAGGAAGAAAGATGGATAAGCCTTTCCTATCTAATTATTTTGTATCTGTCACTGATCATGATAGTATGAATGATGTTGAATAAATACTCCTCTACATTCTCTGAGAAAATGGCAGATGCATAGCATGATATACACGACATTGTCAGATCAAAACGTATCCGCGAGAAAAGCATTCGATTGATTGGAGCTGGAGAACGGATGCCTTCAGGCTGTCGTCCAGTTGTTTCAAGGAGCTAAGAACACAGATCATGCGACTCCCTTGCTTTAGATCGAATTTTCAAGGATTTCCGTGTGATTACCTGTCCCTTGTGAACCTCACTCTCCGTTTCTTTATGCTCTGCATTGACTTCGTGCGATCCCCGGCACTAACCAATTGCATCCGGCGCAAGTCAACTACTGGCTCGAGCTTTAATTTTGGCTGCCTTGGCGGCAAAGCCAGCTCGGTTCCCTTTCGGCGAGATCACCTTGTTTTAAATGGATTGACTTTGCAGGTGTTGGGGACATCGATCTGATGTGCAAATTGCTGTGATTTCAAATTTAATATGCTCTACATTTACTTCTATACAATAATGGATCCACATCAACATGAAAGAACTCTCTTTTTCTTCCTCCTCTCCCTCTCTCTTTTTCTTCTTCTCTCTTCCTCTTCTTTCTCCTTTTACTCCTCTGCCCCCATTGAAGATCCGCCGTTGCTTGTATACTTATCCTCCTAACTGCGTCACACCTAGGTAACTAAGTAGTACAATTAGAACACAAGTTAATTTGCGGCTATGGGTCTATCGATATGCATGCGTCGATACAGCATTGAGGAGTGATAATTCTTATTCGTCAGTTCATTGGACAGTGGCGAATTTTTGTATCCAATTTTGGGTAAGTTATGAAATTGACATGAGTGGCATGTTAGGTCCTACTAAACATGCAACTCTGAAGCTGTTGCATCCTTTTAGTTACCAGAAATGAGATTATCCGTAAGAAAACTCTTCTCAAGGCTTATTTGGAACACATGGTCTTACATAAAATTATGTGATGGGGGAATGATCTAACAACTTAGGAATATGCCCATACGAGAAAACAACCCAATAATATATAATGACAAATGTGCAGTTTATTTACCCCCACTAAAAGTTAGAGGGGGGGGGGGGGGGAGATTTGCTTGTCCCTCCTACTCCTATATATATTATCACGTTCCCTATATCTCAGGTGCTTCAAATATCTCTCTCGTAGATTTCAGCGCCCGTGTGAACATGTCGATGAAGGGAGGGGGTTCGGGGTGCTGGATTTAGAGAGAGGCTGGGGCGGTGACTTGGCAGTGCGGTGAGGTGACGGTGGCGGAGCCGGTGCCGTGGGCGGTAGGCGGGCAGTGAGCGGGGTTAGCTGCAGGGGAGCATGAAAATAGAGTGGTTAGTGTGGCAGGGGTAGTAGGTGACAGAGACAGCTAGAAGTAGGCGGGAGGCAGGGGAGCAGGGCGAGGTGAGCAGGAGGAAGCATGGTTCAACTTATCAACGGTTACTGCTCGAAAATCGCGATAACCGAGTTTACCGCTCCGCATTAATAATAGAAACTGATCGGTTTTTAAATTTAAATTAAAAAATTCAAAATAAAAAAATCCTAAAAAAACTAGAGACAATTCTAAAACTTTTTTGTAAAAAAATCAAAAATAATATCATTTACATCATATTCTATAGGGAGGAAGTTTGAAAAAAAGAAAAAAGTTGAAGCGTGCAGCTAATTTATTAACTTATGATAAGGAAAAGATTAACATAAAAACACATATTTTTTGTGTAGGAAGTGTATTAAAAGGATATTTAAAATTAGTTTCACTTTATTTAGAGTTTTATTAATTTCTCCATAATTTTTACAAAGTTCACAAGCATAAAGTGAATATGTTAGAAAACAATACTATAATTAATTTTTTTCATGTCTACCATTATTTTTCCTACATAAAGAATAGTATAAGTAAACTAATAAAAATAATTTTACTAATTTTGGAGATGTGATGAGTTAGTTATAAATTAATCTAGTTGTAACACATTTACACAATCCTGCATATAACAATAACTATTTAATGAGATTATGTATTTTTAAAAGTTATAGGATCATGTAAGAAGACTAACAAAAATTGGTTTCATGATTTTTGGATTAGCAAAGAGTAAACTATGCATTTAACTAGGTTTATCAAATATATTTTCTAACAGAAAATATTTAATTTTTTATGAGTATAAATATTTTTATCATGTACTTCATGTTACCAAGAAACTAACAAAATTTGTTTCACTTGATTGGGAGCTCAAATGAATTAGTTACTAATTTTACAAGATTAAACTATTTTTTAGTTTTTTAACTTTACTGAAATTCGATAAAACTGCTCGATAAATTGCTAAAACCGAACGGTTATCGATGAATTCGAACGGTTAACGATAATTAAAAAATACAAAAAAATCACTCAATATGTCGCAAAATACATCGGTAACCGTAGCAAACAGAGCGGTTACTGTTCAGTTGATTCGGTCCAAATTCTCGCTAAATTTAAATTTGACCGAGTGAATTTTGAACAAGTTTTTTGAATTTTGCCTGGTTATCACGATAAGTGCGATTTTCTGATAAACACCGACGAGCGGTTTTTAAGGTCCAAATGGTTTTGTGAACCTTAGGAGGAAGAAGAAAGAGATAATCATATGATGGAAATCGTGTGGCTGTGATCTTAGACTGAAAAAGAGACCGATTGTAGGCGTATGATAAATATAGCATCCGCCATATATTATATATAGAACGAGATTTCAAGCTCATTCACTTGATTCACTTCCACTCTTTATTTGCCTGAGTCCACGCAACCATAGCCTTGAGGAGCACCTTCAGGTGAAGCCAATGCCCATTCTGTTCGGGGCCAACATCATGCAAAAGCATTGCAAGGAAATACTTTAATTTAGCATGTTCAGGGAAGCAAACTCTGCACTCCAAATGGAAATTGCCACAGCTAGTGTCAGCTAGCCGCTGCCGCTCTACTATTGCTTGTCCACTATCTGGAAGGCTTTGGCCCCACCTCTCTACGTCGGACATGGGCCTACTTATCTTGAACAGCATGGAAGCTACGTGTTGGTCCCACTTGGAAACTTCCAGGCTGACCGCTGACAACTAGCCGACCAGTAGACCCGACCCCCTTCGATTCTTCCACCACATGTTCGTGGAAGACTTTCCTATTTTCCTTCCAAAATAACCTTTAAGTTTACAACATCTGAAATCAATTTGCAACATCAAAATAGCATATAGATCTAGACTAAAAAATTATTCAATTAAGTTAATTTCTATATTTCATATCTCCAATGTTTCAGATATTCAAATTTAATATTTTAGACATAATAGAAATTTGTTTCAGAAGTTATTTTCGTTTATTGCACTCAATTCATGCATCAAAATAGCACACAAATCAGGATAAAAAATTTATCTATTTAAATTAATTCTTATATTTTTTATCTTTAATATTTCATATGTTTAAATGTAATGGTTCAGACGTTATGAAAATTTATTATCATAATTATTTTTTATATTATATTTAATATTTAACGTTCGATTTTTTATTTATCCTTGTGACGTTTAGAGCAGTGCATTAGGCAAATCACAAGACACAAAACTTCCCAAGGAGCCCGTGACCTATCACCCGTCCTGCCGACCATCCAAAACTCCAGAAGAAACAGCCCAAAAACTCAGTGTAAAACAGCCGACCCCCACACACTCGGGCCAGGGCTCTCGGCCCGTTGCTCACCCGCCTTTAGAAGTATTTTTTATTTTTTAACCCGCATTTTTTATTTTATTTTAATCAAGCCCCTACCTGTCGGCTCAGCTTCACATTGGAGGTTGTCACTGAGCTCCATGCTCACCCGCCTTTACAAGGATAGTTTGGAACATAGAAGGCAAACTCAATAAATCTAGGTTGATGACTCAGGACGATTGTCCAAAATCAAAATTCATATATATATATATAAAAGAAAACTAGTCTGTCCGCGAGCGCCTCGACCACGCGCGCCCGCACCCCATCGACCACCCGGCCTACTCCTCCCTCAACAACACCTTTGAGCGGGCGCTCGCCACCATGCACAAGATGCCGCACGTCTGGATCCTCTACCTCACCTCGCTCCTCGACCAGCGCCTGCTCACGCGCGCGCGCCGCGCCTTCGACCGCGCCCTGCGTGCGCTGCCGGTCACACAGCACGACCGCATCTGGCCGCTCTACCTGCGCCTAGCATCGATCCAGGCCTGCCCCGTCGAGACGTCGCTCCGCGTGTTCCGCCGCTACCTCCAGTTCGACCGCTCCCACGCGGAGAACTTCATCAACTTCCTTATATCAGCCAACCGCTGGCAAGAGGCCGCCGACCGCCTTGCATCTGTGCTCAACGAAGATGGCTTCCGCTCCGTCAAGGGGAAGACCGGGCACCAGCTCTGGCTTGAGCTCTGTGAAATCCTCACCAAGCACGCTGATGAAGTCGCCGGGCTCAAGGTGGACGCCATACTGCGGGGTGGGATACGGAAGTTCACTGACGAGGTTGGCAAGCTGTGGACTTCGCTGGCCGATTACTATGTAAGGAGGGCACTTTTCGAAAAAGCCAGGGATGTATTTGAGGAGGGGGTTGCCTCGGTGGTCACAGTAAAGGAGTTCAGCGTGGTGTTTGATGCATATACACAATTTGAGCAGAGCATGCTCGCGGCAAAGCTGGAGGCTGCCGAGGAAGAAGGGGTTGAGGATGAGGATGAGCGAGGGGGACGGAAGAACGGGATTGGAAAGTTATCGAAGGAATTCCTTGAGGGATTCTGGTTGAACGCCGAGGATGATACTGATTTGAGGTTGGCAAGGTTCGAGCGGCTATTGGATCGCAGACCAGAGCTCCTTAGCAGTGTGCTGTTGCGACAGAATCCACATAATGTAGAGGAGTGGCACAGGTGAGACTTAATATAGCACCTCAATTTTGTTCATTAAATACATTTACTATGCAGATTAAGCCACAAACACCTGAGGAATTATGTGTTTTTTATTTACCTTCAAATGCTTTTTTTTCTTTCAAGTTTACTAAATATTTGTTAGACATCTAGACAAGCAGGATACTCTAGTTTGTAGGTTAGTACACCAATTTTTAGTTGAGAAATTCGCAGCAAACCTGCTACCCAGTTACCCCATTACCAAAGTTACTAGCATTGCAATTAGCGTTGTGATTTATTTTCAAACAAACTATAAATCAGACATTGGTATTAGTTAACGTGAGATCCTAACACATAATTGTAAGCTACACATTTTCTATAATCGGTTACTATCTGATTCCTTAGTGATAACAAGTCTCCATGTGCAAATCTCATTTCAAAATAAGTGTTCTTGCAGAATGCAAACATATAACGTCCTAGTGTTATCAATTCTGAGCCTATTAATTAATCTTACAAATCATCCCTCCCCCCCAAACTTGATGGGATTGGCTAACAGTACAATAATATGTTCAGGAGGGTGAAACTTTTTGAGAAGGATCCTGCAAGGCAAGTAGCAACATATGTTGAGGCTGTCAAAACTGTGGACCCAATGAAGGCGGTTGGTAAACCTCATACTCTATGGGTGGCGTTTGCAAAGATGTATGAGAAACATAATTGTCTAGATAGTGCTGAAGATATCTTTAAACGGGCTACACAAGTGAACTATAAGGCAGTTGATCACTTAGCCAGTATATGGTGTGAGTGGGCAGAGATGGAGTTGAGGCACAACAATTTCGACAAGGCCATTGAGCTGATGAGGCAAGCAACAGCAGAGCCCTCTGTTGAGGTTAAGAGGCGAGGTATAATTTATTCTGTTTGACCTTTGTTAATTTCCCATTTCCCATGGATTTATAAAACGTTCTTGCTAACTATATGTTAATGCAGCTTCTGCTGAGGGGAACGAGCCTGTCCAAATGAAAGTACATAAATCTTTGAAACTATGGAGCTTTTATGTGGATCTGGAGGAGAGCCTTGGAACCTTGGAATCTACCCGTGATGTTTATGAGAGAATATTGGATTTGCGAATTGCCACTCCGCAAATAATTCTCAATTATGCATTTCTTCTGGAGGTAAGATCTATCTCCAAGTCCTTACTTCTGAAGTTTCAAGTTTTTTTTTTCTTTATGCGTCTGCTAATATGATGCTTGTTCGCTATTTGTCTCACCAACAGGAGCACAAGTATTATGAAGATGCATTTGAAGTGTATGAAAGAGGTGTGAAGATATTCAAGTATCCCCATGTTAAAGCCATCTGGGTGACCTACCTCACTAAGTTTGTACAGAGGTACCGGAGAAGCAAGATAGAGCGAGCAAGAGAGCTGTTCCATGAAGCTGTCCAACAGGTAAATGAAACCATGCCCATGCTTTGTTGCATGTAGTGGCAAGTGTGCTTGCTTGAGCTTTGAGTCTGCTAGTTTCTTTTTGCTAGCTGAGTACAAATTCACCTTTTTGTCTTGGCATCATAACATGTCAAGATAATACTTGATCAGTAATACGATTTTAGCATTGTTGCATGGAAGTCTTTTTTCTTCTTCTTTAATTACAATTTGCACCTTCTGCTTTTCCGCTCCTTTTGAAACCCTTTTGTCCCTCACTGCTTGTTGATATTTATGCCATATGATTCGTTGCACTTTCTTTGCTTGTTTAGACTTTAGACACTGGCACTTGATTTTTTTTTCCTGCATGGCACATTGATTTCTTTAAAAAGTTACTTTCAATATCTTTCTTCTGTACTTACACTTTGCTTTGTTTGATCAGGCTCCTCCAGAGGAAAAAAAGGCCATATATTTGCAATGGGCTAAATTTGAGGAAGACTATGGTCTTGCAAAACGTGCTATGAATGTATATGATGAATCTGTAAGGGCTGTTCCTAACAGTGAAAAGATGAGCATGTATGAAATATATATAGCACGAGCTGCTGAACTGTTCGGTGTTCCAAGGACAAGACAAATATACGAGGTAAGCATATTATCATTTTTTTGCCTTCTGCTTTTTGATTATTGCTTTGCAGTTGACTGGCAGTGTTATGTCCTTGTTTTGAGATCTAATTTTGTTACATGGCAACATTTTATCAAACGAAAGATATTGATATAGATCTCAGCTGGCTAACCTTGTTTGTTGCTGATTACTGACTGCATGAATTAATATAAGTGTTTTTTTATGCTCGCTCTAGTAATCCATCTGGCTAAAAAAACGTGTCCTTCTGCATGAATTAATATAAGTGTTTTTTTTAATTACTGACTCACAAATGTTTTACTGGTTGCTGATAGTTCTATACTAACTTTGCTCCCTTATCTTTGTTGGCGCCTTTGCAGCAAGCGATTGAATCTGGCCTCCCGGACAGAGATGTTATGACAATGTGCTTGAAATTTGCAGAATTAGAAAGAAGCCTGGGAGAAATAGACCGTTCTCGTGCCATCTATGTGCACGCATCCAACTATGCTGATCCAAACACCCATTCCGTTTTTTGGAAGAAGTGGAATGATTTTGAGATCCAGCATGGTAATGAAGACACGTTCAGGGAAATGCTTCGCATCAAACGTACAGTGACTGCTAGCAGCAGTCAGGTATGTCGCACAGATCAATTTAAATATGCAGTTTGACATGAATAAGCACCCTTGTATCACAGACTAAATACTGATTTTCTATGTTGTGCAGACGCATTTCATACTCCCAGAGTACTTGATGCAGAGGGACGAGAGGCTCAACCTGGACGAGGCAGTTGACGCTCTGAAGCGTGCTGGCGTCCCTGAGGATGAGATGGCAGCCTTAGAGAGGCAACTAGCTCCTGGACCATCCTCAGCACCACCAGCTGCTCCAAGTACCGCTACGACCGCTGCTAACAGGAGGATGAATTTTGTCAGTGCTGGAGTAGAGGCGCAGGCTGAGAGCAGCAGGCAACAGACTGCTAACAATGAGGACATTGAGCTGCCCGACGAGAGCGACGATGAGGAGGCGGATGTCCAAATTGCAGAGAAGAGTGTTCCTGCTGCAGTGTTCGGAGAGCTGGGCAAGAGGGCTGCAGAGAACAGGGAGGAAAGCTCAGATGGCCAAGAGAATGAGCAGCTGGGCGCCCTTGAGAGGATAAAGAGACGACGTCAATAGCCTGTCGCTGCTAAAATGTGAGCCCATGTGTGCACCATTCTGTGATATGAGCTTAGTGATGTCGTTCTTGTCAGTTGTAAACATGTTTTTGAATAGCATTTGATCTTGTACAAGCGAAGATCGTGTGACCATTTTTCGTGTAGTTTTGGTCTTGTTTCTTCTTTCTTAAAAGGAACTGGTACCAAAACCTTACTATCTTTGGCTTCTAACTGAAAAGTATGTGCAAATTATCTTGAGTTTCACATTTTCGTGTCCAGATTTTTTCATTCAAAGCATTACACGAATAAAAAAGGTCAAGGAAAGGCATCGAAAACAGCCATAATCAGATGCCAGCATTCCTTAGCCACTTTCATAACAATCTTTAGAGGTAATTGTAACAGTGCAAAGAAGAGAACTGGGAAAATTCAAGTTTTTGACAATTCGATCAGCATGTGTGATCTTCATCCCGTATCTTTATGCCTTTCTCTTTGCAAACTCTCTGTACAAAAGAATTCTATGCCATGTTTGCAGCTACAAGTCCAAATGCGAAAAACTATCGGATCGCATCACTTGACATAATATGAGCCATCAAGGAAGTGAGCAAACTCTGTACCGTTTAATTTTCTGCTCACTTCCTCCCAGTTGTTGACAAGGTCTGGAAGTGGTCTCGTGTGAATTTTCACCTGCCTGCTGATCAGCTTCCTCACCGGAACTCCGAGGAACTCTTGCACCTGGGATAATGCCTCAGTGTTCATTACATTGTCGTCGCGGATTATATCCTCGTAATAGAGGGTCATATGCCGCGTGGTGTTGAGGTGGTCCAAGCAATCTCTGATGGCCTTCTCAATGTTTCTGATATTTGTAATCAGAGTCGACGTATCCAGCTCTGGTTTGAATTTTGCTAATATCTCAGCCTGCCCAAGATGAAATGTACTGATGAGATGAAAAGTTGTCGGTGCAATATCCTCCCAGATGCAATATTGGCTTTTCCACCACTGTCTTATCAATAACACACATATGCCCTAAAATGAATTATATATATCACATGCACGTCCTAAAATGAATTATATATGTACTGGCCAAATTTCGTGTAAAATGAGCTATGGGTAGCAATTCGCTCAAAGGGACGAGCAGAACAAAGCAGTTTCAGTAAACTTATTTGGAACTGTTTGTGCATGGAAGTACCTCTTCTTTTGAGTGAACATGAGATTTGTGAGTTCCATTCAACTGTTTTGCATCTCTGTCATAGTCATTGGCCAACACAGAGATAACCCTTTGTAAAGTGTTTCTCCTGAACAGAAATAGCACGGAGACACCCTTCTTGTTCAAATAACTAACTATATCATCATGATTGTCCAAAATTCCCTGAAAAACACAATGATGGCAGTTAGTGCCAGCATATACTTTACATCTGGTAGGTATAAACGTACCTTTGCTCATGCTAATAGAATGAATAGTGCAGGTGCCAACATGACTAATCATCACTAACCAGCTCGGATTGTAAGAATACATAAAGGTGAATACTTAGCACATAGCGTTGAGAAATGCAGGCATGTGAACATAGAGTTGAGAAATGCAAGAATATTTAGCTCTGCGATACAGTTCAATTCTAGCTATACTTCTGACAGAATTCAAACTCTAGGCATGCAAAATAGATCTTCTAAGAAGGTTTCCCCATGATACACCCACAAGAACCATATTATTTATAGCACATGTGCAGGTGCAAAGGATTAGCCTCACAAGTGCTGTTTTGTCATTAACTACTAAAGACAAGCTGACGCTCCGAATGTCCGCATGGACCATGAAAAATGCGATGTTAAAGTACCTGATTTAGCATCCACTTCAGTCCAGATGCAGCTGTGCATTCATTCTTAGCTGCACTAGTGAGCCAATCCAAACTATACAGTTTGTCAAGTGTTCCTAAGATAGATGAGATATTTTCTCGTCTGTCCATTCTGTTGAAGATTTCGCCGTTTGAGCTGATGTTAGGGTGGCTATTTAGCAAGGTCTCAAACCATCCACTTCCGGATCTTTGCATAGATACAATAACAAAGAATCGAACAGGAGTACATGAGCATTCCCCCCTGCGGAAGAAGGTAAAAACCGTATCAACGTTGGCCAGAAAATACACATACAGAATCGGTGCTACAAAGAGAGAGTTTATCTATCCTCACAGTGAAGTTACCTGCTATAACTCGTAGGTTTTGGGAAGTGCACATAGCGCAGCTCCTCATGTGGAACAAAAGGCTTTCTGCATACATCTTTTCTTTGTTCTTCTCCATCATCCCCTTCTCCTTCGTTCTCTATTGTTATTCGATTAAGGGAGAGGTAGCATACATATAAACCGAACAACGCAATGAAGAAAACACGAATTGGTCGCGACAAAAATGGCCCTCCCTTGGAACTTTTTAGTGAATATGGGTGCTGCAAGTGCAAAGACAAAATTCTATTATCAGAAATCGCTATTAGCAAATATGGAATATGTAGACAGAGAACCAAAGCCAAGAATTGTGTTATACTACCTCCATTCTCGAATAGATGTCATTTAGAAATGCGTACAGTCAAATTTTATAAACTTTGACTGTTAATATACACAGGTTTATTACATGAGAATGATATTAGTAGACTCGTCATGAAAAATACTTTTAAATGGTTATATTTTCGATAAATTTCAATAACAAATACTTAGAAAAAATAACAGTAAAAAGTATGCAGTGGAGACTATCGATGTCCTAAATGACTAGAAAAAGAGATCGGAGGTAGTACCATCTTGCAACAGAGAAACTACTGCGTCGGCTAATTTCTTGTTCTCCCGCTCGCCCACAGCAAAGGAACATGTTCAGTTCTCATTAATATCAGCAGCTCACCATTTGTGGATGAATTACAGTGCATTCTGGTAACATAGGTTGTTACAGTTAGCTCCTCCTAATAGTACTCCAAAAAGGAACATGCTCCACAATGTACATGCTAACACATAGCTAATTGCAAGAATCTGCTTAACAATTGGATGGACACAATTGCTCGGGAAAAAAAAAACAATTGGATGGACACCAAGAGGTCCCAAGGCTGAGAGAAAAGAAACCCTCGATAGGATTTAGTACAATAAATGGAGGAAAAGAGGAGGCGCGGATGAGAACTCCACCAAATGCTGAAACAATCGCTCACCAAAACTTGCGTCGCCGAGAAACACCAGGCAGCAAAAGAAATCCAGGTGGGATTTAGCTCCAAAATGGCGACGAGTCGCAGCAGAAGAAGGAAGGAAAGATCCAACGACGGCTAGATAAAAACTCAAGGTGAGATTTAGCAAGGCAAGCCTCTAAGAAAACCCCAGAACCTCAAGCTCAAGCATTGGCAAGAGAGGCAGATTGAACAGCAGCATCACACGAGAACGAAAGCACGGAGAAGAATCATCGTCAGCTGCTGGTTCGTCAGCATGAACGCAATTTTTCCTCGCGCTCTCTTTCGTCAGTCTTTCCCTAGCATTTCTTGGTTTCACAAAAGGATTTTGAAAGGTGTGGAAGGATTACTGTAGTAGCTAAGCAAACCGCTTTGAAATATACGAGTATTTTTTTTTTTTTTTGCAAACCAAGTAAAAGGAGAGGGGGGTCAGAGGTCATAAATGAGCCGGAGCGTTTGCTGTTGCTGCACCGGGTCTTGGTCGACCATGAAAAGTTAAAGAGGTCGACGGTTTCCAACTCCAATTCGCGTTTGGTAGAGCTATGCGTATTGAAAGTATTTAGACAAATTATCTTACTCTTATTTTAAATTAAAAATAGAGATTTAAATTATTTTAATTTATAATATTAAAATCTGACGTGAAGCTCATTCTACAATATTAAAGAAGATAGTCTATTTGAAATTCTTATTTTGAAAATTCACTCCAGAGCTCATTCTTTGTTCAAAATAAGCGTTAGTGTTCAAAATAAGACATCCAGTCTATTGAATTTAACTTTTCGTATTTCGAGAAAAAAAAAAAAGGCCTTCGTGATTCGTACGGTTGCCGATCTTTTTTCCTTTTTTTTTACCCGGGAATAGTTGCTATGCGAGCAAAAATCCTGGACGCTTTGCGTCAAAAGTTTCTCTAGCAAATGGCTCTGCAGCTACCGGAAGCCGTGGCTACTAAAACACGAAAAGGCTTGTAATTTGAACTGCCAATTTGAAGACTGGTAGAAAGGCGGACCAGTTCAGACTACAACTTCACTGAATTATGAACATGAATTGAAAGACAAATCTGTTTCTTCCGGGTCTCAACGAAGACGAAATCCATCCCAACTTCAGATAAGAACTGATGGTTAGCAATGTAAAACTTACCTGAGACAACAATTAACTGATAACAACCTTATACTGACTTATCCATAATGTGACCGACAACGTAGTTCCATACTCCATCGAGCAATTGGTAAGCAGGGGAAAAAAACAGCAGAAAGCGTATTAGGTGGTGGAAGCACAAATGGATCTCACATGCTAGCTACAAAGGACAAGTAGGTGCGCCTGATCAGAACATCAGGACGGATACCAGTAGGTACAAGAGCACAGAATCAGTTGGAGCGTCAAATCAAAACCTAATGCCGTCCGCAATGGTTGTTTAGCATCTTTACAAAGGGGCAAGTGAGCATTGAGCAACACCCCAGAGGGATCAATGAAGAGCCAGCAGCAGGATCCATTAGGAGATGATGAATTGGTCTGCATCATGATGATGACATGAAATCCTCCGGCCTGGCGATGAAAACTTCTTCGAACTCATTGTCATCTGATGAAGGAACGGATACTACAGTCAGACATTGTCAGACAGAAAACGAAGTTGAGCTATAGACGTGGAGCCACTGACAGATAAGTGAAGCTTGGTTAGAATTGGAATCCACCCACTTTTCGATGATAGAGAATAGATGCATTGTTTGAGGAACTATAAAAGGACTAGCATGCACTTTATTTAGACTTGAGATAACTGGCCAATGATAGCTTGGTGGGAAATGTACGATGTTTTACTAGAGAAAATATAGCCTCAGCAATAAAATGGTTCTAGTTTGTTGAACCCACATTCCAGAAAATAGATCACATTTATGATTTGTGACTGATGACCTTCGATGTAATAAAGATAATTTCTACACAACAAGAAGTTGGTGGGAAATATTCTGAAGCTATAAAATGGTATACATGACGGCTTGCTACCTGAAAAGGCGGATAACGAAACTAAAAAATAGAAGAAAGAAAGACAAAAATCAATAGGGACAATTGCAAATTTGCCACTGTTTTAAACCGTTATTGCAAACTTGCCATTAAAAAATTGCAAAAATGCCACCAGAACTGTCATTCGAGTGGCATTCTTGCAAAAAATAAAAAACCAGTGGCAAATTTGCAAATGCCCCCAAATCAATACTGAAGTCATCAGACAGCAGACCAATACCTTTTCTCAATGCCAATGCAACAATGGCATCATTTTCCACCTGCACAAGTATCAAAAAGAAAAAGTTCATGGAACTGAAAAATGAATTAAATTGTAGTTTTCATCTTCAGAGAAAATTGATATCCTAAGGCTACACTATCGAACTGTTCCGGGACTTAAAAATTTTAATCGCGTTGCGTTAGCTTCACTTGACAGGTGTTCGTATGAGATTGAGGTTGAAACCAAACATAAATAGGCAAAACAAAATCATTTCTTAAATTGTAGGCAATGTGTCCAGCAACAGCTAAATGTCTTTGATCAGCCAATGAGGGTACCTTTTGATCAGCCAATGTCTTTGAGTCTTCCAATACATCATAGGTAGCCAATAAGACCAACTGTTGATTACTAGGAGGTTGATCTATTAGCGAATGCAACTTCTGTTTGATGTTCAAAGCTGTCTCTGTTGGTTCGCATTGTATGAAGTAGGTACTCTTGTTCCGCTTCACTCGAATATACATGCTTGCAACCCTGCATGGCAGGGATGCATAAAGACATCAGTACAGATTCGAGTCATCAGCAGAGGAGAATATCTTTGCTTGCCTATTCAAAACTATATTCAATACCCGGGTGTTGGATCGTTATCTTGATATGCATAATAGCCATCTTAGCATTATATGTACAATCCCAAGGACAATGAAATCCCATCTTTGCATTGGACATGGGACAAGGAAATATATCACCCAAGGGCTAACAGATTGAACTAATCATGTATACAACATACAGTTGCTTCAGAAGGTATTGATAAATTGAGCAGTAAAAAGCATACTAAAACAAGCATGTCAGAGCATAACATTCTAGTAAGGGCCACCGATATTCTGGTTCTTTCAATCGATCATGTATGCCACCTTTGCATTAAAATCCTTATGATGCTATCGAATTTGCACCCCTCATCATTTTTTCTGCAGCATGAGTAACAAGATGTCAAAGCCTAGGTTTAGCAAAGTCTAGTACATGAAACATGCCAGCAGAAGGGCACCGCTGATATTAACTGATTTCTCCACTGGGGCGTGGTAGCAGGAACTCAAGTTGATGGTGCAAAATTACAACCACGGAATCACCCATTTTAGCACGATCCTATCCGTTGTTGAAGAAAAATTACTGCGCAATAGTCCGAGAGATAAACGCGCAAAAGCCGCACGCGACGCCCTCAGCAACTCCCGCACGCTAGTGAATGCAGAAAGGAGCGGTTAGCTAGGTCCGCGCGCCGCGGAAGGAGACGCACCTGCCGAGCGTCGATCTGGGCTTCCCTGCGGCGGCGCGTGTGGCAGCGGAGTCGACCGGGCGCGCGCGCCGGCGCGGACGAGCGAGCGAGACGCCGATGGCGGCGGAGAGACGGTCACGCGGCGCGGTGGAAGCGGAAGGAGGCGAGGGTGGAGAATTTTTTTTTTTAGAGTAACGGGGGAACTTTATTGCTTAAGACTAACTCCAGCAGTGAAGTTATCCAGTGCTACCTACTCCGCAAAGTGATATAGTACTGGACGCAAAGTACTGTAGCACTAGAGGCAAAGTACTGTGCCACTGGAAATCGATCTCCAGCACTCATCCGGTGCTACAGTTGCGGAGGGAGGGCTGGTCTGCATTTTTCGGGGACTGTAGAATTACGCATCACTGTAGCCGTTACTGTTTATAGTGGCTGACAGTGAGCACGGAAGGAGAAAACACGGTCGGGGGTACTGTAGTAACACTGTATTAGTACTGTTTATAGAGGTTGACAGCGGAATCGGAGAGGGAAAAAAGGAGTAGAAAGCAGGAAATAGGATAGCCGCTGGAGATGAAAAAATGAGGGATGCTGTAATAGTGATAGGGGATACTGTAATAGTATTTTTGAGGATGAAAATTTGAGGTAGCTGCTGGAGATGGCCTTAAGACCGTCGGTATCCGCTGCCGCAAAATACTGTAGAATGCGATTTGATTTGCCGATTCTAGCTCTTGCTTTCCTCTCCAACAGCTACCGTATAGTTGTTTTTTCCACGCTACAGTAAAGTAGGTTGGGGACGAGAGTCGATAAATTTGTGGTCGGATACGGCTCCTGTATCACTGTAGCTAGCGTATGTACGTGGGTCCGAAGAGAGGAGGAGAGTAATAGAAGTTAGAAAATATGGTAGCTGTTGGAGATAAAAAAAAATAGAGGATACTGTAATAGTATTATAAATGATAGGTTTTTAGAGTTTTTGTTGAAGATGACCTAACAATCAACAGAACACAAATATAGTCTGGTGGGGTTTGAAACCATACATGCCTGCCTACTTGCAGCGAAGACGCTGCTTTTGCTAAACTATGAGCTTTTCACCGTTGTGTTCCCTCCGTTCATGAAGAAACTGCACCTCTGAAACTGATTCCTTATCATCTTAATCTCCACCAATACCACACTATAAGTCTCAAGATTTGAATTAGAAATTCCTTTGATAACTTCTTGGCAGTCTGACGCAATTTGAGTTCTCTTAATGTTCAAATCCGCTACCAAAGCTAACCCCTCGTTGCATGCTTTTGCCTCCATAACAGCAGGTTCAGTCAAACCCTGAAAAATGACTGCTGATACCCCTAGAAAACTGCCTCTTTCATCACGGCACACAGCAGCTACTGCCCCTATCTCTCCTGATCTTGACATACCTCCATCCACATTTATTTTTGTCATTCCCGAACTAGAAGGTAACTAGCTCTTTCTTTGTCTCGAACCTATCCCCAGAGCAACAGCCGAATTCTTTTTAACTGAGATCATATCTATTTTAAAGAAGAACTTCTTTATAAAACTGAAGGTGGACAGAGAACTCTGATATTCATTCTCATGTATAGCTCTCCTTCTCGCCCACCATATGGACCATAAAGTCACCAGAACTTTCACAAATTCCTGTTGTGATAACTTTTGATTCAAAGCAAGCAACCATTGGGAAGGCGTGGTCGTCGCTGCCTTGGCGCACCCAGTGCCAGTGGGCCGCCGGCGTGGGTGGGCTAAGAATTCGAAAGCCTCTGGGCCTGCGAAGTGGGGGCCCACGGGCTGAAATACACTAGCACGAGTTGATCAAAAGCATGATGATCTTAAAACTTTTTTCCATATCCTAAAACACACTTTATTTTTTTCCTTCCTTTTTTCCCTTGTGCTAATCTCATGTTTATGTAATCCTAAAACCTTTTTCCATATCTAAAAAAAGCCTTTTCCTCATGCTAATGGCTTGTGTATTTGTTTCCTGTAGTCCTCTGATATGACACAGCATGATGATCAAAAGCAGCAAAAATTTCAGTGACATAAATTTTTCCCTCGACAACCAAGTCCACAACACATTATGGAGCGTAATAAACTTGTTGGAAGAAATGCAACTGTCTCACACGCCTTTCGCAGTAGACTGTCAAACTCTATCGACATAAAACAGTTCAACTGTCCAGTTAATGTTAGTCCACAGATCCTGACTACATACTCGGGTGCAAAACCCAGACTTACAGGTGAGGGCTATGGTTTTTGAACGGCAGAACACAAGAGTAGGTAACATACTTGACACTATCTAAAAGAACGACAACGAAGATGCGGGATAATGATTTCGAGGAGCTCCTCCCCTCACTGTCCCCGTCGCCGGCCTCTCTTGGATCAGCCAGGACAGAGACTACCACAGATGAAACTGGCTTCCTACCGCCATAGCTTTCATTCTTGGGGGGCGTTTTGAAGTGTTCGGTATCGTTGGATGTCGAACCATGTAGAGGAATGGCCTCGGAGTATAAAATCCTTCGGTTCTTCACCTTCTGAGGACCAGAGGGGAGATTTTCCGTAAAATTTCGCGACGAGTTCGACATAGCACTGGAGTAGACAGGCACAACGCCATTTGCATGAGCGGAGGTTGAGGATATGTCAAACTGGAAGACTTCAGTGCACATTCCAGAGCTCAGCATAGGACCTGAAAACAAATGGATTAGTTATGGCACAACATCAGCAAAGAAAGGAACAACCTACCTACTAAGTGCAGTAAATCTTATAATTCAGCTGCAGTAAGGTGATTAAGATAACAGAAAACAGTTCTGTCATATTTATCCATAGAGGAATGAAGCTTTTCGGGTCCAGCTACAATACAATTTTCCAGCATTACTCATCAGCAAATAAGAGATTAGATCAATTGAGGAATCACATATGCACAATTGCAACTACCAGTTTACTACACAATTTAGACAAGTAGTATCCCAGTCAAGTTTATATTACACAAGCATGCACGCATGTTAACAGACGAACACTTCGATTACTGCACTTATGTACCAGACCTAACACGGCAAGCCTATGGAGTATGGTCACCACAGTATGCACTCCACATGTAGGTGGCCTTCTAACCCCACAAGAATAATTTATTATTCCAATATAGTGCAAAGGAAACATAAGTGCATTATGTGTAAATATCATATGTTCCCACTTCCCAGCCATATCACAGCATCTCGTTCTGGTTATTTACAACACAGGAATCCATTACATGTGTGCTAGTTACCCGACTTGCAAATATTGAACAATTGTCCGTTAGCAAGCTTTAACAAGTAGCAGTTGTTCTTTATATATCACTAGTAGAGTGATTTCATGATGCAAAGTATCAAAACAGCATCATGTACAATCATTCAAATATAGTTGGAAAATCAAATTGAAAGGACTGTGTAACTTTAACAAAATCCTCACCAGACATTGCTTCACTAAACCACTGTGGCAGCAGTCCATCATCCTCCCTATACTTGCTTCCATCTCCGGGAGCCAAAGCCAACAGTCTGTTTTTCATTCCTGTAGCTGATTCCATGACTTCTCCAGCTTCCATTGGAGCCACATAACCAGGAATTGCCAAGCTAGTCTCTTCCTTTCCTTGGCTTCCAGGACTCTTTCCATCAAAGCTAGATAAGCGCGAGGAAGCTTCCTCACTTGCAACAATGGACTTAATAACAAGATTACCATTGATTTTAACATGCTTCCCGTTCCTCGGTAGATACAACAACGCTGGAAGTGTCTCACTTGCACTCTGTGGTGGCATCGGATCAATAACGTCTGAGACACTATTGCGAGGACCTTCAACAGCCAGCACCCTCCCATGCTGTGATGGACCAAATGCAGCGCCTTCTCCAGCATCAACTGCCCCATACATCCGATTTACTGCAGGAATCAAACACCCACAGACCATGACCAGGCACAACAACCCGAGGAGACTAACACTTGCAACCTTCTTTGTTTTCCTTGCCTTCTTGGCCGGCGGTTCTACCGCATCAGGCGCAGGCTGCTGGGTTTTCTTCAGCCGCGGTATGGGCACGAGCGGTACCTGTGAGCCACGCATTGCATAGGCCGGGTGCATCCACGGCATCGGCAAAGGATAGATTGCCGGGTACATCGGCAGCGGCGGGGAGCCTCCAGCAGCGCCACCCAGCTGCTGCTTGAGAGCGGCGTTCTCGGCGGTGACGCAGGAGATCCTGGCAGAGAGGTCGGCGATGGTGGCCTGCATGGCCTTCACCTTCCCCTCCAGCTCCTCCACGTACTGCTTCTTCCTCTGCCGCGACAGGTGCGCGCTCTCGCGGTTGCGCACAAGCCGCGCGCGCCGCTTGGCCTCCTCCTCCTCCTCCGCCCCTTCCTTCTCCTTACCGCTCGCGCTCCTCGAAGACGACTCCGAGGCCTCCTCGTTCCTCAGCCCACCAACCCCGCCGGCGCCGGAAGAAGACGATCCCCGCTCCGGAGACCCAGCCGAGGACGACGACGTCGCAAGCGGCGGCGGCTGCGAGAGTTGCCCATCCGAGGCGAAGAGGTCGAGGTCGAAGTTGACGTCGAGGTCGAGATCCTCCAGATCGAAGACTTCGAAGGCGAAGTTGTCGTCAACGGGCGTCTGAAACTCGGGGAAGGGGAGGTCAGCGAAGGCGTCCTGCGCGACCGGCGCGAATAGGGACGGCTCCGCCATGGGGTTCACCGCCGATCCGGGCACGGCCGGCGCATACACGACGCCGCAGCGGCGGAGGCGGTTTGGTCTCTCGTGGGATTGCGGACGCGGTTGCGGAAGCGTGCGGAGTTTGCAACACAAAAGTGAGGTTGAGGATTTGGTCGTCGGAATCGATGGCGTTATTGGGTCGCCGTGGTGGACACGGGACCCGCCGTGCGCGGCGGCGTGGCGGAGCCGGACGCGTCTGGAAGCTTCGCTGGGCAGGTCTGGTAAAAGGAGGCAGCTTGCTGGGCTTGTATAATTGGGCCTGAATTCTAAATGGGCTAAGATTGCTTTGCATAGGGCACTGCTAAAGCTGTTGGAGCAGCAGCTTGGGGAGGAAGGCCCAGGTGACCCGGCATGGCCACAGTCGCAGGCCGCCGCCTCCTCCTGCCGCGATGGGTGGCCGGCGGGCGGTGCCGGCTGCTCGGCACGGCGGCGGAGGCTTCTCCGGGAGGGGGAGGTGACGACGCGATCTACGTGAAGAAGCCGGCAGAGGCGTCGGCGGTGGCGACGCGGGACGAGACGTCCGTGGCGATGCCGGTGTCGTTCATGACGGGGTCGGTGGTGGGGAAGCGGTTCTACCGCGGCGCCACCGTGCGGCGCGCCGACGACGGGAACGGGTGGTCAGTGATGCTGGACTACCGCACCCTCAAGTCACCGGCCAAGCGGCCGCTCAAGCTGCCCTCGCGTGCGCTCGCCATGGCCATCGCCGCCGAGTGGGAGTACCAGGTCCTGATCCCATGCTTCTCCTCTAATGTTACTTTTCAAATGATTCTCCAAGCTCATGTTACTGTAGTGCAGTGTAGATTTCTCCGAGTCCCGACCTACGGATTGGCGTGTGCATATTTGCAAATAATTTCGAATGATTTCAATGGAAATTGTATGATTATCGCCTAACTAGATCCTAATCTCACGTTTTAGTTCGTCTCAGACCATTGATGGATTACGACAGGATTGTTTGACTATTCCTTCTCTTCTACGTCTGAAATAGTGAAATGTACTGAATCTAGTTTGCCGTCATCCTACCCAGGGCGTTGAAGGCTCAAATTACACTAGGTTTTGGTGTGTTATCTATTTCTTCGTATCTCCCTGTACCATGGCTATAAAAACTAGAAAGATTGTTCAATTCGAAATGGATTATAACAAATTATCAGTATACATAACTACACCCAAGTCTGATACTGTAGGTTACTCCATCTGTTTGCTTCTCATCGCTACAAAGCAAGAGAGGTCATATTGAACGTTATCAATTTCTAGTCCTCGAACAAAGTGAATGCAAAAATTAAATTCTGCTTGAAACTTAGGTATCAATAAAGCAAATACTCCTGCATGGACATGTTGTACTTGTCTGTTGCAATGGGTGAACATAACAAGTATTTAACTATCTTCACGTTCTATATGAATTGTTCACGGGATGATAACTAATAAGTAATTAGCTTGATTTGCTCTCTAGTTCAGTTGTATCATGATATTTCCATCCCTGCAGAGATAAGTTTCATGCCTGCGACTGTAACGTTTGTGCATGGTTGAGTTGCTGTTTTGACATAAACTTGCTTTGTTCGGTGTTCAGCTCTTCTACCACCTTGTAGAGTTATCTCTGAATTACCATCTTTGCTAGTCTTATCCTAGATTTCTTCCCTTAACTTTCCATGCAATAGGTACTGATTCTGAATTTCTTATTATGACAGGAATCAGATGGAATCCGACCTTTTACAATGCCTCTCATGAAGCTTTCTTGCACTGCATTGGAGAGAGTTCCAGTGACACGTACAAAAGTAATTGATAATTTAATGAAGAAATTTCATCAAGATCTGGTATTCTGCCGCTCACCTGCCGATAGTGAACTAACCATAGGAGTTCATCGTAAGTTGTTTTCTCATGACCTTGTATGATAAATGTGGTTCTTATGTATCAGTATTGTTTTAAGCCTCTAGTAGATCTATTTGGCAAAAATTCGATTTTGTACAACATACGTGACCGGTATTTGCTTAAATAGACAACTATTTTTCGTATTTACAATTTTAGCACATGTATTCGGCACACGGTGTGCCGAAAACGATTTTTCGGTACACGGTGTGCCGAAAATGACTGTATTCGGCACACCGTGTGCCGAAATACCTTTTTTTTCGTACTCCCCATTACGTGATTTGCCTGTGTAATTTATGTAACAAAATTAAAAATTTGCTAATCTAAAATATTTTAAAAAGCATGAGTAAAAAAATAGTCTTTAAGGCGACCAATAGTCTTAACAGGGTATATTCGAACATGGGCAAGATTAATAAGGTATCAATGATCATCTTAAAATGGCAATAGAAAGTGATGATGTAGATTAACGAAATCGTCGAGACATTGGTGGTATGAAATCGTCGTCGTCATCATCTGGAGGTATCACGATTGGAGCACGTGCTCTTGTATGGTTCGTTGAACCTTGTACCGTGTGGCTGTGGCTGGTGGAACGTCGAGGCATAGATGGCATGAAATCGTCGTCATCGTCGTCGTCCGGAGGTATCACGGTTCGAGCACGTGCTCTTGTATTGTGCGTTGAATCTTCTCCTGTGTGGCTGGTGGAACGCTGAGGCATTGGTGGCATGAAATCGTCGTCGTCATCGTCTGGAGGTATCACGATTGGAGCACGTGGTCTTGTATGGTTCGTTGAACCTTGAACCGTGTGGCTGTGGCTGGTGGAACGTCGAGGCATTGATGGTATGAAATCGTCGTCATCGTCGTCGTCCGGAGGTATCACGGTTCGAGCACGTGCTCTTGTATTGTTCGTTAAACCTTCTCCTATGTGGCTGATGGAACGCCGAGGCATTGGTGGCATGAAATCGTCGTCGTCGTCGTCGTCGTCTTCAGGTATCGCGGTAGTAGGATGTGCTCTTGTAGTAAGAGTTGAACCTTCTCCTGTGTGGCTGGTGGAACACCGAGGCATTAGTGGCATCAAATTTTCATCAGCTCTTGTACCCCTTGGGTTCGCTGATCTTCGTCGTCTTCGACGCGAACCAGGCAGCACACCCCCGCCGAAGAGCATTTGCATTGCCAAGAGGTGTGGTATTTCTTTGTTGATTAACTCCGCGTCTTCTGGGAATGCCTAAAGCAGAAAAGGGGTATTCGAATAAAAAACAATAAGACAACTATGGTGATGAAATAGAAAATGACGAACCTGTATGTGGGATGCATACTGGTCGGGCAACATCGCCATCCTTCGTTGCCTCATACAGAAACCCAGTAAAGAAGGATGGTCGGCTAGTTCGCAAACCCTGAGGTATATTCGGCGGCGCTCATGTAATAGGGCCCTAAGGTCGTCGGTTGTTACATGTAGAAGTGGAACGGTGAACGCAGAACATGGCGGTCTTGTATTTAATTTAGACACAGCTTGGATTAGGTTGCTCTCTTTGAAGGGATCATCCTTCCCTCCACGCACAACCTGCAAGCAGGCAGTTAATGCTATATCGATCGTTGTATATGTCCATGGGAATGCAGTAGTAGAATTTCTCGCCATATTGAGATTTCCCTGCAACTTTTTTGGTCTGCACCAAAGCACGATTCGCTGGTTATTTAACAAACAATAAACATGTATGAAATGTCGAAAATGATATATACAAATACTTAATAAGTTACTGATAAATAAGTTATGTGTCATAATTAGTTAAAAAAGATTATGTAAACTAAATATAATTATTTGAACACTGAAGTGTATGGCATAGTACAAATGAGTACATAATATAGTGTATGGCATAGTACAAATGGCTCTTTAACGATGCCTACGCCGCAAGAAATCCTCAGGAGTGTAAGCGTCTGGCGGGTGTGTGGCCCTCATCCCAGCCGCCTGAGCTGGCCCCTGCCATGTGTGCCCTTGGTCCTCATCTTCGTCTTCATGATGTGTTCCAACTCCGCCGAATGTGTATCCAGAACCGCTAACTCGGCCCTGCATATACCACGCTGTAGGATCGTCATGCGGGAGTGTGACCGCCGGTAGTACGTGCTCGGTGGGAGTCCGAAATGATGAAGTCCCAGCTTCCTGGTACCAGTGTGAACCCCCTGGTGCATCGGGATATTGGGGGTATTGGCCGCTCAGTAGCTCCGTGAAGCTGCTCGATTGCAATGCACCAGCCCAGTCAAAATCTTGAGTGCCACTCCAGGTGGGCGTCTGGTGTGTGCAGTCAATGACATCCTCGTTGTGAGTTGATAATCCTGGTGGAGTTGTCTGCGTAGCTTGAGTAGGTTGTGTGAACGGAGGGGGCTGGGAACCCAGTATGCACTCCTCAGGAGCGGGAGCTTCAGGTATCACCTCCTCGGCTCCAGCAGAAGAACGTGTCCCATGATGTGCCGCAGACGAAGGGACCTCCCGTGAATGTGCCTCATGAGCACTGGATGAGCGCCTGCTGTGGGAGGCACGGGACGGGTCCATGGCGGGTACGTCGTATGCCCTACAACGCGGGGCGCAACCACCTAGTCCACGTATCGCGGACCAAAGGCGAGACCCTCTCGTCCTCATGTAGTCTCGGAGAGGGTGCCTATCCCTTCGCGTGGCTGACCCACTCGCTTCCCAACGGTCATGCTCCGCATGCCTATGCATTTCGATCCCCGCTTCGGTCTGTTGTTGTTGAGGGTTATGTCAGTAATACGGATGACAAACTAATGAAAATCGTTATAAGTACAACATCACTTACCACCACATGTAGAAGCCGGGCACGATCTTCGGGGAAGGGTCTAGGGGCTGGCGGTACGCTGCCGCTGAGTAAGGTGGGACGCGTTCGTGATTGATACCACGCAAGGTACTCCCAGTACGAGCTATCGTCGTACTGTCCCGCAGGAACGACGACATCCACTGCACCAGACTCCATCCACCGGGTTATGTGTTCTGCATTAATCTTCGCCCAGTCGTGGGTGCTTGCGTTTCCTTGGGCACTCCTCCTGTATGTGACATAAATAGTTAAAATTTTGTAACATCAAAATGGTATCTACAGTAACACACTTACTCGTGCGCCTGACCAGCGTCTCGTGGGGGCGGTACTGGCACCAACTGACGATGACCAAACTGCCTCTGCACACGGTCAGGAGAATACACTTCTACATTGTTCATATAAAGCAGAAAACATCTAGTCATCCATAGGTCGGAGTCACGGAAACAAGATGGTGCGATGAGACCGCCAGTCGCAATTTCGGCCACTCGTTCACTACGCCATGGATCCCACTCCACAAGATCGGCACTGAGGACATCAAGGTCACTGATCACCCGGGAGGAAACACCATGGTCTTGGTGGTGACTCCATCGTAGCCTGGCATGAAGCCACCTATAACCCATCGTTGGCCTCATGTCGTCGGCGACGCCGTCAGAGATGGGAACTGGATAGTAGGTCTTGCTCACCCACGGTCGACACACCGGGAGATAATCCCAGCTCCAGAGCTGTAGAAGGTGTAGGCAACCAGAAATAGATCCCACCTTTGTTGACCGTTGGGTTGCGGCACACAATCCTTTGTATGTAGCAGCCAACACAACAGATCCCCAACTGTAATGTGTCGGCTCGTACGGACGTGATGTGAGCTCACGCGCTAACCATAAAATATGCGAAAGTACATAATCACCTGCCGTGTTGCAAAACATTATGCCTCCAAGCAAGATATACAAGTACACCTCATAATGCTGCATAATTGTTGCCTCGTCCGCATCCGGTGGGCAAGGGCTGAACTGTGGTAGGCCATGAATCCATGACATGGAGAGCCCTACATCCTTCATGTCATAATGCATGTTAAACCTACAAGATACAGAGAATCAATGAACCATGAACAACACTCCAACGTATAAAATGCTTTATGTAACAAATAATTACCTGCCGTGAATATAACTCTTCCACTGCTCCTTTCCTGGTCGTGGAAGTACTAACGGGGTGCCCCTTATCGGGAGCCCAGTCAGCATGGCAACGTCCCGTAAAGTAACGGTCATCTCTCCGCAAGGAAAGTGGAATGTGTGCGTCTCAGGACGCCAGCGGTCGACCAGGCCTGTGAGCAGTGAGACCTCAATCGGCGGCAGTGGAGTCCTACCACCACCCTCCATGGGAGCTCCTGCCATCATAAGTGCAAACGGTAGGAGTCCGGCCTGTGCGAGGGGCTCGTGGAATCGAGGGTCTAACTCCTTAAGCTTTCGCACACTCCTGGAACGCAATGGGAGCAACTGCAAATGTATGCAATACATTTTTAGAGTAAGTACCAAGGTATTAGAGCAAATGAAATTCACGTAATATCGATGTACCTGTTGCCCTGCGAAAATCATCCTTCCCCTGTGGTTCTCGTCATACCGTAGTTGAAGAAGCTCGGGAAGGTGAATGTGAGCCATGCTAATGATTTCAAGCCTCATGGTTCAATTATAAAATAAAGTAAGATAATAGCTATTACAAAATGGGTACAACACCTAATACGTTCATAACAAATTACAATACAATCCATGTTTCCAACATACTCACTAGCACCAAAGCTAATACAATCCAATTCGATCGTAGCCTAATAGTTTACCGTCGGGTCGGACAAGTCCTCCTGTCATGGCCGGATTGCTTGCATATTTTGCACCTACGTAGTCCATCAACAGCATCTGCTGCATCCATGTCACCCTGAAGCCTCGTGGCTCTAGGCCTTCCAGGATCCGTACGTCTGGCCCTGGGATAAGGTACCCACTTAGGCCCCTCGATTGCTTTGTAGCTGGATCCGATGTTAAATGAACGCATCTTTGGAAGCCATGTGCTCCTCAGTGCATCGATCGTGAAATAGGGTGATACGTATTGTGATCCGTCGTTCCCGCCCATGTCCCTGCAAGCGGCCAAGATATGGGAGCACGGGATATGATGTAGCTTTGGCTTATTGCATGTGCACTTCACCTCGTGAGGATCAATTTGACATTGTTGCACAGTGTCACCTGCACTGTATCCAGAAGTGTACCGACGACGACACATGACCTCAAATTCATTATTGGTCCGGTCGTAGATCCTAGTCCGATGAAAGTGTGCCTTACTCCTTCTGGATAGGATTTCCTCCACCTTAGGTGCGAACCGCGTGCTGCACTCCATTGCAGCTATACCACGGTCTCGAAAGTAGTCAGCCGTCCTATAGAATGTGAGCTCAATTATGGCACACAATGGGAGGCCGCGTACACCCTTTAGGACATTGTTGAATGCCTCAGTTATGTTCGTTGTCATAATCGTATACCTATTATAAGATACAACAATTTTAGATACAATTTTTTGCGTAACCAAAAGGAAATTACGATCTTTAAAACGCTATGTTCTCACCTGGAACCGTGAGTATCATGGAATAGGGCCCAACGCTCCGCCGGCTTTCCCGCTATCCACTGGCTAAACGTACCACGCGAACGACTAATGATGGTTTGGCCCCCCACCATTTGCGTCCGTAGATGGTCCTCCTGTGCTTCTTGCTGTGCCATCATCTTACGAGTGGTCTCATTTAACTCTCGCCATATCTCGTTGAACTTCGCCTGCTGGTTCTGAAGACATAACCCTTTGAACCTCTTCACAAGACCCTTGTTGTGATACCTTGAGTAAAGGTTCGCACCTAAGTGTCGCATGCACCATCTTCTCTCCACATCAGGCCACGCAATGGAGGGGTTTGTGCTGGCATGCAGCACATCCAATGCATGCAAGAGGCCCTTATTGCGGTCTGATATGATGCAGACTCGTTCCCTATTACCGACCACACGTGTCCTCACCAAGGTAAGGAACCACAACCAACTATCATTGTTCTCACTCTCAACCAATGCATAAGCGAGAGGAATTATCTGATTGTTTGCATCCGCCGCCATCGCTGTCATTAGGTTACCATGGTACTTGCCACTAAGAAATGTGGCATCCACACATACCACCGGTTTGCAATGCCTGAAAGCTTCGATGCATTGGCCAAAGGACCAGAAAAACCTAATGAGGTATCGATCAGTGTTGCTGTATGACCCATCATCCAGCCTGATCGGCTCATCCGCCATGGCCCACTGGGTCCCGGGGTTGGTCATAGCAATCTTCTGCATCAGCCTCGGTGCGTAGTGGTACGAATCTTCGAAACTTCCAAACAACATCTTCAATGCCTTCTGCTTTGCTCGCCACGCGGTGTGGTAATTGATCATCATACCCGTCTTAGTCTGCACCTCCTCCATAATGGATTTTGGCGACAAACATATGTTTGTGCCAACAAGGGTGATGAGTAGTTGGGCTATGAACCTCGCATCAACCGCGTGGCTCACATTCCTAATAGCCTCTTCGCTGCATGTACGTGGGATGTGTCTACTCAGCACAAAATAGTTCTCGTGCTTTGGCTTATGGGCTCGTACGAAGTAAGGACAAGTCGGATGCTTCGTACACCTAACCTCATACTCTGTATGGTTAGATCGGGCACACTTGTGGTCCCTTCTTGTGATTACAGCATAGTTGCTGATAAAGTGGATGACCTCTTCCCTGTTCCGAAACCGTTGCCCCACCTGGATGTCGCTATTATGATATCCCCAATTAGATAGGGTGTTATACTCACTGATGGTACAATTTAGCAGCCCAGCACCATGAAAGTACTGGATCGCTGGCACCGGGTCATCATTGTCAGCACCTTCTTCATCGCCACTACCACCGGCTTCATCCTCCATTCATTGTGCATCTACCTCACCATGGTCCACTTCGGGTCCATCCGTACCCGAAGTGCCCTCCCCGACATTCCCTCCCGCCTCATCATGCATCACATTATGGTCTAATCCTTCCACAGTAGCCACATCTTCACCATGCACCGGTCGTGATACTATGGTTACGTACACTCCCATTTCAAAGTTCTCCTCTAATGCCTTACGTGAGTATAAGGCCCAAGCGTTGTTCGTTCTCAAATCGAACAACGTATGGACAATGAGCGAGCTGTTTGGTACAGGCCGTGGCCTAACACCCTCTAGGATAACATTGTAGGACTGCTGGTCTAGACACAAAAGGCTCATAACATGTGTTTGTAAGCCTTTTAGATCAATTGGTAGCTCAACCGTACTCTCTACGTGCTGGCAGTTCTGAATGGACACGAGTCTCCCATGCAAAACAGCGGGACGTTCTCCATAATAAATATGGATAGTCATAGCGTCTCTGCTAAACAAACATAAATGACCAAATAACTAATTAGATGTATGTTACATACGTACTCTATTTTAGCTAATGCATTAGCACGGAATAAATACTATACTTGCTGTAATTCCTTTTTTTATTCTAAGTATTACAGTTAATGTTACACTATAGTTGCTTCTGTTAGAATATACAAATAGTATACCTACTCTATTTTACCAACTTAATATCGTTTATCTAAATGATTTGAACGATCTACTTGCTCTAATTACATTTTGTAATCTAAATATTACGATTAATATTACACTATAGTTGGTTTTGTTGTGCGATCATAAAATATGCAAATATTGTACCTACTCTGTTTTTCCAACTTAATATTACTTATCCAATGTATTCGAGCAGAATAAATACTATATTTGCTCTAATTACATTTTTTATTCTAAGTATTACAGTTAATGTTACACTATAGTTGCTTCTGTTGCGAGATAATAGAATATACAAATAGTATACCTACTCTACTTTACCAACTTAATATCGTTTATCCATTTTATTCGAACTGTCCACTTGCTATAATTACATTTTCTAATCTAAATATTACGATTACTATTACACTATAGTACCATCTATTATTACAAGATCATAGAATATGCAAATCTTACACCTACTCTATTTTAGCAACTTAATATCTACATGCTATAACTATATTTTCTAATCTAAATATAAGTACATACATAATCTATGATTCAAATAAATATAAGTACTTACTACTAAGGAAGCTGTCTTGCTGCACCGCAGCTCTTCGGGCTCGACTGCTCACACTAATTTGTTGCTCTGCTCTTCTCTCCTCTCTGCTCTCCTCTCTCTGCTCTCCTCCTTGCTCTTCTCTGCTCGCTGATGCCTCCTTGCTCTTCTCTGCTCGCTAATGCCTCCTTGCTCTCTCCATTTAAAGCCTCACCGAGGAGACAACAACACATGGGTGAGCACATGCGCCATGCAGTTGGCTGCAGCCGGCCAAAAATCGTGGGCACAAAAGGACAAAAGCAAAAAAGAAAAGAAAAGAGAAAAGTAAAAAGAACGACGTGACTTGACGTGACAAAAGGGTATTTCGGCACATGGTGTGCCGAATACCAACTGTATTCGGCACACCGTGTGCCGAATACGCTTTTTGGTTGTATTCGGCACACGGTGTGCCGAATACAGTCATATTCGGCACACGGTGTGCCGAATACGCTGTATTCGGCACACGGTGTGCCGAAAATGCCTTTTTCGGTACACCGTGTACCGAAAAATCGTTTTCGGCACACCGTATGCCGAATACATGTGCTAAAATTATAAATACGAAAAATAGTTGTCCATTTAAACAAATACGGTCACGTATGTTGTACAAAATCGAATTTTTGCCGATCTATTTCGGTGATTGATTCATTCTGTTCTTTGCTTTGCCTCCGATAGTATCATATCTTATGCTTCCTTAATTTATGTTTGTAGAGAAGCAGAAGGAGAAAATTGACCCCATTCTAGACTGGGTAAACACTGAATTTGGGTTCAAGCCTGTTGTATACACAAGCTTCTTGGGGGGAAAGCAAGAGGAGGGCCTCACTAAGGCTGTAGAAACTGTTTTGAAGAAAGCAACTGATTGTGAATTGGCGTCTATTGATGCTATGGCTGCAGCAGCCCATTCCCTGGTAATCCCTCTCGCGGTATTTAGAGGAAGGTTGGGAATTGAGGAGGCCATTGAGTTGATCAGGATAGAAGAAGACCACCAGGTGTTTATCTTCAAAACATCAAACTTTTTTTTCTACCGTTTAGTATGTTCTACCTTTTCTTTTGTCTTAAGGTTTTGAATTCTCTCAGGTTGATAGATGGGGCTTGGTGGAAGGAGGTCACGACGTTGATATTGCTGATCTTAAAGTGCAAATGTCCTCAGCTGTTGTGTTTCTTGGACTTTCGCGGGGTCTGTGAACCATTCTTTTTCTAATCTACAGGCTGGTTAGTTGTTTATTACCAAGCTTGTATCGATTTTATGAAGAGTTGTAGAGTAATAATTGCCTGCAGAAGGTCAATAGCAAACAAAGTACATGTATTCAGCCTGTGCTGATGTTAGATTTTGGTTTGACTGGAGAAAATGTTGTTGAGGTATGAACTTCAGAACCAAGCATTCCATTGGCTTTATGTGGCCTCTAGTCTGGTAATGGTAATGCTAAGAGAGTAAGAATATTTCTGGGAACTAGTTTTGCAGTCGGTGGACGTGGAAGTGCTAGCTTGATCTGTCTACTCCTGCATTGTCCACCATATTGACAAGTCATTTTTACTTTAGCCTTGCTGTTACCATTTGTTTTTTTTCTTTTCGAGACAATTGCGGATACCAAACAGTTGCAGGGGTATTTGCGCTTGGCAGTGCATTATCTTCTTCTATCGACCTTGCTTCCTTTTATTTTCTTTTTTTTTTGTTTTGGTATTTTGATCGATGACATGGTTATAAGATGGTAGTATTACGCAGGTGTTGTAAATGAGATCAGAGTTAATTTCAGCTATTCGAATCCAGCCACCTAAATTTTACCTGCCTGAGTACTCTCTACTGAGTGCAGTGGCCTCCCACCAGCTCGCCGCCTTGGGCGACGCGGTGAACCACCGCGACGGCACCGTCAACCACACCCTCTACCAGTTCCGTCACCGACCTCCCTCCTCGGCGACCCGCCGACCCCCGCGCGCCCGTGCCGTGCTCCTCCGACGACTTCGCCGTCGAGACTCGAACGCAAGCGGGAACGTGAGGCGCGGTGCTTTTGCCAGCTGTGATTACGTGCATCGTGAGAAGTCTGTTCCCTTCTTGCAGAGCAGCCGTCGTGGCCTCAACCGCGCGCGCGCACGTGTCAGCGTCTCTGTTCACAAGCTCTTACGTGCGCACGTACGTGACAGTTCCTCTTCAACTACCTCGTGACTCGCGTGTGTGCACTCCTGAGCTAGTTATCCACGTCGAGGTACAGAGCGAGAGGAAGCAGAGAGAGAGAGAGAGAGAGAATGGAAGCCAAGAACCAAGGAGGAGGAGCTGGCACCACCAAGCGCCCCACGCCGCCACCGCTGCCGCTGTCGGTGCGGCTCCAGGTGACCGGGCTCACGGCGGCCATCGACGCTGTGGAGCGCCGCGACGGGACGGTCAACCGCTGCCTCTACTCCGTCATCGACCGCCTCCTCAGCGCGCGCCCCAACCCGCGCCCGGACAAGTCCGGCGTCCGTTCCTTCGACGTCACCATGGACGCCTCGCGCGGCATCTGGGCGCGCGTCTTCGCTCCCGCCGCGGCGGAGCACCCGCTCCCCGTGATCGTGTACTACCACGGCGGCGGCTTCGCGCTCTTCTCCCCGGCCATCGGCCCCTTCAACGGCGTGTGCCGGCGATTCTGTAGCCAGATCGGCGCCGTCGTCGTCTCCGTCAACTACCGGCTCGCGCCCGAGCACCGGTACCCCGCCGCGTACGACGACGGCGTCGACGCGCTCCGGTTCATCGACGCGAACGGCATCCCGGGGCTCGGCGCCGACGTGCCCGTCGACCTCGCCAGCTGCTTCCTCGCCGGGGAGAGCGCCGGCGGCAACATCGTCCACCATGTGGCCAACCGCTGGGCGACTGAGTGGCAGCCGTCCGCCAAGAACCTCCGAGTAGCCGGGATCTTCCCCGTGCAGCCCTACTTCGGCGGCGAGGAGCGGACAGAGTCGGAACTGAGGTTGGAGGGCGTGGCGCCGGTGGTGAACCTCCGGCGGTCCGACTTCTCGTGGAAGGCGTTCCTGCCCGTGGGCGCGAACCGCGACCACCCGGCGGCGCACGTGACCGACGAGAACGCGGACCTGGCGGAGGAGTTCCCGCCGACGATGGTGGTGATCGGCGGGTTCGACCCGCTGATGGACTGGCAACAGCGGTACGCCGACGTGCTGCGGCGTAAGGGGAAGAAGGTGCAGGTGGCGGAGTTCCCGGACGCGTTCCACGGGTTCTACGGCTTCCCGGAGCTCGCCGACGCCAACAAGGT
This sequence comes from Phragmites australis, assembly GCF_958298935.1. Lineage (NCBI taxonomy): Eukaryota > Viridiplantae > Streptophyta > Magnoliopsida > Poales > Poaceae > Phragmites > Phragmites australis. The sequence continues at coordinate 2,324,199 of NC_084935.1, forward strand.
CTTGCAGGACATGAAGGCGTTCGTCGAGAGCAACAGAGCCACGCCAAAGTCCACCTCGTCCTGAAAATAATACGTCAATTGTAAAATGGTTGATGTACTGTCAAAAAAAAGTTATCTTGCACTTTCATGTGATGTTTTTTTTTCTCTTTTTTGCATTATGTGTACATTTTTGTGGCGAGGTGTGTACATTGTTGATGTCGTCCCAGTCGATGTAGTGTCAAAAGACTCAAAAGTGATGTTTTAATACTAGGTCATATTTGTTTTTGTGTGGATTATCACAATTTAGATTATATAGAGATGTTTATTTCTATTAGGTTATAGATTATGTGGAGAAGCTTATTTATTCTTAGCATAAGTTAGCTTGTGGACTGTGAGAATCAATTTTTAGATTAAGATTGTTTGTTTTTGCTTTCGCTTGTCAAGCTATAATTTATAATCAAAATAAAAAATAAATAGAGCTTAATATGTGACTGTAAAGAGATTGTTGAGGAGGATGACCACTAACATCTCTCAGGGTGTATTTGGTTAGAGAGATACTCTTAGAAGGAGATGTTTATTTAATTTTTTGAGTTAAGTTGGATGCGATGGTCACTAATGAGAATATTTTCCTCACATGTTAGATGAACTCATCACGTGAAATTAGCCGCATAAAGTCATTCATATTCTGAATGACTTTTATCTATGCTGATGTGGTATACTCTGTTTGATTAGAGTAAATACAATTTTTTTAGCACGTTTTAAATGATATTATCTACTAAGTCGTTTATTGGATTTACAATCGAATTGCATCATTGTATTCATTGCAATTGAATCAATGAAACAAGATCTCACATGATTATATTTTTATAAAAAACTAAATATATGACAAGCGGGTCTCACAAAATTTTGGCTAGCCCATTCAAATTCTATCTATCCAACCAAACAAAAAATTAAACCGTCCTATCCATACCACCAAATAAAAAATTAGATGACCTCATTCAACAAAATATAAATGACTATATTCCATACAACCTTTTCTTCCAACAAAACACACCCTTATATGATGTTTGGATAGCAGGGGATGGGGAAAGGGAAATGGATATGGTCACTGAAATTCTATCCCAACCACCCATCTCTCTTCCAATTTCTATCCTAACTCTCCATTCATTTTTCTTTCCCTATCCCACTCCTCTTTTCCCAGTTGCGATCTCTGTTTGACCTCTGCGAAGAAAAACACATGCTGGTTTCTAAAGGTGTCACTAACAATTCCAATATTATCTTTGAAGATGATTACCTGACTTTCTACAAGCACAGCTGAGTGAACTACAATACAAAAATAATCATATAACTTTTGGGGTAGATAATGATGTTGTCAAGTGGAAGTGTGAGAAAATGGGCGTTTTTCTATAAAAATCAGTGTATAATCACCTGACCATGTCAGATGTGGGTTTGCAGTATAAACACATTTGGAAAAAAAATAATCTAAGATTCCATATAAAATCAAGATTTTTGTGTGGTTGATTCAAAATGAGGCAATCCTAACAAAGGGCTACATGATTCGTAGAAAATGGCAGGGGATCCAAAATGCTAATTTTGTGATCAAGCTGAAACAACAGCTCCATTTGTTTTTTGATTGTCCTGTTACTAAATTGCTTGGAAAATAGTGGGGAGTTGTTTTGGGGCTGACAATAGGCGCGCTAATCTATACCAATTCTGGCAATGGATTAAGATTTGGTTGCCACATGGTGATGTCGTCTACATCCTGGGTTTTTCGGTTATTTGTTGGGCTATTTGGAAAACTCGAAACAAAGTATGTTTTGATAAGAATCTGATACGATACCCGGGTGAAATAATTTGTCATGCGTATATTGAGCATGTCTCTACGGTGGTTAACTACAGGGCATGAACTTGAAGGGTGTAGAGATAGTGATGAAGGCAGCGTGCAAGACGATTTCTGCTCAGCCCAGCACAAGGATGGTGCTTCCATGACCTGATCAGGAAGCAAGTCAAGATGAAGAGCACGAGGAGTGAAGGCAGTTGCCGCTATGCTTCAAATGTGAAGCTAGTTGCATTTCAATACTATTGATGTCCGAAAGAACTTGTAATCACTGTCGTATATGTTTATTTTAGCTAGGCTGTCTGCTTGAATCAGGCAGGTAGGTCTGGTAACTACTCGTAAACTTTCTCTTAATCCTTTTTTGTTCCCTTTATCTAGCTCTGGTAGCTCAAACTTTTTTTTATTTCCGTTCCCAGTAATAGAAAGTATATTTGGTACTTCCGGGAGTATATATTCTTACACACGTATCTCATAACATAGGAAATATCTCATGTGATAAATGTTATATACACGGAGCATGTTAGTATATAAGATCATCCAAGTAATATGTATACTTTTTTAGTGATTTGTATATATTTTTTAAGTATATTATATTTTTTGTACAAATATAGAGGTATTATTAAAATCTATTAAAATTGATGAACTTTTTAAAACAAATATTATGTAATTCACATTGGAGTATCTTAGAATGAGTATATGATAAAAAAAAAAGTATATCTAATTTATTTATGTGGTATATCATAGTAGGGAGTCTGTACTCCAGACTATTTTCTATATATATATATACACTTAATTATAGTTACTGTTACGTTACCTTTAGTTACAATTAAAAAATAGTAAAATTACAATATACAAGACAGAAAGTTATAATTAAACGTAAAAAAAATAAATTATAATTGCATTATAAATAAATATAACCCCTAACGAATTCCTTTCCTAATAGTGTATAACCTAAAGAACACGATTGTAATCATAGTATAATCTAAAACGCAACTTGTTAGCTTTTTATATTGAAATTATGTACTTCTAGATACGTGGTTATAACTGATCTAACTAGCATATTATAACTGACAGTTATTTGGGTTCTAAGACCATCTTCAACAGAAACTCTAAAAATTCATCCCCTGTAACACTATTACATCATCCTCTAACACTATTACAATATCCTCTATTTTTTTCATCTTCAACAGCTATCATATTTCCTAACTTCTATTACTCTCCTCCTCTTCCTGGACCCACGTGCATACGCTAGCTACAGTGATACGGGAGCAGTATCCGACCGCAAATTTACCGACTCCCGTCTTCAACCTGTTTCACTGTAGCGTGGAAAAAGCAAGTATACCGTAGCTGTTGGAGAAGGAAGCAAACGCTAGAATCAGCAAATCACATTCTACAGGATTTTGCGGCAGCGGATACCGTCTTCGTTAGAGATGGTCTAATTGGAGGATGATACAATAGTAAACTAAAATGTGTCTATGTATAAAATAGATTCACCGTATGTACGTGTGTATATATGGTTGAGCGAATGACAGATTGGCAGGTGATGATTTAGATGGTGGCATAAATGATCGCTTAAGTGGGATCACGAATCGTACCGACAGGTCCATCTCACATCCTCAAATCATAGGCTACCTCGCGTGCTCACACGCGCATCGAAGAACACAGAAACGAGATGAAATTAGCTGAAGGCCAAGAAGTTGCCGGAACAACTAGACGCCCAGGCCCAGCCAGGGCTGGCAATGGGCAGGAGCGGAACTAGTCGTGGGTTAAGTTCTAGACTGATCCATTTAAATTTAGACTAAATAAAAAAATTATTGTTTTTACAGTAAATACAAAGATGATTTGGATACATAACCTTGGCTGAAGCCCAGACTGACATGCGCTGGATCCACCCCTGGCAATGGGGCTCCCTTCTCCGGTAATTTGCGGAAAATTTCTCTATTAGAAAATGGATATGAAAATTTTTAATTCCCGCAAATTTATATGGGGACAGAGACGGAAAACCACTCCTCATCTCCGCTCCTCGCTATATCCTGATATCACACACACACACATATATATATATATATATGTTATTAGTATATAAATATACAAACATTATATTACGTAGAAAACAATAATTTACTTTTATATTCTGTTGTCTAATATACGATATTTAATCCATCTTGTAATTACCCTTTATACATCAATAACTTACTTATTTATACTACGGATACACTGTTAATATATAAAAATAATCAAGTATGATAATATATAATATTTAACATATCTTATATTAATTACCCTCGTATACATTGATAACTTACTTATTTATAATATGTATACAATGTTAATATATAAAAATAATCAAGTATGATTTAATTTTATATTTTTATTGGGATCTGATTCTTATAAAATTACCGAAAAATAAAAATAGAAGAAAACTTCTCCCAGTAATTAAATAGAAATGAGGATGGAAAAGTATTGTCCGGTCGGAATTGACCCGGTTGCCATCCCTATGCCCAGCCGATCGTCTTCACGGACGGGTGTCATCTGATGTGTGAGTGTGTGACTCTGCTCGGCTCGCCGATACCATATCGATTAGTGTATAAATGTTACTTCTACTTGCACTTGCACCGGCGACTCCTCAGCCAACCAGAGCGACGCAAGCCGCCGACGGCGACTCCTCGGACAGCGTATACCAGTCCCCGAGCCTCAGCCTAGAAAGATCGGTGGGTGAGGTTTGGTTGGCTTTGCGTTGGATGGGTTCAGCACGCGGAGGGAGGATAAGATTCGTACAGCAAGTGTAGCGCCAGGAGCGAGAGCGCGAGATGGAAGCCAGCAAGAGGCAAGAAACGGCGCGCGCGCCGGCGCTGCCGTGGACGGTGCGGTTCCAGATCTTCGGCCTCGTCGCCGCCGCGAGCGTCGCGCAGCGGCTCAACGGCACTGTCAACCGCAGCTTCTTCTCCCTCGTCGACCGCCACGTCCGCGCCAGCGCGCGCCCGGACAAGTTCGGCGTCCGGTCCGACGACGTCGACGTCGACGCGTCGCGCGGCCTCTGGGCGCGCGTGTTCAAGCCGTCGGAGGCCCAGTCCCCGCTCCCAGTCGTGGTCTACTTCCACGGCGGCGGCTTCGCGCTGCTCTCCGCGGCCTCGGTCCCGTACGATAACATGTGCCGCCGGTTCTGCCGCGAGCTCGGCGCCGTCGTGTTGTCCGTCAACTACCGCCTCGCGCCCGAGCATCGCTACCCCGCGGCCTACGACGACGGCGTGGACGTGCTCGGGTACCTCGAGAAGAACAGACTCCAAGATCCCGCCGTCCAGGTCGACCTCTCCGCCTGCTTCGTCGCTGGGGACAGCGCCGGCGGCAACATCGCCCACCACGTGGCGCAGCGCTGGACGGCCGCCAAATCCAAGTCCATTCGCCTCGCCGGCACCATCCTGGTGCAGCCGTTTTTCGGCGGCGAGGAGCGGACGGAGTCGGAACGGAGGCTGGAGGGTGTGGCGCCGATAGTGAACATGCGGCGCTCGGACTGGTCATGGAGGGCGTTCTTGCCGGAGGGCGCCGACCGGAACCACCGGGCCGCGCACTTGACCAGCGAGAACGCCGACCTGGCGGAGGGGTTCCCGCCGGCGATGGTGGTGATCGGCGGGTTCGACCCGGAGAAGGACTGGCAGCGGCGGTACGCCGACTTGCTGCAGCAGAAGGGGAAGGCGGTGCAGGTGGTGGAGTTCCCGGAAGCCATTCATGGGTTCTTCTTGTTCCCCAAGCTCCCCGACGCCGGCAATCTCGTGAAGGAGATCAAGGCATTCATGGATAAGAGCAAAGCGTCCGCCTCGTCTGCTTGATCACCAGTTGGAATCGTATTGTCGTATGATGGCGAATACATAATTCTTGCTGTGAAACTATACGAACTCAAAGTACGTAGTGTCGTCGATCTAAATGCGACAGCATCTTCTTCCTGGGCGATCGATGTAGGGGGTAATGGAGGCCAGCGAACCTTTGTGGCGAGGGCTAAACAGCTGCTGTCCGTCCGTTGAACATGACAGCCATCAAACACACAGATCATAGCCAACGAGCGAATGCTCGGTTGGTAAGCTAAAGGGAGCAAACCTACGAGTCTGGGGTTCGATCTCAGCTCTCGCATCTTTATCAGCTATGTTTTAAATGTGCCAGTCTTCATATGGCCTCTAAGAGTCTGTTTGTTTCAGCTAGAGCTTTTGAAAAGCAGCTTATAAAAGGTGGATTATGAAAAGTTTTTAATGGTAGATTTTAAAAAAAATTTATGGACAGTTTGTTAAAATGGATTTTCACAATCTATCAAAAGTTGAGAAAAACCAGCTTCTCAGATTCCCACAATCCAACCAGCAGATTTTAAAAAGCTATAAACAAAAGCTGTCTGTTTATTTCAGCTTCGGATTGTAAAAGCTGAAAGCCACAATTCGAAACTGAAACAAACATGGCCTAATAAAGACCGGGGCAGTGAAAAAAATTAAAGCCCATTTTTTTTTAAAAAAACACAGATCGTGGATATGACACGTATATGTGTTTTAAAAAAAAACTTGAGTTGCAATGTCTAGAGTCGTGTTGTGTAAGTGTTGCTAATGTGAAAGCAGTTGTTACTATATTTGCTTATGTGAAAGCTAGCTAATAAAGGAGTTAGAATAAACCTAATGAGGACAAATGATATATCATATATATAAGCAGTTATTATATGTTACTCTATTGCCTTTCTCTGATCAGTTGAATCCTGGGATTATTTCAGTGTTGAACATTTGGTATCTAGATGAAGTATATCAAATAATATTTGTATATTTGCACGAATAAATTTCTCAAGATCATCTTCAAAGGTAAGTAACCAATACCTATCACGCAATCAAAACTCTCAGCTTTTGGCTTTCTTTTTAAAAAAAGGCTCAAAGTTCTGTGTCAATGTGTGATATTTGGCCAGTATATAACATGTACCGACTATAGTCCGTATTTCTCTCTGTATTTGGTTGTTGAATCTTCCCTATCAACGAGATCCCAATTCCCAAGTGTGCATCCACTAGGCTCCCCTTTTACTCAACTGGATTCCGAACGATGAATGCCGAACGATGGAAGCACTCACCATGGTAGAAGAGATACCATGAAAAGGCTGAAAACTAGAGGCTCTTTTTGGGGAATGCAGGACTCATTGGGTATGTAACGCTCTCCAATCTTGTGGCTAAAGCAAAAGAAGAAATGATGCGATGTATGGCATGATTGGATATTGTTAACGCATCAGGGTAGGTAGACTTGAAGAACATGATAGATTCGGAGTAAAAGAGATTGGAAGGAGGGCAGAGGTTTGCTTGAAGAAGAAAATAGTTGTTCTAATACATTTTCTGATGCCTCCTCTCCAGATCAGCTACGCTATATAGCAGCACATGCGCGCGCGCCGCACGCCTCAGTTACAAGGCCAAAGCCCAACACTTCGATTACAAGGCCCACTCCGGCCCAAACACCTTCGGGTTCACCCTGACGACCTGCTTGGTCTGTATTGGCGCGCCATTTGGAATCTGCTTCATGCCTTCAGTTGGGTCACCAGGCACAGTGCTGACAGATATGAAACATGAACAGTGTCGATTAGCAACTATTTACACATTCATGCTCTATTTGGCAGGACTTCGACTCCTAGCTACACGTTAAATCTTAAGTTTCTAGGCTAATATAAAGTAGTTTAAGTCTATTTTTAGATTAAAATAGAAACAAAATGATTCATCTAAATACTTTTGATGTACCTACATCTCTAGCTCCACGAATTTCTGAAGCTAGGAATACCTAGCTTCAAGAATTTTTAGAGTTGGAGCTCTGCCAAACTGACTCTTGGTTGCCTTGTGAAGCGTCTCAGGTTATCCTTGATGCTTAAAAACTTTATTATACCAGTCACTAAATCAGTTGCTGGTAAATAAGAGTCTTACAACAGATGATAATATAATCATATAACAAGGAGAGTGGTGAAATAGATCCACCATCCTAATAATATATAAAGGATTCCTGCGATCAATAGGATCCACATCATCAGAGAGCACAGTAGAAACAACATGGTGACACGTCACTTCCACACGCAACTCGGGTGCGGACGCGATCGAGTACTACTCGTCAGCCTCACCGTCTGCTTCGGTGAAACCTAGATCGTCCTCTGAAATCACAAGCAAGAGTGAGTACAAATGTATTCAGCAAGTTACAACCCTTGCCTTACATCAAGGGGTATAAATACATGCATATGATATCAACAAGGATAAAGATACAAGTTTACACATGCAATGGTTTATTTTCATAAAGCAAATTTCGTAAAATCTTCATAATATCATAATTAAATGAAGGGGAAAGGGTTGTTCGGCCATGGTGGAAGATCACCAGGGTCCAAGTTTTAATATTACCGAACACCCCATCCACGACAACCCACGGCACACTACCGATCCTATTTCCAAAAACGGCACACCTTACTCACTCACACCCTAAGGAAACACACACATCCTATGCTAGTTGTTGTGATCAAATCATAGTTCGTCCATGACAGTGGACACAGCTATTCGAATAGTTTTACCTCTGTAGAGTGGTACACTTTACCCACAAGTTGAGTTTGACAACATACCACCACTGTGGCAATGCGACTTAACAAAACTATTACCCACCACAACATCATCACACTGGCTGCCTACAGGAGCTAACCAGGGGTTCCTGACCTTTAACTAGGCCTCCAACCATGTCGCCAAGTTTGTGCCTGCTTGCACCTGCTCTATAGCCTTTCGTTGCACACCTGCCTCTAGACAACCAGTAGACTAGTTGGTGGGATTTAGACTAACCCCTGCCACATACATGATCGAGTGACTGTATGGTAAAGACTAGGTAGGGTATCACACCAACTCGATCCTTAATCGAGTCAAGGCAAATATCTTCACACTAAGTCTGCCACACAGGCAACACTCAAACTCCCATGGCATTCCCTGCGGACACCTTAATTTGCCGTAGCTCTAACAAGTTCTTAGGTGATAACAACAACCGCTGATCATTCCCAACCCAACAACTCACACAACACTAAGCACCAAGTTTCACATATTTCATAAAACTAATTGTGATTAAACATGAAGAAACAGTAACGACTGCAGTCCTAAACATACTAGTAACTAGGTAATTATCTTAACGTAAATAAATTAGCTGAGATGAATGTCCTAGGGTTACCAAGATTATATTCAGTTTGATAACAATTTGGCCAGCTAAAGCGTGGGGGTCCTACTCGAAGTCATGTGTTCCCGACTCCTCCTCCTCCTCCTCGAACTCTCCGGTTTCTAAAACGTGGTAGACAAACAACACAAATAAATACAAATATATGCAAATAAATATGAAATTGGTATGAATAGATAGATTTTGAATTTAGATGAATATTAGTGGAAGAATCGCTGAAATTGGAGTTGAAATGGAGGAGATATGGGCTTCCAAAGTTGATCGGTAATTTAAATCGGGAAAAGGAAAAGGGGAAAATATTCTCTATAAATTGATTTTTGGGGAAAAAAAGAGTAAGGGCACTGTGCTTTTGTGGGCTAGCTTCTGTAGAGGCGGGCTTCGGCTGCTGAACTGGCCTATGGGCCAAGGCGGCTCATTCCGGCCCGAGGAGAGGCGATGGCGGGGATGACGACGACAGCGGCTAGTCCCACCTACCGGGTTTACACACGCAGAGAGAGGGGAAACGGTGGGAGACGGTAGGGAGATGACAACACGGTGGGGCGGTGCGGGGGTGGCGATGTCGAGGGGATCCACGGCGGAGGCTCGCCAGAGAGTGCATCGCCGACGGCTCTCGACCTCGGTTTGGGACGAGGAAAGGCTCACGCTGATCGACATGGCACAACGGAGCTGCTGGGGAGCATCTCGTTGATGAGCTACAGCTGGAACAGAGCCGATTGCTCATTGGAGATGGGAACGGCGGCCGTCAACATGTGATACTCGTGAAAGGGTGGTTTGGATCGGGTTTGTGGGTACTGGAAGCACGTATTAGGTGCGGGGAAGGCATCTATGGGCTTGGTTTGGCCGGTGGAGCATCGACGGTGCCTGACGTCGGTGATGGAGCTCTGGCGGCCATGACGGCTCGGTGGTGTCCCAAGAGAGGGATGAAGGAGCTGAACAGAGGGGCTAGGAGGGTCGAGGGGAACTCGGTGAAGCTCTCCGCGAGGTCATTTTGATCGGTGGCGGCTTGTGAAGAGGAGATCGACAATGGCACCAACGGCAGAGGGGGAGACAACAAGGAGTGCAAGAGATAAGGGAGGGATATATATATATATATATATATATATATATATATATATATATAGAGAGAGAGAGAGAGAGAGAGAGAGAGAGAGATAGAGAGAGAGAGAGAGAGAGAGCTTGCCTCAGGGACTCGGTGAGCGACGATGTGAATCGGCGACTCCTATGGTGGTACGATGCAGTGATGACGATGGTTGGCAGGTGGTGGTGGTTGGCTAGGCGATGGGGGCCAACGGCTAGCAAGCTCGGCGCGAGAAGCAGGCGTGAGTGGGATCGGCGGACGTGAGCGAGAGGAGGAAGAAAGGAGACGGCCGATCGGGCTAGGCTGGCGCGCGAGAGGAACAAGAGAGAGAGGGTCGAGAGAGGGAGTTGGGCTGGAGGAAAAGGAAAGAAGGATGGGCCGGCCGAGCCAGGGAAAAAGAAAGAGAGAAAGAGATAGGGTGGCCGGGTTGGGAGGGATTGAGGTTAAGAGTACAAGAAAAAAGAAAAAAAGATTTTGAGATTTTGGTTTGAATTGATTTGAAACAATACTTGAAATAATTTATGTTGAACTGATTTTAAAATTCGAATTTTGGCTAAAAACTGGAATGTTACACCTTGCCTATGAAATATTTAATTTTAGGGGATAATATAAGAGAACAGTGTCTTCGATCTAAATTCAAAGCACTCCCAAAGACACAAAGTCCTAAATTCCATCATACCCACGCAGAGCGCATGATGGTTGGCTTGCCAAGCTCCTCGTTCGAGCACGTAAGAATTTTGCGAGAATGCATGAGAGCACACGTGCTGGCGTCACCGACACATCAAGTAGAACTTCGAACACCATCCCAAGCAATGGAGGTCACGGTGGAAGCCGGCGCAAGCTCCTCTGCCTCCGCGGGCTACTAGCGCAATTCGTTTGCACCAGGCCACCAGCTGTGGGCTGTATCCTGCTTCCTGAGGCCGGGAGCCGGTACTAGCATCCAAGTTACCAAGTGGCATACCGACAAGTGAATAAGGGAGATGCTCTAGCCACATGATTCGTTTGCTGGGAGATGCTCTAGCCACATGATTCGTTTGCAATTCGTCTGCAAATGAATCCATATGTCCACTATTCATCTTCTCCAACGATCCGTCTTCTTCTCCTCTCGTCACTTCATCACTCCACACTGCGCTTGCTCCCTCGCTCCACCTATCTATGGCCACGTCCCTGCCACAAAATCCACGGCCGCCGCTCTCGCCATGCCAACTGGCACCATTCCCTCTAGCTCCCACCCCAGAACCGCTCATCTAGTTGTCCTCCATCGCCTCGCTCCCTCGTTTGCCACCACTGCCTGCCACCTATGACTTCCCTCTAAGGTCAGAGATGAAGAATCCTGTCGGAGAAAACCCGCCACAGAAGAATATGGCCTGGAGTGCAGGAAGTGTGAGTAAAGCATATCCACAGGAAACGGGCCGGGTTTCGGCCCATCCAAATAAAACCTAAGTAGGCTCTTGTATCCTTGCAACTAGGCTGGACAGGCCCATTTACGGCCCAATACCTTGGCCCAGAGTCATAGGCCTCCTCTCTCCTACAGTCCCCATTGCCTCCTCGCTGCTCCTCTTCTCCGACCCCCGTTTCACCTCACACCATCAAACCCCACACCCGCGTGCGGCGGACGGCGGCGAGCCCCACCCACCCAGGCACGCGGAGGAGGAAGCGAGCGTGCAGGAGGAGGAGGAGGACCTCGCATGGGGACCCTCGGGCGCGCGATCTTCACGGTGGGCAAGTGGATCCGCGGCACGGGGCAGGCCATGGACCGCCTCGGATCCACCCTCCAGGGAGGCCTCCGCGTCGAGGAGCAGCGTAAGCATCCGCCTCCGTCCCCTCCGTCTCTTCTCCTCTCCCTCCGCCGCCCCCTCCTTACTCCAGCCTGCGCTTGTTTCCTCCGAACGATGGGGTCGGGTCTTGGTTTAATCATTTCGATTTGGAGCAGTGTTAACCTCATCCCATTGTTCAGTTCGTCGTGTTCGTCGTTTTAGGACCTGTTAGTGTCAGATCGAGCTGATTAATCGGCGTCCGCATTCGTTAGTATGCTCACATCTTTGGGATGGTTGTTGAAGGGAGAGAATGAAATTGGAACAATATTCCAAAAAATGTAGTAGTGGATGATGGAAATATGATTTGAAGGAAGCTGAAATGAGCCTGGCCTTTAGAATCTACCAACTTGTTTCATACCGACATTTCTGTTTCAAGTGATTTTGTATCTAATATTATTTTCCCTAGCATCATAATAATGCTATTTTCTCTTCGAGTCACACGCAGTGCTGTAGTTGGTGCTGATTAATTCTCACTTGGTAAATGACCAGGAATTTGCATAATATGGACACAGTGCTGAGGAATGTGTGTAAACCTTTTGGGTGCTGTGCACTTAACTCCAAGGATCAGTTAGTTTATGCATTTATGCCTTCTGTGATATGGAAAAACATTAGTCGCTAACTGGCATATTGCCCTTTCATACTCTGTTTTCAGTTTCAAGGCATCGTACGATCATGAACATTTTTGAGAAAGAGCCAAGGATCCATAGAGATGTGTTTGTTGCTCCCAGTGCAGCAGTCATTGGTGATGTTGAGATTGGACATGGATCCTCAATCTGGTATGGCTCTATTTTGAGAGGTAAACCCTTGGACTGTATGCATTATACTTGATGCATGTTCTGCTGAGTTACCATGGCCTTGTCATGATGATCGTCTTCTCTTTTCTCATTTACTGTGCAACTTCTACTGAAAGAGGGCGTTGGCATTGGTCGTTGCTAAGAAATTCAGTTCACAGAGTATGTTTGTTGTGTGTAATTTCATCTTGCAGCTGGCAAATTAATGCAAAACTGGTCATGGTCATGAACCCAGAGCTTTGCAGTAATTACTATATTGTGGTCCGCACATCCAACCTACCAATGAATATGAGCAGTGTGAAACATTAACACTACTTCAGGAGTAAGTCTGCGTCTGCAGTGGCACACTAGTATACAGGTCTTCTGAGTATGGTGATACCCCATGCCCTAGGCAAAGCAATGATTTAACAGCTCAAAGGCACACTCGGCCTAATGAACTGTCGTTAGATTTCCAAATATAGAAACATGTCTAATAAATAAATGGACTCAAACAGTCATTTGATTCATTATCGTAGGCACCAAATTTTAGTGTGACAATTTCGAGTCTTGAGACTTAGACCCTGTCGCATCTCCACACTCCATTACCGTCTAGAGAAGGCTTTTGAAGTACACTGGTTTGTCACATTGGCTAGTGGGACATAAGTGGCATAACTACCATGAGGTACAAAGCCAAGTCACAGTGATTGGCTTTTTCAAATATTGGGAAAGAGTATAATGTGCTTCCTTCCTCGCCCAAAGTTAAGATCTAGGCAACCTCAAAAGTTACAACTTGCAATGATGTGATGTTAAAGCTTCACATACTAGTTTTCTGGGATTGATAACTTTGTTCGAGAATTAGCTTTATCACAGGCATCTAGCACCGGGTTATTATGTGACTGAAATGCTCCATCACTAGTTCACTACTAGTCAACGTGGTAACAATGCTTAATATAGTTTGCATGCTTACTAGGCTAATTAACCACCGGAGTTCAGTTAGTGGAGAACTGTAGTAATGTTCAAGTTGAACTGCATATATTGTCAAAAGTGATAGTGATAAAATTCTGGTTCTTTCTTATTCTCGTCTTCAGGTGATGTCAACAGCATACATATTGGATCTGGAACAAATATACAAGACAATTCACTTGTACATGTTTCAAAGGTTAACATTAGCGGGAAGGTCCTCCCAACCAAAATTGGAAGCAATGTTACAGTAGGTCAGTAAATAACTTTTTAGCTTATTATTGCAGCTAAATGACGGGCTTCATTTTGTCTGGATGATTGACTATATTATACAACTGTCAAACTAAACTTCTTACAGGTCATAGTGCTGTTTTACATGCATGTACCATTGAGGATGAAGCTTTTGTTGGTATGGGTGCCACTCTGCTTGACGGAGTGGTGGTTGAAAAGCACAGCATGGTTGGCGCAGGATCTCTTGTTAAGCAGAACACAAGGATTCCTTCTGGAGAGGTTATTTTCTTATGTTCTCATTAAGCTAGTTTTCCGTTCAATATATGGCCAGTATGCATTCAATTGCTACCGTTTTGTTACAAAAAGTATTAGCCAATGTTCATTATACTATGAAGACAACTTTTAAACCAACATGTTTGGAAGATTACTCATCTGCATGCTCCAGCTCTGAAAAGAATAGTGCAACCCAATTATTTTGGGTTAGAGCCTTAGAGCACATGTATTTTGCGAAGAACAATTACAGTCAGAAACTTAGAATGCCTTACTTTACAATATAGTTTCATCATAACTTATTAGGATGCTTACTGTTGGAGAACTGCCAAATGATGCTGGTGGCATGCTTGTACTGACCTCCAGTTTTAGGTTTTAGGTTTATGCTTTGAATTTGGAAGCTTTATGTTCTGGGTTTAATAATCAAGCCGCTGTTTGCTTGCTTCAAAACCCAGATATATTCAACTCATTTTAGAATAATAAGAATCATGTTTTATGTGATCGGTGAAGTGTACGGTTTCATGACATGATTAGGTCTGGGTTGGTAATCCTGCCAAGTTCCTAAGGAAGCTTACAGAAGAGGAGATCGCGTACATCGCCCAATCAGCAACCAACTATATCAACTTAGCTCAGGTCCACGCAGCTGAGAACGCCAAGAGCTTCGATGAGATTGAGCTTGAGAAGATGCTGAGGAAGAAGTATGCACACAAAGACGAGGAGTATGATTCAATGCTTGGGGTGGTCCGCGAGATCCCGCCGGAGCTCATCCTTCCTGACAACATCCTCCCACACAATGCTCAGAAGGCTGTTGCTCGCTGAACATTTTCTCAAGCCCCTCCTGGGATGCCTGTTGTTGTTACCTCTTGACTTGGAACATTTTGACACGTCTTTGGGTCTTAATTCTCTGTTTTCCCAGCCCAATAAGATTGGGTCGAACGCTGTTTTAGGATCGACCGTATACACCTCGTCTCTTATTCATTGCAATGAAGGGAACATTGAGATTTCTTTTACACCCTCTATATGAAGACTCGTCATTGAAGTAACCCTGTTTTGCACCGTGGTTCTTGATGTCGCTTCTGGTTTTTAGGTTTTCTACTAGCTTCATAGTTGTCGAGTGTAATCCTCCTGATTTCTCTTCCTGTTTTTTGCTGTATCATCCGTCGGCTGCGCGCTCTGGCCGCGGTCTTCACATCTGATACACCCCGCGAGCTGTTCGATCGAACTTGCACGCCCCAGATTGAAATGTCGCGAGAGAATTTTGTTGGCATATACAATCTAGATCGAGTGTACTCTAGAACTTAAGTGGTCGCAAACGCTTACACAAAACCGGGACTACTTGGACATTACATACGAATATATGAAGAACAAACTAAGACACTACTGGCCACTGATGACTAAATGACGAGCACGCAAAGACAACATGGCGGCTTCCATTTCACATTCCAAGCTCAAACTTAGGTGCATCAAATGTGTCAGACGGTCCAATGCCAATCTTGAAGGTGACCATGCCGGTAGCTGATTCGTCGACGTTCACTTTCCACGACGCTGAGCTAGAGCACCACAGTACAATGCCAATCTCTACTTGAACAAGGATTATATATTAGCTTTATCTTCATTTTTTAGATAATGGAAAGTTTATTCCAGCCTCTGCATTTTCCAATGAACACAGTTTGTTCCTTATTACAATTTCAGCATGTAGCTGAGTTCAAGGGGTAAATAAAGTCATTACACGACTAAATATGTCAAACATAGGAGTCTATTATTATCTGCCCACCCGTGTATTGCAAATAGCTCCATATTATGTTTATTATGCTACTATGTCTTTTATGGGTGAGCTTTTTTACCGTCATTGAAGAGGTACCATGTTAATAGTGTTAATTTTGATACCTCCTTAGAATTAGGATGTCTTATTAGTACAAATTTGGTACCTCACAAGGACCATAAAAAAGCTCATATGGATGCTGTCTTGAACTAGTCGTGTAGCTGATTTGAAATAAGTGGTGTAAATCTTTTTTTCTTGGTTAATGAGATGATGTCTTGAAGTTTGTATTTTTTTTCTCAGACTTTTTTATTTATGATTATTTTGGTGCCTTAAATACCGCCTTATCTTTGTATATTAAGATAATCTATACCATTATAATCTTGTCTCACAAAAAAAGGATGAATATACCATTATAATTTCAATGGATCTGATTGTTATGGTATGGTAGAATTAATTTTTATTTTTATCTTTAAAATTGTTTGAGATTTAAGTTATCATGTACTCTATATAAATAGTAGATGAGGCTCAATACAACTTCATTCATGATAGTATATTCATCCTTTTACATGGTACCAGGCGGACACCATTCATCAATCATCGCTTCCGCCGTGCTATCTCTAGGAGATGATCTAATCTTCATGATCTTTCTTGGGGGCTGTGTAACCTATAGTTAAGTCATGTTGTCGATCTATAAATCGATCAACAATTATATTTTTTTCTTGCTCGTCTTCATATTGGGTTTTTTCTACCTTTTCCAATCATAGATCGGTTTGTGCTGTCCTGCTGACTTGTTGACGTTTCTTGTCTCCGTATTTCACCGCCTCGGATTCGATCTCTCGGGTGCCTCCTATCCTCTGATGGCACCACAACATGACGCTCATCAACACGCCCCCTCCTTCGCGGCCTTTTGAGCGCCTCGTCTACACGTCATCATCACACTGGATCGGCGGCAGTGGCCCGTCATTTGCTATCATGAGCCTCGCACCATCGAGAACGAGGCTATTGCTATGTGCCCTCCTAGGCTGCAACGTCGGCACTTGTGGTCATGTCATCATTGCTGTTGTTGCTATCTCTCCGAACAGTGACTCCACCCCATACTATTTGTCCTCATCATGATGCCAGCTATCGCTACGAGTTAGTGTCTTTCTCTGACACCTCTAGGCCACCGCCAGTAGAGGTCCTCGAGCGGATCAACCTGGTTTTGCACACGCGTGGTCATGTCATCATTGTTGTTGTTGGTATTTTGGGAATGTGCCCTCCTCCACGGTTACAACCACGGTTACCTCGCTCTCGGCTACCCCAACAACAAAAAGGTTATCATCACCTGAGCAAATCGTCAGTTTCCACTTCAGTCTAAGCGTTCGCATTACTTATGCTATGACCATTGGGGGATGTTAGAGTATATAATAAGGATTCTGAAGTGTCTGATTGTTATGGTAAGGTATGATTAGTTTCTATTTTATCTTTAGAATTATTTTAGATTTAAACTACCATGTACTCTGAATACAAATAATGCATCACAATATATTCATCCTTCTACATGTGATATGTACTGCCAGAAGATGCGAGAAGGATGCGGTAGAATTAAAGTGATGAACTAGCTACTTGGATGTGTGCTTGTGCTTGTATAGACTCATAAGTGCCTGGTATCAACTCTTGACCCGATATGATAGCTAGTACCGTGGTGTAGATTCTATCCTATGTCCAATAGCCTTGCAAGTTGCAACACAAGTCATATTCCACAAGTGCACGGTGCACGGAAACAACAACGCCCAACATGGGAACTACAGAACGAGAAGTACGTGATCTTACAGAAATTTCATGCCAATTCTCCGAAGCCTCCATCACCAAACAAGGACCACCTAAACCGCACGCTTGGACCTATGCTCTTGGACGAACAGCTTCATCTCCTCCATGAGCTTGCCGGAGTCGGCGAGCTCCGGGAACGCGTGGAAGCCGTGGATGGCGTCCGGGTAATCGACCATCCGCACCGCCTTCCCCTTCCCGCGCAGCGTCTCGACGTACCTCGTCTGCCAGTCCTTGAGCAGGTCGAACCCGCCGACCACCACCATCGCGGGAGGGAACGCCTCGGCCAGCTCCACGCCCTCGTCGCACACGCGTGCCGCTTCGTGGTCCCGGGTGGCGCCCTCCGGCAAGAACTCCCTCCAGAAGTGATCCGTCACCGCCATGGACAGAGAGGGGATAGCCCTGTCGAGTGCCACCTCTGCGCCCGTCCGCTCCTCCCCGCCGAAGAACGGCTGTATCAGGACGGCGCCGGCGACGCGGACGCTTACGGGGGGTGACGTCGCTGGCATGGACGCCCAGCGCTGGGCCACGTGGTGAACGATGTTGCCACCCGCGCTGTCGCCGGCGAGGAAGCAGCTTGAGAGGTCGACGGGGACGGCAGCCAGGTCGGCCGGCAGGGCGTTGACGTCGAGGTAGCGGAGCGTGGCGACGCCGTCGTCGTAGGCGGCGGGGAAGCGGTGCTGTGGAGCGAGACGATAGTTAACGGACACGACGACGGCGCCGAGCTCGCGGCAGAGCCGGCGGCAGAGCGCGTCGTAGGGGCGCGACGCCGCGGAGAAGAGCACGAACCCGCCGCCGTGGAAGTAGACGACGACGGGGAGCGGGGCGTCGGCGGCCGCGGACGAGGGGGAGAACACGCGCGCCCAGAGGCCGCGGGAGGCGTCGATGGTGACGTCGGCGGAGCGGACGCCCGAGGCGTCCGGGCGGGGCCGTGCGGCTGCGTGCAGGTCCCCGAGGGAGAAGAGGAGGCGCCGGACGCTACCGTCCCGGCGGTGCGCGGCCCCGAGGGCGGCCAGCTGCACGCGCACCGTCCACGGCAGGGATGGCGTCCGGCGGGCGCTGTCAGAGCCGGCCATTTTCTTGCCTTCTTGCTTGGGACTTGGGAGCATGCACTAGCTAAGACAACGAGGTGCAAACTGTTCCATGGACGTTATACTTTTTTGTGCGTTTCCGTCTTCGATGCCGCCGCCTCATCTGTCGTATAATAGAGTTTAGAATAGGAATACTGCGGCAATTTACGACAACTGGGCACCGTGATGTCTGACAACGAAAGTTTTGTTCCCGTTGTTCTTTTGGAGGGTAAATTTTTTGTAGAGATCAGTAAAAAAGTTTTTTAATAACAAAAGCTTTATTAATTCTCATCGTCGTAATAAGAGGAGATACAACCGTAAGGATAATCTCAAACGTAAAAAGCGAAACCACCGAACATAAAAGGATAATCTCAAACATAAGAGTAAACTTGAAACAAGCGACATTATCCTAAAGGCTCATCCGTGTCCGATGCTGACCGTCTGCTTCAATAGCTTATATGTCGTTGCTAGCATCTAGCCTGCTCCAGTATAAAACTGAATGATACGTTCTCAACGAAGCAAAATGTCCGAAGTGACTTCTTTTATAAGAAATTTTTTACTGAAGTGATTACAGCAGACGCTTACACAAACCGGCATTACTCGGAGATTACAATAACGAATATAGTTGAAGTAGCTAAGACAGTACTGGTTATTGCTGACTAACCGACGCATACAAAACAACAGCATGGACAGCTAGATTCGGTTTCACATGCCAAGCTCAAATGCAGTTGCATCAAAGGAATCAGACAGTCCAGTGCCAGTCTTGAAGGTGACCTTGCCGGGAGCCGACTCGTCGACGTACACTTCCACGACGCTGAGCCACAGCATGAGCTCCTTGGTCTTCACCCCCGCGATCTTCTTCAGCTTGCCTTTCTCCACGAACGCCGTCACCTCGCCGGCGTAAGACACCGTCTGCTTGATCTTCTTGAACGTGTGCTCCACCTTCTTCTTTCCCTGAACGAGCCACATGAACCCTGCCTCACGGTTGTAGCCGAACTCCTGCATGTCGTCAAGAGGGAAAAGTCCCTTGGGGAGGCCAATCTCTGCAAGCAGCTCGACTGCCGCCTTCTTGCACGCCGCCGCGTCCCCACGGACGACGTCTGCGCCTGCGCGGTAGCTCTCGATGGTTTGAGACGCCATTGCAGGAACTTTGACACTCGCCTGTACGAAGCTCAGCAGATGGTGTGGATTCTTGAGCTGTAGCAGGGAACTGATGATGCAAAATGTGCCGTGAACTTGTGTCGATCGAGGAGCCTACCGAGCAGAGGTTTATATAGAGAGAAGCCGGCTTGGAGACACTGGTGTAACTATGTCAGTATGTGACAGAGGAACATGATGCAGAAATCTTAATTTCAAGGGAGTCGCCATTGTTCTTGCGAATGGAAGTCAGCTTGTTTTGGACTCAGCCGGTCAAGTCGTGTGGTCTTCTTCGGCTAGCTCTTGGAACGGGCGGCAGAATTGACCTGTGAAGTGGGGCGTTTCGTCGGAGATTTCTGAGGATTCGGTGGGGAAATGGCGAGCGAAGCAGCGGTTGACTCGGCCGTGCTAAGCTGCGCGGACCTGTAGGCTGGAATTGCTCCTCCATCAGCCGCAGGCCGAGTTCGGGGAAGCACAGTTTGGCCCCCGTCTGCCCAGCATGGACCGTCGTTTGCCCCAACTTCACCAGTCTGGACGGTCCGTTCTGGCTGCTCGGTCTAACTGAGCAGCCTACACCACAGTGCTAGGCTACCGGGTCAAGACTAGCGCTCTCTCTCTCTCTCTGAACGAAGACCTGTGTTCCCAAAATTGTATCCTGGAAGACGAGGACACGAGATGGCTTTTGAGGCACTTAGCCGTCTATATAAAGCCCACGTCTAGATCATCACTTGCACGACATCCTTCTCACACAGCACATCTCACCTAGCTACTAGCTATCTCTTCCAAACTCTTCTCCTACGAACCACGAACTTTAATGGCGTTCCAAGCTATCGAGAGCCACCGTGCCGGCGCCGACGTCGTTCGCGGCGATACGGCGTTGTGCAAGAAGGCGGCAGTCGAGCTGCTTGCAGAGATTGGCCTCCCCAAGGGACTTTTCCCTCTTGACGACATGCAGGAGTTCGGCTACAACCGTGAGGCAGGGTTCATGTGGCTCGTTCAGGGAAAGAAGAAGGTGGAGCACACGTTCAAGAAGATCAAGCAAACGGTGTCTTACGCCGGCGAGGTGACGGCGTTCGTGGAGAAAGGCAAGCTGAAGAAGATCGCAGGGGTGAAGACCAAGGAGCTCATGCTGTGGCTCAGCGTCGTAGAAGTGTACGTCGACGAGTCGGCTCCCGGCAAGGTCACCTTCAAGACTGGCACTGGACTGTCTGATTCCTTTGATGCTACTGCATTTGACCTTGGGATGTAAAACTGCCAAGTAAAAGCTGCCCTTGTTGTTCTTCTTGTATGAGTCAATCAGTCATCAGTAATTGACTAATTCAGTATCCAATACCAAGTCTTTGTTTCTTTGTATGTTCGCTGTTGTAATCTCCAAGTAACGCCTGCTTGTGTGATCTTTTCGTCAGTAAAGAAGTATACGCCTTGTTGTAATCTCCGGTTAACGACTGTCTACGATAGATACCAAGCTTTCAGTAAAGAAGTATGCGTTTTTTAATGCTCTGGTGAAACCAGCATATACCTCGATTCGATCACTCGATTTGCGATCCGCTTAAATATTTTAAACCATCATGTCCCACGCATCAAGTTCAGGAGAAGAAGAAAACCTAACAGACCAACAATCGGAGCCCATATATCATGTACGTATCTGCTGTAGCTCCGAGCATGAGTTTGCGCAAGTTGCCCTTGCAGACCATGCTTGGTCCTGCTCATGCCTGGCCGTCTCTGGCCAGACAGAATGGACCGCCCGGCCCGGACTCGTAACGTTCGAGCCGGCCGGCACGGAAGAGCCAGCCCTGCCGGTTCCCCGTGTTACAGTGTATGGATTTCGAGAATGGAATAGGATGAAAGTGAGAGTTGTATATTCACTAGCTAAGCGTGGATGTATTATAACGAAAACATAAATATTATTTAGGATAATATTAAATATAAATTTAAGATATGAAGATGTAGATACGTCATGTGACTGTCGCCGAACGAATGCATTGGAAGTGATGTTGTAGTTTGATTTTAAATATTATTTGAAAAAGAGGGATAGATTATCCGTTAATTTCTCTCCTAATTTTTTATTTATTTTTATTAGTAAAACTAGTCTCATATCTATAGCCGGTAATGAGACAGAGATAACGTAGAACGAGAGTGGATGTTAAAAATGGATCAATTATTCGAATTTTAAGGATTTTTAACAAATATGAGGAGAGTACGAGAAAATATGACACATAATTTTTACATAGTAAAGATGAATGTGTGGCATTTTGTTGTTGATGAGGAGATATCACTCCCAGGTAGACAAACAACTGCCAATGGCAGTTATACACACAACCAAGCTTTCCAATTCCGTTCTGGGGATCATTCCGGTCCACTATGTTGACGTGCCACGAATGACGAGCCTCATGCTGCACACATGATTCTATATATTGTTCATAATTTTTTTGTTGAAATTCCTCTAAAAGAAATTGAAATCGATCGACCGAGATCAAGCACGGCATTCATGTCCACGTGTTGCCATCCATGTCACGCTTTTCTCGGGTGGCGCACGAGTCTGTTGGGTGTGGACTGTGGAGTTGCCAGGTCCACGTGTTGACATTTTTTCTGCATGACTCTGCGCTGAAGTGCAAAAGCCCATTCAAAATTTCCAAGAACTCAGCAGTTCTGACGGTGCTATTACTGAATACTGTCCACCCATGCATGATATAATAATATATACGAGAACAGTAGTGCAGTTTTCTTCACCGAATTTTCATGCCATATTTTTTGAATTTTCGTCACCTTGAACCGCCTTTCTTCAGGTAATCTGAACTCCATCTTGATCAGAAGGAAAAATAGAAAGGTATTGTTCTCTACTCTTTTGGATTTTGGAATTGGATAGGGTTGATACTTGATGGAAATGTCAATTGGGAGAAGGGGATACATGACGTTGCACAAACCGGCGTTACTCGGAGGTTATACCTTACAATGATGGATACGTGAAGAACAGAAGACACTACTGGATACTGTGAAGACTAATCGACTCATGCATGATCAACAACACGGGCATCTTTTAGTTGGCATGCAGGCAACATCCACCTCACATTCCGAGCTCAAACGCAGTTGCATCAAAAGAGTCAGACAGTCCAGTGCCAGTCTTGAAGGTGACCTTGCCGGGAGCCGACTCGTCGACGTACACTTCCACGACGCTGAGCCACAGCATGAGCTCCTTGGTCTTCACCCCCGCGATCTTCTTCAGCTTGCCTTTCTCCACGAACGCCGTCACCTCGCCGGCGTACGAAACAGTCTGCTTGATCTTCTTGAACGTATGGTCCTTCTTCTTCTCCCCACGGACGATCCACATGAATCCGGCCGCGCGGCTGTAGCCGAACTCCTGCATGTCGTCCAGAGGGAACAGCCCCTTGGGGAGGCCGATGTCGCCGAGCAGCTCAGCTGCCGCCTTCTTGCACGCCGCCGCGTCCCCACGGACGACGTCGGCACCGGCGCGGTGGCTCTCGATGGCTTGGGACGCCATTGCAGGTAATTTCTTGTGCTTCGTAGGAGAGCTTTGGAGAGTTTGATAGATAGCTAGTAGGTAGGTGATATGTAGTGAGAGAAGGATCGGATGCTGTGTGCGATAGATGCAAGTGTTGAGCTTGAGCCATTCCGTGGGCTTTTATAGACGCATAAGTGCCTCCTAAGTCGTATCGCGCTCTCGTCTTTTTTGTGCATATACACATCGGAAAGATAATCGGCAAGAACACTAGGGCGCGAGTTTTGACCCGGTAGCCTAGTATGTGGACTGCCCAGTTGGACCGAGTTGGTCATCCCTTGACGTCCCAGCCGATCCCATTGGACTCCGGCACTCCGCAGACAGACAGACAGAATGGACCCGTTCAGATTCGTGACGGTCCATGCGGTTATCCCAGCCGGAAATACAGTCTATCTGCATCTTCTATCTCTTCTATTTAATATTTATTCATCTGCTGATTTTCTCATCTGCACTATGAGTTTTTCATCTATTTTTATAACACGAATCTTAACACAAGTAAATGTTCTGATGAGCATTGTGTCTGCAAATTTCCCAACCCATCCTAGCCTACAGGTCCGTGCAGCCTGGCACGGCCGAGTCAACCGTGCCGTGCGCCCGTGCGCTGCTCCGCTCGCCACTCCCTCGCCGAGTCCACGAAAAACTTGGGCGAAACGCCACTGCCATGCCCTGCTCGGCGCCGCGCGCGTAGGGTGCGTCAAGAAACAGAGGCGGCATCGGAATCATACGGGCAGTAGCTCGAACCAAATTAAGCACACGACGTGGCAAGCGAGACCAGCATCGAAAGCTGATGACGCGGCCAAGTTCACAGGTCAATTCTGCCGGCCGTTCCAGGGAGCTAGCCGAAGAAGACCACACGACTTGACCCGGCTAAGTCTAACTAACCTGACTTCCATTCGCAAGAGCAAATGACGACTCCCTTGAAATTAAGATTTCCGCATCATTTCCTGTCACATATCTACTTGGTTCAGTGTCTCCAATCCGACGTCTCTCTATATAAACCTCTGCTCGGTGAGCTCCTCGGCACAAGTTCACGGCGCATTTGCATCATCAGTTTCCTGCCACAGCTCAGTAAACCAAACAGCTTTGCTTAGGCTTGGAACCAGCAGATCCGTACAGCTGCAATGGCGTCCCAAACCATCGAGACCTACCGCGCCGGTGCAGACGTCGTCTGCGGGGACGCGGCGGCGTGCAAGAAGGCGGCGGTGGAGTTGCTAGCAGAGATCGGGCTCCCCAAGGGGCTGTTCCCTCTGGACGACATGCAGGAGTTCGGCTACAACCGCGCGGCCGGATTTATGTGGCTCGTCCGTGGGGAGAAGAAGAAGGACCATACGTTCAAGAAGATCAAGCAGACAGTTTCGTATGCCGGCGAGGTGACGGCGTTCGTGGAGAAAGGCAAGCTGAAGAAGATCGCGGGGGTGAAGACCAAGGAGCTGATGATCTGGCTGAGCGTCGTGGAGGTGTACGTCGCCGAGTCGGCTCCTGGCAAGGTCACCTTCAAGACTGGCACTGGACTGTCCGATTCTTTTGATGCAGCTGCGTTTGACCTTGGCATGTGAGATGGAGGCTGCCCTTGTTGTTTCGTACGAGCCAGTTAGCCATCGGTATCCAGTAGTGTGTTTTGTTCTTCATATACTCGTTGTTGCAATCTTTAAGTACATGCGCCTGTTTGTGTAAGCTTTCAGTGCCTTTTCTTATGCTCCGGTGAAAACATGTTTCAAGGTTTTGAGTAATTTTTTTTGAATGCCTTGTATTTTTTTTCCTGATAATTTGGTTTTCGAATCCAACATTTGAAACCATCATGTCCCATGCATCAAGCTTTGGAAAAACAGGGCAACATTTGGAGCTCATATATCATGTACGTTTAGTTTGGAGCATGTTTTTGCATAGGCTGTCGAACTCGGCAGACAGAAGGGACCGGCCGGACTCGTGATGTTGAGGTAAACGGTCCATGCGTGGCAGGTACGCCATACGTCCGAACCAGGTCTGTCGAGCCCGGCAAGAGTGTTCCCAACCGTGCCACATCTTCGCTACTGAGATATTCAGATTCATCTGGGTGGCATCAGAGTAGCAGTTCAGGAACAGGACCACATGGCTATAATACTCAGATCAGATAAGGCATCTAACTATATAAACTAAAATGAATCGATGCAAATGCTGGGCACTGACTAGTGACTATACTACTCCGATCAGATGAGACGTCTAACTACTGATGTGCAAAGAGATGTTCATCCCGGAAACTGACAGAGAGTTCGCGCAGGCGCCGCTTGTCACCACGAAGTTCTGTCCCCTGGGCCAGCAAGGATAATCTGCATTCAGCCAACAAAAGTTAAAGCATGATTGCCATAATACTGTCGTCGAGAATCTGACAGGTCAAAGAGCCTTCAACTCATAACAGGACAAGGTGCAGTCATTCTTAAGCTGACTTACGTTGCAGTCGATAGCAAATCTCCGGGCGAGCATGATTGCTGAGTTACGTTCTCTGGTTGTTTCAAAGGCCAGCACAAAGCTGAGGTCCTTTCTGGGTTGCCAAAAGATCGCTTGCGGGGCGGCATCTCCGCCACCTCTAACACCGCACAACTGAAATTGATAGTCGTAAGCAGAATTTAGATTTTTACCGTAGGCAACGATGCGGAAGTTAACACTAGGTACGGTGAGTGTTATGGAACCAAGCTTCTCTGCAAACTACCATGATACCATCCTTACAGTGCTGCAATTGTTGCTACACGATACCTGCATCGATGAGGAATATAGCTCCTTTGCGACTACTGTCTTTCCTTTAGCAAGTCTCATCCGCAACCTCCCAATGCAAAGAACATGGAGAGCATCCGAAGGCTGAGCAATTCCATTCACTTGAAGAACAACGACCTACCATAGGCGACAAAACGGCCAGGAAACAATTGATTACTTGGCACTCGTGACTTTTTTGAACTGAGCTTCAATATAGATAGATAAAACATAGTACATCAAAATGAACGGAAAAAGAAGGCTTAATCATACATTATACTCAGTTTCAGGATTCCTTACAAGAGCCTCTACATAATCTGCCAATCCTGCAGCTGCTCTACTACAGTAGTGTTAGCCATGTCATAAACTCAAAAACTTTGAAAGCAGCTAAATGTGTTAGATAATCCATCAGAAAAACATACCAGGGTCTACAGGACCAGCAGTCTTTGCGATTGAGATTTGACTACCAAATTTGATCTCAGCTTGGATGTATCGCCCAACGTCATGTGGTTCTGGAGCATATACTGGCTTTATGGCACCTAAATGGATTAGTAGCAACAAACGTAAAAAATATATCATATCTAGAAAAAAGAATATTTTGTATCTAGAAATACATAATATCTAGAAAATAGTTCAACCTGAAATTATTTCTTTCTTGCTTCCTTTTGGTTGTATGCGGAACCACTGGATTGCACTATATGAAAAATCCACAGATGCATTGTTCTGAACAACTATGCGCAACATTGAGCCTAAGCTTTCAAGACCCTCTAACTCATATAAGGGCGTATCATTTTCCTCAAATCTTCGATGCAGCTCCAACTGATAATATAACAATAACTGGAAATCAGTTAACACCGCTACGTAAAATTATAAAAGAAAACGGCAATTGCAAAACTTCACAAGTTTGACAAGCAACACAAAATAACGTAAAAAATTGAATTAAATGGATTTGAAGCGCATACCTCTTTCAAAAGGTGAACAGAACTTGAGGACTTCTCAGCAAGTTGATCACGTAGAACCTGGATCTCGTTTTCGATGTCCATTGCCTAGACAGGTATTCAAACACTTGAAATAAATTTGGTATACTATAAAACCCATATATAATCAAGTAAATGTGCCAAATATGGACAATAGAAGGCACAATTTCAATTGTAGCGTGATACAGTATGCATATTAATTCTACCTTGCTTGGGCAATGCAGCATTTTCACTCTTCGTGCTTCTTGAACTTCATCCTTCAGTTCATTCACATCCTAGAACGATTGGGAACAGGAAATGGTTATCACACACGCACAGTTCAGCTGGAAACAGTTTTTTTCCCGATAAACAGCTGGAGACTGAATGAACTACAAATTATAATTTAAATCAACCCTTAACATGTATGAGTGTTGACTGAGATGGGAGTTTAAGGCTAAAAATTTCTGCCAAGAAAAAGGTTGGACTACCATGGGCACAAATAAGTAAATAAGGGATGTGGTTTAATCCATGTATTCCAAAAGTAGTAATGAAGAGAAGACAATACTTCTATTATTAGATACCACTAACCTGCTTCCCAGTTCTTTGAGAAATATCTTCATACTCTTTAAGTACTAGTTGAACTCTTTGTACAGCAGCTCTAGCACTATCTATCTCAAAGCGAGCATTAGCTCTTTCTTCGTTGACAAGTTTCTTGGCATCTTCAGAAGCCTATGAGCAAGATAGAAAAAAGAGTGGTGCGTAAAAGGAATGGAAAATTTGCAATATCAAATGGATAGTGTTTGAGTGTGCTTCTATATACGCAAATGGTTATCAGGAAACTAAAACATGGAGACTGATATTTAATTAAAAATTACAAGCAGTCAACTCTGAATGGCCCATGATACTAAAAATGAATTCTCACAAGTAATTGGGATCTGAATGATCACATCTCATGCAGGTGCTAAATTACTGCCTACCAACT
The DNA here is from genome assembly GCF_958298935.1 of Phragmites australis. Taxonomy (NCBI): domain Eukaryota; kingdom Viridiplantae; phylum Streptophyta; class Magnoliopsida; order Poales; family Poaceae; genus Phragmites; species Phragmites australis. The sequence continues at coordinate 2,352,283 of NC_084935.1, forward strand.
AAGACTTTTCGACTCACCAGTTTCAGTGAGGCTGCTATTTCTGTGACCTCTGTTTTTTGCTGAATCAACTCATCTTCTCTTTTGGACAGCTGAACTGCTAAAATATCCACCTATAGAAATTACAAAACTATTAAAGTGTCTACCAAGAAAGGATCATTTAGAATATAGCTAGAAATTTATTTGAAGAAAAAGAAAATAGGAAGTTACACTGGCCATCATTCAAAAGTAAATACACATTGAGGAATATGGCAAGAATCAAATATGGTTTAGAGGACAAAACCAACCATAGACAGAGACTCCTCAATTTCATCCTTATTTTTGCCCGCTACTCGACCTCTCAACGACTCCAAAACACTTATTAGATTCTTCAGAAGGGTGCCTCGCTCCAATAAAGCCGCATGTTTCCATTTAACCTGCGAGTTAAAAGCAATTAAAATGGGATATAAAACAGTTGTAAATTTTCTATCCAGCTTTTATTTTTAATTTATAGTCACTGCTCCTACACTAATCGATGAGGGAAATTAATGAAATCTTTAAAAAAATATGCTTATGCAGTAAAACATATTAAACGTGGGAGCCCACGCTATGTAAACAACTCAAAATATAGACAGCATCGCTAACTGAGCCAATTATCAAATAAATGTCAAGGAACTAGACAGCTGGAGTCCAAACCTCATTAGACAACATGGTGGCTGTGTTAAAACCCTTCTCGAATTTCATGGCGAGCTCACGGACTGAAAGGCGCTGACGCCTATCAAGCGGATCTGCTATCTCCTTGGCAACAGCCTCTTTGGGAGATGGCATTTCTGGGCCATCCGCCAATTTGATAACAATCCCATTAGAACCATTCTTGAATGTAGGGAATTTATTTCTGATAATGTTTGCTGGACGCAGTGGCCCTGACCAGAGGACCTGACTATGCTTCTTTCGTCCAAAATCAACAGTCGATGCTCGAGTCATCTATAAGCAACACGCAACCTTGATTCCACAAAAGCGAGCGTTAGTGCAGCGAAGTAGCAATTGGCCACGATACATATATCATTAGTGGAATGGATCAAAATTGACAGCAGAATAAACATTGCAGAGTGGAACCTGAGAAAATAGGAGGCAGAGATAGCAGGAAGAGCAGTGCAAAGTGCAAACATATAGCTCAATGCCTGAACTCTTGTGCTAGTAACAATGACGAAAGTCAAAGAAATCACATGAACCTGCAGTGTTGCCCAGTGCCCACTAATAAACAGAAATAGCAAATCTACACTAGAAGCAACCGGGTTCAGGAGAAGCCGGGAAGCAGTAGCTTTCGCATCAGGGTCTTGAATTCCACTCAAAAGGACAGTTGGGTAGCAGTAGCACCGAATGCCAATTTGCCCACAAACTAAAGAACAGGACTTCTCTGTACGACTGTACAGTAGAGTGGCAAGGAAGGAACATAGATGAGTTACTACAGTCTGTACGAACATGGGACTGCAAAGATGACTGAAAGCGAAAGTTTAGCATTCAGGAGTAGCTCTGGTAACACTCTTGAAGCAACAAAAATGAGTAAGCAATTGCAAAGATACACCTGTTAGTGATTCAAAAATCAAAATAACTCCATCGCCATTTACAAAGGGGAAAAGTTTGATTTTCAAGGGAGATTATGTAACTCAAACAATGTGGCTTTCTTAGCGCAGTTGATTTCTCTCCGTCACCTGTTCGATGCATACGGATTTCTATACGGCGCCTGTGAGGAAACCAAAACTGAAGCACAGACGTATCACTTCACCGTTCGAACATCTTTTCCGAAGCTGCATTGCTACCCACCCAACCACTCCAACGAAACGCGAGCGCAAATGGGTACTTGCTTGCGGCGGCAGAGTGCAATGGAGGCCGCAATGGGTCTCGGAAAACGTAGGTTGGAGAGAAACAAAGGTTCGAATCCGAATGCCCACGGCGAACAAAGGGGAAACCAGAACAAGACTAAGTTACAACAGAAATGGGAATCCATCCGAGGATGCTAGGGCTACCTTACCAACGCAAGAGGAAGCCAGCCCAAGCCCGGACAGATCTGCACTTCCAGCACCCGCAGAGTGGCGGCGGCGGCGGCGGAGGAGGGAACACTGAGCTTGGAATGAGAAGGCGGGAGCAGGAGGGAGGGTAACGAGAGGAGGCCGGGAGCAGAAGATCCGGAGCAGGAAGGCGACGGGCGGAATGGGCAGGCCAGTCAGTCAGTCGGGCGCGGTTGCGATCCGGGCCGGAACAGAACGAGACACGAGACAGGGACGCACGGCACGGGCCCCGAGATTCGCTCGGGGGTGCGGTTCCGGCCGTTCGATCTCGATCAGGCGGCCGGGAGTGGGTTCGGGGAGGAGCGTCGCGGGAGAGTTTTTCGGGACGGCGCCCGGCGATGGCGGGCGCCAACGTGGCGTGGACCCGGCGATGGCGATGCCACGCCTCCGTTTGAATTGAACTCTTTTTAAAGGATAGGAGCCGTTGGGGCTTCCGCCGCCTCCTTTTTCCTAGACCCTCGCTGAATTTTTAGTTTCGTTTCAAGGGAGTGCATTTAGTTGCCCCAGTCTCCCTAGTCTAGCTTAGTGGAAGCTTATAGATAAAAAATATATTTGATTCAAGTATGCAAAGCTTTCTATTATATGATTTTATAGGAAATCTATATTATGATATTTTAGGAAATAAGGCTATTCGTATATACTGTTACAGACTGATCCGGCAAATATAAATATACAGTATCATCCTAACTCAAGAGTGAAGCTACTCCGTAACATGTCCCGGTGGATGCATCATCTGTATCAGCTCGTGCAACCGGACTCACACAATGTTATAAAATCATCTTCATATGAGTAATCAATCATAATCTTAACTCTTGTATCTGCTCATATGGTCTCAAATTCAGTCAACTAAATAGAAAATCAGCTAACATATCCATATTGATAAAACCAATCAAATACCTTTTTTTTTAACGAATATAACTCCGCTTAGCATGTTTTTTCTTAGTCTACTAATACGATATAGCTCTATGAAACATCGTGCTAGGAACCAAACACACCCTAGTTGAACGGGGAAAGTTTCTTTTTATTCTGAATGCAAGAATCCCATATGCTTTGTTTCCCGTGAAAATTTACGTTTGTATCCAAACTAGAATTCTCTAAGCACGGTCTCATGAAAAGAAAGTTTCTTGAAGAACATATTCAGGAGATGGAAAAGCTAGTACCAATAGGCTTTGCCTCCATCAAGTGAAGTTAGAACCTAGCTATCCAACCGTATGGTTTCCATTAATTTGGTTTTTTTTTTCAAATATCAAAGAGACATGATGCGGACTGCATGTGCTCGATTTGACTTTGGAGGCGGATTCATAGGATTGGTTCCCGGAACAGTGGGACATGTAGTTTGGTATCTTGATGTGTATTGTCTAAACAAACTCACCGCGAAGAGAAATGCTTCACCTACAAACCCATTTGTGCATGCAACTTTGTTACAACCATTACGTCAGTAACCTTAAGCCCGTTCTGATATTTTGATGGCTTAAAGCGAGATTAAAAATATGGCTTTATTATTAAATATAAATCGTACAGATCTAATTTTTTTAGTTTATTTTTAAATCGATATACATAGTATACGTATACATATGAGGTCTTTGAGTTTTAGGGCCCGGAGCGGGCGCCCCGCTCGCTCCCCCCTCAGGGCCAGCCCTGCTTAGCTATGTGTATTGCCTTAAACACAGCGCAACAATGGATGGTGATGCTAAACGATCCCTGCACATGGATGTTGATATGATCCGTTCACGTCATATACATCACGCGGTGCATGAATAAACACAAGCATATATTGGAATGTGGCCATGGAGAACCCATTCATGAAATCACAAAGCTAAGAGTAGTGCATGGTGAGATTGTTCCATATTGCTAACGTAGGTTGATGTAGAGTAACATAAATAGTAGAGCTCTTTCCTTTTTCTGAAATAGAGAAATGACAGTACGGGGGATTTGGCTAACACACATGCACGCGTATTTGCATATTTTTCGCGTAAACAATCGTGTGGCTATTAATCCTTTTTGCCACTTGTGTATTCCTTTTTGTTTACCGTTTGAAACGAGCATAGGGCTGATTAATGCGTAGTCAATGTTGTTATTCTAAGTTAATTAGTTACGGATTAGTGGGACATCATTATACACAAAACAGTTTCTACAGAGGTGACCGTCTTCCCTATAAAGACCCTAAAGACGTCTAGGTCCTGTAGATGAGGGGGAAAAACCACTAACAACTTGACTCCTTTCTTCTTTTTTCATCTGGTGAACTCTGCTGTATTTATCTATAGTATACTTAATATCTAATAGTATTATTAATTATTACCGTAATATGTCTCCTGGTAGAATATGATAGTAGAATAATGCGTATATTTCCAACAGTACACGCCAGTGCAATCAATCGCTATGGTGTCTGTCAACTGAACCATTAGTACGCCAGCCATGTTACTCGAGTTGAACAAACGGGGTGCAGTCCGTGTGATGTCTGCTGCCATCGATCACGTACAGAGCCAAACCGACGGGAACAGAACGAAACCGGTGGCATGCAACGCAATGCAACATTATGATGTTGCTGAACACTCACTCAATGATGCAAACACTGATGTTCCATAATTATATTTTGTGATTCAAGTTTCGAGTCACCTCCTAGCTAGTCCTTTTTGTAGTCTTCTGCTTGAGTTGGCGTTTCAGCAATCATGTGGACAGGACACCTTGAACGGATCATTGCAAGAGAGAATGTCAGATAAAAAAAAATATCGAAAAAAATCTCCATCTAGTTACCACCAGGAGTTTCAGACTTTCAGTACCTCCCTGCTGATGTACTGCAAGAGGACAAGCAGAGCTTTCTATTGACCAACCAAAACTCTTCGTACCTGACAGCATGTATGCACACCCAGCTGGTTGATCAAGCGTGCAAGATACTACTGCGAGCCTGAAAATGTACAGTTATCAGTTAATCGCAGAAATATTGGGAGGTGATCATCTTCTGACAGGAGATGGAACCTCTGCAGAAGGGGTCGACAGACTTTCAAAATCCCAGCTACTCAGTCCCTTGAAGGCGTTCAGGTGATCTGACGGCCCAATCAGGTATTCAACAGTCGAACACAAGAAAGGATTTTGCCTGGAGGGGACACCATGTGTCCATGTGCTTGAGTGCCCAAGTGTGGACACCGGGCACTGACTTTCTCTTAAAAAAAAGTGCGCACACTTACTGGATTCTCGTGTCTTAAACAAAATTACAAAAGTAGGCGTCTATTTGAAAAAATGGTAAAAATTAACTATTGTCATCTATTGGAGGAGCAACAGGTTTTAAAAAAATTATTAAAATAAAATAGTTATGTTTCTCTCAAAATTCGAAATACTATCAAAATAATCATAAAAAATCTATTTTTTATGATGTAGATGATACTATGCTCTAGCTTAAAAAAAATTAGACAAAATTATGATATGTACAATAAGAAATAAAAAAAGACAAATTTTATAATTGTATACAATCTGTCAGTTGTGTACAATAAAATTTATCTTTTTTATTTTTCATTGTAAAAGTAATTGTTTAAGTTAAATTTTTAGAGCTAGATTATAGCATCCTCTACATCATATATTTTTTTAAAAAATTCATGATTATTTCCATAATATTTTGAATTTTAGGAGTATTGAAATACTATATTCTTATTTTTTTTAAAATTTATCGTCGGTTGGGAAGGTGATATATGCTTTTCGAAATATAAAAATAAAAAATTCTGATTCAAAGACAGAGACGGCTCGTCGCGTGAAGACATGCAGTAGGCCGCGGCCCAAACGCGAACATGGATGTGTTCAGCTCCTTCCGACAGAGATATGCAGCATTTGCCCGAACAACACTTGGGAAATGCTTCGGCCGGTTTGCTTTTGCAGTGTCTGGGCCGCGGACCAGCTGCATGCCCAGGCCAGGCCGGCTTGTGCCCCAAAGTAGAATCCAGGTAAACAACCACTTCATTTCCTCGAGAACAAAAATTGGTCGTCTTCTTCAGTTCAGACCAAAGGCCGTCTTTACACAAGACGGTATTGCCTGGATCTACAAGCGAAGACAACACATCTCTTAATTCACTAGCACCCAACAGATACTCCTACGGTCCTGCCAGAGAATCACAGATAGTGGTCAGTGTTGAATGGAGATGAACGAAACAGCACCTGGGCAGAGAATCTAGCATGCACGCACGCAAGAATCGCCATCGAAGCACCCGCAATCCAAACAGGTTGGATGGAAAAAGCCCTCACTGGTTTAGCTAAGGCCACGTACAACGCACGTACGTGTCTGGTTTAATCTTGGCGTTTGCAGATGGCGCTGCTGCTCTCCCGGGCGGTCGACGCTCGGCGTTTTTCGTGTGATCCGATGGAGTCGACTCTCGGATCGGCAGATGCGTTTTTTCTGTTCAAACTAACTCTCCTCTGCTCTGTATATCTAGGCACATACTAGTGCATCAATATTTTTGTATCTTGCCTGTTCACTATTCAAATGGATCCTACACTAAATGCTGCAGTATGAGAGCGCCGCGAGCAACGCCGCGGTCACTGCGGCGTCCCGGCCACCACACGGGAGCTCGTCAACGGGGAGGACGACGTACATGCAACCGACCTCCAGCCGGTCCTCCATGTCGAGCATTGGCGCGGGCCGTTCGAAGCGGAACCCGTCCGCCGAGCACACAACGTGATTGCTCGCTCCTCCCCGCCCCACATCACCAGCCGCGCCGTCAAGCTCGTCCATGGATGCTCGATTTCGAGATCTGTCGACGCCAGGTCGGATGGCGACGCGCATAGCAGCAGCATACAGCCCCACGCCTAACACGTGATGAAACGGAAATCTGAACCGCCCTGCTCCCTCGCACCTGACACCAAGGAACGCCGCGTGCGGCACAACCGCTCGACACGGTCCGCAGCTCGTACGCGCCGTGGAGTCCAGGCGACCCGGTCGCGCCCACAACCACGTGTCCGCGGGCAGCCGCGCGGGCGACATTTCTGCGCACTCCCCTCGGCGGCTACACGCGGAGACACCGGCCCCTCCCTGGGCCCTGGCAAACCCGCCCTCGTCACGTGAGCCGATCGCTCCCACTCAGCCCAAGTTGCCCGACCAGCCGCGCGCCTCGTCACCCCGCCGGCCCGCCGAATCTACGCGGCCGGCCCATCCTTTACTGCTCTCGCTTCCGTTCAGCCCGTGGTCGTCGTCGAGGCGCGCTCGTCCGTCCGTGGGAGGAGGCGCCGGCGGCCGTTGGATGGACGCTCGAATGAAAAGCTGCTGCTGCTGCTGCTGTGCAGGCTGGGTCGCAGTGACGCTGGCAGCATCATGGGGCTGGGCAAGTAGTAGTAGGGGCCTGGGGGGTGGTGCGGTGACATCACTCTGCTTAAATACCCATCCCTTCACAGCTTCGCTAGATCTATCTCGGCTTTGCTGGATTAGGAAATGTCAAATGTGGCTGTGAAGGAGCTTTGTTTCTGGTTCTCCCATCAACCTACAAAAAGGGCCATCTAGTGTAATCTGGGCAGTTGTACTAGTACTACTCCGTACTTACTTAGGAAAAAGGATCCTTGTGTTTGGATTTCGAATGTTGGATGAATTGAGTGGGATTGTGCTCAAATTGGAACAGCAAATGCATTTACATGATCTACCAGCAGGCTCTGAGCAAATATTTGAGCAGGCCGAGCTTGCGGTTGTCCTCAAGATTTGTTCAGGCCATAGTATGTGAGCAAAGATCTTTGTACCTTCTATTTCCTTATTGTTCGTCAGCATGGCAGGTTTGACTGACTCTACATTTCATCGTGAAGTTTTTCTTCTTCTTGTCAAATGTCAGTTCAAGTTTGGAGAGCAGGAGCTACACAAAGTCAAGGGATGGAAGAGTTTACATAGTCCATAATGAAGGCACATACATGGTTTTTTACAAGTTGGTAGGCCGCATGGGTGAACTTTTTTTTGGTCAATTCAACAAAAGATGGTCCACCATTATTTACAGCCTTGTTCCTTGACTCCATCTCTCCGTTGGGGACCGCACCTGAATAGCACAACTCAAACCGTATCCTTTTCGCTTTTCTCAAAAAAAACTATAGTAATATTGATCAGGGATTAGGCTGGTGAGTATAGTTAACCTTGTAGATGATTCATAAACCGTCTATCTTATGAATAAATAAAAAGACTAGGAATATTTTTTAGACGAATCATATAACATATAGAGATTTATACAGGTTTAGAACATCATTAGAATAATAGCCTTCCATTATGTTCATCTTGTATTGATTTTTGAGACGGTTTACAAGAGAGTTCTTAGCTAGTCTAGATTGATCTAAACATAGTCAAGAATCTGCCTTGTGCTTAATTGGGGATGGTTGATTATGTAGATCTAAAGTACAGAAGACTTGAAGGTTCAAAGCTTTTGTAGGTTTGAATGAACTTGTCCTCCGCAGGATCCACTAGCTCAATGCGATGTGTGTGTATGGGAAGCATATTTGGTAATCTGAGGAGTATGTACTTTCACATACGTATCTTATAACATATAGAATATATCATGTGATAAATTGTATGTATATAAAGCATGTAAGTATATAAAATCATCTAAGTGGTATATTATATTTTATATACAAATATAAAGGTATTATCAAAATCTATTAAAATTGTTGGACTTCTTTTCAATTTTTTGTGTAGTTCACATTAGAGTATCTTAGAATGAGTATATAAGTATATTCATAGTTAAAGGAGTATATTTGGTTTATTTATGTGGTATATCATAGTATAGTAGGTATTATGTACTCCCAAAAGTAAAAGACTAGTTATATATATATATATTCAACACACCGAAAACAATAGATTTTATCTCCACAATCGAAAAAGCCTGAAAAACCATCTTACAATAGAAAAAATCAGTAATTTTAGTCCTCCTACCAGAAAAAACAGGAAAGTGGCTAATCATGCAAGCCTTTAAATAGCGGTTGTTTTCTTCTCAAACTTCTAATCCCTCACAAATTGATGCAGATCTTAAGATCCGATTTTGTAGCCAATGCCGGTGAGGGTGATTTGAGAGAGTGGTGAATCACTCCGTCTCGCTATGCTCGCTCCACGACGTACACCGATGAGCCGAGATATCGTCCATAGGTGCAAGCGCTTTCTCCAGTCTGCACCATCGATCTAATCGACGTACTCAGCAGTGGCGCCATGGCAGGTGCATGCGTAGCTCGGCTATCTTCACGCTCATAGAATTCTGCGCTCATTGACACGACGGCACCACCCACGATTCTTGTAGTGCTTGTCAAACCAAGCGGAGGCACGATGGTTGTCATGCCCTCACAATCTTCTTCAATCCAAGCGTTGGATTTCTTTTGTGTACAATTTTGATCTTGAGTTGATGTGATGTGTTGAGGGAATATTTTTGAAATATTTTCTAGCATAGAAAGAGAACCGTTGAATCATATATTACGGCAATTTTTCACATTTGTTTGGTTCAATTTTGAGTGGATAGACAATTCAGTTCAGATTCTCCTGTTCTTTTCTTCGTCATTTTCTTTACTCAACTGAAAACTATAATCGTCAGAACCAAAAAACTATAAGTAAAATATGCAAATTGCAAACAAGAGATAATAATTATTAGAACCAGAAAAGTATCGAGGAAACGCTGAAATATTTTTGTTGTGCACAAATTGTCTTTTCCTCAACCGACAAAACCATCAAAACCGAAAAATAATGGAAATAATCATCAAAACACGGGAACAAGTGATTTTACGAATCACATATATATATATATAGTTACTTAATCATTTTAACTATTTTTCATTTCCTTTATTACCTAGAGATTATTTCTATAATTACGTAATTACTTTCCTTGTTTCGAGAGAAAATCTCATAGATTGTTATTCAATTTCTTGATTGGCTAAGATTGTTACCGAATATTCCTAACTCAATGCTGACGGGAATCAAATGTATATAGATTGATAGGAGTGACCTTTGCCTTGAAAGTCATCCTGTTGCCAATGTTTTTTTAGGAGAGGGCTAAATTGTAATGAAAAATTAGGAGAAGTTGTAAAATACGCTTGTCCATAAATATAACTTGATGAAAGAAATATGTGTCACATAAGATCACTTTTTATAACTATGTTAGAACCATGTTTTATACCATCGTGTCAAAATGTAAACCACTCTAGGAATGATCTGAACAATCGGGTATAATGGATATAGGTAATGCTCACCTATATCTATATTTGCTAATTTTTATCCGCTCACGGGTATATCTACGAACGTCTACAGGCGAAAAACAGGTATCAAACCTATCGCCAACAGTATGACTTGGATGGGTGGTGCTAGCGGAGACGACGTGGGGAGGCACGTCACGAGGCGACGCAGGGCGAGTCAGGGGTGACGCGATGCAGGGTAGGGCGGGGCAGTGTGGCATGGGGAGGAGCTGGCGACTATGGGGCTAGAACTGGGAGGCGACAGTGGGGCGTGCTGGGAGCTTAAGAGAGGGAGCGGCGATGAGAAATTGAGAATGTGAGTATGCCAGCTAGCAAAGGATGGGGATTTGGTTGAGTCTGTCTGTCAGACTAATTTTACTGGTTTCGTGAGTATGAGTACATCTTACGTATACTCATGTCCGTTTACCCGTCGTGTAATATTTTTTGCCTACAAATATACCTATAGGTATGAAATGATATATGGTGTTACGCTAGCTGGCATACTCATACTCCCAATTTCTCATCGTCATAGTCATAGTGTAACACCAGATTCCTTGGCAAAAAACATATATATTTTTCTAGCGAATCAAAAGAGATCACGCAAAGACAACCCATGGTGCACGAACCAGCCTCACTTTTCTTTCACACAAAATTTCCAAGCGTAGCTAATTCCGTGGAAAACTCAAACGCAATATCCATGTGAGCGCGTAGCTAATTCTGCGGAAAAATCGTGCACAGCGGGGAAATATCCTACGAGACCTAGTTTCTCATGCATCTGAGATCTGAAAATTATTCACAGCGTAACACCTGATAATTTATTTTTTTATTTCATCACATATAATTTTTTATTTTTATCAAGTTACTTTTTGTTACGTGACACGTTAAAAAATAGAGCATGCTCCAAATACAGAGACCAGTAGACTATCCTGCCGCGCCGCGTGGCCGCTAGCGCTTGCAGGACCGAAACAAACAGAGTCCGGTGCGGTGGCGACAGCGCTACGGCCACGCGGCTCACCGCTTCCTTCCGCGCGGGCGCCGCACGCCCACGCACCCGGATTGCGGCGCTGCGCTCGCAAATCCGCTAGCAATTGCACCAGCCACCACCGCAAGTTCCGCAACGCCACAACCGTCCCCCTTCTTTCTCTCACCTCTCCTTCGTCTCCTGGTCTTCTCCATCCTGCGGGGCAAGTCGCGAGGGGAGGATAGGTAGAGAGGACAAGGATCAGAATTAGTCACGCACCGAGGAGAGCCAGGAGAGAGAGGAAAAAAACTTCCTTTTTCCTCGCCTTCTCCTTCGCCTTTCCCGGTCGCGTTTCTTGGTTCTTGTGTGTGTGCCGCCGTCCCTGAATCCCCCGGCGGATTCTTGCGTCTGGGCGTGGCAATCTTTCGACTTTCCTGAATGCCCTGTAACCGAAGAACTGAATCGAATTTGAACAGAACGTAAATTTAATCTGCAAGAGGAAGGGCCGGTGGTTTTGATAGGGGCGAGGGCGGCCGATCGGTCCGCGATGGCGCCGCCGTCGAGGGACTTCTGGCTCGGTTTCTTCCGCGGCGCCGGGGACAGCATCTTCGACGCCATCGACGCGGCCATCACCATCGCCGCGTTCGACCACCCCGGCGCCCTCCGCTCGCGGCGCGACGGCATCGCCGAGCGCCTCTTCACCGCGCTCGCGGTGAACGGCGCGACGGCGGTGGCGGCGGCCCCGGGAGCGGCGGGGGGAACCCCCGTGACGGGGGCGCTGACGCCGGCGCAGCTTCTTCCCGAGGGCGCCGGCAGCGTGCCCAGCCTCTGCAGCTCCGACCGCGCCGAGGCCATCATTGACGACGGCGTCCCACGCAGGGACGATTCCGTCCTCACCGAGGCCGAGCGCATCAAGGCCATCCTCCTCAACGACCAAGAAAAGGTCCGCCTCCTGCTACTCTTTCTGCCCTCCACACAGCCGCCGCCGCCGCCGTTCTACCGCCGGTTACTGACTGGTAACACTAGTACTGAATCGATTCTGCTCGGTTGATGCAGTCGGAGGCCGCGTTGCTCGAGCTGCTCCAGCGGCTGCAGCTGTTGGACCTCACGATGGACAACTTGGAGGTGAGACGACGGTCACCGCCTGCATTGAGGGGTCTATGCTCAATTCGTTAATGTGTCGACTGCTGTTTATCTGAACTCGTTTGATAGGCCACTGCGATTGGCAAGGCGGTGGGCAACTTCCGGAAGCACAGCTCCAAGCAGATTCGGAGCCTCGTCAGATCGCTCATCGAGTATGTTCATGTGCATCACCAGAAAGAGCATTTTGTGGTTGTGTTCTTCGCTTAGTTCTCTATGTTGACATGTTTGGTGTGAATCCCAGAGGTTGGAAGCATACAGTTGATGTGTATCTTGCTCGCTGCGGAGACACCGTTGTAGGTAGGTAACTAGCAAAATTAGGTCACCATTCCAAGCTCTAAACTCTATATTCGCCTAACAAGACATTACTAGTGCTACACTTGAGTAGTTGATTAATGGTTCTGCAACAATTCACAGATTACACACCTCAGTCCATGGGTCCTTCCAGTCTGGAGCAGGAGGATCAAGGGGCGGCTTCTACCCCCATGGATGAAGGCGCCCTCTTTGCTACGCCAAGCACTTCCATTCGGCTGTCCGAGGTATTTGATTTGTGCAGAAATATATCAATTCACCGTCTATGATATGACAGAAACCTGTAAGGTTGGTGGCATGATCTGACACTGCTCCATCTCGGCATTCCTCAGGAAAACCCAGGTTCCAAGTTCTCTGATGGAATGGATGAGGATGGAAGTGAGTGATCAGATCCTCATCGATCCCTCCCTATGTGATTATTCTTGGTTTGGAATTGGTATATAATAACTTGATTACTTTGTTAATTTTCTTCAGGCATCAGGAACAATGCTGGTAGGGATGGTGGCCAGCGGTATCCGGTGAGCCAAGAACCAGTTAGAAGGGCACTGCCAATGGGCCAGCGGTATGATCCTGAACAGAGCTGGAGGCAAGAACAATCTGTGATTAGGCAGACGAAAGAGCAATTCGTTGCGGAGATGCTTGCGAGACCCCCAAACACAGAGTCAGGTCCTGGGAGACCTCAGGCAAGGCCTAGGCAGCATCAAGATGCCTCACTAGCTCAAGGCAGGCGGCCTTCAACTCCATCTGATGTGAGCATCCCGTTCTGTCGACAAAATATACAAACTTATTTGATTGATTCAAAGTTTGGTTTGGTCTGAATTCTGCTTGATCTTTAGATACCAGTGATCCACCATGATGAAAATTCTGTTCGTGCAAAGCTAGAGCTTGCAAAGAATGCAAAGCTAGAGGCGACTAAGCGAAAGCTTCAGGAAGGCTACCAAGAATTTGATAATGGTATGCACCCTGCCATTGATATAGGTCTTGTCTCACTGTTACTCGTGATGCCGCTGAACACCTTTCTTGTGCCGATTACTATATTGCACTACTTGAGTGATTATGTGATGAATCATGATCCCAAGTTCTCTACTTTGCATCAATGCAGCAAAGAAGCAGAGAACCATTCAAATGGTGGATCCACAAAATTTACCAAAGCAAGGGAACCGGAATTTCCAACCTAGTGGCAGTAGCAAACCAAGGAATAACAGCAGCAGCAACCGGAATTGGTCAAGATGAGGCACTAATTCCAATCAACGCCAGTGATCATAGGTTGCAACCCACAAGTTTCCCTTCAAAATTCTTCTTCTTCTCGCCTTTTTATCGGTACCTTAATTTGTATGCATCCTGACATTAGTCATAATGTCTGGTCCTAGTGTTTGTCAAACTTGTAAATATATGATGCCGAGTCCTAATACTAGTTCTGATCTTGAGCTCCCAAATTGCTGGTTTGCCTCGTTTGGAATGTAGAATGCTTTCTACACTGTCATCGGAATGAGGATGTTCTCTGCTTGCTTTGCGCCAGCGCCCTGCTTTTCAGACCCGGAATGCCTTTTTTTTTGGTGGGTGGGTGGGTGGGGGGGGGCTTGTCTTTTCACTAAATTGAGCGTAGCTTGTCCCCTGCAGAGACTGAACTAGAATAGTTAGATATCATGGCTGGTACTACAAGTATCCTTGGCGCCTAGTTTCATCCATGGCAAGACTGCATGAGCAATCTTTTTTTTTAACTAAGAACTAGATAAGTGTCATCCAATTGTAGCATTTCTTGCAAAGTTTTGTGGAGTTTCTACGTTCCATACATGGATCTTGTAGAGATGTTTGATCGACGATTTAGGTCAATATTGGACAAAATAGTTCTTACACAATTTCGGTCAACTTTGACAGAAAATCAGATTAGGTCGAATTTTTTAGAGACAAAGAACTTGAAATTTTCTTTTTCAAAAAGAAAACAAAGAACTTGAAGTTTTGAACTCTTTGAGAATTGGTCATTCAAAGGCTTCCAATGGAAGCGAGGGCTTTGTGTGAACACCACAGACTATTAATCTACTAGTGCAGCTACTTTGACAAGCCCCATGTCTCGGCATTGGATAAAAAGAAATTTCCGCTATCCTTTAAGTATTTATCATAACTGTTTATTTACATTGTGATTCATACTGAAAAAGTAGGTAAAAGACCGCAGCAAGATGGATGCGATGTGCCTAGAAGATCTAGGGTCAGTTTTGTGGCCAGGACTAGAGAGACCTGATGAAAATTTGAAACCTAGACGACATTTGTGCAAGAATTACTTCAGCGTTTGTCCCGAAAAAAATGAATAGGCGTCGGATTTGATTATTTAAACGCAAAGTATGCAGAGAACACATCTCTGTTAGAACTAACAAAGGAGAAATCCTGTAGAGGTTTACTTTATTCGTTTGATTTCCAGACACACAAAAACCAAAAAGTTTGTAGCCGTCCATAATCAGTCGCTGCCAATCTCCACTTTTGTATTGCCCACTTCGTACCTTTTGAAGTCATCGCTGGAAATTGATGATATTGGGTTGGAAATTCGACACGGCTGCGCAAGCTATTGAGACGTATTTTCGCCGCTTAAAGATAGGATTTCCCTTTGATGAACATAAACGATACGCAACCATACTTTATCCTCCTCATCTATTTTTAAATTGAAGCAAGCTCTCAACGTCCATTCTATTGTTACACTGTAATACAATATCTACTTAAAGAACTTGCAAAAAATCCTAAAGAGCTAATGTGTCAGTGAATAAACATCATATACTCAGTAAATCGAGTTATTCTGCTGAACCAACCTGTCGCTGTCACGTCAGTTGTGCGTAGGATTCACGCAAGTTTTTTTTTTTTTACCTAAGTGTAGCACTGCTAAAAAGAAGGATAAAATCCACCCAAAATTTTGATAAAAAGGACATCATTTTCTTTGCACAGCTCAACGGTCAGAGTTCGATGGAGAAAGCTCCCAAACAACCGTTTTCAGCAGCAAATCTGCCGTTTCACGTCGAGATCAGCCACGAATAAAAAAAAATACAGCATCAGGAAGGATTAAACTAGTGCTACTACGTAGCTGTATCAAACCGGAGACTTTGCATCCTGCAAGCAAAAGAGTTCCGAGAATCAGGTCGGAAAAAAAGTCGCACGGGCACATGTCGGCCGGCGAACTGGTGCGTTTTGCCGGCACGCATCTCCGTTGGGTCGACACGGCGACGCCTACTCATTCCGCGGCGGCGTGGCCGGCCGGCGATCCTTTCACCTCCCACCGGCGACAGCTCTGACGCCATTTTGGGCTTGGAATCGTGTGCGTCCGCTGCGAAAAAAAAAACTTGAGATTAATTTGCAGCGTGGCGGTGTAAACACTGCGATTAGTTTGCCACGAGCTTTGGAGCATGGACACATGCCGCCATGGCGAGTACTGGCTACCAAGTCTCTAAGACCATGCCCAAGGGAATCCCTTCACGGGCAGATTCCCGTCGTGAAGGGATTCCCGTTCCCTTCAGCGCTTTCAACGGTTTCCCTTCACAGTTCCCTTCACGACGGGATTCCCAGTGTCATTCCCTTCAGAACGGGATTCTCTCTCCGTTCCCTTCGCGATTCCCCTCGAAGGGAAGCTGTTGGAGATGAGAGGAAATAAAGGGAATGAGAACAGGGAAGGGAATCGAGAAGGGAACGAAATGAAGGGAATATGGTTGGGGATAGTCTTATGTTTAGTACGTGTGGTTATATCTCATATCTATTAGAATCAAATTTTATATTTACTCTTACGTGTTTTATTAAGATGATTTTTTCAATATTAATCAATATATTTGTCGATAGTAAGATGTATATGATGATTTTATCAAACTTAATTTTATTTTTTTTATCTTTAATGATACAATATAAATATATACCTAAAACAATATAAATATATACATACCTCTACGAATTATACAGATGTTTTAAAAAAACTGCCGTGGCCGTGCTGTTAGTGTCGATGTACTCTGCAACCATGCACGTATCATCGGTTGGCGTGGAACGCGTGCTATGTGCCGAACTCGAACTCGGTTCCCACGAACTGTGTCGGTCAAGAGAGGTTAGCACTAGCTGGCAACTGTGGCACCGAGCTGACTATGACGTGCCACCACTCACCAACTAAGAAATTAAGAAAGAGCAATTAACTTTGAAGGATTATGCACTAGTACTACATCCAGTACTAAAAACTCATAAAACAATTAAGAATTATGGACCGAGTCTAGAAAACTCACAGAGTTTACATCTGACCTGGTGTTTTTGTTTGTACGAAACAGTCGTGATATATTGCGCGGCAGATGAGATCATATTGATCCTTCGGTCAAGAATGTTTTGCGTTGGTCCCTGGTGAAGCTGGAGGGAATGGTTCCAAAAGCGTATGACACTGATTAAATTTTCATTTTTTAATAATATATTATATATAGCATGCTAGATCGGGAATCATTTTTATTCTATATCCGCTACTGCCGCCAACTTTGTAAGGTCAGAGCAAGGACTGAAATTTGCATTGGTGTATGGCTGCAGTCTGCCTGTGATGAGGACCGCGGAAGCTAAGCTGGAAATCAGCATTTGGTCTTCTGCATACACTTGGACCTTTGAGCGGTTAAAAAGATCAGTAGCTAAATTGCAGTTTCCGTTTTATGTGTCTTCTTGCCTTTATTTTTTATAGATTGGTGTGTTGAGTCAAATGCACTATCCTTGTTTTGGCACTCTCAATAATGCTTAGAGTGCAGAACTTTTACCAAAAATTATGCACGGCATAATTTACGAAGGGAAAATCCAGACAGGTCCCAGAGAGTACGAACGGCAACGAGACACCAACCATCATACGAAAATGGGGTAATAAGTGCTAGAATTTTATTACAGTTAGTGATCAATTAATAATAAGATATCTTTATTAAAGAGACATGTTCTTTGATTAATAGATTTAACACTCTTTCATTATGTCTATTGGAGAGAGACATGTCTCTTTAATGGTACCCTTTCATCATGTATATATATGTAAATATTTCATTACATTAATACCAGAGTTTCATTCTCTTTACTTCCTGTCTCTATTTTCATTTGTCTACAATACGTTATCAGCTGTTTTGCTCTCCAAATCGCTAATCGATCACACCACCGAAGAGCACAACAAGGATGCGTGGAGGAAAGATGAACATCGCCCAACATCATGACTACGCTAATCGACCTCAACGTAGATCGGCATACCGCACGAAGGCAGCGCCAAGAACACAACAAGAAGCCAGTTTCCACTTGGCAACATGCCACAACACCGAATCCCAGAGGCACGAAGGCGTCTGCACATCACGGATGAACACCACAGCGACTTCTCGACCTACAGGTACACAGTCACACCATCAACTCATCCATCGTCGTCTTCTCTTCTCTGCAGCAACAACAGTTGGCGTGGATCTAGTCCGTTAGTGCCCGTTTGCACTCCAACGACTTCCACACCACCCGCAGCCGGCGAATATGGTGGCAGTTGACCGCACCGCCCTCCTGCAGTAGCCTCTTCCTGAGGCGGCCGGCTGCCCCGCACTCCAGCGTCCCTCTCCCGAGACGACGTTCCTTTGGGGTGCGAGACGAGTAGCCTGACAGCGTTATCACCCCGTGCAGCCAGTCTGAACGAGGGTACATGGGGCCACTACACACCAGCCATAAGACAACAGTGTGGCCCGACCGATGCTCGCCCCCCGGCGAAAAACCACACGCAAATCTAGCGGTGCAGGCGTCCAGCCCACTCGTTGTTGCTTCTTCGGCCAAAGCTGGTGGCGCACTCCTTCGGTGGTGGCTCCTCCCAACCGGTGTCGCTTGCCGCATCAAGATGACAATGGTGTGGCTCCCAAGGCTGCCTAGAGGCCCCCTTCTCGGCAATCGGGGGCCGGCACAGCCCGTGGTGGCGTCGACTAGCACAGCCTAGCGATGGCCCGGTCTGCACGGCACATCCGCTCTCCAAAGGCATCGGGCTACCCCAGCTTGGCGATCTGGCCGACGCAGTATGCCCGAGTCGACTCCGACAAGCTAGCAGCGGCCCAGCTAGCCCGATGGCGCCACAGGAGGATGGGGTGGCCGGTGGGGTGTAGCCTGCAGCCCAAACTACACCCTCCTTTTATATGGGGTGGCTCCCCTACCCGGCTAATGGGCCCAAAGGCCGAATGGGCTTCAGCCCAAGTTGCCTTGGTCCATTCGGCATGTGGCACACACAATAATTTTATAGAAAACCCATCTGGATTGTATTAATTACGCGCCTTTCGGACAGCTATATGAAGCACAATGCCTTTTTTTTATAGAAAGACACCCAAATTTTTATGCATTCACAAAAATCAATATACGTGTCTATTGTCTTTTACATTTAAACCCAGATAACATGCAGTTAAATTAACGACCATGTTAATTTTGCAATTGAGAATTTTCTTGCAAAATTACATATTAATTCTCCTTAATTAAGTACAAAGACCTTTTATACCCATAAGTGCTTAGTTCAAGCACAATTAAAAATCCAAAATTAAGTAGCTACCTCAACTAATATTCGTATAACACAAGGTTGTGGATGTTATGAAATCTATTACAATATTTATAGATTATGCTCATAACTGCGAATTACTCGTGCCATGACTATGCGGTCTACATTATTTTTTTACTACTGTAAAAGTGTTAAACTATTACTATACGGTCAACATCATTTTTGGTAACTACCGTCAAAGAGGTAAATCACTACATTTGAGGTCTACACTATTTTGGTGATTAACTTCTATGTGATTACTTCTATTTAATATTTGCAAAACACAAGATAATGGAATAATGACATCTACTGTATATTTACAGATTATACATAATTACTGTGAGGTCTATATTTTTTCATCTTGACTTAATGATTACCTTCAACGTGTTTCTCTAAATATTATAATTAGCATAATATAAGGTAATACGAACATAGATGTCTATTGATAAATGTCAGATTATGTCTCCTACTACCGTGAGATCTATACTATATTTGATGATTATCTTCAACATGTTAGCTACATAATTTGAGATCTACACTATGTAATTCAAGTCTCAACTTGACTTTACAAATTTTGCATTGTTATTACAACATTATTATGATGATTTTTTAATTTACCTACTATAAATTATATATGGTCAAGTCCTTTTAGGATACAATGACCGGCCATGAGTTCAATGAACTCACGCTTGATGGTCACAATTATCCAACATGGACAACAAACGTCAAGGTCAATCTTGTGTCCCACGAAATATTAGTGACACTCCAAACCTCTCCAAGAGGGAGATCAACCGCTACAGATCAAATAAAATATGTAGCTTTATGCATAATAAGACACCATATCTATCCGTATCTGGTCTAAGTATCTAATGGAAGAGAATCCGAGCACTCTATGGCTGGCTCTTATAACAAGATATAAACAACAGAAGGCAGTCATTCTGCCTGATACAAGTCACGAATGAGCACATATCTGACTACAAGATTTCAAATCCGCCAGAGATTACAATCATGATGTTTATAAACTCTGCTCAAAATTGTGTTTTGTAAAAAAGAACCTACATATGCAGAAGAATAAAAAAAACTTTATCTTTTATACTTCTTGTTGATAGGATCTTATAGCAACAATATCGTGCAAGAGAATATCAAGTATATTCTTACTTAATACATGTATTAATTTAGCTCGAAAAGCATGATAAACTCCTTCTACGGAATCATCATCATC
The DNA here is from genome assembly GCF_958298935.1 of Phragmites australis. Classification (NCBI taxonomy): domain Eukaryota; kingdom Viridiplantae; phylum Streptophyta; class Magnoliopsida; order Poales; family Poaceae; genus Phragmites; species Phragmites australis. The sequence goes on from NC_084935.1 coordinate 2,372,634, forward strand.
GTCCAATAGGCGCTGCTCCTTTAACTGAAGTACATTCTAAAGTCCAGAATAACAACAAGTTTGACGACTCTTTTAGACACCATCCAAAGAACTTTAATGGCAAATGCAAATGCAATAAACAACAGAAGTCCTATGCACCAGATCAGGAAAAAGGTATTTCGAAACCAAAACTTGGCAAATCTATTGTTTGCCGCAAGTGTGAATGCTACATGCACTCCACTAAGAAATGCCGCAACCTAAGAAATTTAGTTGATATGTATTTATAATCCGTGGGATGTAACCGACCTGCTCAAGAGTAAAGATTTGAAGCACACTTCAATTTTGAAACTAACTCCACCAAAGAGATAAATTGTTGACAACAAGTTCTACAAAAACCAAGTAACAACAAGACTCTTCTGTAACCAGAAGATTCCATAAGTATGGAAAATATATTTGTCAAATTTACTTCACACAACATGTTTGGAGTCCTTATATAGTCTTCTGATTGCTTAGATACCATGTTATATATGTCTCATTACATGTTGTAATCCAATATTGTATTACCACTTATGACACTATATAAAGTTGTATGTATCATATATATCTGATAAGAATTTTATATTTAATTCTTCATATCTATATATAAATTTTTACAATAGTCAATTCGATGGAGGAAAATATGTGCCTAGAGGATATATGCACCACAAATTCTATACCTAAGGAAATCAAAATATTTCCAAACTCTTACTAAGAGATAAGAAAATATTTTGACAATCGCTAGACGTGATATAGTGATTACTAGCTTTGGTTGTGCCATAATTACTCTCCCTTTGGATACACAAGTCATAATCGATGATGATCTATTGTATCTCGATTCAATCTGTATCTTACTAAGTTATAGAGATATCCATCAGAATATTTTCCATATTGAAACCCATAATCAAAATAACGGGTATGGCAAGCTTCCCTATATACCATCTGGATTGTACTATACATATATTAAACTTGTATCACATATTGCATACAAAATAATTTTTCTATCTTTGTCAGATCAAGATTTGACATTATTACCTTGGTCACTCTTCCTCAGAGATGATGAGAATTTTTTTAACAATTCTATTGATCATAGTATTCCCAAAAATCTTTAGATTTATGTGCATCACATGTGACACAGAGAATTTAATTTTAAGGACCTCTTACCTTAAAATTCATAATGCACCATCCAATTTCTTAAACGCATTCAAGAACATACATGTGGCTCTATTTAGCAATTTTATGGACCATCTAGGTACTCTAGAATACTGATTAATGCATCTACAAAATAGTCTCGTATGTATCACTTATACATAATGCACATACTTATGTCAAACTCATTGGTCAAATTATCAAAATTAGAGCAAATAATCCCGGAAGCAGGATCAAATCCATTCACATGGATTATACCATTTCTTAACTTGCATTCAATTATTGTTTGGCTTTAGGTATTACTGCATTAAGTACTATATATGCACATTCATAATGGTCTAACTGAATCTCTCATCAAGAGAATCAAATTATTTGCATGGCCAGCATAAGAATTGCAATTTGTAAATATCTTGTTGGCAACATGCGTCTTTACACATCGCATTATTAAACTAAATTCATCCAACTGCAATCATATGACTCCCTCCGTTGTAGTTAATATGTAAAAATTTAACCTCATCCAAGTATTTCTAATCTGCGAATCGGTTACGTTTTTCACGTACTGATATCACCATTATACAACATACATCAAAGGGCATTGAGAATCCATATGAGGTATAATTATCTGTCAATCATATAATATCTCGAGCCTCTTACATGGGACATATTCACTGCTCGTATGCTCATAATATTTTGAGGATAATTTTTAATATTAGGGGGAGATTAATACCACAAAGAATATCAGGAATCATAAGAGAACGTCATACACGTTTACATTTAGTCATCATATCTACGTACATGATATCTGAATCCTTATTCAGAACATCTTGTATTTGTAATATATTACAAATAACCCACTAAGATGCATATATTGACAACAAAGATGTCGCAAAGTCCTATATTTCTACTAGGAATGTTCCAGAAAGAGTGGAAGTAACAAACAAAACTACTCAACTTCCAAATCAAAATAAGAGGGGGAGAAGTACGGTCACAAAGGATAAAGCTTCTCGTAAGCTACCACAGAAACAGAGGAATCCCTCCTCCAAGATAGTAAATGCAAATCAACATCAAGTTGATAGACACCTTATGGATATTCACTATCCAAATACCTATGAATGTTCAGCATCCAAATGCCCAGCACAAATGTGTACACAAATTCAGGTATTGGATCGTGAAAACACCCTAACTCTATTGTTTTGGGAAATATACGAAGTTAAATGGGATAATATTTTCACAAACTATATTGATTACATAGAATCAATCAATATCAAATACTACAAATTATCGACAAATTACCGAAGATCTTCAATTAGATCTAGGTCAAAATCCATGACCATGGTAGGGTGCCTCAAACACTCGGACTAGACCAAATAGAAGGAAGCAATTGAAGTAAAATTGCACTCGTTTACAAAAAGAGTGGTATTCACAAAAGTAATACCTACACCTCCAATGTCTTCCCTACGGAAGCAAAATGAATTTTTATTTCATAAGGTGCTGAAATTGCGAGGCTAGTAGCACAAGGGTTCACGCAGAAACCGATATCAATTATGATGTTACATACCCCATGGTATGTGTAGAAATTATGTTCTCATATTCAATATCATTGGCAGATCAAATTAATTGGATAGATTCAGATATATAAGACCCTAATGGATTTCACATTCTGAATCTAAATACAAATCACAATATATATTGTATACAGCTTAAAATCATTCCATGACTTCAAGCAGTTAAGTTGATTATGGTATAACTGACTAAATGAGTTTCTTTCATATAAGGGTTACTCCAACGATTGCATATGTGTGTTCATAATAAAATCGCAATTAGATTTTATATCATCTCCATACCACACGATAAAATATGTAATCGTCTTAAAGACGGAATTTGAGATGAATGATTTGGTTAAAAACAAATGCCGCTTAAGTCTACAACTTAAGCATATTCATTCAGGAATATTTATCCATTAGTCCACTAATATCCAAATGATATTGGATAATTTTACCTATCAAAACACTTATAGCATTCAATCTCTAAATATAAATCAAGATCAATTCATACATTAGGTTGATAATAAAAAGATATTGAAGCTAAAGTTCTATATCTTCCTGACATCGAAGTGCTCATAGATCTTACAAACTGCAACAGGTCTAATATTGTATTTGCAGATAACTTGCTTGCTTAAAATAGTACAGTTCTAACAACGCCATTAGATGAGTCAAAAAGGATATAACTGATCTCCATAACGTCAGATCCCAGACTGATTTCATGGTAATATAGCCATCTAATATGAGTCATCAAAACAGCTTCCTATGGCTACGTCTACCTATCATTATGATATATATATATATATCTTCACATAATAATCAACCACATAAAAGTCATGTGGTATTGGTTCTATTAATTTACCAATCATTATCTAGGAAGATAATTTTGCATGTATTGCTCAAATGCAAATATGTTACATAAAGAGCCATACAACCAAATATATTACTCTTAAATTGTTCTATCCTCATAACAGAGATATAGAGATATTGCAAACTAAATCATGTGATTTATTCTCTAAGTTCTTACCAACTTCTATATTCCAAATATTCATAGAATTAGTATGCGATGACTCTGAGATTTGCAAGGTTTAGGGAGAGTTTATCCCTAAATAATAACATGTGCATAATTATATTCCACTATTTTTCTTTATGAGTTTTTACTATACGATTTCTCATATAAAGTTTTTAATGAGGCAATATCTACACAAAATCATATGTCATATCTCTTATTTTCCCTACCGAGATTTTTAAAAGAGGTATCAAATACATATCTATTATTTTCTAAACTCGCTTATGAGTTCTTTCTTTTAAAGGTTTTCTCATATGAGTTTACAAAAAGACAATAATTAATATATGTCGTACCATTTTTTCTTATTTTCCCACTGAGTTTTAAAGTAGTTTTAACAACATATCACTATTATTCCTTCTATTTTCCCAAGAAGTTTTCGGATGTTTTAATATGGTCCATAGATTATAGTTATGTTCTCTAAGCTCACCAATGAGTTTTCCTATTTAGGTTTCTCATATGAGCTTGAATGAAACAATAACTAATATATGTCATATCATTTTCTCTTTATATTTTCCTATTAGGCTTTAAAAGAGTTTTAATGGCATATCAACATATTATTTATTATCATATTTTTTCACAGAGTTTTAGAGGAGTTTTTCAACAAGAAGTTTCTATTATAGATAATTGATCAAAGAAAAGTGTTAAAATTTGATTACAGTTAGTGATCAATTAGCAATAGGGTGTCCTTACCAAAGAGATATGTCCTTTGGTTAAGAGACTTAAGACCCTTTCATTGTGTCTATTGGAGATAGACATGTCTATCTAATGACACTCTTTCATTATATATATGTATGTAAATATTTCATTAAATAAATACAAGAGTTTTATTCTCTCTACCTTTTTTCTCTACTTTTATTTCTACTGCAATACCAAGAAGCACGTCCCGTCCTGCCTGATAACATGGGCCACCACAGTCCACTAATCTCTTCCAAAATTTTCTAGCCGCAACGGGGACGACCCACCATCGTCGCTCTCTCACGACACTACCAGTACCGAGCGAAGAAGATACTATGTGATTGGTTGTCCGTATATAGTATACGTAGATTAAGGGGAATAGATTGAATAATGTTATATTTGTTAAAAAGAAGAGTGTTTAGTTGGTTGTATCTGTCTGAATATGCTGAGCTGAGTTTTTATTTAGTTGACTGAATTTGTGGTTGCATTAGTGAATGGAAGAGCTGAGATTATAACTGATTACTCAGTTGAAGATGATTTTATAGCACTGATAATTGAGCACATCTACATGAACAGATGTAGGAGCTATATTCGTTGGGCTAGGCTGAGAAGAGAAGCTCGAATTGAGCTCCCGCTCAGACCAGACTGAAGGAGTACATTTCCATCCATTAGATCAGACAATAATAATAAAAAATAACCACCAAACATACTTCTTTTTAAGATTATATGTATCCATCAGCCAAAATCACCCGTGCGAGGCAACCAATCAACCCCTGTAGCAACCGCTTCTTGCCGCCTCGGCACACGTTAGGTCCCATCCGAACTGTATCCTGTGGTTTATCACCAATTTGAGGTTCATGACTTGACATGCTGAAGCAGTAAAAACACTAAGAGCAACTCCAGCGGAGTCGCTATCCCAATGCTACAATGTTTTCCAATCGCTCTCGTCTGGCATCCGTTCTCCAGCAGAGTCGCTTTCAATGATACAGTGATGCGAAAACGACTCGTCATGGAAGGAGCATTGGTAAATTTACGGATGAACTAGAGATCCGGTAACTCTGTTTCCTTAGTATGTTTATGGGTCTGAGGGAGGAGGAGAGTAATGATAGGTAGAAAATAGGGTAGTAGTTAGAGATGAAAAAAATATAGGATGTTGTAACAATGTTAAAGAATGCTGTAATAATATTATAGAGGGTGAATTTTTAAATTATCTATTAGAGATGGTCTAATACATTTTCTAAGAAGTTATATGATGACAAAAATGGTTTCAACGAGAAATGGGAACGAGCGTGCTTTGCTGACCTGTAAGACCCTGTACTGTGCCGTTCAAGTCAATAACGCCCATTGATTGAATCGGTCGGTCAAGAGACACCTCTTATTTTTCTTCCACTCGATCATGGGGATTCTTGGCAGGATTGCTGCGTACCAACTGGCCGAATTGATGCAGCAGCGTTGGTACTCCTCGATCGTCTTCCCACCGCTTTTGCCGATGCGCCAAGGTGCGCTGCTTTTGACTTGGGCGCCCCAGGGCGGCCTCCACCCAACATGCAGATACAGTTGCCTCCTTGCCGACGCCAATTTGGCGCCTTTTGCCGCCGCACCAACCTGCATTATTTGACGGGTGGATGGAATGGATGCATGGCATCGGCATGTGATGCGGCCCCGGCGCATCAACTAGTCCGATTCTGAACCACGGTGACGGCGCACAATAAAAATGATCAGATCTTTAGGACCGGTCTGTTAGGGATCGATGTGTCTTGTTTATTAGATTTAAGAGTGTCATGTGCACCCCTTTCTCTATATATACACGGCAAGACTATTCTGTACTTATACTCATTACACTGCGCATATCCTCCGGTTACAATCTAAAACATCGTGAGTTACAACTTGTTAGGTATACCAGTTATAACTTCACGTCTAGAAATACATAATTGCAATACAAGAAGCTAACACTGTAAGTTACAATTTGTTATTCATACTGCACACATCCCTCCAGTTACAACCCGAAATACTGTGAGTTAAAACTTGTTAGGTAGACCAATTACAACTTCACATCCAGAAATGTATAATTGCAACATGAGAAACTAACACTGTGAGTTACAACTTGTTATTCACACTGCGCACATCCCCAGTTGCAACTCGAAACACTGTGAGTTACAAATTGTTAGGTTAGATCAATTACAACTTCACGTCCGTAGACCAGTTACAACTTCAGGTCCAAAAATGTGTAATTGCAACACAAGAAGCTAACACTGTGAGTTATAATCCAAAACACTGTGAGTTACAACATGTGAGATGTGCGCAAACATGAACTACAATGTGCATACCTGCAAAATATACATATAATATATATGATAGATTAATGATAATTTAACTGGCATTTTGCACAACATATAGACATAAGGTCAACCACCCTGCTGCCTCCCCGTCGCTCGCCTATGCCCGCCACCTGCCTCTACGTCGTTGCTCGCCCGCCGTCGCCCACCCCGTGTTTGCTGCCTCTTGCCCATGCCCACCACCACCCGTCTCAGCGCCTCCCGGTCGTTGCTCGCTCGCTGCCACCTGCCCCACGTCTGCCACTCGATCGCTGCCGTCGCCACGCCCACCTCCCGATCATCGTCGGCGCCGACGCGCTTGCCTGGCTGCCTTAGCTCCTGCCCTCGCACCTATGGATCCCCACCGGATTTGAAGCCAGAAGCATTTTTTACCTGTTAAACAAATCGGGGCCAGATCGGGTTTTCCGATTCGAACCGGAAAACCCACCCTGTTGCCGGTCTATGCAGAACCGGTACCAGACCCAATGAACCGTCAGTCAGTTGCTCTGTGGAGTGTGGAACCAAGTGCGGTGCGAGCGAACCCGTCGCTCCTGCGAATTCGGTGGACGGCGGTGGATAGCATGTTGCCACGTTCGCCTACCCTTCAACACATGGTGGGCGCAGCAGTGAGGTGATGAGGTCGGATTGAATCCTAGCGGTTGATGTGAACCACGGAGGTGGGACACTTTCGGCGCTCGCAAGTGCCCGCGTGCGTCGTGCTCGTGTGCACGCACCCAGGTGCGATGCGGCACCGCCTTCCGCTCCGTCTTGGGCTGCGGACCCAAGCGAGGCCCCGGCACAATCGGTGCCGGGCTGCCCCGCCGCGTTGAAGCCGGAGAACGACGCGGCAACAGGCCCAATCGACGTGCTCCTGCAATCCAACAACGCGATGGAACATCCACTCATCCTCGTCCCAGCAGGTGCAAATGGGGCGCGCGGCGCGGCAAGGCAATTTGCCATCAGTTCGCCTCCAGGAAGCCAGGAAGGCGCAGAAGGCAGCAGCGGCACAGGGACATAGACACGTATGCAAGTGGCATACACATCACCCTCGAATGCAATATCCGAATTTCCGTTGTACAGTAAAAAAACTCTACTGTTTGCAATACCAGCTGTATCACAGAATTTGCATGTTATGAACTTGGTCCAAGGTCTGCACATACGTCAAACCCGGTTCAGTTAACCACAGCAAAAAGGCACACAAACACTAAGACTCAGCCACAATGAGACGAGGCTCAAGTGGATGCACAACACAATAAATTGTACCCTCCATCCACCCTAGCAATAGCATTCCATTGATCTATGAGTTGCTAATGTTTAGCATCACAGCCATACATGTTCACATGCAGGACTTCCACCCAACCCTATGCCTGCACAAATATGACATCCTACCAAAAGAGAGAGAGAGAGAGAGAGAGAGAGAGAGAGAGAGAGAGTCAACGGAGCTCTTCTAGCATCAGATGCTCCCATTACTAAGCAGAGCACTAACAAGCCTCTCCTTGTTCTTCAGCTCCATCGCTCCAGTCAGTGTTCTCATGCTGCCGAGCATGTTCACCAAGGGACAAAATTCCATGCACACGGCAATATCTTCAACCCCTGGGCGGAGCACATGCATTGAGATGCTACAAAAGGAAAATCACTACAACTACTTAGTAAGCAGCGCATTATCATAACTTCATAAGCCCATCATCATTCGAAGCTCTTCAACACGCATCTCCTTGTCATCCTTGTCCCTTTTCTTCCCAAATGCATTGGTTATCAGCCTCTTCTTCCCCTCCTGCAGCGATAGTATCCTCTCTTCGATGCTGCCTTTCACAATGAGCCTTACCACCTTCACTTCTTTCTTCTGTCCGATTCGGTGCACCCTGTCCATGGCCTGCTCCTCTACCCCAGGATTCCACCAGGGGTCAAATAGGTATACTGTTGATGCAGCTGTTAGATTCACACCAGCTCCTGCAGCTTTCAGGCTGGCCAGTAGCACGGTTGGAGCATCAGGGCCAACATGAGCAAATTGTTGGATAACTTGTAACCTCTTCTTCGCGGTCATTGAGCCATCAAGCCGCAGTATTTTAAAGCCTGCCTTTTTTAGGGGCTCTTCGAGCAAGATCAACATCTTCCTGAACTGAGAAAAAACAACAGACTTCGACAAAGGGTCTTGGTTCTGCGAAGCCTTCAGTAGCTTCAGCAAGGCTTGCATCTTGGAAGAGAGAGGTCTGTCAGAGCCAAGATTGCCTGATCCATCATCATCAGGATGTTTTACCTCTGGAGCAAGAAAGATGTCCTCTTTAGATAAGGAGCGCCGGCATATTGGACAACGGGAACTGGAGCTCTTGAGGATTTTTAGGATGCAGGTTTGGCAGTATATGTGAGTGCAGCTGGTTATGACAGTTTTAGTTGGTGGAGAGAGGCAAATTGGACAGTCAAAGTCATCTCCATCATCAACCAATGAGGCCAGTTTCTTCAACAGCTCTGGGTTCTTAGACACATCTGCATCGAAGTATATCAAAGTGAAAGGTATGAGAACTCAACATTAGGTTGTAATGATCACATAAAAGATAAGCACCGCAGGCGGATAAGAACATCTAAACTAGGGGAAAACAATTGATTCCATCACACATGTTTATAGTACCTAAAGTGGAATACATTTACAATAAGTCTGAAAATGATTAATTCTACGCGTGATAAAACTAATATTCCTTTAGTTTTCACTACATTTTAGCTCATATCTCATGCACATGATGATTAGACATAATTGATTCAAGCGCTTCTCACTATCAACCAAGGCGTTTATTAAGCATTGCTAACCTAAACTAATAATTGATCTGACTTGCATGAACCGTACAAAGGAGAATATCTGATATACTTCTATATGGATATTAACACTTGAAGTAACAATTGCTGACCCTGATAAGGCACTAACGAATTTTCTGTGAGGAATGAGGAAGATATTACTGATGCTGTCCTTAAAATGAAAATGTGAAGCAGAGCTACTATCTGTAGGCAGTCACATTTGCTAATACAACCAAGATCAACCGGCAACTTAATGATTAATTCCTTGGCAATGCACTGTCTAAGAACAAGAATAATCTGGACGGTATTGAGCTTTTTGGAAGAAAAAAAACAATTTGAAGGTACACGCTTTTATTGACTATGTAATGATCTAAGGCCTCTTTGAAGAACAATATGATATTGCACGCTGCAGTAACAGATGGACAATGTTGGTGAAGAAAATAACTTTCTTTGCTTCTCTAAGATTTCTCCAGACACTTTATACACACCAACTATCCCATTACTATCTGTAGGCAGTCACATTTGCTAATACAACCCAGATCAACCGGCAACTTAATGATTAATTCCTTGGCAATGCACTGTCTAAGAACAAGAATAATCTGGACGGTATTGAGCTTTTTGGAAGAAAAAAAACAATTTGAAGGTACACGCTTTTATTGACTATGTAATGATCTAAGGCCTCTTTGAAGAACAATATGATATTGCACGCTGCAGTAACAGATGGACAATGTTGGTGAAGAAAATAACTTTCTTTGCTTCTCTAAGATTTCTCCAGACACTTTATACACACCAACTATCCCCAGTCACATAAATCCCTTTCCAGAAAAAAAATGTAATATGAAACTTCATTAAAATACTAATATGCCATGCCTCACATATGATATTTCCTAAGCAACAAAGCCATCCAATCTGAATTAGGACATTTTAATTATCATGTTTCGCAGATGAAAACTTGTTATGGCGATACTATATCATGGTAACATAATGTCAGAATCAAACAGACAAGAAAAAGACATACCTTCAAGGGAGTTAGCGGGAAGCCATGATTTCATGTCTAAAGGACACAATGCAACATCGTTGCAGAGCTGGCGGAGCCTCAGAATGAAATAAAGCACAGTGGAGTAATTGCGCAGAATCGAATCTCTGTCACCAAATTCCTGCATTTTGTTTTTCCCTTCCAATTCCATCTGATCATAGTACTCACGCTCCTCTGCAGAAAGATCAATATAGCACACTAAAACAGTTTTGGGGGGAATGTCAACCATGCTCTTGCTTCCAGTTTCTGTCTCTTTGGTTCTGCGCAGTGAGATAGCACCTAGGAGGTTCTGGAATAAGCAGATAAGACGAAATTACCTTTTCGGAATGAACGATAAGCAATATTTGAGATCAATTCGAAAGTACATTATTTCAAATACCAACTTTACCAAATGAAGTAGCACATGGTGTCATGTTTTTTTACTACATGTTGTGTCATGTTGGAATTATACAAATGACATAATGTATTAATGTAAAACATATGCAAGCAATTTGTGATGGCAAATAAGTAATATGAGAGTTCGAAACATATGCCACACAACACAATAGCATATACACACTATAGGACCTCCTACCACTCAAATAGGATGAGCAGTTACTTAGATATGTACATAACTCTACGAACAGGTTTGCAAGTCAGCGCCTTCTACCATTCAACAGCATTTGATAGCTGCCCATACCTTGTAGTTCCTAGTTCTTTCCACTTGTGCAAAAATGATAAGCATGGCCTATGCAAATGAGAATTGAGAAGGAAAATTCTTGTTAACTTACTTGCAACCGTGACAACCCAGTCTTATTCCCTTTCTCTAAGGGGCGCTGGATCAAGCTCTGCCAGTAGCTCTTTATTGAGAATGGCTGGAACCGTAAAAATGCCATGAGCGGGTACAAATCAAACGAGCTGTTCTGAATTGGCGTCCCCGTGACTACCCATCGCCTCTCTGTGTTCAAAGCAATCACTGCCTTGGTCTGCCGTGCTGCAGAGTTCTTGATCACATGGGCTTCATCCAGAATCACGCGGAACCAATTAATATCCTTCAGTGGTGAGTCCTGCTCAAATTCAGTCCCCAAGGTGCTGTAAGTAGTGAGCACGAGATCATACTTCAACAATTCTTTCTTATCCCTTGTCCGCTCGCCATGGTACATATACACCTTCAAGCTGCCTGCTTTTATGTGCTCCTCCAGTTGTATCACCCAAGCTGAGAACACCGATTTCGGGCACACCACAAGCGTCGTCTGTGGCCCCTCCCCTGAACCCTCAACCTTCCTCCTCTTGGCCCCTTTAGCCTTCTTCGCACCCACATTGCAAGCTTTACCCCTTCCAATCAATGCCAACAGCGTAAGCGTCTTCCCCAGCCCCATATCATCAGCAAAAATCCCACCTTTTAATGGTGGCGGCCGCTGCTTAGTCTTCTGATTGGTAAGCACGTTCTCAAAGCCCCCATCTTCATTTTTTCCCCAGAAAGGCGGCAGATCGCTGGACTCCTCCCTGTGCACCAGCCACCCCAGAGCCTCCTTCTGGTGCTGGAACAGCTCCGACAACACGACATCCCCTGGCGCCTCCATCGGCTCAATCCGGCTCTTCCCTTCCTTCCCCACGAGCGAGAACAGCTTATCAACGTCACGGTCCGCTTTCTTGGTCCGCTCCATCACGGCGGCGGACTGAGAGAGGGAGAACTCGGGGTGGTCGGCATGGATGAGGTCGATCCCGGCGTCGCGGATGGCGGCGTCGATGGCCGCAACGGCAGCGGGGCGGGCGAAGAGGTGGATCTGGCAGGGGAGGCGGTGGACGGCCTTAGAGGTGGGCTTGGGGACGATGGCGTGGGCCGCGGCGAGGAGGTGGGAGTCGAGGAGCGGGGCGAGCGCGGCGGCGGTGGCGCGGTCGATGTGTCCGACCTGATCGCCGCGGCCGTTGACGACCATGATGGCGTTCTCGTCGTAGAGGTTGAGGGGCTGGCGGACGAGGCCGACGTTCTCGCGGCCGGTGATTTTGCCGGCGTAGTGGCGCATGCCGACGATGTTGGCGACGATGAAGCCCAGGAGGTAGGGCTCGTCGTCGTCGTCGCTGCCTCCGACGACGACGCCGCCGCGGGAGGAGGAGGTGGCCATGATGGAGGTCCTGGGGCGAGGATTGGAGGGAAGAGGGAAGGGTTTGAATAGGCGGCGGCGGAAACGGAAGGGAAGGTCGGTTGCGGCCTTTCGGGTTGGACGAAGATTGGGGGTGAGGAAGGAAAGGATACCTAACCCTGGGTTGCCTGCCGAGTGCCGATATTAACGCTAGCTCTAGGCTCCTTTTGTTCACTTGTCAACGGCAGCTGTTTGCATCGTCTAGGAAAGTACATGAAATGTGAACCTCGTGATGATGGTGTGATACCTAAGTGCTGAAGATATGCTTGGTTAATAGCATAATTTGCCACGTGGTATTTGCCAAAATAAGCTCTCCTAGATGATGATAGATTGTGATTAGTTATCTGACTATATTGTATATGTAAGTTGAACGGGATATATTTGTTGAAAAGAAAAGTGTTGGATTAGTTGTATTTATCTGGATATACTGAATTGAATTTATGTTTGGTTGATCAAAACTAATGTCACATGATTAGATATAAAAATTTAGATTATGATCGCTCGTATAATAGTGTTTTATGATTCTGATAAGTGAATCCACTTGTACAAACAGATACAGGAGTCTAGATCTGTCGAAAGTGCAAATCAAGCTTTTCTCCTGGAGTAATCTGAAAACATACATTTATATCTATCCAGCTAGATTGAAACATTAAATATAATAACCAAACACACTTCTCCCACCTATTAGATGCATCCGTCCGACGTGATCCTCCCATTTCAAACAATCAGCCTCGTTACCATGGTACAGTTGTGAGTTGTCAAAGCGAGCCAAATAGCTGCCTCAGAAAGGTCAAACCTTTTTAATTAGAGACCACCAAAGTAAAGTGTTTGATTAGTTATATTTATCTGAATAAATTGAGTTAAATTTATGTTTGATTGATCAAAATTGATGTCGCACAAGTAAATATAAGAGTTAAGATTATAATTATCGTATAATAGTAATTTTATGACTCTAACAAGTAAATTCGCTTATACGAGCAGATACATGAGCCTAAATCTGTCGGAACTACGAATCGAGCTTTCCTCCAGAGTAATCTAAAAACATACATTTATCCATCGAACTAGATTAAAATATTAAATATAAATAACCAAACACGCTTCTGACAGCTATTCCCAGCTATTAGATGCATCCGTCCGGCGTGATCCTCCCATTTCAAACAATCAGCCTCGTTACCACGGTACAGTTGTGAGTTGTCAAAGCGAACCAAATAGCTGCCTCGGAAAGGTCAAACTTTTTTAACTAGAGACCACCAAAGTAAAGTGTCAGCCGGCACAGCTCACATCGATAATACTGAAGCTCCGATGATAGTTTCCGTTTGAAACTTCGCTTGGTCCATTCAAACCAAGCCATTCGGCAGATACACTGATAGAAAAGGTACTGTTTCTCCAAGATCTGACAGTTAATCAGGCCGAGAATACTTTATTTCTGGATCACACAGCTGGAATTATATGAACATCACAAATGCTCCCACGAAATTTACCAAACTAATTCGAAGCTCAAAGCATGAAGGTCGCATCTGAGATCTCTACAGTACATCAGCAATACACACACCAAATATAAATGTAATTCACGGCTTCCTCATGTGACATCATGTAATACCAGAACTAGGGCCACAAAGGACAGGAAAACAAGAATCCAAACAAGCAAACGGGCGAACCCTGCTGAAATCAAACTAGTCATCATCCTTGTAGGGGTATTCCTCCGGAACTTGCTTGATAAGTTTCACCCGCATCTCATAGGCATCATCCCCACGAAGCATGTCACGGACCCATGTCACCTCTGTTTTCATAGACACCTAACCACGAGTGCAATCGATTAGATAAGAACACCACAAGTAGGTAGAACACTTGTTCGTAGAAACTCCATAGGTATACTGGTGCTACCATGTAAGAGTGATCTAGAAAATTCAATACGAAGTACTTTCGAGGACAAATATACTAATGCTATTTACACGTGACAAAACAAAACAATTCTACATATATTAGCCGTTAAAATGTTAGGAAGTTGGCCGCACACATTCTAGAAAGGAACAGTATCAATAGTATGATTGACAAGAAGAGTTGATAAAAACTAAAAAGAGATGGCAGTAGCAAAGAACAAACCATTTCCAATGCTCCCCTAATAACTCCACTTAACACATTGCAATACTGAAGCCCTTGGCAAGTGTCAGGGAGCTCAACAAAATCTACAAGAGGATTGTCCTCCAACACAAAGCTGCAAGTTGTACCCTCAGCATCCCAATTGGTTACAGTTGCAGTCACACCCAAGAACATTTTGAATCCAAGCTGTTTCGGAGAGGAAGAAAGGAAGCTGTCAGACCATAAACCCATAGAGGAGGCAAAATAGAGGCAACATTGGGAGTGCAAAAACATTTGATAGCCTGTAAGTTTGGTACTTTAGGTAGCAAATGGAAGTACCAAACCAAATGAAAATATGGTAAAAAGTCATTAGACTTCAATAAACCAAGAAACAAAAGGCATACATAAGAAAAAACTTAGCACTTTATATACACAATCTGCAAGGAAATATAACGTATGGCATGCCACTGAATTGTTTATAACTACTGTCGAAGCATAGACGCTAAAAATGCACAGAAGCACTAAATGATCTAACAAAAGTGAGCTATCGACAATAGTGCTAAAAAAATATGGTGGACTACTGTTGGATCAGACAAGGACCTCATATGCATTAGTTATAACAACCGATAAATACTTGTCAGGGTTAAGCACGTGCAAAATGTACTGACAGGTATGCTGAATGGGAATTAGGAATATGGACAGTAAGCTCAGCAGCTGTGCCTTGCTGTGAACAAAATTATATTTCTGCAAACATTTAACCAAATAATAACGAGTTTAGCAAAGACCTTTGCGATAACATCAGCCGTCTCCTTGAAGTCAACACACCTTGATACATTTGACTTTGCTAAGAACTCATCAACCAATCGTGTTCCAATGTTGTAACCCCTGAAAAAATGAAAGGTTTTCAAAAAGAGACCACATATATCGGAATGAACCCAAAGGAAAATGCAAAGCTCGAAGGCAGAATATAGTAACAACGAGCAAACAAGAGATATTGCTTAACTACACTAAACATGCTGCAAAATAGCAATTGTCATCAGCCAGATTACCACTTCATTTGTGATTCTACTCCAGATTATGTTCGCTCTCCATCATGCACGATATATGGAATCATGGGTAATCTCTATATTGAGAATTGTGAATAGATAAAATAATCATAAAACTAACTTGATCATCCCCCAACTAAGCGGAAAATTTCAAAAGGGAAATAAAGTACAATTGAACAGATATTGCCCCCCCCCCCAGAACCACGACATATAAATGATGAGTTCCCGCATCAACAAAAACAACACCATGAAATGTGTTGTGTTGGCTGGATTGCAGAAGCCATGCGACTCGACGCATGGGCAAAATAACACGATGAAATGTATAGCATGGGCTGGTTACACAGAAATCGTTTTTTTTTCTTCTTTTCCTTCACATGCTACAGACAGGCTATGAACTCATGAAAAAAATTAGATAGTTCATGCTATTTGAATATCCTACTCGGGCATGATCGCTACTAGCCTAATACACTAAGGTCACCACTGCAATACCAAACTGGCTTCATCATCCATCAAACGTTCCGAATTGACCTAGAAAATTAGAAGGATAACGAGCCACATACATCTGATCGAGCTGCTTGTTGACCTCCTCGACCTCCTCCAGATCCGTCAGCAGCTGCCGCACCATGGCACCGTACGTGAGCGTGAACAGCTCCGCATTCTGCAACAAACGAAGCAGTAGAAGCAAATCAGACCAGGGCCAGATTTAGTGCCCGGGCCCAGGATTTCCGCGCGACACGGGTCAGGCGCTTACGACGCGATCGACGCTGGCGAAGAGGGCGTCGCCGGACTTGGGGGCCGTGAGAGGCGGCATCTCCGGGATCGCGGGGGCTCTTCTCGCCGGCGGCGGCGACTGGCGTGCGGTGGCGACGGGAGGCGGGTGCAGACCGGACAGCCGCTTCCCGCCGCTTCTCTCCTTCTGCAGCACCGAAACTAGCAGATCAGATGGCGCCCAGACCCAGACCCCACCCCCAGGTCAGATCCGACCGGCACGGCTGAACCCCAGATCCGGGCGGCTGTAGAGCTCACCCTCTCGCTTCCGGCTGGGACACGGCGCCGGCGAGGCCGGTGGGCGTTGCAGGCGACGAGCCGACGAAGCCGAACCGAGATGTGGGGGGAGGAGCGTGGCGGTGACGGAGATCGGGTTAGGATGGGAGATGATGACTATGGCAGCACCCACGCCCCACGGGCCGTATCTGACCCGAAATTTTGGGCCCATTCCAGCCCAGCCTAGCCCAAGTCGTTCTAGCCACATGTCCAAACCGAAATATTTAACTTTTTAACATTCTATTAAAATATTAATTGTCTTAATTCTCCACTGAATCTGACAAATGTGACTCTTAATCTATGTACTGTGAATCAATGATAAATTTATCACTCTATCCAATGACAGAATTGCAAAAAAATCAACCCCGCGCAAACCGATGCGGCTGATTCTGTCATCTCAGCCTGTTCCATCCCAATTGACCAAATCAAAGGATTTTTATTTAAAATTTATTTTCTTTTTGTTAAAGTAAAAAAAAATTGACGTCCATTCTAAAAATGACAAATTAGGTGCTTGTCGCCAGTCGAATGACATATAAAAATCGTCCAATAAAATAGTGATAAGGTAGGATCCACCATTTAGACAAATTAGATGATTTATTGCCCTGTAGAGGGCCGATTTGTAGGCCAGTCGTACATTCATCGTGGGACAAGGTTATCTCACTGCGTAGTGTATTTTCAAAAAAAATCATAAAATTTTTTATATAAATTCAGATGGAGATAATTTTTATATAAAAATTATAGTCTTGATGAGTTCTACAACTTTATATTTAATTATTTTTTATTTAAACCTAATTGAATGCTACAGATATTTCTTTAGCTTTGGCGACTCGCTCATCGACAGGACAACTTCATCCACTACTCCCCACGTCTGGCCCTGTCGCCCGGTTCCCTTACGGTGAGACCTTCTTCTACCGCTACTCATGTCTACCATGATTGACAGTGCCACTAACTATATGCACACGTAGTATGTGTGCACTGGAGAGGCTGGGGTTTCCGTACTGAATGTTGCATTTGGACAGGAAGACGAAAGAGGATTTCCGGTATGGCGACAACATCACAGTGGCGAGCAGGATGGCGCTGAACAAATTGTTGTTCAAGAAGAAGCACCGCAACATTGAGGAGATGACGGCATGCTCCCTTGGCTTGCAGATCGGCTGGTTGAAGAATGTGATCGCCTCTACGGACCACAGTACGCACAACCTATGCTTGTAAGAAGTTACATATTGCAAAGGAAGTGTTGAACACAATGCCCTTACTTGTCAGCAAGTGATGACACGAAAAAAGGAGCACGCAAGCATCATTCTAAGAATAGGTGTACAGAACATTCCATCTTTTAAACGTTATTAGTAAAGAGACAATTGCAAAGAATTAAACGTTATTAGTAAAGGGACAATTGCAAAGAAATCATTACTTCTAGTGTTATTGTAAGCTTACCACTAAAAAATTACAAAAATACCATTAAAACTGTTATTCGAGTGTCATCCTTAAAAAAGTAAAAAATCAGAGAGGTATTTACAAATGCTCCTATAGTAAAAGGTCTCATTCTATCCTTATTTTTTTTCTAAAAATTCACAGCAACCCAAATAATAATTCATAAGATGATACCAATGTCTCAAAATAACTAGAGCGCGCGTAATCCCATACCAAAACTTATAACATGGGTTCGTCGTTGCATCCTTAACATATATTAAGGTATCAATCTCTTTTCATCTCAGATATATTTGGTGTAGAAACATCACTTAAAAATATCGAACTTAGCTTTAGACACTCAATGTTCCTAATGTGAGTTGGTTCCACCTTAAGTACAAGTTTGCTAATTTCTTGCTAGGTGTTTGCTGCTCTTTACTTTTGTGACCACATAGCTTGTTCTGTGACACTTGCTTAAACGGACAGAGTATGTAGCATTTTGAGGCATGGTTTCTCTTTCTCTTTACAAAGGATGCATGAGTCATGATTTATTTTTGTTATATGGTACGTGAGAGGATGGCTTATTGGAGTCAATTGAGTGAATCAGGGAATCGGTAGTTGTATGAAATTAGTTGAAATGATTTGAGTTACGAGCCAAATTATTTTTTAAGCTGTTATTTTCTCAAATTGTGAGTATTTTGTAAAAATGCTTGGGCATGCATATGTATAATAATATCCCTTGCTAGGTATGCACATGGGATCAAGAACGTGTGGCCGAAAGCATTCCATATCCTGCTTTCCAAGTGAGGATTGCATTCTTATGCCCTTCGATGGTCATTCTAATGATATTTTGCATCTTCTTTTGCGGCGGCAACCCTGGCGACTACAACCCAGCCACCGGCTGATTTCGGTGGCTCAACCACCCTTCCACAACAACCTCTTCAAGGCAAAGCTCAACGCCCTCCGCCGCGACCACCTGAGCGTCTCCATTGTCTATGTTGATAACCACGATGAGGTCTTCAATGTCATCTCCGCCACGGCGTGGTACGGGTTTGATGGAAATTCTATAAGACCGTTCATTTAAAGATCTCCACGGGACCCTAATTCATACCGTACTTCTCTGATTCAACGGCTGACACGTGTAACTGAGAATAAAGAGAGGACACATAGAATGCACAAGATAGGGACTTTATGTAAGATCGGATCTTATAGAATTTCTTTCCCATAGCCCTAGACGACCGTCAACTTTACCGTGCGCTGCACTGAGCCGGGCGCCGTGCAGCCCCCCGATCGACCCCGTCCAGGTAGTGTCGTGGGACGGGCTGCAGAATACCAAGGCGATGTACCGGGTTATGGCCGGGCACGGGATACTGCATCCGGGCAAGAAGTAGAGGACCGTTCGATCGGTTAATGCAAATCATTCGTACGAATTGATCGGTGATTATAGCCATGATTGTGGCCACGGTGTATCACACGCCAGTTATGCTAAACTATAGGTGAGGCGCCACGGTCACCGGCGGCGGCGCCTGCATTTCGCCAGAATGGGCGGCATGGCGTACGGCCCTCGCAGCACGCCGTTGGCGATGACCTTGTAAGCGTGGTCCGTGAAGTGGAACCCGTCCCACGACACCGCCTCGTACGGGTCGTGGCAAGTCGTCGACGTCCTCATGCCGCAGTGCACCGTCGGGTTGGCGTTGTACGGGCCCCCGCCGCCGCAGCACGACACCAGCGGTTTGCCGTCAAACCCTGCCGGAACGCGGGAAACAATACGTACAGTTTCATCCGTCACGAGACGTTTTAAGGTGAATGCACATGCATGTGCACAAATAAGCAAGAACTCAACGAATGCATGCACGAGGAAACCACCGTGCTTGCGAGGGTCGGCGGTGAGGTCCATGGCGGCGGCGTAGTAGTCGGCGTAGACGACAGCAACCCCGGGGTGCCGCCGGCCGAGCTCGGCCAGCTCCGCCTTGAGAGCGCGGTTGTGGAGCTGGGTGAGGCCGTTCGGCCACTTCAGGCAGCCCATGGAGTCGTACTGTGCCGTGTCGTTGGTCTGGAACTTGGTCAGGTACCCCGGGTTGCACCCGATTGGGAAGTTCCCGGGCACCACTACGGTCTTGGCACCTAGCCCGATCAGTTCCTGCAAATTGATGGAGACATGAATCAATGGATGATATAGACTGATACTATTTGATGGGTGTGAGAAAATTTTGTGTATGCTGTAGGGGTTAGGAGTTAGGACGCACGACGAGAGAAGCACTGATGCCGGCAACGACGTCGGGGACGTAGGTCCTGACCTCATCGACGGACCTGCCCTGGAACAAGGCCTGGTTATAGTCGTTTCCACCGATCTCCCCGACGAGGAACAGCGAGCTCTCCATCAGATCACTCCATCCTGCAAGAAAACAGAGGGCGAATTGCAGTTGCACGAGTCAGGAATTCAGATCGGAAATAGGTACTACTAGATACGGGAGTCTGTTGTTTAGAATTCAGACATGTGAAAAGCAGCATCCGGTGCTGATTGGACGCACCAATCTTACTATTACTAATTAGAGACTCTTTTTAAGCCTTCATGTAGAATAAGACGTGCTAAAAAAATAGAGAAATTTTAGAAATTCCTTTTAGTGCCTCTACGTTAATTCTCGTAGGAGACACGCTAAAAAATAGATAAATTCTAAAAATTCTCATAAAAAATAGAACATCGGACCATCAATTTGGTGGAGTATAATTATCATTGACAACAAGAGCCATTGAATGTAACATGTTTCAAAATTACTCACTCTTGACATTATGAAAAAAATCAACCCAAAGTACCTCTAATACATGCTTTTAAATTACACGCCTATACCATTATGAAAAAATTAACTCAAAATACCCCAATTCTTGCTTCTAAATTACTCACCTCTGTAATTATGAAAAACTAATCAAAAGAACCAAAAAATCTGCTTCTAAATTTCTCATGTCTACCAATATAACAAAATTAACCCAAAGTGATGTTGCTTTGCAACATTCCATATGCTTTTCACATAAACATTAATTTAGGTCCCTCTCAAATTATATTATGGAGTCTGAAGATAAACTATGAAAGAAAGGAAATATTATACAATGGATGGCCACGCACGTATTAACGAATATCAAACAATAACTTTGCGTAGGGCTCTGAATCAGTAGAGGAATACAATAAGAAAACATGGTCAATATACATATATCAGTCACCTCTAAATCCTAAATTATAGATATTTCACAAAGTTCTATTATCTATGTATTTTCTAAAAATATTTCTAGTCTGTGCAGATGGATGGGTTGATGGACTAGTGTGGCTAATTTGCAGCAAGCATTTCAAAAAGTTTCTTCCAAAGATTTTTTGATCCGATTTATGTTGGTTCATACAGTTCATGCAGGTATTTCTTGTTTGTGCGGATTGCAGGAGTGTAGAGTATTCAGACTGTAGGAGTAAAGCGTGATCACCTTGTTCTGAAGAAAGCATGCGAAGTACTTCCTTGAGCCAACTCATCTGCCACCGCAGGGAGTAGGGTGTAAAACGAACGTCGAGGTTCTTCCCTCTGAAGTACTCGTGGCCAAGCGCCGTCGCGCCGCCGACGGCGAAGTTGGCGCCATGCGCGTAGTCCTCGCTCGAGTTGCCGGCGAGGTAGGGCGTCAGAAACGGTATCCCCAATGCGTCAGCTGCACGATACACAGGGCACATCATTTGTGTTACTGAAAGCACGTAGCTGATAGCTCGCCAGCCGAGTGTGGTCGTCAGCTGAAAAGATGAGGCGAGTGACGAGAGCATGGCGCGCGCCGCACCGACGTGGTCGATGATTATCCTGCCGTCGCAGAAGCGACCGTTGGGGCGGCGGAAGAAGGTCTCCCCGTACGGCGGCCTGGAGACGGCGCCCGGCGACCGCGCGTAGCGCAGCCAGTTGCCGTTGTCAGTGATGGAGTCGCCGAAGCTGAAGAGCCCGGTGAAGCAGCCACCGCGCCGCGGTTCCTCTGAACTGCTGCCGAGGACCGCACAGGCGGCGACAAGGAGATGCATCACGATGAGAACGCGAGAAGACATCGCCATCGATGGTCTGAAGCAAGAGGATGCCAAGGGGTGACTGGAGCGCGATTGGTATCTCCTGCGTAATTGCACATCCATTTATAGGACGGGGAAGTTGGAGACTGGACGATCGAATTCCGGCTGGTGCACCATAACTCGGCGTCACTGCTGCATTCATGGATTCCATTTGTGGAGGAGCTAATGAGTTTTAGCCGAGTGGTTTGGCGTGTGATTCAGGTGCTATTTTCTCTTCTTCCTATCCTTCTTTTTTTTTTCAGGAGAACACGCAAAAGACATGCGCGTAACCGAAAAACAGAAAATGCGTAATGATAGGTTACCCCTGCCATGCGACAAGGAAGACAGGGCTCTCTTCCACTCATGCACCATGATCATGCTTGATACCGGCAGGAAAACACTGTTTTGGTGCTCTCGGTGTCTAGATGGCGAGGCATCAAAAGACATAGTGCCAACACTGTACTCACATTCTATCCGAAAGAATAGGATTGTCGCCAATGCTTTATAGGATAGTAATTGTATGTGACCTTCAACACGATTGTGCCGATAAATATGGAATTTGTAAATCTGCGGGAGAGGATTAGCACCGTCCATTTAGAACAATGGAGGACACAATCACCTAACGACTCATAGAACATATATAGCTAAATCGGCGGACAAGGCTTAGTTCACGAATTTACCAAACATAGTTTACAGGAAAATAATCTGAAAGGCTTAGGCGCTATCAAAATGCAAATTTTTTGCATGGCTCCCTATCCAGGACCGAGTATGGACAGCCTAACATTCGTAACTACGGTAATGTAGTAATCAATATTTCTACCCAATGTATATTCGCAACTTTGAGATTTTAGTGTACCTATTGATTGAGTGTCTGGCCACCAAAAACCTTTGAACACGCATAGCAGGGTGGTTGTATCTATCTTCTTTGCACCCAACCTCATGGATCAACACGGACTCCATCGAAGCTTGGTGAAAAGATAAGACCTCCCAGACACGATCTCAAAAAAAGGTGTCAAGACTGATAATTTTGATCTTTTGGGAGTGATGAAAATAACGTAATTGTCGGATTTTTTAAGTGATAAACTCACGAAAGACGTGCTTTTACGCAGTATACAAGAGGAAGCGATGACTTAAGATACATGTGCTCATGCACTAATAACTCTCAGAGACAGTCGGGAAGATTCTTAAACTGACTATGTAATTTTCCATCTGTGCATCGTTTTTTTTCCATCTGTGTATTTTTTTTTCTCCTTTTCGGCTTTGGGCCTGGCCTACTGGACTGTAAGCTTAACTGTTGGCATCTTGATGCTATTTTTTTTCTCCTTCTAATATAATCGCCCATATGATGCATTTCAAAAAAAAAAATGCGTACTGGTTGCGAGCACAACCTGAATAAAGGTACACAATTTCACCATTTGATGAGTTGTAGTAGTAGTGGCAGTAGTATCGATACTCTAAGACGAAAGCGTGGAAGTATTAGTTAAGCCGATGTGCTAAAATTGGAGTCAAATTTCATAGTTACGTACACACCGATGAATCTGCAGCGCAAGATGAAGCAGAATATGAACAAAAACTCTCTCTCAAAACCCTCCCTGATGCATCTATCTGTGTGAGAACCTTAGTGATCGGAAGGACCAAGGTTCAGCGAACCGCAGTGAGATGCATTGTAACAGAGTCAAAAGCGATAAAGCAAGGTGTTTTTTTTTTTTTTTTGCCGATTCATACGAGATGGGGGTAGTTGAAGCTTGAAAGCTTGTACTTTATATCTCTACGTTCTTATCTTCTCTGCAACAAATGGAAGACAAGATGGGCAGCAGGGGCAAGCTGCATCTGATCTGCTCTCTGCAAGGAAAACCCATGGCCGTGATGCGGATGTTTACAGGCGCAGAGCTGAAGCTGCAGAGAGACCTGGCTTTCCAGAGGAGGACGGCGGGTAAGTTTCCGGTCCAGACTCCAGACTTGAAGTTTTACGTTTCAGGTGTCTGCAGTGCAGTGCGCTGTTTCAGTTTCAATCCAAGATCGAGTCATTGTATGACTGCAGTGCAGGAAAAGTATCCAATGAATTAATCAACTACTCCCAATCACAGAAAGTACAAAGGAAGTAGAATACGTCCAAGGCTTACGAGAAAGTGTGAGAGCCGAGATTCGAACCCTGGCTAGCCAGCTCCTACCTCTATTAAAGACTCAATCAACTGAGCTAACACTCAGGTCTTCCATCGTATCATTTATCATAAACAAACTAAAATATGTGCAAAAATAAAAATAAGCAAAGTTATCATTCTTTAGTTTCATTATTCTAAAACACAATTTATTTTTTGACTGGACGGTGGATTACTCATTGACATTCGACACCTCACGCTCTCCCCCCCCCCCCCCTCTCTCTCTATATATATAAAAGGGCATTTGACGTGCCCTCTAGTTCTTGCATCTGGACATGAGGGGAGGAATCTGGAAAGGGTCGTCGAGCACCCCACGGGCCATGATCCGGTACACCGCCTCGGTCATGTGCAGCCCGTCCCACGACATGTACCTGGACGGGTCGGGGCACTGCACTGTGCCTTACTCTGCGCAGTGCACGGTGAAGTTGGTGTTGTGCAGCCCGGCGCCGCCGCAGCATGCATCTAGGGATGTCCCCTTGCTAAACCCATTTTGCGCCGGAGGAGGCGACGATACTGAGGTCGACCTCGTCGTAGCAGTCCAAGTGGACGATGGAGACGCCCGGGTGTTCACGATGGAGGACGCCGAGCTTCGCCTTGAGGAGGGTGTTGTGTAGGCGATGAGGTCGTTGAGCCACAGGAGGCAGCTGATGGCCGGATCGTAGTCGCCAGGGATGCTGTCGCGGAAGAGGTAGCGCGGGACGCAGCTCAACGAGAAGAAGCCTGACACGTACAATGTCTTAGCGCCAAACTGGAGCAGCGCCTCATGGGACATTCCGATGGATCGGATGACATGGAGAACCGGGGGCGGACGAAACCGAGCATCTTGTTTTCGAAGAAGGAGTGGTTATAGTCGTTGGCGCCGATCCCTCCGACCAGAACAGGGGAGCTCGCCATGATCTCCCTTCGATCTGCACAGTGACAAGGCATGGTAATTACATATGTGATTTACCTGCAGGGACCTAGCACAAACTTGCTTTGCTAGTCACGTACAGCGGCGAGCAGACAGTGAACTGGAACATCGGTGTGCAGTGGATGTAGCTATCTAGCCTCCGGTCGAAATCACTCCATGAACGCGTGGATGCGTGCGTCTTGTTTGCGTCCTTAAGCACAATCTACCGAAAAAAGAAATGATCGCGGCCTAGGATATATCCCAATCTGGTTAATTCTTAGTTAAGTCCGCGACAGGAAAGGTACTATGTTGTGTGTGTTGATCGATGTAGCATCAATGCCATCAACGTACTGCGCATATCAAAGGCCTGTTACAGCATGTTTGGGGGTGGAAAAAAATCGCATGCGGACACATATTTACCACAATCATTCATTTATTTTGATATTCATATTAATATAAATAAAAAAATTATAAGATACGTATAATAATTAATAGATTGATAAGTATTAAATGAGATAAATAGACAATTGAGATCGTCCGTAAATGCATAGGGCATAAGTATTTCTCGGAGCGTACGAAGTTCACAAGAATTTCATAAGAGAAATTTATCGTTTCCGCAAGATTGTAGAGGTTCGCACCATTTAAATAAGTATAGGGATCGGTGACGTCTTAAAAATAATTAATTAGGACATTTAAAATCTATTCGACTCCAAAAACTACACAAGATAAATATATATCAATTTCTATCTAAATGTGTTCTAGGTATATCTAGTGTATCTACTCTACTGTTCAAAAGAAATTATAACATATCTAGAAGGTAAATTGTAAAAATGTAAATACGAAAATATAAATAAGGTAAAGAGAGCAAACTCAGCACAAATTTTTTTTATCTTATGGTATCAATGATATGAATATCACTACTAGTCCATGTTAGAGCTCTACCAAGGATATGTTCCCGGTTGACACCCGATCATAACCCTTGAGCCACCAAGATCTCAAATAGGTTGAGCCAACAAACCACTAAGACAAGGTCTCACCACAAGTATCTCTTTCGGTCACTTGCCACCATGATCACTTCGGAGCTTAAGGCACTAAAGCAAGGGTCTCTGTGTCCTTGTACACGTGTCTTGCCGCTATTACACACTAAGTCGGAGGGTCAACAAGCTTAAAAAACTTTGACTTAAGTTGGCAGTAAGTTACCAAGACTTCAAGACGCTGGTGTACCACCTGATACAAGCCAAGATCACTCCTTAATCCACTCTCTAGGCAGCAATCACCTAGCAACATTCTCTCTAGTCCTATAAATACTAATCACTTACTAATCGTGTGTTTAATTGTCTTGGATGATCACATTAAGCATTATGGTGGCTTGAATATTTTCTCAAGTGTATTTAAGTTTCTCTGGACTCTAACAACCTCAAATGGTTGAGTGGAGGGGTATTTATAGCCTCAAACCCGTCAACTAGCTGTTTTCTCAACGACTCAGAAAAATTATTAAGAATAGTAGTATTAACACCGGATAGTCTGGTGAGTACAACCTCAAAAACTAGCCATTTGAACTCTACTCAAAGTCTCAGTGAACACTGGACATTCGAGTATACCTTTAATTCTATCGCCAGACTAGCCGACGTGTTGTCTTGAGCCTGATCAAGCCACTTCACGCTTCTCTATATAAAATACTCTGGTGTAAGCCTATGGTGCACACATCATTGATCACCGAACCATCCGGTGTCTTGATCTTCACTCTTCAACTCTGGAAATACCTCTGCAAGAAATAATCTGGTGTAGGCCTTCGGTGCACACAACATTGATCACCGAACCATCCAACGTTTGACTTCTTCTCTTCCTTCCTTTAATTTGGAAATATTCCGGTGTGTACTACATATTGACGGTGTGTACTACATATTGAGTACCAGACTATCCGGTGAGGTGGGGGGATGAATAGGGCACTAATAAAAACTTAAACCAACTACCGAATTCTAGAACAAAGAGCAATCTTAGACTAGAATGAATAAAAGCAACTAGACGACCTAGCAAGCTAAAATGATAAGTGCAAACATGCAAGCATATAGAATATAAGTAAAGTGCGGAATTAAAACTTACATGAAGGAAATGCCGAATGTAATAAGAGTAGGAAAAGGGGACACTGAGTTTTTCCTGAGGTATCGAAGAGTTAGCACTCTCCACTAATCCTTATTGGAGCATCCACACAAGGATGTCGCTCCCCCTTGAATCACCAAGACTCAAGTGCTCACTAGTGATTGCCACTTCTCTATCTTCGGATTGGTGAACATCAAACCAAGTACATGAGCTTCCCGGGGCTCCCATAAGACCTCCAAGAGCTCACCGAGAACACCTTCAATCTCCACGACCGGCTAGGTGTTGCTAACCACTAAAAGTAACAAGCTAACTGATTCACTTGATCCCTATCAAGCCTAAACAACAGCTAGATGCATACTTGCTACTCTTGAAGCACTAATGAAATCATTAATCTTCAATTAAGAACTTGCAAATCACCTTAAGTACTCTCCCTTGCTTCTAAATGATACCAACGGTGTATAAATGCTTCTGGGTTGCAAGAGAGACGTATGAAGTCAAGTGAAGGGGTATATATAGGCTAGAGGTCCAAATCTGATCGTTACCCAACCACTCACATTTTCTATGAACACCGGATGGTCCGGTGCACACGCCTCTGTCAGCACCAGACAATCCGGTGAGACTACTTTTCTTCATATGTTATCTGCCATCTGTCAGTAGCCGTTGCAAAATGCTCTGGTGTTCCTTCACATAGTATCACCAGATAATTTGGTGACTTATAATTTATTTCCTCCAAAAATATTAAGTCACTGTTAAATGGTCTGGTGATAACTCTCTTATGTCACCGGACAATTCGGTCAGTTCAACTCAGATTTTCTTCGAAAAACAGTCCTTCTATTAAATAGTCCGGTGTATGCGTCATTCTGATCACCGGATAATCCGGTGCATGTAACTTCAAATTTCTCTGAAGAATGACTCTTCTGTAAAATGCCCCGGTGCAAAAATTCCTTCAATCATCGGATAATCTGGTGAGGTCATTTGAAACCTTCATATAGAGGGAAAATAGTCCGGTGAGTTTAAACCTTCTTGCACCAGACAATCCGGTGAGAACAAATTTTCTGGAACTCGTCTAATTCAATCGACTTTGAGTTCTAACTTCTCACTCATGGGCTTCTATGAACTACATAGTGCTATATTTTCGTAAGTGTGCATTCAACTATGTCTAGACTCAACTAGGTCAAGTTACAACACTTAGCCCCCTTTTATAGTACGGTCAAAAAAACAAAAAAGAGACATGTGTCTACTCTAAGTGTCCTTTATCACTTTGTAACACTTAGAGTGTCTACTCTAAGTGTCCTTTATCACTTTGTAACACTTAGAACTAGAAGATCCTTAATCTTGACTCAAATATCCTTTGATCGACCAATAGAATTCCATGAGGGACCAAGAAAACCCATTCAATCATTGTGAACTAAAAAAATTGATTTCCTTCAAAACATACGCATTAGTCATAATGATACGATTATCATTAATCATCAAAACACTTACTACTTATCTAGGAGCTTAGATGCTACAAATAACATAGGGGACTCGTGGACGATGTCCTCTTTTGATCTCCGATCTCCGATGAGCTCAAGGTGGTGGTGGTGGTGGATCTCTTCTCTTCTCCTCCTTCTCTCTCTTCTTTCTCTCTTTCATGGTGGGGAAGAACGAATGGGGGGTGGTTGAGCAGATAAGATTTTAGCGATGGCTTTAAGTGGCGGTTCTAAGTAGTGGTGGTCAGACCGCGAGCTCGGGTGGTCAGACCACCCCAAGACAGAGGCTTTGGGGTTCTGCATGTCTCTGGCAGTCAGACCGTGGGCTACCCTTGTCAGGTCGTAAGGGCAATCTTTTTGCTGAATTATTTTTCTAAGTTCTCCTCTTTACTTTCTTCTTTCTCACCAACGTATTTGAGTTTTCCTAAAGAGTCTCGAAGATAATTAGGAAACCTCGAACACATACATGATGAAAAATATGCATAAACTAAAGATATCCATTCTCGAAACATTTTAAAATACTCAAAACATGATTTAAAAGATACCATAATACTAATACATGCTTAATGTCTAAATTCAGATCTTTAGGCCGTGACAGCCAAGCATGGCAAGCACTTTACGAAACCAACAGATCTGCATGCCAAGGGAGTAGGGTGTGATCCCGTCGACGCTGAGGTGCTTCTTTTTTAACAAGAGCTGGCTCAACGCCGTACCTCTCGCCACCGCTAAGTTAGCGCCGTACCGGAAGTCCTTTTCGTCTTCTCGTCCAAGTACAGCAGACAGTACATGAACCCTAGCCTCTCTACTGCAGTGGCATACGCACATGTGAGTATATGCACACATGTAGCGACGCGCATGTATGTACGTGTGGCGACACGTACCGATGAAGTCGACGATGAGGCAGTCGTCGGACCATTGCCCAGTGCGGCGGTGGAAGAAGGTCTCACCGTAGGGCGACCGGACGATGGGTCCTAGCACGGTGGAGTAGTAGATGAAGTTACCAGTGTCGATGACTGTGTCGCCAAAGCTGAAGAAACGGTTGTAGCATCTGTTGAGGTTCGCTCCATGCACTAGCACAGCAGGCGTGGACGCGGCGGCCACCATCAAGGCCATGGCGACGAGCAGAGGCAGCAGCAGCGCCTTCGCTATGCTAGAACAAGGATGTGCAGTTGTGCAGAACGCACGAGCGTAACAAGCTGCGATCAAGTGCTAGCTCTCTCGGCTTGGAGGCTCTATATAACCCGGTCTAGTTCTTGGCGAATGATGCGGTTCAGATAGGATGGCAACGGGGATGGTCGACGAGAAATGATCGAGAGGCAGTTAGTAACAACGTGTGTGTTTAGGGGAAGAGGTAAGTCCACAAGGATATATGAGCTAGCTTAGCTGTTCCTCTTTTTTTACCTGATATTTATATATATGCTAATTATCTCTTTAGCTCCATATATACCGGCACAGTGACGTAACATATGATTTTAGAATCAGGATATGGTGAAATATCGACATCGCATTTCGTCAACCCGTGTGTAGGGTTTTGTGATAATAAAGTACAACTAAAAGGTTTGGCAGTTGAATGGTCAGCGTGAAGATAGAACTGATTGGAAGTTGGCGAGCCGGTGAAGAACCGCGTAGCTGTATGAAGCAGAGAGTCAACTGTTTGCACTTGTGTGAAGAACGAAAAAAAAATCTTCGCAAAAAGGAAGAAAAATACAGCGTTTTATTGCAAAAAAAAAATAAAAATATGTAGGTTGAGCTAGCACGAAGAAGATGCGGAGCACGTCATGACATATGCTGTTCTAAGGATCGGATCAATCAACTTCGTAAGGGTAAGTATTAATTTTATAGGTCGTTTCGTGTAATATTATGTACTATTTTAGATGATGTAGAAGAGAGGGGGCATGCGAGAGAAAGAGTGTTGTTTCGCGAAGCAACCGTCTCGTAAACTATAACTTAGAGCTATTAGACTACTCGTCATTGAAGAAGTTATCATTGCCATACAACTTATAATATTTATTTGTTTCATGTACAATTTAAGAGGCTATAGAATTACTATGAGACAGTTAAAAAGACAATTTACAGTAGAGGTTGTTCGTTAAATCGTTTCAAAATTATATGTTAATACATAAAATGGCCTATTAAACGACACTAAAGTACCTACACTAAGGTCACTCCCAATATAAGAAATATCTTAATTTTTCACATCATTTAGATATTAGTATAAATATAAACTCTCATAATACTTAGTGTCTATTAGTGATGCCGATATTTAGACATTACTCATAAAAATTATATTCACCCAAATACATTGTTTTATTTTATCTATATCTCATCTCTTAAATTATGTGCTCAAACTCTAATACCTTTCGTAGCTATTTCTTTCCACCAGATTTTATGCCCAACTTTTTTTAAAGACACTAGCTTCTTCTTTCTTCGCTTAAACATTAGAAGCCGTTTATTAGTTTCGGGAGTCAGGAGCGCCGTAAGAAACCTCATGGCATAGCCCGGCCCACGGGCTGGCAGCCCACAAAGTATTCTATCTCAAATCCTGATGGGCTATCGTTGGGCTGGACGCACAATTAGATTCCGGCCCATTACGGCAACGTGGCCCGGCCCATTCTCTTCTCGAGCCGTGAGCTCCTCTTCCTTCCTTCCGTCGAGCTCGGGGCCAACCCGCGTTCGCATCCACCCCGGCGCGGTTTGCGATTCGCGGAGCACGTCGTCGGCGAGCGGCGGAGACGTCACGCGCCCATGGACGAGCAGGAGTTCCGCCGCATGCTCGATCTCTTCCCCGTCGTCAGGTCCCGCGACTACTGCGTAATCCACCTACTCCTCCTACCTTCTCCTTTGCGGGGGACATTGGGCGGGGGGGGGGGGGGGTGGTGGGGTGGAATCACTGTGCCTGTGGCGCTGTACGGGATCCCGGGTCGCGGGGTTAAGGGTTCTGAGTTGGGGACCTCTGAGGTCGCGATTTTGGCATCCGTCGTTTGGGGTTTTTGCTCGTGGTGGGGTGCTTGGATGGTGGCACTAGATTGGGAATTTAGGGGTAGCGTAATCTATCTACCTCGCTGTTGATTCTGGTGACTTGTTTTTCCTCTTGCAACACGCAATTAGCAGCTGCGCACTAGGCGAATTGCAGCTTCGGGTTTTGAAATCTCCGTGATGTTTGCAGAGGTAGTTGTGGTAGAGGGCCATGGAGCCTGAGGTCAGAGGATATAATAGATGATATCATATTAGCATCCAATAACAGAAGTTCTGTTGATGAAATATTGCAGTGAAGCAAATAAAAGAAGTGAATTCCGTCCTTGTGCCCTGAACAGTCTAGTTTTTTGGAGCCAGGTGTATCAATGCCCTAGAAAAACCAAAATGGCACTTTTTTAACAGTATATACTCAACAGTGAAATGCTTCTAAAAGGGGGGTTTCTAATTTAGTCAGTTTCTCCTAGCCCCTCAAGATAACTAGATAAGTGGGCTAATATTAGTCTTTGTTTGGGTAAGTGATAGCCGTCCGTGTGATTGTGTTTCCCTTGCCATTTAAGTAAGTAGGCTATAATTAGCCTCTTGAAGTAGGTGGCCAAATATTACTTACAAACTTTCAGTAAGTGATTCACAAGTTGTTGCCATTTTCTTTATCGAGCTACATGTCTGCCATAGTGCCATGAATGTTTGATGTTATTTGAATTTGAGGGTTGTGGTTGAGAGGAGATTAGATGGGGCTGCACATGCATATAAATAGAAAAGCAGGCTCAACGGAAACAATTAGCAGAGTAATATAAGTAAATTGGCATGGAATCATAAACATTTACTGTAGATACCCCATTGCAGAAGTAACTGAAATAGATATGGTTAGTGCTTTGTTTTCCTGTTTGCAGGCCTCCTTGTGATCATGAATTGATCCAAACCTTTCTTGCCAAATGTAGGCTGATCCTGGAACATCAAGCAGAGGCGCCACGCAGCAAGCACGAGCTCAGGTCTGTTTGATTTAGTTATCTGAGTGCTACCTGATTATACTTGTTAATTATTGCTAATGAAGCTATTGCTTACAGGAGGTAACGAAGGGCAACAAAAAGAACTCAGCTGGTGCAGAAGGCATGTCAGCTAACATTTTGTTATCCATCTTATCAAATCTAGACCAGAAAACTACTGCTAAATATATGATAGCCATGTTTCACTATGTCCCTATGCTGGAATCCTATTCTCTGCCATTATCATTATAGAGGCAAATTCCATTGTTCCTCGGTCATCCCTGTTCACTTGAATCCAATGGGCAGTTTTTCGTGATCCTGCATCCCTATTAGCCAACAAATAGGAAGTAGGTATATCACTATAATAGGAAAATTAACAATAATAGGAAGTAGGTATATCACTACTTTGCGAATCTACCAAACTGATTTGCAATCACATAGTCCATCATTTACTAAAAATAAAAAATTGAAACGCACAAAATATACCTTTGCACAGCTCAAACTTCTTAGCTTTCAAGCTTATGTACACTCAAATCACACAGCCATACGGACTACTGAGCTAGTAATAGAAGCCATAGCACAGAGAAGTCAACCGTAAAATGGCCATCAAGGTGATGAGGAAACAACACGTGCTTAACACAGTCTAGTGCAGATCAGATATGCAAATGACCGAGCAGTTTAGCACTGCTCTTCAATGCGGTCCTATGGACAGACAAGAGATAGAAAACGAAGAAAATGATATCGAGATGTGAGCAATTTAGCGTTGAATACTGAGCGACAAATACAAGTCTCTAGTGTTATTGCTCCTTTCCTTTTTTAATATGAATTGAGGCCATAAGTTACTGCCCACCAGACCCAAGTGAACAGTGTATGATGGGGAACACCAACTTTGCCACAGTAGTAATGGCAGAGGAAACACTTCCTTTTATGCTGCACTCCAATTAGAAATTAGAGAATAGACCCAGTGATGTTATGTGCCAGTATGCCATGACATACTAATATGTTAATGACTGATTTTCTTGCATGTTTCACAGATCTATTTCTGCAGAAATTGAGGATGGCTGCTGAGAAAAAGGTACAAATACCTTTTGCATTTGTATCTGTAAGCTAGCAATTCAATGCAAAGATGAAGTATTTTAAAGAGCATTGTGTAATATTATGTGCCTTTTAGTTTTAGGTCTATTAGATTGGAAAGAATAAATCAAGGCACAAAAAACTGGCTCCACGTGATTGAGATCTTCCATGTTTGAAGAACACCTCCGAATCTTGTTAGTTCAATTTAATACCACCAGAATGACCCAAACTTTAGGAAAATACTGCTCTTGTCATTTTGCTATTAACATCTCGTTAATGTCCCCTTATGCCATCCCAACTGTCATGTTGTTTTATTTCAATCAATCCTAACTGCTGCTAGCCCACTTCTTCGTATCACCCCTTAATGGTCTACCCACCACTGAAGTTGTGAACTGAGTCTTTTGTTGATGGAGCTGCCAATTCTTCTTTCATGCTCGTTACCCCCTTTAGTATTGTCTACTTGCTCCTGTTCTCTTCTCTACACCGACTACATGGAGACAGCCCAACACTGCATCGACAATTGTGCCGAGATGTGTGCCACTGCGTGGTTAAATAGCAAAATTCATCAGTTCTGAACACACTACACAGCAACACTAGGCGGCAGGCAGTAGGCTTGTAGAGCCACAGCCACACAGGGAGGTGAGCAGCACCACTGAGAAAAATGCTACTGAAGGTCTAGCAACGGTCAAAACTCAACCAGCTTGTGGTTTGGGCTGCCAAGGGAAAGCTGTTCTTTTCCACATTTTTTTGGTGAATACATGCAAATAGAGAATTGTTACTTACAAGTAGTCCATGGAGTTTCATTTTTCTAAATTTTTTCCGCATTCCGGTGGTATTAAACTGAACCTTTAAGATTCAGTGGTATGTTCCCAATCCAGGGAAATTTTGATGGCATAAAACCAGTTTAGTCATTAGTAAATCTCCATGGATATCAGAAAAGCTGTCGTAAAAGTTTACATTTTGAGGTTGGTCAGGAATATACAAATGCATTTTAGAAATTTGGAAAATAGCTGCGCGTTAGCATTGTATCTTGGCTCCTTGCTGCTGCGCGTTAGCATTGTATCTTGGCTCCTTGCTTGAAGACTTAGATCAGTCTACCACGTGATGTTGATAATAGTATTACTACTACCACAACTTGAATACCATATTTCTGTTTATCACTTGTCACCTTTGTTAGATTATATATTTGGGTGGGATTGTATGAGTGGTGCACTTGAGTCCTCCGGTGCTAAATATCGTTCAAATTCAATAACACATTTTTTTGGCGGCTTAATATTTTTGTCGCCCTCTATCGCAGATTGGAGCAACAAAGGCAGAGTTCTTCTGCAAGGCATTTGAAGAAGCCCACGAGAAACTTGTATTGACTTGCCTCTCCCCTTCATCAATTTAGTACCAATAACTATTCAAACATCCTAAAGACTATGGGATTATTCCGTGTGTATGTAGGTTTACAAAGAGCTGAATCTGGATGCTGCTAAAAAGTTTCTGACTGCGTA
Organism: Phragmites australis; assembly: GCF_958298935.1. Classification (NCBI taxonomy): domain Eukaryota; kingdom Viridiplantae; phylum Streptophyta; class Magnoliopsida; order Poales; family Poaceae; genus Phragmites; species Phragmites australis. The sequence continues at coordinate 2,408,129 of NC_084935.1, forward strand.
TGAGAGCGGATGATGAATACTGAGATTGAAGATCGGCAGGTGTCAATGATCCTGATGTATTGATTGGAAGCTATTGATGCTGTTGAGACTTTGATCGTAGGCACTTAGATCCTTGAGCTGTCTTGTGTGCAGACAGTAGACATCCCTTATTGGTTAACTACTTTTTTCGACTTGTGTTATCCTACCACCCAAAGAGGCTCGCTTAATTCAACTATTTGCATTTGTAATAGTCGGATTACCTCAAATTTCCTCAGAATTTATGGTCGCTGAGTCTACTTAAAACGGGAGTACGGGACCGTGGTGAGAAATAGTTCTGGAGCATGGCATACACCATTGACAATTTGAGCGATGCGCTTGCGTTTTTGTGGAGGTTTGATGAGGGCCCACTTTGGAAGAACATACATGTTAGCAACTCTCTGAGCAACACTCCATTGCCCTGAATACACAGGTCACGTCTAACGATGCATCAAGAACTAAGGTGGCAGCTGCAGTATTTGACGAACTGCGCAAATTGAACATGGATACATAAAAGGTACAGGCAAGTTTCAGACAAAAGATGGACTAGCCGGGTGCACACACAACATAAACTGAAGTAAACTCAAGGCATCCATCCAGTGAACATCCAATATACATTACTCGTAAAAATAATAATAAAAAACTCAAGCGATCCATCCAGCAAAAACATAACGTTGCAACCAGAGATAGGAGCCGAATGAAATATTTAAGGGCACCACTTCAAATGCGCAAGTTTACTCAATTGCATCTCAACAGAAGACACACAACAATTTTATCCGGTTCATGATGTTCCAAAACAAAATTCTATGACATCATCACGAAATTATAGAGTTTTTCTCAAGGATTTTGCTTCATAGCATCAAATCCTAAGTATGCCTCACATTAGAACGACTAGTGATGTGCTTTCTGATCGTCTGAATCAGTCCACAAGTGTACCCAAGATGTCGTGCTCTCTGAAGAGGAGGTACCTGAAATTTCAGAAGTAGCACGTTAGAGCGCCAACTCATATGAATTAAGTTACAGCTATAGTGTCATAAAACAGAGCATAATCCTGGATGAATAAAAACACAACAAGTTTTGTTGCTAGATTCCACTCAAAAGTTAAGATGCAATATTTGTGATCCAGTTACAAAGAGCACGCTAAACACTAGAGCATCAGTAGTGTATATAATGCATAAATGGTCTACAACAAATGCATAAATATGAAGCAACACATTTACAACAATACAACATTAATAAAAGTAAAGCATCTGGTATTATGATTCCATATCATATCATGGGTTTGTGTCGGTTCAACACATCTTTACGAAATCAGCCATATTGTTTCAGACAACAAGCTTATTATACGACTATAAGACATAAACTTTCCATGTATATAACAGCTCGGATATTATCGTGGTCAATTGAGAAATTACTGACGCAATAAGGTAAAAGTGTAGCACTTTATCATGCAAACACTAAACTAAAAGGTAGCAGTGTAGCACAAGATTTACATCCACAAAGAATGGATGGGTGCACGATTCACATACTCTTTGTCAGCAGCAAGCTTGACTTCAGTTCCACCGTACTCAGGCAGGAGAACAGTGTCACCTTCCTTCAGAGCAACAGGGATTAGCTTTCCCTCCCTGTCGCGCTCGCCAGGGCCAACAGCCACCACTTTCCCAGAGTTCAGCTGCACTCAGACAAACATTGTTAAGTTAATAATTCATTCTACATCTCAAACATTAGCATTAATCGTTTCTCCTGTTTAACACACACCCTATCCCCAAAGACAATGCAGGATCAATTGTTAGGACCAATGGGATCTATACAGTGTAAAACTGCAACAAGCCATCTAGCATGCTAATTCAACATTGTACATGACTATAGAAAGCGATCTTCTATCGTAACACATCAGATGGTTACTTGGTCGATCAAATTTACTATTCTGACAGATTGCGACCTACACCAACGCAATCTGAACCTCCCCACCAAACCACAGCCCAATCGGAACTAATTTCATTAGAGGGATGAAGGCACGAAGCATGGAAAAAAAGTACGCCTTTTTCGGCTGCTGCCAACTATTCCCAACCTACCAAGGCGATCCAAATCGCCCGACCTGCTTCAATTTCCACTTCGGCATCACGGCGCTCAACACCTCGCCTAACACCATGATCTAACCACCCCTCACGGAAAATCCACAGAAGTTCAACACAATAGGCTGCCCCAAGCAGCAGTAGCAAGATGGGGATGGAACGGTCGAGCGAGCTACCTGCTTGGATGTCTCCGGGAGGAGGATGCCGCCGGCGCTCTTCTTGGGCTGCACCAGCTTCTCCACCAGAACCCGGTTCAGCGACGGGATCAGACGCTTCGCCATCGCCTCTCTTCCTCCGTCCTCCTCTTCTTGCAGAGCAAGCAAAAAAACGCGAATTTTCCACACCCTCCGCCTCCGCACCGGCACCGCTGGGCCGTGGGGTTTAGGGTTTAAGGCGTGGCGGCGGGCGCAGGTAAATGACGGTCCTGCCCCTCGCAGGGCATGCTTCGGCGTCTCTGGGGCCGTCTAGAATGTTCCTCGCGGGCCGGGCCGGTCCGGGCCACGAGTTTAAAGAAGAAGAATGGGCCCATATATTTCCGGCCCACACTCACCGGATATTATAGCCTATGTGAAGCCCATAGGCCAATTAGGTCGAGCCTTGAGACCATGGGCCTATTAGGTGGGTGCTTAGAGCCCATGGGCCCAATGAGCGAGTTTAGGTTTGGTCCGTTTGGACGCCGCCGCGACCTCGACTGCATTCCAGTTACAGCCGGCGGCGGCGAGGAGGAGAAGTGCGGCGAGCAATGGCGGACTCCGGCAGCTCGAGGAAGCGGGAGGAAGGAGATGAGTTGGGGGAAGAGGAGGACGACGTCGTCTGTTTGGATCCGTCCTTCTTCGTCGACCGCAGGTACGCGTCGGTGGCTGCCGTTTGTTTGTGTTCTTCGCGTTATCGTGCGTGCTGGTGAACTGAGAACAGACTTCGTCTTGATTGCGTTGCTGGCTTCGTCGATTTCGGCAGCTACGAGATGACGACCTTCACCTTCGGGTCCCAAGTGCTCCACCTCCTCTGCCTCCGCGCTGCTTCCAGTTAGTGCTTCATGCTCCAGTCCTAGACTTCTTTTTTGCAAAGTAGTAAAATCTTTTTTTTTTGTTCTGGAAAATGGATTTGTGAAGTTGTTGCAATGGTCAATTGGCAAATTTAACTTCTTGCTAATAGGCCAATCGCCCGTAACTACTAGCCCAGGCTCTGGAAAATCTACTTGGGACAGGAACTGCTGTCCATAATCTGTTGAGCGCAATATTGTCCTGCTCAACATGTTTACCATTTTGGTGTTGAAGTCTTCATTACAACTGTTCTGTTTGATCCTGCAATGCTTATGTATTCGCCGCGGTGCTCGAGTTCAATGCAGTGCTTGTGTAGTCGCCGCGGTGCTCGGTGTTAAAGTCTATGCTTATTTTTTCATTTGCTGAATCAGTTATTACTGGAGTCTGTAGTATGCTAATAGCCTAATACTTTCTTCATGCTTGCTAGCTTATTTTACTTAGTGTAGTGGCAGTGGTGCTGATCAAAAGTTAATACCATAATAATAGCTGTATGCCAAAAATGACTTTGTTATGCTGTGACATCTGAGGTAAATGGTTGAACCTGTCGCACTTGGTGATATTTGTTGTGACATGTGTTTTATTCTTTTTCTTATTGTGTCTTTCATACAGCAAAATTGGGTTTTCATTACACAATCATGTGATTTAGGACCACTTTTCCTTTATCTCATGAGAATCCTACCACTCAGACAATGTCATTCTAGTACATCAGGACACCAAAAGGCCCGCATTGCACATGATTAATCCAATGACGGGTCCTATTCCATATTTTTGTCGCTTGGTGACTCTGATGTCTTATTCCATCCCTTCATGCGTGCTTTTATAGCCAAGCGTCAACACAAAGCTAGATTTTGCCGTGCTGCACTTGAATTTCATTCCATCTTTGCAGTGCGTGATATTTCTGTACTATTTAAGCCTCAACATCACTACTTTAGTTGTGTGGGACATGAGTTCGATTCTACCTCACAGTACAAAACGCCAGATTTTGTTGTTTCCTTACCATGGCAGCGCCATTTACAGACATTCTAATGATTGGTACAGCTGATTATGACCTTACTGGACAGTTAGTGTGGCCAGGTGCAGTCCTGATGAACAATTACCTATCTGAACACCCAGAAACTGTGAAGGGACGTTCAGTGATTGAGTTAGGATCTGGGGTTGGTGAGAGAATCCCCGTTCATGTTCCCTTCAACTTGTGATCTTGCAAAAGCTGACTATGTTGTGACTTGTTGTAGGCATTACTGGCATATTGTGCAGCCGTTTCTGCAAAGAGGTTGTCTTGACTGATCACAATGACGAAGTTCTAGAGGCAAGGTTCAAACCTTCAAAAGATCTTGAGACTTCCCCATGATGTTTAACTTTAAATTTCTAGTTTTAGCAATGTGTATATGTAGATACATAAATATGGCTTATGATAGATAGACAGACCCCTCAGCGTCAATATCTTTTGCAGCTTCTATATCCTCAAATTGTAGACAATGTCATAGATCATGTATGTAGATACATACATATGGTTTATGATAGACAGGGATGTTTTCCTATCTGTATCACTGTATGCCAACAAATATTCTTTCACCCTCCATATCTTGTGCAATTTCTACATCCTCAAATTGTAGACAACCTCATAGATCATGAATGATTCAAGAACCATGTTATACTTGCATCATTCCTTATTCTTCAATTCAAGTGTCACATCTATTTATGCTGAAGAATGATTTTGCAGATTATAAATAAAAATATAGAGATGCAGACATGTGCAAATGCAGGTTATCTCTCCTTAACTCTGAGCTTATTGTGTTCCATTACTATGACATTCATGAATGATTAAATAACTATCCAGAAATTTATCTTTACTGGTACTTTTGTTGCAGTCCTGACAGCTGAGAAGCTAGAGTGGGGAAACTATGACCATATAAGCAATATCATTAAAAAACATCCTGTTGGATTTGATCTCGTTCTCGGAGCTGATATTTATATCCTTCAAAACTACGCCACTGTGATTATTTTCACTTCTGATCATTTTTCTTATATTCCTGATTTCATACATCAATTGTGACATCTTGTGGACCTTGACTCGCAGAAAGCTTCCAGCAATCTAGTATTTCCTGTCTCTTTGATACCGTAGAGAATATTATTCGAATTCAAGATGGTAAATGCAGATTCATATTGGCTTATGTATCACGAGCTAAAGTGTACGTATTTTCTCAACCTAATATCTTAATGTCCAAGGCGTATTTGATTAGATAGAGTTTCTATACTTTAACATAAAAAGTGCAGCTAAATTCTGTTCATCATGCTGTTCCATTTTAGAAAAACCAACTCAATGCAAGTGTAGGAATCGCAATTGTAAACAAAGGATGCATTACCGACCATTGAGTTGCTTATTGTGTAACATTAATATTTTGTATTTTAATTGGACTTTTCATTTTGTCCATCAAGAATAAGGTTTGAGTTCGCCGAATTCCTGAATGTATGGGTTTGCTAGTTTTGATCTAACAATTCATATATGTCTGAGTTTGGTGAATGCCATTATTGCATAGTTAACAGCTTAGTCTATAAGATAACTGCTAGTTCTCTTGGGTAAAACTGCTCAAAGATGTACATGATCAGTCAAACTAGAATACCGTCATTAGAAGTATGTCTAACTCATCCAGAAAAAAAGATTGTAATTAGAATTTGGAAAATTGCTAATAGCTTCAAATAATTGAATTATTGAGACATTACATGAACCATTTATCCCATGGATTCGAATATATAGCAGATTAAACAAACTAGAAGACCGTAATTCGAAGTAGACATCCGAAAAAAGATTGTAATTAGAAGTATGCCAATAGCTCCAAATAATTGTAACATTATATGAACCATTGATCCGATGGATCCAAATATAAAACATGTTACATGCTCTATGATGCAGTGCCAATGCTTACTGAAAAGAAGAGGTTTCCAGCAAAATTCTTACTGTGGAGTTACATGTGTAGTAACAGAACTGCCAATTTGCAGACAAACATAGTGTCGTGCCACCATTGTTTTGTCAGGTTGTCACTTGCTGGAGATACTCTGCACCTAACAGTAACAGTTGATTCCCCTTGTGCAAAAATGATTGTCAGTTGCCATTCATGAGCAAATAGAATTACAGTCCGGCTTGCAGTAGTTTATTATCATTTACTACAGCTAGAATTGGTAGCATACTCTGAGCATACTGTTTGTTATGCCCAGAATGTACTGTTGCTGAAGCTTACATTACGAGAGAAGCAGCAAAAGAATAATAACAATACTTGGGCTATCTCAGGGTGCATTCTTTGATTGTTTAATTCCCTACTTTTTCCAGTATTAGTGAGTTGATATAAAAATACTTGGCATTCTTGTAACCAAGCTAATTTGGTCGTCACTGATGCCCAGCATGGATGCACTGGTATTCAAGGAAGCTGAAAAACATGGAATGTGTGTTAAAGAAGTTGATGGAACAAGAACAACCATCTCAAATCTTGAAGGTGTCATATTTGACATTACACTTAAATGATGCCCGCCCTTCGCCTTCTTTGACAAAATGCTTGGGTGGTTATATCTCTGTAGAAGATGAAACAATACCATGCTTCCACAGTAACATCATTACTGATGATGGGCTTCAATTCGTATGCTGATTTAGTGTGGTTTTCTACTGTTCATGAAGAAGCATCGAATCATGAGTGCTGATGTTACAACTTTCTCAGATTATCTATCAGTGAGATGACCAGACTCTGAAAGTTCTTGCGAGGACGAATTGCTGAAAGTAGTATGTGGAATCATGCGAGTTTCAGGTGCTGGCCTGAAAAAGCTCTGAATTACCATGAGCTCGTGCTTGGTGTATCATGTAAAACACCAAACAAACAGAAACCTTCAGCACATCCTTCAATGTGTGTAATATGGATCCAATTCGCTGCCTTGTTCTTTAGCTTGTTCTTGTTTTTTGCTATCTTGTAAGCTTGCAGCGACAATTTGTCAAGGCCTCCCTGATCCAACCATGTCACGAAAGGCTTTTCTTGGGAGCAGCCCAAATCCGGAGCTCCTGCGAAAAGGCCATGAACCGTCCCAGATCTCGTCGTGTGCGTCTGCTGCACACAGCACTGACACTGTTGCATGCATTGCAATCGTACTGCTTCAGCTAGAATCTAAACAAGTCTGAACCCGGCCAGATGCTAAACAATGTCAAAATGCAAGCAGTGTGATAATATTTTTTTTATAGAGAAAAGCAGTGTGATAATATACAATGACAGAAGCAACTTTGCAAAGTTTCTGCATGTTCTTTTCAGTGATTTACTCGTGGCCACAAGGCACAAGCTGGGCGATGGGAGATTGGGAGGTTGAAACAGGGGCCCGGATAGCAAATGAAAGATCAGTGCCTTGGAGCTCAACAACACACCAACCATGATGTTGCAACGAACTCATTTAAAGATCCCTTTGGACACGTTTTAGTTTATGACTCATGGAAACGCTACGTGTCGATGACAAATGAATTACGTGTGTTAACCATCGACAGGATCCACATGCCAGTGACACATGATGGTATTTAGGATTTAGTACATTCTCGTTTGATCTATAACCCACCACCTTCACTGAATGCAGAATTGTGTTTTCTGGTTCATATGATAGAGGCATCAGGATTGATTGCCTTCTTTTAGCCTCGCCTTTTTACAGCGCATCCAATGCTGGGATCCGAGGTCAAAAGAAGGAGGCCGCCAAGAAAGATGGTTGCATCCATCCAAACACCTGAAAGGATGTTCAAAAAGAAGAGCAAAATTCACTGAGTACTGAAGATAAAGCAAAAGTGAAAAGAATGCAACCATGATAACTCTCTCTCTCTCTCTCTCTCTCTCTCTCTCTCTCTCTCTCTCTCTCTGCAGCATTTCATTGCATAGGGTTTCTTCCTTTGTTTACTCACTTTCCATGCACTGGCTGTGTGCTGCAGTGCAGAGATTCCCTTCCCAAAACACAACATAAACACATAAAGAGAGATTGATCGGCATTGGCTGCCCAATGATTGGCTGCATAATCCAACTCCACATGAGAGGAGAATTCCATTCCATTCCATTATGCAAGAGCACATGCTTGTCTCCATAACAAACATGTTTATTTATATACTGATCCACCTACCTGACCTGACCCCTCCGCGTGCAGTACAGTTCTGGCCTGTAACAAAGCCATGCAATGTTACATTACATGCAGACTGTCTCACCCAATGCCCACACAGCCTGCTCCTGTCTGGACTACAGCCACAGAGAATCCCTGCACATACATGCAGTATAGCTACTACTAGCAGAGTAGCAGGTACCAAACTCAGATGGCCAAAGACCAGTTGATGTGATCAACACAAGATCTTTCTGTTTACTTGTCGATTTGTGAGGAAGTTTTAATACAGATGAGGTGCTGGTGGTACCATCCCTGCTACCAGCTTGGTCCAGGCCAGGCCACCAGGATGCATACATTTGTGCAGGTAAGAGGCGGTGAGTGAGGTTGGCATCAAGAAAATCCCAATTGGCCCCGGCGCCATAGCGACAGCCGGGCTGCCGGCCGGCTTGCTGGCGCAGGCGCCTGGCCGGCAGTTGGTCAAAAAGCTTCATAAGCTTGGTTTTTGCTCAGGTTTCATTGTCCGGGATTGAAAAGTTGGATATAATAATTTGGAGATTTGAGATGACAGGAGGCAATCGGGAAGTTTGTGTGCTTCAGAGTTCAGATACAAGCTTTTGGAGTTGATGGTAGCATGACTTGGATGCAACACTGATGATAAACTTGTGACCTCATTCCTCACACTGCCAATCAGTGGGGCCCAATCTGCAAGGACCTGAAAAATGAATTTTGCCATTTCTAATGCTTTCCTTAATGATGCAATTAACAAAGACATTCAAGAGAGAGGAATTGATCATTTGCAACAGTGATGAGCTTATTTTCATATGGTTCTTGGCAGTTTGGTACTGAATGTTCAACTCAACCATGGCAGCTTGGAGCTGAATATAACAGGTCAATGGGTTGTTGTAGGGTGTGTAGGACTGGTTGGAAGAATTGAAAAGACCTTCTTGATCACGTTGTGGGTCCCCAATGCAAATTCATATGAGCTGTACCACCACCATCCTTCTGTACTGCTGTACAGGGATATGCGTAGTTTTTTTTTGACGGGATATGCGTAGTTGCGTACATGTTCATCACAATGGACAACTAATGCCTGTTCTGTGATGAAGTATCTGTACAACCTAACAGAAATGTATTTTTAGTAGCACAAGACTGCAAATAGATTGCTAGTTCTGAACTGGGATTTGATACCTGGTCATGCATGCATTGCTTAATCTACATGCTGCATTATTTAGTACTGGTTCTGTAGTATTTGATGCTGCGGCGTCAAGATTATTACTATCTGCTTAACACGTTTTGGTAGTATTAATAGCCACATTGACTGAAACCATATGTCTAAGACCCAGTATCAAATTACACAAACCAACTACTACTTGCCACTGGACTCAACTGATGAAGTTGCAACCAGTTTTTGCATAGTCATGTAAGTTGCAGGTTTTGAGAAATAATAGATTTGCTAAATCTAGAACCTGGTTTTTTATTTGTTATCCTTTTTTTTTCGAAAATGTAATTTTAATTGTTATCTTATAGGTAGAACCATTTAAACTTAGACCGAATTTGCTTGTAGATGACGTGTTATCTTAAATGAAAATATGGATTAGATAACTGTGGTCTTAACAAGTTTACTGAAAGGAAGTGGGTAGCTTTCTACTTCTAGGATGTCATATTCTTTGTGCAAGAACCACTAGCAGTTAGTTTTGCTGGTGTAATGCAACATGCTTGCTTCCTGTTTGGACTATCTAACCACTATTTTTCTACTATCAAAAGAAAATAAAAACAGAGGCTGACACACAGGTGCTGACAGGTACTGAAATGGTTGCAATCAAAGTAGGAGCTTATGTGTAATCCAGAAGGACTGCATGGCTCAGCTGCAAAGGGGATTTCTTGCAATGGCATGAAAGTACCCCCTGGTCCATGTTAGCCCATGTTCCTCAATCCTTTTTATATCCTTCTCCAACTACTTTATTTTCTTTTTCCCTTTCTTGATGAAGTGCTTGCTTCTCTTGCAAGTCCTTTCATTTGGTAGAAAAATACTATGGCAGAAAATACTATGCATCAGTTGTGACAATCTTGAGGAATTACAGATGCATGCAAGCAAAATTTTAGCAAATGAAAACCCACTTCCGTCCTGTTCAAAGAAAAATGATAGGAAAGCTGAGGAGATGGGAAGCATCATTGCAAGGTTTCCAAAAGGCTTCAGAAGCAATAAATATTCCAATGTCCAACGGTAGCAACAAACTTCAATGAGTAGAAAGAAATATATGCTCACTCTTTTTGGGGCGAGATGATTGATGCATTACACTCAGGCTAGTGAGTACCAGAGCTCACAAAATCATGAGTTCTAGACCTGCATAAACAACTTGGAATCGGAGCTCACATCCCTGGAGAAGCCAACTGCAAATCATTATTTTATCAGGGAATCTGAGCAGACTATATCTTGGAACATGCCAAATCCATATCTTATGATCAGCTGGACCAAGAATCAATGTAGAGTGCAAAACAAGAACAATTTTTCATTAATCATTTGTGTACATATATAGCTTCTAGTATATTACTGCTACATTTGCTACAAGTATATATGCATATCGTTTTGATAGTTGTTCTCTTTATTCCTCAACTGAATTATTCCCATAATCTGCCTTTCTCAGCTGGCAATTTTTTTCCAAGTGGATATCCAGAAAGTGCAGGCAACTTGATGAGGCAAATTGCTTAAGCAGATAGTGGTTGATGAAAGCAATGTTGTTGGTTATATATTCTCTTATTGCTTGTTTAAAACAAGGAGAGGGCCCTATTTGTTTGGCTCATCTGGGATTTGGTGAATGTGAAGGCCACAGTGCCCCATGCTAACAAGCACTAGCTTCTTACTTGTTTCAGTTACCCATGAAACTTCCTTGATTTCTAGTGCTTGATCGGTTGTACAGCTAGTAATTTATATAGCAGCAGTACAGTAGTACTAGTTTTTGAGCAAGAGAGAGAGAGAGAGAGAGAGAGAGAGAGAGAGATGTCAAGTAGTAAGTTGAATGAGAGTTTGAATGTCATGAACTAATGATGCTGGACGGACCCTAACCTTAAATTAGGCAGGTGGCAACCCTAGTCCCAACATGCATATAATACTGACTCCAACCTTTTTTGTTTATGCAAGTGTGCAGCAGAGAGGACAATGGAATTGGACAATTTCATTGGAGCTGCCTGTTCCTTCTTTTTGTTTGGAGGTGAAGCAGCCTCTCCCAATCATCCCAATGTGAAGGCACCGCTTCAATCAAATGGATGGAAAGAATGTACTAGCAGCACAATGCTGGCATGGTTTGTACGTTCAAGTCTGTACAAAGAGAAGGAATTATATTCTAGAGCATGTGAGGGGAAAATTCTGCTCTTTGTATTTTTTTTGAAAGATTGAATTTATTACATTTAACTATTGGAAGAAGTATACTTTTTCCCTTGACAAAAGCAATTGCACCGGTAGGTGCCCTAGAGCCCCCCCACCCAATCAGATGATTATAATTTCTTAGCCGTCTTAATCTTGACTAATACTTTCTCTTAAATGTTCTTACTGGAAGCTGATTGCATTTCTAGTGCTTTTAGATCACATGAAAATGAAGGGTTCACAACTTTAACACAAAAGTTGCATTGCACAAAACTGATAGTAACATCACTGAAAGTTTGCATGCAAAGTAAACAACACAGGAGTGCCAATGTAACTGAATCTAGGTGGTTTTAATCAATGTGACATCTTACCTGCCTCATTAGCACATTTCAACCGAACCAGTAAAGATGGCAGCTTCCCCACTTAAAACTCTGATGAAAGATTACAGTGAGAGGAGGAAGCCAAGAGGCCGGTCAGATCTGAAGAACGAATGAGAGAGATCCCAAATCTGTGCCTTCAAGTCAACTTGTTTCGCTGAGGCGATGAATCACAGCACGGAAAGGTAGGGGGTACTAACTTATGAAGCAAGCAGCATTGATGCCTTCATTACTCCCCCTGCTCAATTCTTTAGGAGGAGGTTGGAGGAGGAGCTCACAAGGACAGCCTGTGCTTGTGGCCTTTTGGGGGAGAAGCTACAGTAACAGTGAGACAGCACAACAAATTCTCACCCTGTACATTTCTGCAACAAGCAACAGGAGATCAAAACACCATGCTGCAATTTTGATAGTTTGATATTTGCCCAGCTAATGGCACCCTCTATGTCTAGAGGGACTAATGATTTCCAGGGAATTCAGGTGAATAATTTCTGTTTGGATGTTGTAGCACAATTGTTCCTTGGTCCTGGTGAAGTGATGACCAAATAGATGGCAACAAAGCCAAGAACAAAAGAAGTGCCACCCCAACCCCACCTCTCCATTCCCCCTCACCAAAGGGAAGCACAGCACAGCACAAGGCTAGAAAAGAAAAAGGAGAAGACCAAAAGAAGGGGAAAAACTTGGAAAAAAAGAGCTAAAAAGAAAGCAACCAGGCAGGCAGAGGCAGGCCGCTTCATCCCCTTTTCTCCCCTCCCAATTCACACAAGATTCACTCGCCAGTTGGTTCTTTTAGTGCCCACCCCCATTCTCCTCTGACCCAAGCCTTTCACTCAAAGCTTCCAGCTTTTCCATTGTTGGTCACTTCAAGAATCAAGGAATATGTTCTTGCTCTTTCGGCGATAGTCTGGTTCATCCGTCCGTCCAGGCCTCTCTCTTCCCCTGGCATTTTGCTGTGCCTGGGCTCTGTGCGCGGTCACTGCAAGGAGATGATTTTGGGCTAGTTTTTCTGTTCTTGGGGTCCAAATTTTGGGCGAGATCTTCGTCTGAAGGTTCCTTTCTTTTCTGTTATTGGCTGTGGTTGTTACCTCCGAGTCTAAGGCAAGAATTTGGAGGCCATGGGAGTCCCTTGCGATCGATTCTTGTTGATTTCTCGGGTTGTTGGATTCAAGATGCCTCTTTGACCCACCTGTGCTTCGTTTCTTGGAGACATTCCGCGTAATTTTGCTAAATTTGCTTCAATTCGGGTCATTGAGCTAGAGCTCTCCTGTCTTGATCCGGTCCATGGGTCTATGCCATGGCAAGCCGACGCAGATCCCGGAGCCCGATGCGGATGAGGATCCCCACGTAGCCTCCGGAGCGGGCGACGCCGCTGGTGCCGTGAACGGCGCCTCCTCTCCGTCGCCGGCGCCCGCGACGAAGCCGGGCACGCCGAAGCAGCCCAAGTTCCCGTTCTACCTGCCGAGCCCGCTCCCGCCGTCGAGCTACAAGGGCTCGCCGGCGAACTCGAGCGTGGCGTCGACGCCGGCGCGCAGCGGGTTCAAGCGGCCGTTCCCGCCGCCATCGCCAGCGAAGCACATCCGCGCTCTCCTGGCTCGGCGGCACGGCTCGGTGAAGCCCAACGAGGCGTCCATCCCCGAGGGCGGCGAACCAGAGCTGGGCCTGGACAAAAGCTTCGGCTTCTCGAAGCACTTCTTCGCCAAGTACGAGCTCGGCGAGGAGGTCGGCCGCGGCCACTTCGGTTACACTTGCTCCGCCAGGGCCAAGAAGGGCGAGCACAAGGGCCAGGACGTCGCCGTCAAGGTCATCCCCAAGGCCAAGGTTCGACATTCTCTCTCTCTCTCTCTCTCTCTCTCACACACACACACACACACACACACACACACACACACGCACACACACACACACACGAACCATCTGTCCCATCTTCTTGCCATTGCCATGCCCGTCCTTGAGCTGTTTGCATCATTTGGTCCTTGAAGAATGTCTCTGCCGTTTACGTTCTTTCTTGTTGTTTCCATTCAGTTGCATTCTGCATGTTTGACCAATTTTTTGTCAGATTCCTGCGTGGTTGGATTCCAGCATGTCTACACCATGCTGCTTTTGCTCACTTTTGTCGTCAAGATCCATACTTTTTAATTCATCCGCAGTTCTCTGTGTGTTGACCAAGACTTGTTTTGGATTCTGCGTTCTTTCAGTTTGGTCATGTTCGGTTGCTATGCTTGTGTTCTTGGATGCTAGCTTGGTTTTTGTGGCGCTGCAGCTTGCACGCAGTAGGATTAGGAATTTACAGAAGTTGCATATGTGCTATCGCCGATTTGGTAGAACGTTGCTAATCGAGCTTGGTTAAAACACTTTAAGTGGCTGATTAAAGAAAGGAGACACCTTTACGCACCCTTCGGTTTCTTTTATCTCCCGGGGTGCTCGTGATTGCTAGTGGGAGGGGTGACCTCATCGCGCCGGTACGGCATTCATGTGGTGGCACCATCAAACTTGAGGAGCCTCCTCCATTTGGATGGGGACTGCCTCCTGCATTGATTGGCTTCATGACATGCCCATGGTGGCATCGGCTGCCGAGACCCTGATGCTACCATCTTCTTTCCTCACGTTTCATCGGCAGGTGGATGAAGCACATGGATACTACTCTGTTCTTTTTTTTAAGATGTCATTTTAGCATTCGGCACACAGAATAAAGTAGTAATAAATTCTTTCGTATATGAAATGTTTATCCATCTCAATTTCTCTAGCATTCAATCAATAACACATAAGCCATTAATCTACCACACTTATTGAATTGAAACTGTACTTTACAATAGCCTTTAATATGGGCACTTTAGTAAAACACCATCCTGGAAACCTAAAACGACATCTATTAAGAACAAAATCCAATTCCTAAAATGATATCTATTTGAGAATGGAGGTAGTAGATCTGTAGGTCAAAAGAGAGCAGAGCTGTTGAATCACAGCTCGATGCTTTAATTCTGTTAAAGAGTTCACTCATTATGGGCCTCCCTGCTATTGTATGAAGGGTCATTTAATTAAGGCCCTGTAGAGGCTCAGCACCCCCGGCCAGTCCAGTGCTTTTATGAGCAAAGCTGGCAATTCTCCTGTGGCATATGCAATGCCGAAATGCCCCACCTAGAGCTACGCACATTCCATGTTCTTGTGTTGTTTGTCAATCATAAGAGGGCATCAAAACCGGTTTTCTTGGTTCACTCTCTCTAGAAAATTTGCTCAACATTGGTTGATATGGGAAGCAAGTGAAGTCGGATGACACCGATAAGCTCGTGGTTTTTCTTTATGGATTTTGAGTGCAGTTTTTGTTTTGATATGTTTATTCGGAGTTCATTCTAGAAAATTAGCTCACATTTTGTTTTATGCTATTTGTGTCTGTCTTGCAGGCATTAATGCCAGCAAGAGACATTTTATTTCTTGGCTCCTATAATTGATCACTTATTGTCTGTCCAGTGCACTGTTGTAGTAATATTGAGCTGAACATTATTGGTTGTTGGATAGGTCGCCTAGGTGCCATAATGTGTGCTTTGAGGTCTGCGTACATATGTTAGTTACTGTTTTGGTTGACCTATTTTGCTGTTATGGTTGAAGAGGACTATGTTTTTTTGTCTGATAGTTGCATTTTCTAACTAGTAGTATTATGTTTGATTAATCATATCAAAATGATTTATTAAATGTATTGTATGTAGGTTATTTTGATAGTTAGATTATTTGTTTACTTGTTAACTGTTTTCTGCAAACTAGTGCGATTCCATATCTAAGCTCATGCTGTTCAACATTCTCACCGAATAAAGTCTTTTGTCAGATGACGACTGCTATTGCCATTGAAGATGTGAGGAGAGAAGTGAGAATATTGAGTTCTTTGACAGGCCATAACAACCTAGTGCAGTTCTATGATGCTTTTGAGGATGAAGATAACGTGTATATAGTTATGGAGTAAGTTGGCACTTACTTTATACAGAATGCTCTTTTATCTTCTATCTTCATATATTGTTGCATCACATGAGGTTCTAGTTCTTGCACATGTTAATCATATGTAATTTGTCTTGATGGACTGTTTGGCCTTGCTCCATAGAATTGTGTCGACCTTCTGTGATGAAAGTCCATTGAATCATTCATGAGAGATTTTCTATCTGCAGGGTTTCATCCATTAACCCAAGAACCTATTCCTTAACAGAACTACTTAACCCATGATTGTCCAAATTTTTAATTTATAATACTTAATCTTGATAACTGGCATAGTCATTTCATGAAGGTGCCAGCTTCCCAGGATCTGAGCTCATCTATGATAATTTGCTTTACTATTTGCAATAAAGACTAATAAAATTGTGCTCACCTACAATTCCCGTTATTGAGCATCTTTAGCTTATTGTGGTTGTTTCGTTTTCTGTTTCAGGTTATGTAAAGGAGGCGAACTGCTGGATAGGATATTGGCGAGGTATGTGTAACAAAATAAATGCCAACATTAAAATGGTGTCCAACAATTTTAATGATTTATTCTGCTAGGGTTCTGATTATTACTGACTTTGTTTCTTTGCAGAGGTGGAAAGTATTCTGAAGAGGATGCAAAGGTTGTTATGGTACAAATTTTGAGTGTTGTATCATTTTGCCATCTTCAAGGTGTTGTTCATCGTGATCTGAAACCAGAGGTAGGTTTCTATCAAATTTTGACAAGCTGTCGACCTGTCGTGGTATTCAGTATTGTTGAACTGGGAGCTTATTAATGACAAGATGCCATGAAACTGATCCATGACTGCCACTGGATACCATATCTACTCTGTTATTATTTCTGTAAAGAAATTGGATTGCTATCCAAAGTACTACTTTTTTAGTCAGTAGATGCATTTTATTTGTTTCCTGTATAATTATACATGTATTTGTGCTTTCTTTTTCCAGAATTTCCTTTTCTCTTCAAAGGAAGAAAACTCTGCCTTGAAGGTCATAGATTTTGGTTTGTCTGACTTCGTGAAGCCAGGTTGGTCTTATGGAGTTCCATTAGGATCTGTGCGTATTATTTATCCTTGCTAGATTAAATCCAACTAAAGTGGGTCATTACGTCATTGTTATATTCTGCAGATGAAAGACTTAATGACATTGTCGGAAGTGCATACTATGTTGCTCCGGAGGTGCTCCATCGATCTTATGGCACCGAGGCAGATATGTGGAGCATTGGAGTAATCGCCTATATCTTGCTTTGTGGGAGCCGGCCTTTCTGGGCACGCACCGAGTCTGGAATCTTTCGAGCTGTCTTGAAGGCAGAGCCAAGTTTTGATGAGGCCCCATGGCCCACTCTAACTGCTGAAGCTAAAGACTTTGTAAAAAGGCTTCTTAATAAGGATTACCGCAAGAGAATGACTGCTGCACAAGCTCTCAGTAAGCACCAGATTTGTTTTTCATCACGGGAAAAATGCAAAACCTCCAAAAATCACTTAGATTTTGACTTTCCCTTCAGAAGTTGTTTTGTTGAAACCCTCAAAAGTTTAACTTTGTTGCAAAAACCTCTCAAATATTTAAAAAATAAAAAAAATCACAAAAAAATTCTAAAAAAAAACTAGAGACAATTCTAAGATCTTCTGTGAATTTTTTTCAAAAATAATATCCTTTGCATCATATTTCATGGAGAGAAAGTTTGGAAAAAAAAGAAAAATTTGCATCTCATTTATTAACTCATATTATTTTAACTTTGTCATGTCTACCATTATTTTTTCTACACAAATAATTGTTTAAGTAAACTAATAAAAGTGGTTTCACTAATTTTGGGAGTGTTATGGATTAGTTATAAATTAATCTATCTGCAACACATTTACTCAATCCTGCACGTTACAATAACTATTTCAAGATTTCATGTATTTTTAGAAGATAAAGGATAATATAAGAAGACTAAAAAAATTGGTTTCATGATTTTTGGATTAGTAAATAATTAACTATGCATTTAACTCGAATTAATAAATGAGCTGCACGTTTTTCTTTTTTTTTCAAACTTCCTCTCCATAAAATATGATGCAAAGGATATTATTTTTGAAAAAAAAAATTCACAAAAGGTCTTAGAATTGTCTCTAGTTTTTTTTTAGAATTTTTTGTGATTTTTTTTAAAAAAAATTTGAATTTTTGGGTGTGTTTTTGCAACAAAACCAAACCTTTGGGGAGTTTTTTTGCAACAAAACAACTTTTGGGAGAAGTCAAAATCCAAGTGACTTTTAGGGGGGTTTGCATTTTTCCCTTTCATCATTGCACAATGCTATCCTGCTACTAAGACGCTTAACTGTTTACCCAAATAAATGATAACTGCAGGTCATCCATGGATCCGTGACGCTCAACAAGTGAAAATTCCTCTAGATATGATAATCTACAAACTTATGAGAGCTTACATCAGTTCGTCTTCACTGCGAAAGTCTGCTTTGAGGGTATGCATTTAATCAGACTGTAAACACGATGCTTAAGGTTTTTATTTTGATTTCTTGATGACTGTTCTCTTTTCATACCTTGAATTGATGGCATGCACAGCATAGTAAATTGGGCTTTGCTAAGTATCTCTATGCATTTTGCAGGCCCTAGCCAAGACATTGACAGCAAATCAACTCTTCTATCTAAGGGATCAGTTTGAATTGTTGGGTCCAAACAAGAATGGCTATATCTCCTTGCAAAATTTGAAATCAGTTAGTAATTATTTTTACCTCTTTGCACTTCGCTATATTTTTTACCATGCAATTACTGAAAGGGAAATGGAACATACAGGCCTTGGTGAAAAATTCCACAGATGCAATGAAGGACTCTAGGGTTGTTGACTTTGTTAACACGGTAAGCTGCCTCCATAATATCTTCTATTGTATTAGTGGTGGTGTGATATAAACCACTTACCTGTGCTTGTCATGGTACCAGGTGTGCACTCTTCAGTACAGAAAATTAGATTTTGAAGAGTTTGCTGCTTCTGCCATCAGCGTTTATCAGATGGAAGCTTTGGAGACCTGGGAACAGCACGCTAGGCGTGCATACGAACTGTTTGATAAGGAAGGCAACCGGCCTATTGTGATCGAAGAACTCGCATCGGTATGATTTTCAGCTGTACAAAACTATTCACGCATGATTACTGAACATCACTAATCGGCTAATTGTATATCTTTCATTTGTCAGGAACTTGGACTTGGCCCATCAGTGCCTCTTCACGTTGTTCTCCAAGATTGGATCAGACACGCAGATGGGAAGCTCAGTTTCCTCGGATTCATAAAACTTTTGCACGGGGTTTCTTCGCGCTCGATCCCGAAAGCCTAAGATAACTTATTCTTGCATCCATCAACCAAGGAGATAAATCGATGGCTAAGCCAATCTCTGGCTGGTGTGTGTGTGTTTCGGTTCAAGGTGCCTGGAGGATGGCCTGAAACAAAAAAAAAAAAGTTTGATAGTCTTGTGTAAGAAAGGGGTAAAAAGCTCATGCTTATGCCTAATACTCCCCCTTGCCACGTGGATTGATGTTGTACTGAAGCTGTGTAGACGAGTGTACAGATGAGGATAGGAAAAAAAAGGGAGTTTTTATTTAAATATATATTTTCTTTTTATTAATTTAATAAAATTAGGCAGCTGTTTCAAAAAAAATGATAAAACTAGGCGCTTATCTCCCATTCATTGGATGATATATAAAGATAGTCTAGTGGAAGGGTGACAAGTTAGGGACCACCATTTACGGTAGTTTAGGTGACCTATCACCGGTGAATTGGGATTTTTAGGCCGGTCGATTATTCATTGGGCGACAAGGTTACTCTGTGAGCTATACATCTTTAAAAAATTATAACTTTTTTATATGGATCCAGATAAAGATGATATTTATATGAAAATTGTACCATAATGAGATTTACAACTTTGTAATTGGTTATGTTTTCATTTGAAGCCATCTTCAGACCGAAAAAGTTGCTAGAATGTTTGGTATTAGGAATATAGAATCTGTACGTATTTAGGAATATAGAACCATCTGTGTATTTATAGAGTCCTTTACGTATTGATCAATAAAGTTCTTTTCTTTTTCTGTTATGCACTCGTCTACTCTATACATTAGTCCTATAAGGCTATTATTTAATATAAGTGCTATTCATAATATAGTACTAGAGCGTGACATAGGGTTAGTGTTTTTTCTATTCTCTGGCCCTTAGGAATATAGAATATTTACATATTTAGGAATATAAAATCCTTTACATATTTAGAAATATGGAATTCTTTACGTATTGATCAGTAGAGTTCTTATCTTTTTCTGTTAGACACTCATGTACTCTATATATTGTTCCTATGAGGTGATTATTCAATATAAGTGCTATTCATAACATAGTATCAGAGTGTAACCTAGGGTTAGGGTTTTTCTCCTTCTTTGGTTGTAGGTCCTTTGTGTGTTGCATTTGCACCTCTTAAGAAATCCATCGATGTCGTGTTGCTCTTCCTCACGAGTAGCTCGTCGGCTTAATCTCGTCGTCGCGACTCATAACACCGCCGCAGTTCATCTCGCAGGTGGTTCATCCCACTGCCTCGATCAACAGAGCCGCTAGCTAGGTCTGTCGTCGAGCCACTCCCTTCTGTTGTTGTCGCAGGAGTTCACCATGAGCTCTTAGAGCAACTCATCTTCATCAGGGCGGTGCCAGCTAGATGTATTCACTGTCGTTGGATCTTTATGTCCTCGTTGCTGTCGTTGGATTTCACGCCATCACTGTCTATTGCAGATTTGCCGCCGTCGCTGTTGGATCTTGCCATCAGGACCTCTCTTCGTCGGGGCCTCATCAAGCGCCGCTGCTGGGACCTCTCTCTGGCGAATCCTGTTGGTGCCCAGCTCAAATCTCACCGTTGAGGCCTCACCGTCACCGGGATACTCGTCGTTGGCTCTTCTCTGTTGTGCTCTGTGTTCTCACTCTCGTAACAGAGCAATGCTGCTTATGTGCCAATTGCGCTGCTCTGCTACTCTCTTACGGGTCGGTCGCTACTTACCTCTGCTCTGTTTCGATTGAGCTTTTGGACCTCACATGGACCATGTTGGTATCCTCTTCTTCTTGATCATGGCATGTATGCGTTATGCTGCTTGGCTTCTTCGAGCTAAAATTAGCTTTTATGTTGTGTGCTACATTTTGTTTCTAGTGTGTCGTCGCTTTTGGTAAGTCCACATCCTAGTCTTTCTTTAAGTTCATATATACCGTGTGAGTCCACATATTTCTTTATTAGTTAGATTATTTCTTTTGTGGTTAGCCAAATTTTATCTTTGCTTAGCTAATCTTTTTTCATCATTATTGATGCAATAGTGTCATCTAGGCTTTTTGGTAGTTTTAGTGACAACTTCATTTGTTGTCTTTCTTGCTACTCATCATTGCTTTATTTGTAATTCTTAATTTAGGGTATTCTTTTAATATCTTGGTCTTTCTGTAGTTTTAGTGATAATTTCATTTGTCGTCTTGCTACTTGTCGTCGCTTTGTTGTGATTTTTGATCAAGGGCATTCTTTTGTTGTCATCGGCATGACTTTACTCATGTGCTTCGTTTTGCCTTTCTTCGGTTTGATTCAACAGGTTACTAAGGCTTAACTCTACGACAATTTTGAAGAGACCAATTTTGGATGTATCAATTTTATATTATATCTAAGTTTAGACTTAGTTTTCACTCTTTTAAATACAATGCTATTGCACACGCTATGTATTTGAGGGAGGTGTTAGGAATGTACCTTTACGTAATTAGGAATATAGAATCCTTTACGTATTCATTATTAGAGTCCTTTAATTTGTTTGTTACGTGCCTAGATGAGCCCACAATGCTTCACACAAAACATCATGCCATCTTATTTGATACTCCTCTATATTTTTGTTTATGAGCTTAATCAAAGTTTTATTGCTTGACTCGGTATATCCGTTGTCCTGAGCATAATATGGTGAGGAATTGAGAAGTTTAATTCTAAACGATTTAGCAAATTCACGCACTTGATGAGAAATAAAATAAGAACCTTTATCACTAGTTAAAGTTTGTGGGATGCTAAATCTATAATTGATATGCTCCAAAATAAACTTGATTACCTCTTTATGCGTCATATTTTTTCAAAGAAACGGCCTCGGTCCATTGTGTAAACTAATTCGTAGCAACCAAACACAAAGCAGTGACCTTTGGAAGCTGGAGGATAAATTTGGCCAATGAAATCCATGAAACTATCGTAGGATGCAACATAGAAGGAGCTAATTGTATATCACTAAATTTTTGACATGCTTCACATCATTTATAATATTTAAAACAATCTTCTAACATAGTCAGTCAATAAAAACCAGCCCTCTTTAACAACTACTTCATTTTTAAAGCTAACTGATGTGTACCATAAATCCTTTCGTGTACTTCACCTATAGTAATTTTACTTGGCTCTGAACCTAAGCACTTTAGAGGCAACACATCTATAGTTTGGCGATACAATTCACCATCAAACATCACATATTTTAAAGCTTGCCGCTTAACTTTCCTACCTACTAACAAACTAGGACTTTCTAAATATTCAATTAGCGGCCTTTTCCAATCAATGGACGTGAACAAATTTGAATTTCACGCAAAACTGAACCACCCCTTGTTGTTCGGCCAAAGAGGCATTAACAAAAACCAACAATGACTTTTCTAACACAAAGAACATCCCTCTACTCACTTGATAACCGGATGCTTGCTGCGCTAAGTCGTTTGCCCTCATATTTTCTTCTCTATATATGTGAGTAATGATTTAAATCATCCAAAGCTGCTATAATATCCAAACACCTAACTAAATAGCTATTCAATGACCCATCAAAGCATTGAAAAACTTTAGAAACTCGTTGTACTGCTAATAATAAGTCACCAAATGCTTCTATGTTTTTCACACCCATGGATTCTAAAATTTGCAAGCCTACTAAAAGAGCCTCATACTCGATTTGATTGTTGGTATAAAAGTGATTTGATTGTTGGTATAAAAGCATTCTAAGCGAACTGATGTTTTAAAAACAGTACCTCCAAGTGAAACTAACACTATACCAACACCTTGACCGTCTCTACAAGTCGAACCATCAAAATATAGCTTTCATGGATGTACATAGACAACACCAATCGAAATATCATTATCGATATGATGATCAATAATAAAATCGGCTATAATTTAGCCTTTCATTAATCTTAATGGTTCATAAGCTAAATCATACTTAATTAAAGCGTATGCCCACTTTCTGATTCTACCACTCAAAATCGGCTTTTGCAACATGTATTTAATAACATCGGTTTGGCATGCAACCACACAAGTACTAGAAAGCAAATAATATCTCAACTTGGTGCATACATAATACAAGAAAAAATATAATTTTTTAATAAACACATACCTTGTTTCTGCATCCAAGAGACGCCGATTCAAATAAGTGATCACATATTCCTTTTCTTCATTTTCTTGCATGAGGACAGCACCTATCACCGTCTCTTGTGCAACAACAATATAGCCAAAACAGAATCTCATATTTAGGCACCCTAAGTCGGGGGTGCCAATAAGTATTTTTTGATCTCTTCAAAGGCTTGTTGTTGTTCTGCCCCACAAGTAAAATCAGCTTCTTTTTCAAACGAAGTATAGGAGTAAAAGCAGTAACCTTGCCGGGCAAATTTGATATGAACCGCCTTCAGTAATTAACTTTACCTTACAACTTTTGGATATCTCTTTTTGATTGTGACGCCCCTAACTTGTCTATGGTTGCTATCTTTGTGAGATCTATCTCTATGTCTCCCTTATGTATTATAAAACCCAAAAATTTACTCGTCGATACACCAAAAACGTATTTAAGTGGGTTCATCTTTAAACCATACCGATGCATCCTTTTAAAAGTTAAGCGCAAATCGGCGAAATGATTACTCATAGCATCCGATTTGGTAACAATATCATCAATTTATATATCTAAGATAACACAAAGCAAATCTTAAAAGATTAAATTTATAGCTCTTTGATAAGTGGCACTTGCATTCTTTAACCTAAATATCATGACAACCCACTCAAATAAACCAACAAAACCTGGATAACAAAAGACCACTTTAGATATATCTTCCTTGGCCATAAAAAATTGACTATAACCCGCATGGTCATCCACAAAACTAACGACTCTATGACTTGAAGCATCATTAATCAACATATCAGCGATAGGCATATGATATTCATCTTTAGAAGTAGCTTTATTCAAATCACTAATCAATGCATACTCTCAACTTACCACTACTTTTTTTCTCAACTGGGACAATATTAGATATCCATTCAGTATATCTACAAAAACGAATAAACCCCGCAGCGAACAACCGGCTTATTTCTTCCTTGATTCGCCCATACATACTAGGATTAAACTTTTGAGCTGATTGTTTATGAGGTCTAAAACCAGAGTTTATAGGAAGCCGATGCTCCACAAGCTCACGGCTAAGTATCAGTATTTTATGATACTCTCAAGTGAAATAATACATATATTCTTTGAGCAACGCGATCATTTTAATCTTAAAATCAGCATACATGTTTATATTAATAAACATAAGCCTTGGTACAATTCCATCACTAATATCAATCTCCACTAATGGGCTAGCTGAAGAAAAACCTTGTCCTAACTTCTCTACCTCATCAAAATCATCTATAGTCTCACAAATATCGTTCTTTTTGGACTGAAATTGTTTCACATGTTATCCATTTATAAAATTACATTGTTTATCCATTTATAACATTACATTACCAAGGTGAGATGTAGAAATTGGTTGTACATACACGGGTACAAAACTATCTCTAGTAACACTAAGAAAATCATAACCTGAAAGGTCTTGACCAGATAGACATTGCACATTCCCATGTTGCTAATCTACTGAAGCATCGGCTAAAGCAACAATAGCCAATGTATTCGCATGGACAATCCCTACTTCATCATCTACCCATTGAATTAAGAACCAATGCAAGCTAGAAGGTACACAACGGTTTGTATGAATCCAATCACGACCTAATAACACATTATAGTTACCTTGCACATCAACAACGAAGAAAGCCATAGGCACCGTCTTGCTCCCAATAGTCAGCTCCATAGAAATCACGCCCTTGGCCTCCATGGGGTCACCGATGAAGCCGTTAAGCACCAAGTTGGTCTTCACTAGCTTGCTATCTTCTTTTCCTAATTTCTTGAAGACTAAATATGGCATTAAATTCACCGTAGCTCCACCATCTACTAACATCCTGGAAATCGGCCTTCCATCAATATGCCCTTTAACATACAATAGTTTCAAGTGTTAGCTCGATTCTTTAGGCTTTCAAATATAGCTTCCTTCGAATCAAGATTCAATTGAGAAACTTTCTCATCAATAGCTCGAAATTCCAAAGGTAAGACAAAAAATATATTGACGTCCATACCATTATGATGTGGAGAATCATCTCTAATCACCGGAGAGTTATCTAATATGTCATCCTCATCATCACTAGGTGACAGAACAGGTACTTCAAATTGCTTCACTCTCCATTCTTTCCGAATAGGCATCATTGGATTAATTTTATTGAAAACTTCATCTCTCACCTTTTCAACTTGAGCTTCTCCCAATTCTTACATGCGTAACTTTTGTAGCCTTCTCTTTTGGGAGTGTGAGAGACCTTGAGGACACCATCGGGGTTGCGGTTTAGTTCTGGATGGCAAGAACTTCTTCCTTTCAACCTTTCAATCGCCCAAACTATCGATCAGCTTGGCATTATAAGCAGTTTCTTCAATCTTTGGTGCCACAGATCGTGACACTTTGGTAGATGGTGCCACTTTGGTCCCAAGATCAGTACTAACCATCACTATAACTTCCTCTTTGTTTCCACCACTCAAACCGTCATTAGCCCATTATTTTTGTACCTTGTCTTCATCAACAAACAATTGTTTTTCCTTATGTTCCATATCTGATTTTTCATTAAAAAAACCCACATTCTTTATATGATACACCTTTTTAACTTCCCTTCTATCCCTCAAATCATTTAACTGATTTTATAAATCAAATCGGTCTTGTCTAATGAGATAGCCTATTGAATGTTGAATGTTTTAGTGTTATTCACCCCAGATGAAATGGCTCAAATGGCATAGGAGGTGGTGCCCAAGGTCCATACTAACCCCACGGCGGACACGAAGGACACATCATAGGAGGATACCCCCACATCATAGACACTGGTGGCCTGAAAGGAGGAAACTGAGCTGCTATAATATTGCTCTCCCATTGCCTTTTCCTCCCTTCAAACTCTTGCTTCGAAGTGACCTTGAATGCTTACGAGTACTTGATCGGTTGCCTCTCAAACTTAGCCTAAAGTGCCCTGAATGTAGGTTTTGGCTTTTCAAGCTTCTTAGTGACTTTGTTTTTATTTTCATTCATTTTCCAACGATCAATCTTCGGGCTTTTAGGTTTGATCATCTTTGGTTGCACATTATCATCGTCAATAACCACATCCATGCCTTTGGTCGACTCGGCTTGAGATGGCTGAATCAAGACTTTCTTGCCTTCAAAATTGACCATGTTGTTAGGGAATGTATCACTATCTAGCTTCATCTTAGAATTTTCAGCAAACTTCAATCGTCCTTCGTTAATGGCCGATTGAACTTGTTGACAGAAGACGTTACAATCATTAGTAGCATAAGAATAAGAATTATGTAATTTGCAATATGCACGCTTCTTAAGCTCCTCAAGTGGTGGAATAACATGATTAGGAGGCAAACTAATCTATTTTTCCTGTAGCAAAAGATCAAATATCTTATCATACAACATCAAACGTGAATTTTATCTCTTCTTGCCAATTCTTTTGTGGAGTCGGCTTCAAAGAAGCGCATACAAACGGTTTAGATTTATATTTCCAAGTCCATTCAGCTATGCACATATCAACACTATCCTCATTCGATGAATCATCCTCATATTTGACCACATTAACACCCAAACGATCCACTTTGTTCTTCTCACCAATTTTTTGAACTTTTATATACTCTTTGGCATGGCTTTCTTGAGTCATAGCCTGCTGTAAGACTTGGTTCACATCTGAAAATTCTTACCCCTCTAACATTTCTTTTATGTGTGCATACAAATTAGCAAAAGTTAATTCAGCAAGATCTCTATCGGATAGTGCTAGATTAAAACATCGGTTTTTTATCTCTTAACCTTCTAATATATTCAGAGACAGACTCATTATAGTTTTGTCTAACCGATATTAAATGACTCAACCTTAATTCTGTGTCTCTGATATAGAAATACTCATGAGACTTTTACTCAATTTGTGCCCATGTATGAATAGAATTAGGTGCAAGTGAAGTAAACCGAGTAATGCATTACCGGAAAGTGATAAAAGAAATAAACACAATCTTAAAGCATCACTACCTGGGCTTCGCCGCATTGTGCAAGAAATTATCCTATATGTTCCATTATGGTTCTACCATCCTCCCCATTAAACTTAACAAAGTCATGCACCTTAAGCCCATGAGGATATAGAATTATATCATAGTAATCAAGATAAGGTTTTTGATGAACACGTGCTCTCCCTTTAGGTTCTACCCCAAAATACTCCTTCGAAAGACTAGTCATTTGTTCTTTAATACTCTCATGTCTTATAGATTGCTCGGCCATGGGCCGAGGAGGAGTCACACTACTTTGTGGAACACTTTGTGGAGGCACTACGAGTTGCATATAACTATATGCTACGGTGTTATATGGAACTACATGCATGCTTGCTAAAATTTTATTAATTTAGCTATTGTGATTAGCTACATGTGGAACCAAACTAGTTGTACTAGATCCACTTCTTGAGTGAGTTCAGTGGCTTTCTCATGTTCTTGTTCTGTCCAGTCCTCATCTCCCCACATGGATTCATGCCTCACAATCTTCTGTTTTACGCTTACGCTTAAGGGGAGAAATATTCTTGGTGGGTCCGGTCTAACTAACATATAGCCTGCAGCATAAGAAACATGTGTAATATTCAGTACTGGAAAAAAACAATGGAACTTCCAGTTTAATAACATTTGGTGTAGTAAGTGGAGGTGTCACATTGGCCGAATCTAAAATATTAGTTCGGTTATGAATTTGATGCATCGGCATATCCTGTTGTAGAGGCATAGGTGACATGAATTATGCTGATGAACCAAAAGAACCTTGCTGAAATTTTCTACCATCATTCGAATTAGAAGTACTAGCATCATGTAACAAGGATTGTTTTAGTGTATCTCTAATACCTTGCATCTCTAGAGCTATAGAATCAAAATGGCTATTGAGCGATTGATCTAAACCTTTAGCTAATGTGTCAAATTTGTTACTCATGGTAGCACCTATAGATTGGTCAACCATATGTGCGATTTGTTCTTGCAAAGCATGAGAAGAATTATTTACATTGGGCTTTACCTCAGTTTTGCGTAGATGATCGGCGTTGGACCGCTCTTCTTAATCACCCTTTATCTTGTCTTTTGGTAGCACGCAAGCATCATCCCCTCCACCTCTCGCTTTTGAGCTTCAATAGCTTGACGATCATCCTCGAGCAGCTCTTCAAGTGTCAGTGCGATGATGTTGCCGAGGTTGATTTTAGCCTCCTTGCTAGACATGGCCAAATAATAGCTAGGAGGAGAAGTAGCCGAAATCCCTATTGATGGAGAACCCTCGTTCCCCAGTGGATTCGCTAATTTGTGTTGGTGTGGAATTTAGCAATCCCGTACAACACACAAATCCATCTTGGATAATTATCGCTTTTCGTAGTAACACGTGACTTGTTTACAAGCAAACAAGCAAGAATTTATACCGGCAATCGTGAGAGCCGCCGCCCGAACGATTTACAAGTAAATCGACAAAGAACTACCACCCAAATCATGGAGATTCGAAATAGTAGCGAGGAACTAACCCTAAAATACCTTAATATATAGGAAAGAATAGACAAACGAAAGTAGATGTAATTTTTACGATTGACTGATGTGTTGCAATCGGCCTCCACCCTCTTAACTATTTATAGGGGTGGCTAGGACTTGGTACTTATGGAATATGACTCTAACCCTAAACTACATATGCCCTATTAGGCAAAAACACAAAAATAATCTGAACAGTATCTAAAATTCTAAGTTAACTCGGACTTAGACTAAACACTGAATGGTTCGGCGAGAACAAATATGTAAATACTGGAACATCTAGCGAGTTCAATCAGGCAACAAACCTAAATTCTATTTAATGAACATCGGATGGTCCGGCGTAATAAATGATCTCATTGGAGGCTTATATCGGAACATTTTTTTTCTAGAGAGTAAATTCTTTGCAAGGATTTCCTTTGAACGTGCCAGTTGTCGGACTAATATTTTTATAGAGCAAAACTTTTTACAAGATTTTCCTTTAAACGTGTCGGATAATACAGCGATCACCAGATAACTCGCTTGACTAATATTTTCGTAGAACAAAACTTTATGTAAAATTTGAGCTATACTCACCGTGAAACATCGCCGGAGCAAATTTTTTTTAGAGAGCAATCTTTTATGCATAACTCCACCATTCACACATCGATTAGTTCAACGATGACACAACCTTGACCACCAACCTATCCGAGATGTAAAAAAATTTTGGCGTATCATTTTTCGCTATCAGCAACTTAAGCCTGGAATTATCAATTGTTCCAACGAGTCAGCACCAAAAGATAAACTGCTCATGCTACCCTCCCTGAAAATCCTCTCTGAAATATGCATACCATCGTAGTCCATTCGAACCAACCTGACGCAGAGCGAACCGTACCGCTGATGATGAGTTGGTCATCCATGTATCCCGGTTGACATTGCGCTCCGATCGAAGCCTCGGCCATACCTCAAACCACCGGGGCGGTGCTCATCCAAAAAATTGACGCGCGGATCGGCAGCTTCTCCTCACTTCGTCCTGCACCTTTCTCACTAGAAGCTCGCCCAGCTTTGTTTGAGCCGCACACTCTGCAAGAGATGGCCAAGCTTGGCGTTTTCATCTTGGGCTCTTGTTTGCACTGCTCGATGCCGCGACTGCTCAAGCATGGTCCTACGGCTACGGCTGTCCCAGTGTAAAACACGTATCTCTATCTGTTACATGAGATAGAACCAATCTGATTTGGCTGTTTATCTTGGAGATATAGTTGTTGTAACAACTTGTAAATCCTAACCATGAGGGACTAGGGGTAGGCAAAGAGCCTATCCAAAGCAGGAGTATGACTCCTTGTCCTATTCCAATAGTATTTCAACACATCATACTGTCGTTTGGCAAAGAAGATGAAGCCCAAGTCATGCAAACGACGCCTATATTACTTCTACAAACGTGTACTGTGTTATGCTATGTCGTTGTCGTAACAAATTACTCCATCCTAAATATAAATATATGTCCTTTTAAAAAAATCGATCAAACTTTTAAATTTTGACTAACAATAGCTTTTAAATATTTAGTTTACAAACTTTAAAATCATATACGTAGATTTTTCTAAAAAAATATTTTATAATATCACAAATTCAATGGATTATATATATATAGTGGTTAAAACTATGCGTTGTAGAGCGTGCCTTATCTAAAATGATATGTGTTTAACCGAAGGGTGTATCTAGTGATCATATTTTAGATGAACATAATGGCCTTTGTGTTTTTAGAGGAATCTAATGACCTTTGTTAGAGCATCTTCAAGAAAAAACCCAATATAACTTCCTATAGTTAAATTTAGGGATTTTATCTCTAAAAATCTTCTCCAACAAATGGTCTATATGTTTCCGAATATTTAGATGTTCTCAATATCCTCTTCCATCCTAACTAGAAGTGGGTAACAAGCCAAACTCCCAATCCCACCTAGACTCACCTGCCCGCGCCTCCTGCTCCCACCAACCCAATGGTGTTCTCTGCCTCGCACACCTCCACCTCATCCGGGAGCTTGGCCACAGCCACCTCGCGCGCGTGTTCCTCTGCCGCCTCAAGAGCTCCCCGCTAGCGTCCCCGCTCTTCGCACTCAAGGTCGTTGACCTCCGCAATGACGACCCCTCCCGGTTCTCCCACGTCCTCTCCGAGTCATGCGTCCTCTCCTCGCTTGACCACCCCTACGTGCCCACGCTCTACAAGCACCTCGACGTCGGTCACTACGCATCCTTCCTCATGGACTACTTGCTCCGAGGGAGACCTTCACTCTATGCTTTGGTGGTCGCCTGCCCGTCGTCACGGCGTCGCGAAGGTGCTACCATGCTCAAGTACCTCCATCCCTCGACTTCGTGTACCGCGACCTCAAGCCAGAGAATGTCCTGCTCCAGGGGACGGGCACGTCGTGCTCTCCGACTTCGACATTGCGCTCGCGGCATCCGTGGAGCCCGTCGTCCGGCACCACCATGTGCGAAAACAGAGCCACCACATGAGGAGCATCTCGCTGCCATCTTGCTTCTCTAGCAATGGTGGCAGCGACAAGGAGGAGGAGATTGACATGACGTGATCAAGTGGCACCCGTTCTTCGTTGGAAAGGGAGAGAGAAAATTGATACCGGCAAGACCCAGCCAAATGATGATGATGTCTGCTGGTTGGTAGTGAGAGGACTCTTAGTACCCACAAAAAAAAGGCGCTGGTGAAAAAAAAAGGAAAGAGAGGAAGGAGAGAGATGAAGGGTGAGGTCCACACGTCGGCGGCATAGGAGAGGGGAGAGAGAGGAGAGTCTGTTGCAATATAGGAATTGGATGTAAGAAGTATGTTGGAGATGGAGAAAATTTATAAAGTGAATTTTATTGGAAAGGCTCCCAGTACAGTGATATTAGAAGGGAGTATTTAGGGGGGTGTTTGGATATGTGCATCCGCGCGTGCAACGTTCAGCGTATAGGATGACTGAGACGGATGTTTGGATGGGCGGATGACTAGAGCAGCCTTGCACGTGCGAGTGCAGGCATACGGTCAGATGCTGCATCTGCGCGTGCGTCCGATTCGACCGTAGCTGCCGTCCTGGCTCGCCGGATGCAGCTGGGTCCACTCGTCAGCAACAGCGAGATCCTTTATGCAGCTTCAAATTCAACCTGCATCCGCTCATCCAACCAACCAAACACACTTCTTTTCCAGAATACGGATCCTCTCAGCCTGCTTCTCCTCATCCAGAATATATGATACAGCTCTATAAAACCTTATGCGAACAACCAAACACACCCTAGGCATCTCTTGAAGATGTTCTTAGAGGAGCAAAACTATCCAATGACTAACGCCATGCGTATTCTGTACATATTAACTGGGTCCAAAACTTAGCCCAGAAATTACTGGGCCAAGCTATCATTAGGCCCACTGGGCCGTAAAAATCCAATACGGCCCGGCCCATCTTACCAGATAGCCATTTAAATTTCTGTCCCGTGTTCCTAAAAAAAAAAAAGGTTTCTGTCTCACAAAAATACTACATTTCCTCACAACCTCCCATGGCGATCCATCCCCGGATCACCGGCGGCCGCAGGCAGAGGCCGCTGCCGCTTCCCCTGAAGTAGGCCCTCGCCGCCGCCATCGCTGCCGCGGCGGTGCTCTCCTTCCTGCGCATCCTGTCCTTCACCGACACGCTGTCGTACCCGGGGTTCCAGCCCCGGGGCGTCAACAAGACGGACGGCAACCGCAGATACCTCTACTGGGGCGGCCGCGTCGACTGCCCCGGAAAGCACTGCGGCTCTTGCGCTGGGCTCGGACACCAGGAATCCAACCTCCGCTGGGCCCTAGAGGAGGCCCTCTTCCTTGACAGGTAATTCGTTTCGCCCCGTCGTCCCCGCCGCTTCTCTCTTCTCCCGCATTGATATCACTAGAGCGTTCTTGGCGTCAATAAACGGGTACCCGGTGGTGTAAGATCGCCTTGCGGGCTTGTATATTTTGATTCCAAATTGCATTGATCTTTCAGGCCACTTATTGTTCCACTTACAAGTTAGGAGGATGCAAATTGCAAAGAAAATTGTGTGCAATGTAGGATTATGCTAATGTTCCATGGGTCCATTTTTGTTGCACTGCAGGGTACTTGTCATGCCTTCAAGGATGTGCCTTAGTTCAGTGCACAATACAAAGGGCATCCTTCACCCAAGCAATGCAACTTCAGAGCAAAGGTTTTGCTCCATAAGCACCTGACCTACATCTGCGCATTGCTTTTTCTCAAGTTGAAAATAATCCGTATACGTAAATAAACGCAATGTTTTGGCAGATGGGAAATGGATTCTTGTGCAATGGAATCTTTATATGATATAGACCTCGTATCAAGAACTGTACCTGTAATTTTGGATAATCCATGATCGTGGTATGAGATAGTATCAAGAAGTACAAAACTAGGAGAGGATGGCGTTGTGCATGTGGAAGGAGTTAGCAGAGCTGAACTCAAAGAAAATCCACATTACTCAGGGGCTCTCCTCATAAACCGGTGAGTCCTCTTGCTTGGTAAGGATGCAAATTCCCTGGGGGTCCATGTGTTATCTGCTTTTGAAGAACTAGCTTAATTTGACCATCACAGTTAGTCATATCTAGTAATACAATGCGTGCGCTTCAAGTATAGATCTTAATCATCATTGCAGTTTAGGTTTATGGAGTGCAAGGATCGGACCAAGCGTAGCTCTGTGATGTTACCATACACATTTCTGCCAATAATGGCAACAAGAAAACTGAGGGATGCAGCGGATAAGGTATATTTTCACAATTTTGATTTATGTTCTGTCTAACAAATATTTTAATTGAAAACGACCACACCAATTTGCAGGAAAAGTAATTCTTCTCCGCACTAGCTTGCTTGGTTCAAAATCCTATTCTTGACTTTTATTGTGTCTTAATTTGTTGAATCGTGTTTGTTCTGTTAACACATCATTAGCTGTCACGTGGAAACTCATCTATTTATGGCTGATGATGTTTGATGGAAGATAATACCATCATTAGCCAAAGTATCCAGTTACCAGAGTGGCCAAGCGTGTCTTGTATCATTCTCAGTAGGAACTAGGAAGCACTGATGTTTCCACATACTGTAATGAACATATCTCTGTGTTGTCCTATGTTACACTGTTGTAGTGGTTATATCATTGGAAGGTAGCATGTTATGTGTCTTAGGCAGCAGCTGACATCTGCGAGTCTGCCTGTTTAAACTCCCTAGCGAGCATTGAATGATTACTTCATTCAGCAGACTGCCATCTGATGCCATCATGTGGTTTTGTTCAAATACTCTTTAGTCCTTCAGAGCGTCAGGCTTGCCACATTTATTCTTGGAATAGATTGTGCCATGCTATATTGCTATCACTCCTGCTTTCCGTGCTTATTTGATTGTGCATATGCTACACAGTTGCAGCCTGCTTATGCTAAAGAACTGTGAAACCTAGAAATATGTTGTTCCGTCTTTTTTTAATCTATGGTGTACGGCATGTTATGGACTGCTATTCTGAAATGGAATTTTGGTAGAAGAAACTTGCTAGCTTTGGCTGTTGTAGATCTGTATAGAATATTGCAAACGGATCTGATAGAATGTATATCTCCAAGTATAGAATTTCTTTTCAGTGATATCGACTTATTCAGTACAGCATAGTCTTCTCTGCTTCTAAATTTATGTACGCTCTTCAGATGAAAGAGATACTTGATGACTATTATGCTATTCATGTGAGACAGGGTGAACTGCTGAAGAACAGGAAAGATAGATTTGGTGTAGAGCGGAGCCTTCATCCTCATCTGGACAGAGATACGCGCCCTGAGTTTATCAAAAGAAGAATTGCAAGATGGATTCGACTAGGTCAGACTCTTTTCATTGCTTCAAATGAAAGGATCCCAGGCTTCTTTTCACCTCTATCAGACAAGGCTGACACCTTGTATCTACTGCTCTTCTTGCACCTGGATCTCGTACATTAAGGGAAATTTTTGGGACGTCACTCTAGGTTGTTATGATTCAGGGTACAACACTCCATGCACTGACATGTGGCCCGAGAACCCCACATGTCAGTGAGATATGGAGTGGCATTTCCTAAAACACAATCTTTTGGAGTGGAAGAATGTTTGTTTTCTGTTAAAAGTTTAGAACGACTTAGGAGGTATGTACACACACATATATACATATATATATGGCAAGTCTATTTTTGCGTCTAGGCACACTGTAGTTTACTATTGCTTCACCCTCAGTTATAACTCAAAAAACTGTCAGTTACAATCCGTTAGGTAAACCTGTTACAACTGCACGTTCAGAAGTACATAATTGCAACACGATAAGGCTAACGAATTACGTTTTAGATTGTACTACAATTATAATCGTGTTTCTTATGTTGTACGTAATTCGTTAAAGAATTCGTTAGGAGTTATGTTCATCTATAACTCAATTGTAACTTTTTTTATATATCTGGTTGTAACTCTCTGTCTCGCGAATTATAACTTTACTATTTTTTAGATTGTAATTGGGGGTGTTGGGATGGTGCAACAGTAACTAGAGTTAGATCTAGACACATTATATATATATATATATATATATATATATATATATATATATATATAGGAAAACTAGTATGTACTCCTGGGTGTATGTACTCCCACCTCTCATATACCACTTTTACACGTGTGTTATACTTCTTTATCACTTTAAATATACTTCATTAGTATATATATATATATATATATATATATATATATATTCCTGCTTGACCAAGGCTTGTGGAACTGCTATTCCTGAGTAATTACCTAAGTAATCTACTTCCATGTTCTGGAATTGTCATGACTCATGGATGGTTTTGAGTCAAGGAACTATCACCACGGACTGCTAATATAAAATAAATATTTTCATAACAGTTACCAATACAACATTTGCATGTGCTTTCATGAGACAAGCTATTTACGTTGTTTGTGTTTCTTGTGGCCATTACATGGACACAGATACATGCTAGCATATTCATCTAACTTCAGCAGCTTATTGGAGCCAATAATTGAGAACAACCATCAGCTATTCATGGTGGAAGGTTAATCATGCAAGGAGCAAGGACTTTCGTGAAGACAATGAAAGAATTTGATAGTGATCTTGCTCTGTGTGATGGTCCTAAGAAGAACACCGAAGTCTGGCAAGAACCAGTTTATACAGATGACTGACAGCTGCTATTTTGCATTCATAGATAGATACAGCTTGCAATTGTGTCACTGATCTTTAAGGTTTCACAAAGATGACCTAGTACTTACTATTTATGAGATGACATAATGGCTTGACATAGATACTATGGCAGAAGAGGAACAGTGTATATTATCTGAAGTCACACGTCAAGCGAATCAAGTAGCAGCAGAAACACAACCAAGCTTAGAATTTAGCTTCAGAAATGACTGCTCTTGTGCACATTGTGTTCTTTTGTTGAGCCAAGGTGCTCGATTAATTTGTTCCTCCATCCTTTTTCATTTTTATTTGGGGGAAGAGATTATATAAGTCTCGTTTTACTACACTTGTGCCAAACAGTTGTGTATATAGCATATAAATGCTGCTGGAGCTATCAACCATCCAGACACACTACTAGTACTGTACCTGTTTTAAGATCAGTTGTACTTAGTTTTCTTTATGAAAGATAGAATGTTCAATATTTTTGCGTTGAAAAAAAATTCACTTATTTGATGTTGGCATGACAGTTCTTTTTTTTGCCAGTGATCTACAACAGCTATTGCAGAAACATACACATGAGCTTTTTAATAGTACGGTACTAAGCACTCAACTAAAAAAAGAGCCCTTCAAAAGAAACTAAAAAAGAGTAAGTTTCATAAAACCGTATTATCGTTGTCATTATTATTGTTGTTGTTTTGTTGTATTCTAAGTTCGCATTTGTATTCAAAGCCGTACTCCGTATGATATACCACATTCCTCGCCTCCTCAATCTTCCCTCGTTGAACCGCTACTTGGCTCCGCGATCCACACCAGATATAGCTAGCTAGGGTTATGAACACGTGAACCTGAACCCTAACCCAGTGAAACCCCTACCCTGAAGAAGCTCTCTGAAGCATCACGAGAGAGCTGCAGATGGATGTATCAGAACGCGAATCTCGATTCGTATCCAAAGACGATCGATAAGTTGATCCATTCCAAAGCAATGTTTGACAGTTTGTTAGAAAATCCAAGAAAAATAGTAGGCATTGGAGACTTGGACTGCTTAGCATTTAGCAACTAGTCTTTTCCCTAAAAAAAAATAAAATGAGCCAGGGAACAAAGTGTGCCTCCCATCCCATGCGGCGGCCGTGCACGAAGAAGAAGAAGAAGAAGAAAAAATTATTTGACTTGATTCATCATCCATGCATGCATGCATCCTAGCTAGTTAGTTTAACTCTCGGACTAATGAACACTTGCACCTCGCAGATTAATTTCAGTACGTGCTCAGAAGAAATTAACCAAGCCTAGCTAGCGAGCTAGCGATCGATCGAGCTACTCCTCTCTGATCTCTATATGTACACGAAGGCAAACCGGCGGTCTAGACCTCGCTTCCCTGGTCATGGTCGTCGTCGCCGTCCTCCCGGTGCGCCCGCTTCTTCTTGCCCTGCAGCGCCACGCCGAACAGCCTCACCGTGCCGTCGGCGTCCCCGGGCGTCGGCCAGGAGGAGTCCGGGTCCAGCTCCAGCAGCCTGCAGGAGGATGCCGCGCTGGCGCTGGCCGGCAGCTGCGCCGACGAGGGGCTCGTGACCGGCGCCACGTGGTTCTGCAGGAAGTAGATGATGTCGTTGTAGAGCTTCTTCATGTGCGCCAGCTCCGACAGCAGCAGCGAGTTGCGCCGCCGCAGCTGCCGGTTGTCCTCCGACAGCGCCGCTAAAAAGTCCCCGCCGCCGCCGTCGTTGCCTCCGCCGTGAACACCGTGCGCGGTGGCGGGCTCTTCTTGGAAGTGGTACACCGGATGAGTGGACGGCGGGGGCGGCGGCGAGAAGGGGTTGAGGTGGTGGTGATGGAGATGGTGGTGGTGGTGGTGGTAGGGCTGGTGCGGTAGCAGCGGCGTCGGCGCTGGCTGCGACGACTTCCTCCGGTGGATCTCGGCGAGGAGGTGCTTGGCTCCCTTCCTGAAAAACTCGTTGGCGAACTCCCATCTGTCAGCCACTATCTTCCTGAAGCCCTGCAACCACAGCAATGCAAACAAGATTAGCTTGTTCTTGCAATGAGGCGACGATCAGCTACTACTATACTAAAAAGGATGGAAGAATCAGTGTCATGATACTGTAGAACATTGTAATTGCAGTTACCATGCACGGCAGATGATGCACACGAGAGCACATCTAGTAAGGGTCAACTAGTCATGCCATGTGTGTGTGGTGTGGTAATGCATGGTACATATATATACTAGTTGGCACGGAATACCATAGGGTATATCTCTGTATTTCATTGTTCCGATCTTTTCCCAATGATTGGGAGTGAGACTACGTCCTAAGAAAGACTTTATATATGTATACATATATACAAGCATGTTCATGAAACACAACCACTTACTAAGCATGCACATTTGTACTCTGGGTTGGTTTTGGTCAGGAGAGTGATCTTGGCTCTAGTAGAGCAAGTGACAGGGAAAATAGTAGCTGGCAAATGGGGGAGAAGATTCGCATCAAGTCATGGTTGTTGAAAAGAACAGATCAAGAAGTATACAAAAAGAACCAGCCAGAACTCGAACAGGTAGCCATTGTACAATCAAACAAACTTTTCCTTCTTTTTTTTAAATTTTTTTAAGGCTCTAAAAACTGTCTTCCTTGCATTGCTTAAGAGACGCTGGCCCAATTAGAGGCCAAAATTAAAAAGGGGAGGAAATGAAGCAAACGAAATCCCTTTCAACAACAAGTCAACCAGAAAAGCAAAAGAACAGTGGAGCAAGCAAACCACAAATGCATGCATGCACGCTCTGCTCGTCACAGGCTAGGGGAACAAGAAATCGATTGGCTAGTTGGCATGTCACACAAGTGCCTTCCCATCGTGCCGTATATATAGCGCAACCAAATCCAGTGAAAAGAGCAACAAAAAACTTTTGCTTGCTTGGCATATTCTAGGAAACAAGAAAGCTAGATGCCAACAAGCAAAATAAAAGCCAAAATTAGTGCAAATGCAATGCATAATGAACGCGTTAACCAAATCAAAACCCAAAACAAATAAAAAGGGCTCCAACAAAGAGATACAGAAGCCTAGCAATGTGCTTACATAGGTGTTGAGCTGCCTGACGAAGCTGGAGAAGTTGTTGTGCTTGAAGTAGTTTGGGAGGAGGTCGCGGGCGAACTCGGGCGGGCGCCAGACGACGAAGGTGGTGTCGTCCTCGCCCCACGACACGATGTGGTCGGTGCAGGGGTCGTCCACAAGCTGGTATGTCTTGGTCAGGAACGGCGCCGGCGCCGGCTTCGCTTGGTGCGAGCTCTCCATCGACACCACCATCTCACCACACCGCTCCACAAGGAAAGCCATATACGGCCAAGTCCCAGTCTCTCTGATCTCTCTCTATCTCTCTCGTACAAGCTCTAGCTCAGCAGGGAGAGAGCTAGGAGGAAGAGGAGAAGAAGATGAGAACTGAGAAGAGAGAGGAGGAGCAATATAAGCTGGCTAGCTCGGTAGCAGCGGGGAGAGAGAGAGAGGACTGAGGAGGAGAGGGTGAGGAGAAAGAAAGGCTGCCTCTCTTTAGCTCTATCTCCAGTCTCACTGTCTCGCACTCGCACACATAAACACATGCGCCCGCGCACCCCACGAGCTCCTTCAAATGGAGTATTCTCTCTCGCGTGGGTCAGGCCACTGCCTGCAGGACCGCTGGCTCGTCCTTTCTCTCTCTCTCTCTTCTAGCCGGCCAGAGCTCTCTCTCACTCATCAT
Source organism: Phragmites australis (assembly GCF_958298935.1). NCBI lineage: Eukaryota > Viridiplantae > Streptophyta > Magnoliopsida > Poales > Poaceae > Phragmites > Phragmites australis. Next base: position 2,447,827 of record NC_084935.1, read on the forward strand.
TATATATGCATATGCATGGATATCTGTGCATGAGCAGTGCAGTGTGGTGTGGGTGCCGCAGTGTGCTAGCTTGCTGTTGGAGAGAAGAAGAAGCTGGGATGGCTGCGAGGAGAGAGAAAAGCTTGCATTGCTACGACGTTCTTTTGGCATTTACCCTCACTTGTGTCACTCCATACTTAACCCCTATCTAGGCCATACGTGTTGCTTGGAGGAGATCAGATAGCATAAACATAACTATGCGGATGTTGCTTGCATGGAGGAAAATCTTACGAGACCTCAGATCTATTTAGACCCTTTCAATCTCATGAGACTGGCGAAATATATCAATTACTTACACACTATTTGATAACCATAGCATGATTTAAGAGCAAATTTTACAATAATATTCCTATGTGCTCAAAATTATCTATATATTTTTTAAGTCGTTATTATCACAAGAACAAATACTTTGCGCAAATTATAAAAATACTGCACTTTTAGGCATGAACCGGTTAGAGCTTGGTCGATCAGTGCACAATAAAAGATCTACGATTAAAGCCAACTAGATTTAGACATCAAATATATCACACCGATACACATGGATCAATGGATCGATAGTTTTGATTTGGTCGGCACAAACAGACATGAAATATATATCTGAATTCTAGAACCATAGTACTAGTAGACAAAAGAATGCAATTATATTTACGCTGCTCCTTAATTTGCTAGTTACCACTAAAAATTTTTCCCTTCTCTTAAACATTACAGTAGTATAATCTAACATCTTCAACATCAGTTGTAGCAGCAGCGTAAAAGACAAAGAACACGATTATCTTTATGCTGATGCTTTGTTAATTACTACTTCCTCCGTTTCACAATACTTGGCAACTCTGATTTTTTTTCGTTCAAGCTCTAACTAACAGTAATTTTTAAAATATTAAGTTAGGTAAAATGGAAATATAGTATTGTTAGATTTTTCATCAAAGATATTTTAAAAATATTATCTACTTATAGGTGTATTTGTATTTGTTTAAAATGGAGGTAGTACGGACAAACTTTCCCTTCTCTTAAACACTACAGTAGTGGTAGCACTAGAATATAACACCTCGAGCATCACTGTTGCTGTTTTCAGTTGGTTGTCCCTGCCGGGCCCTCGAGACTCCAGCATGCAGCCGTTCAACGGATGCCTCCAAGAGAGAGTCTCCGTGAACGTACTCCACTGCGTAGGTACGTCGTCGGGCGATCGACCGATGATTCGACGTGATGGAACAGCAGAACACTTGGCACCGACCCGTGGATCATATCACACACATCCCAGGCACGGGCTCATTGAAAAAGGAAAAAGGAGATGAGATGGAAAAGAAAATGATGCAGGTGCAGCTGATGCAGCAGCAGGTAGCAGAGCACGCTGCACGCAGCTGCCTGGCCGCCTGAATCCCTCCCCTCCGTGCGTGCATGCAGAGAAGCGAAGGGAAGCGGCTGGTGGCGCGTAGATAATTGCACGGCCGGTATCCTCATGGTATTTAGTGATCAAATTGTTCTCCTTCTCCCCAGCTACAGATGCAGTGCAACTGGTGCAGTGCACACACACATGCATGCCTAGCTAGCTAGTTGTAAACAACGAGAGATACTTTTGTTCTTGCTGCTGCTGCTGCTGCCGCCTGCTGGAGGCTAGCAAGTTTCAAGGCAGGCCCGTGACTTCCATGGAACAGCAACACCAGAGACAGAGAGAGAAGAAGAGAGAGAAACACACCAACACAACTAGAGAGAGAGAGACCATCTATCTGACCAGAGGTTGCTAGGGATCCACTTTTGATGCAACATCATTTTCTATTGCCCTTCCCTTCCTCTCCCCAGGCCTGCTGCATGCCTGGGTGTGATCGATGCAAGGTAGCAAGGCTGCTGCTTCCATTAATATCATATCAATGTGCAAGAAAACAAACATTCCTGATCCCCCCCCCCCCCACCTTCAACTTTTCAACCAGCATTGAACAAAACAAAACAAAGTTTTCCCCTCTCTCTCTCTGGGGTCCCAACATGCATGGGCATAGTAACATCATGTACTGATGAGTTGCACAGTCACCGCTAGCCAGCTCTATCTGCCTGCCCAGTGAGTGAGAGAGTGCTTCAAAGTTCAAAGACCTTGCAAAATCACTCACAGGGTTAGCTGCATCTGTGCATGCTTCTCTCCTCATTTCCTTCTTTGGTTCCTTGCAAGTTCCAAGCAAGCGGCATGACAACCAGCTTGGCTTGTACGCTCCTGCCCGAATAACGAGTGTCACCAGCTCTTTCACGACCACGTCAGCGACCAGAATGTATACGAGAGACTTCGTGCTCGAGCGACTAGTACGACGCGAGCATGTGAGTGCCTGACCGCAAGTTGCGACTATGCGTGCTCCCAACCACGAGTTGCGATCTCACGATTTGGCGAGTACGACCACGCAATCCGCCACGGCGTATGTGCTCGAGCACACGACCACCAAATACGTGCTGCACTCAAAACCAATCAAACAGCTATACGCGCATCACGTACTATCCGGCTAAAACGAACTCGCGTATCTCGACGAGAAGCAACTAGAACGTCAAACAGCAGAAACTCGACAAGAACGGAAGCAAGACTGATGCTTTCCTTGGAGGAATTTTCTATTCTATTCAACTTTTCTTAACTTGCGACTTACCCAATCCAGGGATTACAACTCTATATTTATAGCGACCTGCTAACTCCGATTCCTAACACAAATCGTGCCATCCCATGATCCGACTCCGACTCGAACTCTAACTACTCCCGTGCATACCGCACGATCAAACCTTGCAAGTTACTACCAGGACTCTAGACTTCAATCGAGTCCCCGAGGCCCACGACAAGGATTAAGTCCAACATACCCCCCCCCCTAATCTTGTCATGGGTCAAGATCACGAACTCCCAAAAGATGTCGCATGACCACCAGCTTCACCGCCGGCAATGCCTTCATTAGTGTCAGCTCGCTGCTCCTCTGTGCAGATAAAATCTACCTCACTCTGGCCTTCTTCAATGCACTCACGGATGAAATGAAACTTGGCGTCAATGTATTTACTGCGGCTATGAAACACTGGATTCTTCATCAAAGCAATCACTAATTTGTTATCAACAAATAATTTTACTCCTTTGGGCCCTTCTCGTGTCAGCTCCCCCAACAGACTTCTAAGCCACAGTGCTTGGCATGCCGCCACCGTTGCCGCCATGAACTCAGCCTCGCAGGAAGATAAAGCAACCATTTTTTGCTTCTACAAGTTCCATAACACCAGGCTATCATTAATGTAGAAAGTCATACATCCAGTATTCTTCCTGTTATCCATGTCACCGGTCAGATCACTATCTATGTACTCGGTGATTTCTTCTTCTATTCCTCCTCTGGTATACACAAGGCCATAATGAATGGTGCCCTTCAAATATTGAAGAATCTACTTTACTGCCTAGTAATGTATCACCGTGGGTATCTCCATGAATCTGCTTGCCACCCCGACAGCAAAAGAAAGATCAGGTCTTGTATGGAGTAAATACCTCAGGCAACCGATGATGCGACGATACTCAGTTGCATCAACCAGTTGTCTATCTGGATCCTTATGCAGTTGCACCCTTTGTTTCATGAGGAATTTTGTGGGATTGCAATCCAGCATACCGAATTAACCAAGGACCTTCTTCGCATACGCTGTTTGCTTGATTGTAATTCGCCCATCTTATTGCGCTACCTCAATCCCGAGATAGTAATTAAGCAATCTGAGATTGGTCATCTCGAACTCACTTATTATCTGCTGCTTGAATCTCATGATCTCCTCTGGACTTTCTCTTGTCATAATGAGATCATCAACATATACTCCAACAATAACTACATGCTAGCCTGTTCCTCTTGTGTATACGGCGTGATCTTGAGCACACTTCACAAATCCAAGTTGCTTTAAGCTTCTATCAAGTCGGATATTCCAGGCCCGTGGCGCTTGCCGGAGTCCATACAACGCCTTGTTGAGTTTGAGCACAAGATGTTGTTTGTTCTTTACAACAAAACCCTACGGTTATGCCACATATACTTCTTCTTCGAGTTCACCATTTAAGAATACCGACTTGACATCAAGATGATGAACCTACCACCCTCGGTTGGCTGCAACAGCAAGGATGATGCGCACGGTGTCCTGCCTAGCCACCAGTGCAAACACTTCT